>NC_038043.1:42784139-43384139 GCF_002211085.1 Panicum hallii | reverse complement strand
CAAGCGAAAGTAGCAGAGGCTCGCCGCAGGATTGAGACCCGGCGCTCCCAATCGCTCTTAAGGACCATTATCGCCGAAATGTGTCAGTCGATCAACAAGAAGAAAGCCGCACTTGACGCCAAGATCGATACATCTGCCTCCGCCCATCGGCTCCACCTCTTGGAGAAAGAATTGGAAGACCTTGAAGCTAGGGTCCAGGCCACCAAACAGCGCATCCAAGAGGAGAAGAATCTCATCGCGGGTTCCAAGCAGGAGGCAGAAATCCTAACCACTGAACTGAAGACGGACTTGGCCCAACTGAACAGCTTAAACAAATAGGTGGTGCCGGGGGCAGACGAAGAGGACGAAGCAGTGCTTGATGAGGTTGACCGCATCCGTCTTGATGCTATCGCCGCTATCGATGCCTTCCTTCTGCAGCCCTGTCCGAGATAAACTTTGTGTTTGTGTGGTAAACCTGTGGCGTTTTTTTTTTATGTAGCGAACCTCAAGTCGATGGTGGTACATCGGCTGTTTGAGAACCTGTGATGCTTGATTACCATGATTACCATCGACAACTCCTGAAGCCGATGGCACCGCATCGGCTATTCTAATCCGATTGAGTCGATCAATACTTATTGGTCTTTCTTGCCAGCGCCGAACATCGTTGACTCGGCCTTTGCCCCCCTACTTAGCTTGCTGGTTGCATCGGCTTGTGGCCTGATGGGTATCATCGGCTTCATTGTCCATTAGCCCACATACTTGGGAAGTACTTCTTAAGGTGTTGGCCATTGACCGCTACTGGGAACTTAACGCCGTCCAATTCTTCAAGCATGTACGCGTTCCCTGGCAGGACCTGGTCGACCCTGTACGGCCCATGCCAATTTGGGGACCATTTGCCATAAGCCGCGTCTTTAGTTACCAATGGTAATACTGCTTCCCAAACCAAATCTCCCACCTGAAACTCCTTCGGCTTAACCTTTTTATTATATGCACGGGCCACTTTAGCCTTATTTTCCTTGATCTTCTCTAGTGACCATAGCCTGAGTTCCGTGAGATCTTCCACATTGTCGCTCATCAGGGTAGCGTACTCTTCAGCGGACAAATCATTCTGGAATTCTACACGCCTTGATCCGGCCGTAACCTCCCACGGCAACACGGCCTCCTGCCCGTAGACCAAGTGGTAAGGAGAAGTTTTTGTCGCTCCGTGACATGATATGCGGTACGCCCAAAGTGCTTCTGATAGGACCTCGTGCCAACGTCTAGGGTACTCATCAATCTTCCTTTTGATCAACTTGATAAGACTCTGGTTGGACGCTTCGGCCTGTCCATTTGCCTGAGCATAATATGGAGATGATCTAATCAGCTTGATTCCCATATCAGCAGCAAACTTCTTGAATTCTTCTGAAATGAAAACCGAGCCACCATCCGTTGTAATAGTCTGTGGAATTCCAAATCTGTGAATGACGTGCTCTTTGACAAACTGAATAACGTCCCTGGACGTCACTGACTTCATCGGAACCGCTTCCACCCATTTGGTAAAATAATCTGTGATAGCTAGGATGAACTGATGACCCTTGCTAGATGGGGGATTAATTTTGCCGATCATGTCCATACCCCAGCCTCTGAACGGCCATGGTTTAATGATGGGGTTCATAACGGACGCTGGTACCATCTGGATTTTTCCAAACCTCTGACATGCCTGACACCCTTTATAGTATTTAAAACAATCTTCAAGCATGGTGGGCCAGTAATATCCTGATCGCCTAATTAGCCATTTCATTTTGTGTGCCGATTGATGGGTCCCACACGTTCCTTCATGAACTTCATGCAGGAGCCGATTGGACTCAACTGGCCCCAAACACTTAAGCAGTAACCCCTCTAAGGTCCTGTAGAACATATCATCCCCTATGAGAACATACTTCATAGCTTTGTATCGTATCTTCTTGGGTGCCCCCCGAGCCGAATCCTTCAAGTAATTGAAGATATCGGCTCTCCAATCTTCCTGGTCCAGAAAGTATACCTGATGAACTGACCCATCGGCTTTGTACCCTGAAGCCAACTGTGCTAGATCATTGGCTTCGGCATTCCGAGCCCTGGGTATCCAATATAAATTAATGTATCTGAACTGGGCTATTAGCTCCTGGCACTGGACCCACATTGGGAACAGCAGCTCGCTTTCGCACCTGTATTCTTCTGTAAGCTGGGAAATCACTAATTTTGAATCCCCAAAAACTTCCACTGCTTCAGCTCCGGCCTCTAAAAGCAATTCCATACCTTTTCGTACCGCCTCATATTCTGCAAGATTGTTGGTACAGGCGACAGGTAATCTGATCGAAAAAGAATACGTTGCCCCCCGAGGCGATACCAGTAAGACGCTGATGCCGCATCCATCCCCACAAACTGATCCATCGAAGTACATGGCCCAGGCTCGTATAGAAAGTGCTGCGATATTGGTGTTAACCCTCTCAGCAATAAGATCCGCTAACGCCTGCCCTTTAACTGCTTTTGCAGGTTGATATCGGATATCAAATTCTGATAACGCGAACATCCACTTCCCCAATCGGCCTTTCAAAACAGGAGCCGATAACATATGTTTTATGACATCCGATTTGCAGATGACGACCACTTCAGCCGATAGCAGGATATGGCGAAGCTTGGTGCATGTAAAGAATAAACATAAACAAAGTTTTTCCATGTCGGGGTACCTTGTTTCCGCATCCAACAATCTTCTGCTGAGATAAAAGATCACCTTTTCTTTGCCATCATACAATTGTACCACCACTGAAGCAATAGAAGTGTTGCCCATTGATAGATATATATAAAACGGTCTATCCTGCTGTGGTGGCACCAGCACAGGCGGTTTCGACAAATATTCTTTGATTTCTTCAAATGCCCGCTGTTGGTTTGCCCCCCAGCGGAACTCGTCAGTCGTTCTAGTCTTGACTAACTCCATAAAAGGCTCGATCCGTCCAGACAAATTAGAAATAAATCTCCTGACAAAGTTAATCTTACCAATGAGCTGCTGGAGCTCTTTCTTGGTGGTGGGTGGCACCATGGTGCGTACGGCTTCCTGACTTTTTAGGCCAATCTCTATCCCTCTTTCATGAACCAGAAATCCCAGGAACTGCCCAGCCGACACACCAAAAGCACACTTCTTTGGGTTCATCCGGAGCCCGAACTTTCTAGTTCGTTCCAGAACCCGCCGCAGGTCGTCTAAATGTCCCTCGACCGATGCTGACTTTACCACGACGTCGTCGATATAAATTTCTACTAGATTACCGATCAGATCATGGAAGATATGGTTCATAGCCCGCTGATATGTAGCACCAGCATTCTTCAAGCCGAAAGTCATAACCACGTACTCGAACAAGCCCACTGCTCCAGGCACTCTGAACGCAGTTTTGTGTATATCTTCAGGGGCCATGAAGATTTGATTATATCCTGCATTACCATCCATAAAACTCAAAATCTTGTGGCCGGCGGCAGCATTGATTAATGTCTCTGCAATGGGCATCGGGTATTCGTCTTTTGGAGTGGCCCTATTAAGATCCCTGAAGTCCACGCACACCCTCCATCGGCCATCTTTCTTCTGTACGGGCACGACGCTCGAGATCCATTCGGCGTACCTGCAAGTCCTGATAAATCCGGCTTCCAGCATCTTTTCTATTTCTTTCTTCACCTCGACCAGGACTTCGGCTTTCATCTGTCGTGCTCGTTGCTGGAACGGTCGAAACCCACTCTTGAGGGGAAGCCGATGCTCTACTATTTTCCTATCCAGTCCAGGCATCTCTGTGTAATCCCAGGCGAAGCAATCGGCATATCCCTTTAGCAATGCTATCATCGGCTCTCGTAGTGCTGGGTGTAACTTCCTACTTATGAAGGTTGGTCGTGGCTTATCCCCGGGACCAATGTCTATCTCCTCAAGTTCATCAGCCGATGTGAAACCATATCCTAACTTCCCTTCTTCTTCCATTAGATCAACATTGCAAATGGAGAAAGGACACAGCATAAAAAAACTCGGCCGATCGTTAAGATCGGCCGTTCCACACATCCCCTTACTTTCCAAGTTTTTGTAAAAAGAACAGGGCTGGCTGTTAATGCTGGCCATTTTATAACGACTACGAAACGCATTTATATTTACAACTTCGATTCTTCGGGGCCGATTGCAAGAACCGGCCTTTATGACTCCGCTACCACATGTTGCCTCCTGTTCCTTTACTCTGTGAGGCCGGTGGATAAGACCAGCCTTACTCCGTTTTTTGTAGTCTCGATGCGATCACACCCTTCCAGACTTATTCCTGAAATCGGCTCTTGGTCTTCCGCATCCCAAATGCTCATGGCCGCATGTGAAATTTCGATCGAGTCGTCTGCCTGGACCACTTCCACCTCATCTCCGTCCCATTGGATCAAACATTGATGCATCGTGGAAGGGATGCAACAGTTGGTGTGGATCCAATCCCTGCCAAGTAAAACATTGTAGGTGCTCTTGCTGTTGACGACGAAGAACGAGGTCGGGACAGTTTTGTTTCCAATGGTGAGATCCACACTAAGGACACCTTGGGCTTCTGAAGTCTGACCGTTAAAATCACTTAGGGTGACATTGGTCTTGATCAAGTCTGCGGTGGACCGCCCCAAACGGCGCAGGACTGAGTATGGCATAATGTTAACCGCCGCTCCCGTATCCACCAACATCTTATTCACGGGCTGACCGTTAATAAACCCCTTAAGATATAAAGCTTTCAGGTGTTTGTAATTCTTAGCTTGCGGCTTCTCGAATATCACTGGCCGAGGTCCCAAATCAAGTTGGGCTACCGACGGCTCCTCCTGGGGCCTCGCATGGAACTCTGCAGGAAGCACAAAAACCATATGTGCATAAGCCGATACCTTCTTATCGGCTTTCGTTGACTTGGGTCGCCATTCCTTCCTGGGCGGGCGCGACTCCTTTTCCTGCACATAGTGAACTTGTTCTGCCAAATCTGGTCGTGCCTTCCTTAAAGTCTCGATGTACTTAGCTTCGGCCTCCTCCAAGCTACGCAGCCGCTGAACCCTGCGCTTCTGGGAACGACTAAGTCCATCGGGGCACCAACGAGGACGATGATACCTGTCTTCTTCTTCATCTTCCTTTTGTGGTGACCGAACCCGCACTCGCCGGATTGAGGCAGGTCCTATCCGCTGGAAAACCGAATCCCTTGCTTCTGGCCTCCTTGGTCCACATTCTGGGCAATCTCTGATTGTAGGCAATCGGCTCATACCTGAATCCCAACAGTACCTGAAGAACGGGCAGTGCCAATGGTCGCGGGCCTCTTCGTGCTTCCTCAAACGCTTCCCGGTCCGGCGCTCATATTCCTCTTCTTCAGATTCCCGACGGAGGCGCTACTGATACTGGTACTCGTATTTCCTGAGAAGACCAGAAGAAGTCGGCCGTTGATTCCTTACGTACCTTACTTGCCTTTCTGTAACGTATTCATCCTTTTCATTTTGGGGCCGATTGCTCGAATCAGCCTCTCCATCTTTGACCTGGCGGCGTGATGCCACCCCCGCCATGTTGATGCCCAGTGCGAAGTTGAGTTGTCGCCTTGCCGTCCGATCGTTACTTTCCACCATATTGACACCAGGGAACGGCTGTGTATCGACTTTCATGGCGGTCTGTCCCAAGATCAACCGGCCTTGCTCAATAGCCGATTGGATCTGCCGACGGAGCTCCTTACAATCGCCTGTGCTGTGGGTGAAAGAATCATGCCATTTGCAATATGACCTTCCTTTCAGCTCTTGCGCCGTAGGGGGTTTGTAACCTTCTGGAAACTTCAACTGTTTTTCTTTTAGCAATAAGTCAAAAATTTGTTCCACTTTGCTCACATCAAAATCAAACCCCTTTGCCGGTCCTGTTTGCTTTACCCACTTGCACGATACGGGATTTGCACCACGAGCCCATTCTGCAACCGATACTTCTGCCTCTTCCCCGGAGTCATCGGCTTCTTCAGTGTCAGCTAGTGCTATTTGGCGTTTGAACTTTTCCTGGTACAGCTCGGGGTGACGCTGCTCATGCATCGTCAACTTCTGGACAAGATGTGCCAGTGAAGTAAATTCCAATTGAAAAGCCAGATCTCTAATCGGCTTCAATAACCCTAGAGATGCCAATTCCACAGCTTCCTTTTCTGGGATCCGCGTTGAATAACACCTATTCTTCATCTCCCTGAAGCGTCGAATAAATTCTGCCACGGTTTCTCCACGCTTCTGTCGCATTTGGGCCAAATCAGCAATTCCTGCTTCTGCAGCTTCTGAATGATACTGAATATGAAATTGCTCTTCCAACTGTTTCCACGTACGGATGGAGTCAGGACCCAGTGACGTGTACCACCCGAAGGCCGACCCCGTAAGCGACTGCGAAAAGAACCTTACTCGTAATGGATCCGACACAGAAATCATACCTAACTGTGCCAAATATCGGCTCACATGTTCGATGGAACTAGCACCTTCTGCCCCACTGAATTTGGTAAACTCGGGGAGCCGATACTTGGGTGGCAATGGAATTAGGTCATAATCACTCGGATACGGTTTCGTATAGCCGATCGCTCTCCTTTTTGGCAAAATGCCAAACTGATCCCTTAGGATGGCACCAATTTGCTCCGCCGTTTGTGATCCGGGGGCCGAGTGCACACTATCATAACTCGGCCCTGTGGCATAAATTGCTAGCCAAGCTTGTTTATCCGCGTCAGCTCCAGGAACCCCTCCAGTTACTTTCTGTGAGAGATGCGTCAGGTTATTATTATCCGGAATATATGCGCACATGTAACCATGTGGGATCTCCTTGGGCGGCTCGCTGAAGAACTGGTGATCTGTGGGATCACCCCCCACTTTGTAAACCACGTAAGCCGGAGCACCATGTGATTCCGCCGCTGCAAGTGTATAAGGCAAAGGAGGTCTGGACTGGAACGGCAATTCTCCCTTATGACTTCCCAGAGCAGGCCCAGTTGGAGAATGTTGATGTTTCATTATTTCTTGGACCACCCGTAAAGCTACACGCTCAAAAGCATTAACCAGACTTTCAGAATGCCGGTGCAACGAATGAGCCACTGCATAATTCACCTCCTGCCGCAAAGCTCTGGTACGGTCTTCAGACGGGGTAGATAGATCCACTCCATCAAGAGCACCTTCAGGCGAAAAACCTCTCCACCTGATACCGTGGTTGCGAGTCCTTTCGAAAGAGCCGATGAGGTCGGCCTCAAACTGAGTCTTGATTTCGTCATACCTCTGCTTATGTTCAGCACAAAGCTCTTCATAAGAGATCGGATCCTCCCTTGCCATCTTGTTGACCACCACTGATGGAGTCGATGAAGATGGTGCCGATGGCGATGACGAAGTCGATGAAGAAAGTCCCACTGGGCGTGCCAGAATGTGTTGTCGGTCAAAACCCACCGGCGGGCAGCGACAGGCAACACGAGGAGCCGGGAGGCTTCCGGGACGGCTGGTGGGCCCCGGTCCCTCGGTCAACGGCCCAGTGATCTGGCGCGCGCCCTGGCTGAAAGTCGCTAGGCGTGCCACCTGATCCTACACCCGATCAGGAAGGTGTGACGTATCAAACTCCTGCGTGCACAGACATGTGTAAAGGTTAATCCGAGCCGTGATCGGCTCATCACATCCTCCCCGGCATCGGCTATGAAGAGCCGATTGCGTCAATACCGGATCGGATCTTTGGAACAGGCAATATAGAAACTGATATATATATATATATTTAAATAAAACTTGCTTCATAAATAACAATCTAATCCAATCCACAACAACTAAGCCCTCACTACACGATCGGAACATCCTACACGTAATTGAGCCTAACAGATACACAAAAGCATCGACAAAACGATCTAAACAGAGGGCAAGAGAACAACTGAAAGCCGATTCCCAAACAACCTCTATTCAAGCAAAAGCCGATACAGAGCATACTATCGGATCATTCAACTCGTTTGCAAGGCCTAATCGTGCATATATTGAACCAAGCTTCTAAATGCATAGAAACCAGCCATAACAGATTGGATCTACTGACAACTACGAAACAAGATAAAACAATCATACCCGCGAACGGGTACGATGATCAGACATGCGAGAGCAACGCATAAAGCACAATGAAAGTACCAAAAGAAAAGATTGCTCAACGCATGCTAGGATAAATAACGCTACTCGCCATCTACAAGGCTTCAGCACGAGCAACGTATAAACGAACGAGCAAGGGTGACGCTACCCCGATCACGCAAGACGTGATCGGGGTCGCGTGGCGCTTACCCGATGAAAAACCCTAAAACAGGGGAGGCGATACGCCGAGAGTTGATGATGATTGATTCTGTTTCTTGTTTATTCATGGTACATATTTATAGTCCATAGACTTGTTCTCTTTAACTAACCCTAACCTAACACGACACGAATCTTAACTGTTTATTCCTAATTTACGCGGCCTTATGGCCTCCATCTTGCGCACGGGCCCAATTCGCAAGCCTTATCACGACTGCCTTCTAAGCCCATCTTGCTCAATAGCCCACCTCTGGCCTGGTCAAAATATGGCGATAACAGACTGCCGAGAGCGTAATATCCTACGTCCTGTTTGGTTTGTATTGCTTTTAATGGTGATCGGATGATCTCCTAGGTGATTCTCTAGATCCTCCCCTTTGAAAGGGGTCCTGTACGTCTTATATAGTCTGGGAGGATATGTTACATGGAAGTTCCAGTCGGGTACAAGGCTAAGAGTTCTACCCGAGTACTTTTCTGGTAGTTCCCTACTAATTTGATTACTGTAGGAATAATTCTACTAGTCTACGATTAGTTACAACATATGTAGGGCATGAGCTATGTCCCGACTTTTATCCTAGAAAAAGTATACCACGTGTACAGTCCCATGTATCCAGATCTGATAACGGTGCCATATAAGAATGGAGGGGAAGTACTTTCAATGGAAGTTGGCATGTAGCTAGATGGCTAATATTGTGGGTATTCAACCACTTTACTAGGGTGAATCAAGTCCACCAGCATACCTAGCTTTCCCTAATAAATCTTACCCAATAACTAGCTAATGGGATCATATTTATTTTACTGATATTAGAGAACTTTTTTTTAGTTACTTAATAATCTCATCCCAATCCAACTCCCCCTCTATTTTTGGAGGGTTGGGGTGGCTTATTAATTTGTTCGAAATGAGAAATTATAAATGGAATCTGCTAGAGTACTATTTTTACACGAGCTTCCCCAATATATTAGATAAATTGAGTAACATGGATCTGATAGAGATGCTCTCAGAGACTCAACACATGTATCCACTGATTTTACAAATACAAAAGATGTTATAGGTTCCCCAATATATTAGATAAATTGAGTAATATTGTCCCTTTCCACCTCTTTTGCAATAGTTTCCAGAATCTGAACCAATACGTACGTTCCACGGGCCTACATAAAAGATGTTATAGGTTTCTTGTTAAAAATAAATGTAGTTAAAAATGAGTATACGGTTAGGGAGAGTTCCAAGGCAAATAACTGTAGATTTGACAGCAGCAGCGCTGACTAAACACAAAGTGCAGGGATGATCCAGGGAGCGAGAAAGTCTCAAAGTATGAACCAAATGACGAAAAGGAACACGCACGAGTATCTATCCGTTTACATCGACAGGAGTCATCAGCTTGTCGTTGCACCACCACACTATTTGCTTAACGGTTGGTAAGCGCTGGCCATTGTCTCCCAATCTCCAGCTTTATTTCCCGCGCACTAGCGATGCCATCGATACACACATCCCACAAGTTTCAAAGGGCAGCCAAACGTGTCGTCAAGCTCTACCAATAGCGGCTCGCCGGCAGCGAGCAGACTGGCCGCCCACTTCACACCATGGATGGCCGCGCGAGCACGCCCGGCGGACGGAGGCCCTCGGAGCAAGCCACATGTACGGACGGAGGCAAGCACGCGAGCGATTCTACCACACCACTCAGGAAAGACCTTATCGCTAAGACGCTTGGAGGCCCTGATCCTGATCGAAATCCAACTATAAATTCCCATGGCGCTGCCAAAGTTTGCATCTGTATGTCGATCGCACATAACAACGCTGTTTCTACGCAGTATACAGATCGATCAACAACAACAAGACGCGCGCGATGGTCTGCACGAAGGCCCTCCCGCTAGGAATTGTGCTTCTGGTGGTCGCCGCGTCGTTGCTGGCGCCGGCGGTGGGTGAGAGCCGCCGTGCTGCTCGGAAGGACCTCGGCATCAACCTCGGGAATGGCATTGGGATCGGGATCGGGATCGGGATCGGCGTAGGTGCCGGGGGTTCTGGCTCCGGCTCCGGTTCTGGTTCAACTTCTTCGTCTGGCTCTGGTAGCTCGGGATCAGGGTCAGAGTCTGGATCAGGGTCGGGGGGTCTGGGCCTTGGGCTTGGCGTTGGAGTTGGTATAGGTTTAGGAGGTGCCGGTGGCTCAGGTTCAGGCTCTGGATCAGGCTCCGCGTCGGCATCTGGCGGCTCTTCAGGCTCGGGATCCGGTTCTGGATCAGCCTCGGCTTCTGGTTCGGGTTCAGGCTCGGGCTCTGGAGGGGGCCTTGGGATTGGACTCGGTGCCGGAGTTGGTATTGGATTAGGCAGTGTTGGTAGTGGTAACGGTAGTTCAGGTTCAGGGTCTGCAAGTAGTTCAAGTACCTCGTCTTCCGCAGGTTCTAGTTCAGGCTCCAATGCTGGGTCGCACTACTCTAGGTCCGGTGCAGGATCAAGTTCCGGGTCTAGTGCAAGATCTAGTGTAGGATCTCAAAGTGGACAAGAACACCACTGATATGTGTACATGTTACCTTGAAGACCTGCCTCTTCAATAAACATCTGGATAGTTAGCTAAGGACATATGCATAAGATTGGCTATAGAGACTCGTATATATATAGCCGTTAATGTTTTACACTTGTATACCTTTTGGCTATATATATATATATATATATATATATATATATATATATATATATATATATATATATATATATATATATATATATATATATATATATATATATATATTCATGAACGGATGGGTTTTGTTCTCTTCCCCTGAAGTTATGTTCAAATACATTATTTGCTATCAAGTGAAACATGCATGTTTAATACTTTGTTCCACGTTGCTAAAATGTAGGTTGCCACGGATCCATCATCCATGTGTGTGGTCAAACCTTCGAAACTTTTGAAGCCATTGTAAGTGCAAAAGTGTAAAATCAATCCATGAGAAGATAATGTTATATCGTGTTAAATTTTTCTTGAAAACATATAGTATTGTTAATTTTACTATAGTATGCATGTCGTAATTGTCGGTGTTTAACCTCCAAGCCCATCGAGGGATACCCCCGAGGTGGTAGGTTGTAGGTGGGGTGTCGCCGAGATCAGGAACTCGAAGGTGCAAGGAACACGAAACTTTATACAGGTACGGGCCACCGAGAGCGTAATGCGCTACGTCCTGTGTGGTGGTTTGTATTGCTTTAGATGATATTATTTTGGCCATGGCCCATAGCCAAGAAGCATATGTTTCTCTAGTGTTTAGAACAGTGAGTTGATAACCCTCTGCAGGTACGCCTGTATATGTGGCTGTGAGTATGTTGCCTTGCTAACAACTTGAAAATTACAATGTCAACTGAGAAGGAATGTCAATCCGAGGCGTCGTCAACGCTGAGGTTGATAGCACAAAGTAGGGAGAAGAACAGGACTAGCGCTAGCTTGATAAGGCATACAAGCAAGCTTCCACTAGTCATACATGTGCGTCCATTAGCTAAAACTGAATCTTTCCAGTGTGGCCTGTATGTCCCACCAGGAATACCTACTACATACTCAAGTCAAAACCACGTCACTGTACAATGCAGTGACGATTGCATTCCTTCTCGTAGCATGCATGGGAATTGAAACGTGTCACTCCAGTGGTACCACCCTTGCTTTGCACCGCCCTTGCTCCACTACCCTCGACAAGACCCACCACCACTGGAAGCAAAATCCAGCCGTCCAATGGCCACAACACCACAAGTTCCAGCCACCAATGAGCCAACCACTATTTGCGCAGCTCCGCTTCTGTGAGCTATATGGATCCTATAAATGCCACTCCATCCCAAGCCCATGAGCATGCACACTACATATTTGAATCAAGTAGCAACCCAAAACCACAGGTGCAGTGTTCATCTATAGCTTCCTCCTAGAGGCTATCCCAGGATGTCTCGCCCTCAAACCATGTCCGTTTTTCTCGGCATCGCCGTGCTAGCTGCCCTTGTTCTCACGTCCGAGGGTCGCATTCCTCGGAAGGACCTAGGCATCGACATTGGTGGTGGTGGAGGTGGAGGTGGAGGCATTGGGATTGGGACTGGGATTAATCTCGGCATAGGTGGTGGTCTCAGTGGCTCCGGCTCCGGCTCCGCATCCGGGTCGGGATCGGGTTCTGGCTCGGCGTCCGGGTCAGGATCAGGTTCAGGCTCGGCCGCTGGTTCCGGGTCCGGTGCTGCTTCAGGTGCAGGCTCATCAGCAGGATCCGGTGCGGGCTCTGGTGCTGCTTCAGGTTCAGGCTCATCAGCGGGATCCGGTGCAGGATCCGGTGCTGGCTCTGGTGCGGGATCAGGGTCTGGTTATAGTCAAGGGCAAGGTGCAGGTGAGGGCCAAGGCCAAGGATCCGGGTACGGTGAAGGTCATGGCTCGGGCCATGGACAAGGTTCAGGGTATGGTGAAGGTCATGGTCAAGGAAGTGGCTCCAGTCAAGGATTGGGCTATGGCGAAGGTTACGGCTCTGGTCGCGGCCAAGGCTCTGGCCAAGGATCCGGATCCGGCTATGGCGAGGGCTATGGCTCGGGTCATGGGGCCGGCCAAGGATCCGGATACGGTGAAGGATACGGCGAGGGTTCAGGAAGCGGATATGGAGATGGTTTAGGCTCAGGCTACGGCGAGGGACACGGATACGGGTACGGTTCTGGGCACGGCAAATAAGACCATGGACAATCGTTTGCATTGCCAGCCGGTGTGTTTTCTGTTCTCTGTGACTGTATGTATCCGTACAATAAATCTGCGTGACGAATTATATGGTTGTAAAAACCATGCGTGCTCACTGTTAACCATCCAAGGCTTGATGAGTTGATGCTAAGCGAAGTCCAATCAACTTCTCGAT
This sequence comes from Panicum hallii, assembly GCF_002211085.1. NCBI lineage: Eukaryota > Viridiplantae > Streptophyta > Magnoliopsida > Poales > Poaceae > Panicum > Panicum hallii. The sequence goes on along the minus strand of NC_038043.1, from coordinate 43,371,029 downwards.
CTTGCAGTAGTTTTCTTTTCAAAAACGTATGTCTGCAGGCGCAGCTTCTGTTTCCCCATCGCAAAATTTTGCAATGAAACCGCCTCCCTTGCAGCCTCTGCACGCTGCAGCGGCGACTGTAACAGTAGGATAACTTTGCGGTTCCACTTCCGACGCACTCTATTTCTTAGTTCTGAACAACCGCCCGCCCGCCGCTACTCTTCTCGGCCGCCTCCGGCAACACTACGCACGCAGACCTACCTCGTCGTCCCGGCGGGGATCAAAGGAGTCATGGCCAACCCCGCCGCGATCTCGCGGCGCTCAGCCCTGGCGCCTTCTCTTCTCCTCTGCATTTCGCTGCTGACGTCCTCTGTGGCGCAGCAAGGCCTCGTGCCGGCCTTCCTCTTCGACTGGCTCGACGGCAAGTGGACGTTCACCGCCGGCGACACCGCGGTGATCACGATCAGGGCGCTCGACCTCTCGGACGACCCCACCCTGCGCGCGTCGCTGTCCTTCTGGATGTCGGTGAAGGGCAAGAAAGGCAACAGCACCTACATCACCGACGTCGTCGCGCGCCGCGACGACCCCAACTCCTGGAGGATCACCTTCGTGCCCCTGCGCGCCGGGGACTTCTTCGCGCTCGTGGCCGAGGAGCGGTTCAGCATCGGCGAGTCGATGCTCGAGTTCAAGGTCGCCGCGGCCGGCGTGCACCCGTCCGCGTCCCGGGCGGCATGGACGTTCGACGACGCGCGCGTCGTCGCGGGGTCGAGGGCGTTCGTGTCCGTCTTCCCCAGGGACGCCTTCGGCAACGGCATCGCGCGCGGGGACGACATGCCTGACTACTTCAGGGTGTCGGGCTCCTACGCCAACGGGTCAGCCGTGGAGTTGCTGTATTTCCATTACAATGGATGGATTCAGGAAGGACGCATCGGCCTCGAGTTTGTGTCAAATGTTGCCGGGGTCTTCCTGGTGCATGTTTATGGGGATAACAGGGAGCTACGTGACTCGCCTCTGACGCTGACAGTGAATCCAGGTTAAAGAATAATATCTACGACTTGAATACTCAAAATACATAGCTCCATGTTGATGCAGCGACCGGATAATTCTATTTAGCATCTTATTATCATGTCTGCTTCCAAAAAAGTGCATCTTGATGTGTTTCGTCAGATACTATCCATTTGGTCATATTTCAGGTGTCCTTGACATCGAAAAAAGCACATGCAGCTGGAAGCATGGAACCAATACTTTGCAGATATTTTCCAAGCTGGAGTTATTCATATATCAGAAGGACTCATTTGGGAATATTGTCCCAGAGATTCATCCGTTTGATGCTCAAGTTGTTGACACAGCCTCAGATTTGTCCATCCCAGTTAACCTCATGATGGAAGCGGTAGCTGCTGGAGTTCAGCTCATATCCTTTAATGTTGTACAGTCTGGAGAGTTTGCGCTCACAGTTTTTGATACTCAGCGGAACCGAAGAGTTTCCAACACGGGGTACAAGTTTGATGTTTTTGTAGGTACGCAGCTATATATACTCTTTAGTTTTAAGAGTATTTTCTTTAATTTACTATTACTCAAGATGCTTAATTCCTGATCATGGAGCTGATTCTGACATGTTGCTTCTTTCAGGATACTGCAATGGATCAAACAGCTTTGCAAATGGTTCTGGTTTGGCACATTCTGTCGTTGGTTCAGCATCATCCTTTGCTGTTTACTTGGAGGATGAGTACAACAACCCTTCTCCAGTCGAAACCTCAAGGTTGCAAGTGAAGATTTTGGCAAAAAAGGGCACGGCTTATGCAGACCCAATAATATCACATGGTAATGCTGTATATTCATTTAGCAGTTTAGCCTTCTGTTAATCTGAAAATTCTTTTTTTCCTACAGAGACAGAACCTGCTGGCCATCCGGATGTAAGTATCCTTTTCGCCTGCCTAATTTGCTACAGATAAGTCGCATGATCACTGAAATTCATTATCATGTTACTAGATCATCGGTGGAAGCTCAACTGTGCGAGCAAGTCAATTCAATGTTGCATATACTCCTCAAATTGCCGGGGAATATGAAATTTGGGTACTCTGTGGGAACATAGTGCTAAATGGTGGAGATCCATATTCCATGACAGTTGTACCAGGTTTGGTTAACTTTCGCGCGCGTCTTTTTTCATCATTCATTTCACATTCATATAATGCATGAATTTGATATGCTGGTGCCATTTCTCATGCAGTTAGTATAATATGAGGAATTGAGTGGGTTATACTCAAGTGAAATGTCAACCCAATTGACAATTGAAATAATTAGTAACTTTTATGAACTCCCAATGACAGATCCTCTTAACTTCCCATACCATAACCTTCCCTTTTTCTAGGTGCAATCAATATTGCTTTATCAAGTGTTGTCAAGTTTGACCCAAGAGTCAGAATGTCAGTTGAAAATGAAGTTGATGTTCGACTTGTTGACTCATTCATGAATCCGGTGTTATCTTTAGAGTCAAAAGTGCGATTTCAGCTAACATCTACAAGTATCTTTGGAAAAGAATTTGTCGACAACAGAGATGGATCATATACTGCTCGTTATGTGATAAATCAAATTGGTTCATATGGCATATGTGTTCGATTTGAGGATAAGGATATAGCTCCATGTCCATTCCAAGTCGAAGTTTTTCCAGGTAACTTTTTAGTCAGTTTAATACAAAAAGAGAAGATATTGGTCAGATGAGATATGCTCTTAAGCTCTAGTTGGTAGAGAATAACTTTTGTTGTTATATATTGAAACATATTGAGCATTCCCAATTTCTCTGCTTGTTTGTTGAATAACTCTGATGAGCTGTATCTCTTTGCAGATCAATACTTTTCAGATGTTAAAAATGATAATGTTTCAGTATGGGAGGATGGATCAGTTTACTTCGATGTACTATCAAATGACCACATTGCAGGAAGTAAAGCTGAAATAGCTAACTCATCTTCTGTAAGTTTATGCTGTGAAATATGCATTTCTTAGTTTCTCCACCTCATAGTGATAGTCTCTTCACTTTGGTAAAACTGCCATCAATCCTTGCAGCTACACATGCTAACCATCTAAACTGAGCTTTTGCAATGTAATAGTTCAACGATCCTTACTACATGCTGCTACAGAAAGAAAGGAACTTGTGGCAAAAAAATATTCTATTGCAACCAAATTGAATTTACAATATTGCTATTGAGTGCTTTTACCGGACAAATATGTAAGTTCTTTTTCTTGGTGATGCACACAGCCCAGTCTCTAGCTACAGGCCAACAGCTTGGCAATGCACACAGCCCGGTCTTTATTGCAAATGTTCAGCATAAAGCTGATTTCAAATAACATGAATAATTATGTACTACGAAATTTCCAAGTAACTTTATTTTCTCGTGACTTCACAAATGACAAATTTTCCTTTTCTCTGAAGCCATTTCATGGATCAGTCCTGCAGTTCAACCACATGTATCGTTACACGCCTTTTGATGGATTCTTTGGGAATGACTCGTTCGCATACACAATATCAGATGATAATAACAACGTCGTCACGGCAACAGTTTTCATATCTGTCATCTGCAGACCACCTCAGTTCATATCTTTACCGCAGAAGTTGCATGTTACTGAAGATACCATCGGCCCACAATTCGGGTAATCCATGCTGCTTTCTACCAAAGTACTACATACTTGTATTTAGTTTATTGTTTTTATCTAAGCTAAAGTTTTAGCCTCTTCTATTCGGGTTCTAAACTAATCAAATATGGATATGTTTTTGGCAGTGGATTTCGAGGGATCAAAATAGCGTATTCAGATACAACAGAAAATATATCTATAACAGTGAACGCGCAGTCTGGAAATGTGTTCCTTGCTCTATCGCCAATGAAGCTTCAACAGTCGTCAGCTGATGTACTTTCAGTCAGCAAAGGTGGTAGAACTGGCAAAGACCTGATATTCCAAGGAACAATAGAAGCGATAAATAGAGCTCTACAATTTTTGCAGTACCTTGGGTACGGTATTAATCAAGAATCTGACTCTCCCTAGTCTTGTACAAGCCCTGATATTCTACAAGAATCTTGCAAATCTTTCGCTTATAATAATCATATCACCATGTGCAGAAACGAAGACTTCTGTGGAGATGATGTTGTAGCGCTACGCTCCATGAACAGAGATGGTGTAGAAGACGCTCAGTTCCCGATACACGTTGAACCAATCAATGACCGTCCTGTGATACTAGCTCCACCATCAATTTTCTTGGCTGGGAACGAATCAAGCAATGGACATCAAATCTACAACAAGAGCAGGGATACATTCCAATTTTCCATTTATGATCCTGATCTTCGCAGTTTCCCTGGTACTTTATATGTATTATACTTGTTGATGTTGAATGAGGGATCCATTTTCTTAGTTGAAGTAGTATATGCTCCTGTTTTATGCATCGTTAGAAAAAAACTATACTATTTCTAAACTGATAGCGTTTACCTGTTTCACAGGGAACAAGTCTATTTTTTCGCTAGTGCTCTCCCTAGAAGTGTGTGAGGGAACGTTGACGCTGAGGTTGCCATCCAGTACCATTCCCAGTGTGGAGGTGAAGACCGAAGGCGTTAGTTATTGGCAGCCGATTCAGACATATGTGAACATTGAGAATCACTTTGTGCTGAAAGGAACTGCCGTTAGGTTCCGTGGGATGGTCCAGGAGTGCAACAATGCGATGCAGCAGCTGCATTACCAAGTAAATCTTCAATCCTCTTGGATCATTGCAGCTGATTTTCTTGCATGATTTTCACGAATATCCATTCCTTGCATGATTTTCTTTAGCGGGATGATTGGCGACTGATTAAGTAGCTACTTGACCCCAAAAATTGGATAGGAAAATGTTGTTTCTTCACTTTCTGATATATGCAGAGTAAAGTTTGAGATGTTGTTTCTCTTGCAGGGTTCAAGCAATGGAACAACCTTATCCATCACTGTAGACGACCTGGGAAACTATGGATGCTACCCTGACTGTTCACAGATGATGGGGATGCCACTGTCCGCTACAAAGACAGTTCGTCTCGTCAAAATCAAAACAAAACATAATAAGACCTCAACAATAGATAAAATAGATAACTGTAAGTAAGGAAGATCATAATATTCTGGTTATTGTTTTCGCTTTCCTATGTTGGTGATTTACAGTTTATGACCCATATAATATGGAACGCATCTTTGATCTGTGCTACTATACTTTCAGTGCTTGAATGGGTGATAGTAACTGAGATCCTGACAATGCTATGGCTTGGCGTCGCTCTCTTGTGCTTCCTCTTCAAATGCATGAAAGCTCTGAAGGTTAAGCGAAGGGGTCGGGTCAACGATGAAAGGTGCACACCGGAGCAGACACCATCCCATTGGAATGTGAGTGTATCTCTCTCTGGAATTTGGAAGCAGGGTCTGCACAACCATCGTTTTGACCTTTTTTTCTTAATCACTTTCTACTTCGTTTTTGCTTGTTCTTCTGGGAAAAAAAAGAGGTGTGCTTCACCATCACAATCTGAGGACGTTGGACATTGCTGCGCACCTGCAGTTGCGGTCCCTTCTGGCGCAAACAGATCAAGTTTTCGTCAAAGGTAAACACCGTTATTCACTGATCCTGTTATCACAAGTTTCTGTTGCTATTCATTTACCAGAAATCTGTGCTGGATTGTTTGCTTTTATTCCCCTAATGGATGTTACTCTTGTGATGTCAGATCTTCACGATCACGCAAGCAAGAACTGGAACTCCAGCCAGTCTCCGGGATCAGAAAGAACGGAAATCAAGACGGCATTCCTATAGCAAACAAGAACAAATAGATGTTTGATAATTTACCGTAGAATGTTCCTCCAAACTCAAAATATTTTTCTGCTCGATGGGAAGTAAACTGGAAGACAAGATAGGTTGCATGTAACTCTTATTGACACTTGACAGTCATACAGATTGTTAGGGTATCGGGTTCATCTTTACTATTAAGAATACCCATAGAAGTCGAACAAAAAGAAGCAGGCTTCTCAGACAGAAGCTTCTTTTTCTTCTTTTCTTTCTTCTTTTTTCTTTTTTGAGCGGCAGATAGAAGCTTCCTCATAAGGCAAAAGAGTCGCCTACTCACATGGCTGCATTTTCATGGCAAACCAGGAGAATGACTGCTAACTTGCTGCTTTGTCTGCTGGACTGATGCATCTCCGGTGCTTTATTCCTAACCCAAGCTAAGGCACTAGCAGTCCACAGTCCTGTCACGTGGTCTCACACAGAAACCATAATGGGTACTACCTTCTCCAACCAGAAAAGGTAGAATGAACTAGGAGGTACTGAACAGGCTTGCTGGGACCTACAACATAGAATGTCCAAAATCATTATTCCAACTCAATATTTTGAAATATCAGCATTTGTTCCCCCAAAAAAATCACGAAAACTATCATAATGGAGACTATTATTGGACAACCAGTGCTCAGTTTCGATGGAATTTCTAGCTTGTTTCCCTTAGAAGAGTAATGCAAACCAGCTAACTATACCTTGAGTTTCTAGGAAGCAGTAATTGGAATGAACTTAACAGGTTAAATTAGATTATGATACGAGGATTTAAACTACCTTCGCGTTGTGTGGCATGATCTTTATGTCATGAGGTGGATGAAGCCAAGATTCAGGGGCATATGATAAGAAGTTCTCGAGCTTGCTTGTGTAAATATCTGCATATTGGTGAATGTGATAGGCAAATGATGATTCCCTTCCTGTATCTGTAAGAAAAGTTGCGCCAAAAGAGCTATTGAACAGATCTCGCATCCCAGATCGGCATTGTCGTCTTTCTGCATTCAATTCATCAAGCAATGCTCTGTAAACTTGACCTTTCTCAGTGCTAACCACGGTTGCATGGACTTTCCCAAGTAGATCATGGATTATACTCAATTTTGCCTGCAATGCAACATATAGTTCTGTAAATTGATAAGCATCCATGTGGATGGAAAATCAGGGACTAGCAAACAGCATATGTGGTAGAGGAATAAAGATCATATATGGCAACTAAAAAGTAAATGCCATCAATTTGTGATACAACTGATCATCCCTGTGTCATGTTTCAGATCATGTGTGCCAGGACTCCACTGCCCTTCACAAAGCAATAGCAGCTGCAAAAGTGCCTACAGCTTGAGTGAGTCACCTGAACCAAATCCCACTTCAACACAGTCAGCCTTTTCAAGCTGTTCCAGCGAACGGGCTTCTAGCTGAATTGGTTAGGTGGCTCTAGTAGCACTCCTCAGGTCCTGGGTTCGACTCCCGGTGGGAACGAATTTCAGGCTGGGGCTAAAAAAAATCCCTCATCTGTCCCACACCAAAGCACAGGTCTAAGGCCCGGCCCAGGTCGTTGGTCGTCTCACATGGGCTACGGTGTAAGGGTGGGGCAGGGGTTCGGGGGTTTTCTTGACCTGCATGAGAAGGTCTTCTTCTTAGCAAAAATGCCCGGGGGCTGTCTTACCCCCCGCAGGTCGAGTTTCAAGCTGTTCCACCATGGTAGTTTCCTTCTCTCAATTCCATTGTTAGAGTCACAATATTCGTTACAAATTTGGCTGGGCACGGTTTTGTTCAAAAGAATTACTTTTGAAAGCCAGACAGAGCTTAAGGGCCAAGGAGAACATAAAATCAAGTAACATACACAAACACAAGAAGCAGATGATATAGTACACACCTGTTGGAACCGGTAGCTATCACCGTTCTGTATTTCTATTTCATCCTGCAGTTCACAAAGCATGGATCATTGTAATATGGTATAAAACATAATAGTCTCAATATAATCATGTGTCTTGTACGACAAAATAGCGTGAGACTGTCAGATACAGTCAAGACAAACCTATAATAAGAGAACCATTCAGGTCTTAAAAGAATAAGTAGAAGCTTGTTCATGTTATTTAGGAGCCTATGCAGCATATCAAACAGATTTGAGATCAAGATAGCGTAAGAGGTCACTTTCTGAACATTTCGTTACATTTTTTCCTTTACTGATCTTTCTCAGCTCAAAACTTCTTAGATACCAACACTCCAATAGGATCAAGGCAACCTTAGATGAGACATTGTAGTCAATAGGTGAAATATGAAAATTAAACTTGACTGTGCTTTTCCTTTCAATTTTTTTTTGACTGTGCTTGAATTTCATGCAACTATGTCTGACATGTTCTCAAGAAAATCTCAAGTAAAAAAGAGAAGCATCTACCTCAAGTTCTCGAATTACAGCAGCTGTTCGCCAACCAGCTTTTGAAGGTCCTCTCAAGTCGCTCAAAAGATGATCACCAAAGTATATCACCTAATACATAGCCAAAAAAGATCCGAGATGAAACATTCTGAAAAAAAATCTTAAATTTATACTGTGGCAGTGCATATTTTAGTGCAAGTGAAGACCTTCCAAAGTTATATCTTTAGTATGTGGGTTATTATTTGAAAGAAGAGGTTCACCTCTGGTATTTGGATGATGCTAGAGGTCTTAGTGGTCTTATGTCTTAGTTAAGCTGTTTGACCTAGGTTGTTATTCAGGTCATATTGTTCTATCTTTGCAACCCTCTAAATCCTCAGTTAATGAGGTGATGCATTTGCCTCTGTCTTTGCAACCCTCTAAATCCTCAGTTAATGAGGTGATGCATTTGCCCCTGTATTAGGTTCGTTGTACTCTCTTTTCTCTTAATACAAAACTACGCAGATCTCCTGCGTGTTCGAGAAAAAAACCTGTGGGTTATTCAAGTATACTATACCAGGATAAAGTGATGAGCAAGAAACATAATAAACACGCAGCTGATGAGCGCAAGGTGTTGCAAATACGTGACTGCTAGCTTCCATCACGAAACAGTAATATCAACTACATTTAACATGAAAATTATTGTAGCAGATTTCAGGAGAAAAAAGGGTGAAAGTTGTATCACTCAGACAGAAAAGAAAAAATTGAGAAAACATAAAGAAATTGGTACTTCTTTACGCTCCGAATAACCAACCTCTGGACCTCTCCACTTTGTGATCTGCAGAAATGATTTCAAACAGCCGTGGTAGTATACTTGATCTGGCAGAAACTTGTCGACTGCAGTAAAAGCTAAGGTGTCCTTTTGAGTGTCATACACCCTGTAAGCAACCAGCAAATATAGTTAGCAATCCAGAACTAGAGTAGACATAATAGTGCAGAATTAGAAAGCAATATCTGGAGGCAATATAGATCCAGGCCCTTATGCATCTGTACATATGAAAACTTACTTTCATCTAGTATTCAAAGTTTAGCAACAGACCCTCAAATGAATCAGTGCAAAAGGAAAAAAAATATGAACAACCATATCTTAGTAAGAAGGATGCAAGATTAATCTTTTTTCTTTAGTAACATATAGATGTTCCACAGGACCTGAACGGGTGGTCTGAGTTATAGAAAGTTGGTTTATTTGCCTGCGCAATCACAACATCAAAGAGTTCCCTCCAGGAATTTCCATCAAAATGCTGGTCCTGCCCAACCAAATTGTGAAAGTCAAGTGGAGAATTATGAGTGAGCAAAAACAACTGGCCATATATACTGACATGATACTTTTCTATTTGGAATACAGTACTTGTCTAGAACATTACCAAAAATACACAAAACTAATATAAAAAGAATGTTGCTTGCACGGCACAACTGTATCCCCTATACTATTAGACAAGAAATAGCCTAAGTAGAATACAGCAAACTCTTACTGAAAGCTAGAAACAAAGGAAGGTTGTGTCATGTATATGCAAAATATTCACTTTTAGTATCAAAAATATGACGAGGCAGTGCAAAGAGTTGCATGTGATCAGTTAAAATATGATTTCACATTCTCAACAAAAAAATAGCCCAAAAAAAATAAAAGGTAGGAGCTCATGTCAGATCTCAGAAAGTAAAACAAAGGTCATATAAAAATATATCTGTTAGTCATCGATCAGATAGAAATCTATTTTGCCTTAAAATCTTGCTTTTGAATGCTAAACAGCATGGACAAAACATAAAAGCCGATTTAAATTTAGCAAGAACCTCCAGCAAATAACGCATCCCTCCATCCACGAAATAGAAAGGTGAATTGGTAAGAAGAAACAGCTTTTTTCCTTTCTCTCTTAGCATCTTTAAGAAACGGAACACCTGGCTCTGCAGGTCACAGATGAGGCAACAGTCTTAGAGTTACATGTCCGAAAGAATGCCAGAAGACAAGAAGCAGAATCAGGTTATATCATTGATTTTTGAAACTTCAGACATAGAAAATCAGCAAAAGCAGTGCCACCTACTTTTTTTATCAGAAATTTCTGGGGCTCAGAAAGAATTTGCCTGTGAATTAAACCACTTCTGTGGACATGCTGAATCGATTGATTTACATCCTCATATACATAAGAGGCATCAAACTCCAGTTTGGCATCTATAAAGTGTTGAACAATATCAGCAAGGAGACATGCCTGTGAAGGAGGGAACATCTCATAGTTAGAAAGTACTATGGAAACGCCTGTTTAGATGCACGATCTGATGTCCCAGCAATTACTTCAACTAAACACAGAACATGATACTACATTAAGTGCATAATAACACTAATTATTAATATACGGCATACTACATCTCGTCTACAAGTGCAAAATATTGCTCCACATGTGCTAGGTCAGAACCACATGCACAGCTAAATGCCCTTGAAGGATGATCAGATACACACAGAATATCTGTTAATACTGAACTGATCAAGTATAATTAACCTATCAACAAAGCATTAACCAAACTGGGTGATAATATGGTGCTCTAGTTGACATGACATATCTATAAGGCACTGATAGTTTACTATTCTGTAAGTAAATAGAGGCAGTGTAGAAAGAAGGGAATGGAACTAAGGCTCTGATTAATTCAAAAGTACCTCGCTAAAACAGAAGACATCCATCAGCCCAACAAGTTGGAGAGCTTGGTCTCTGCCAATATGCCGCGTGCCGTAGAGCTCTTTTATCTCACTCAAACTCAGCTGATTAACAAGCATTGTGATAAGAAATTGTATTCATAGGCTGTCAATGTACATAGTTTGCATAATGTAATTATTGTAGGAGAAGGCAAAGAACAAGCATAAAAATAGTACATAAATTCTCTAGAACAGTCAACACGCCTAATCTATGTTCAGCGTTGACATTTACCTAAATAAATTGGCCAAAGTCTGAGTTCAACAGTCAACAAGTACACGGCAACCAATCACAAACATAATGATCACTCGTGAGAACCTACATATTAATGTACGGATATCCCAAAGATAAGTAACGCAGAAAGCAAATAACATCAAGAATTAACAAACTTCTAAATATAGTATGAAAAGCAGCTCAAGAATGCACCATTTGAGGGAATATGAAAAAGAACAATGTAGTATTGTAGTGAGTGCCTTACCTTCCTCCGCCCAAAGAAGCAACCGTCTGGTTCAATAGAACCAAAGAAATCAAGCTTGAGAAGGCACCCTTTGAGTCTGTCATAGTAAAGGCCCCTGACAGGAAAAGAGCGGTCATACTCGTACTTCAAGCAGCTCTCTGGATATTTCAACTGCAGAAAACGTGTCACCCTCGCTCAGAAACAATAAGCACACCATCCGCCATCAGTGCCGCCCTCGCCCAATAAAGAGAGCAACCAAACCTCATTGACCAGGTGCTTCTTGGCGAGATCGTAGATGAGGCACTGCAAGTGCTCGGAGTAGTGCGAGAGCGTGTAGTCGTAGTCGAAGCCGTAGACGTGCAGGTCATCCAGCTTGACGTTCTTGTTCACGTAGATGCCTGAAAAGCGGAGACCCAACCCGGCAACCCCCAGGAATGTTAAAGTCTGAGGAAAATCGACCTTTGGCGCTCAAGAGCAACGGCAAATCGACAGGAACGTGGAAGCCCCACCGGACCGGACCTTGCGGGTTCATCTTGGGCATGTCCTTGATGGCGGCGGGGATGCTGAGGTAGTTGCGCTTGGCGTCCTCGAACTCGCGGCGGATGCGCTCGATCTCGTCCTCGCCGGCGCCGGACCGCAGCGTGGTGGAGAGCGTGCACAGCGCGCGCGGATCTGTTCAAAAAAAGAAAGAAAAGCACGTGCAATCCAAACGAAGCAGCAGTCAGCAGCCAAACAACCCCGTCCAGCAGCGGCATTCCGTCGAACGGCTGGAGCGCAACCGACCTCGCGGTGACCGCGGCGCCGCCGTGGAAAGCGCCGGCGAGGGGTAGCCGCGGCGAGTGGGTACGCGGAGCCGCTTCGCCGCTGCCGCCGCCATCGGAGCTGGCCTCGGCTTGTCGGTGCTCGCCGGCGTTGGGAGGGGGAGCGGAGCGGAGCGGAACCGGGGGCGGGAGACGGCTGTTTTCTCCTAGTCCTAGGCGGGGACGGGGCAGCACGCCCGGGGACCGTGGCGTCCTTTTCCCCGACGTGTGGGGGCCACATGTACGGTCCCTCGACGCTTGCTCGGCTGGTTGCCTGCCTTGGCGGCAGCGGAGCTCGTGGGCTGGTGGGGCTTGGCCTCTTACCACTGATCCACGCGAGGCCCGAAACTATGGAGGTTTTTTTTAAAAAAGATAAAAAAATAAAATTAGGAAAAGGAGTGCCGAGTGGGAATATTTTGAAAAATGGGTACCTCCCACCCGCTAATCGGGCGGGAGGCGTGGGGCCGGGGACCTCCCGCCCATCCAGCGCCCTTTGGTCGCGTGGGAGGTCCCCCCGACTATATAAGCCCCAATCTGTCCCAAAAATTTTATTTTATCCAGCAAAAATCAGAAGAAAAAAAAAGAAAGAGAGGAGAGGAAGAGAGAAGAGGAAGCGGTGAAGCCCTGTTCACACGTCGATTTGGAGGTATATTCTCATTCTAGCCGTATAATTACTTGAAAATAACTATAATCTAGGAAATATTTCTTAGAGTAGTTATGTTTTGAATAGTTTTTAGTATTTTCATTTATTTTTAGTATAATTTATATTCTGAATAGTTTAGAATCTGTAAAATATAATCTGAGAATCACTGAAACTTAGGGTCGTCGTTGTGTATTAATATGTAGTATAACTAGTTTATTAATGATTGACAGATATGTCTTCCGAGAAGGGTATTTTCAGTATATATTACGGAGAAGGAAATGTGATTTATGGGCCGAATGGGGTAGATTTAAGTGAATTCAACTGTGCGGTCAGAGGAATTACTAGACCGCACGAGAGGACCTTTGAATCCCTATGCACCTGGTTAATGAGGGGATTAAGAATTAATCAGAAAACACACACTGTGAGTGTTCAGTGCGTCATAAATCGTACCACTCACGCTTTGATCTGGGAGTTGATGCCACTTGTAAGCAACAAGGACTGGTTAACTTATCTGCAAAATGCAAGTCATTGGCAGTGGCCATTGGTACTTCTTGTCAGTGTGCACCAGAACCCTTTGATAAATATTGAAGCTGCTCCGGGGGATGAAAATATTGATGAAGAATTTGAGGAGTCAAACATTGAGGTAGGTGGCACCGCAGCACCTCAATGCGTGGCTGATGAGGGCGAGAACATACTGTCGGATTTTATCCGGCCGCCCACCGAGGGGTATACCCAAGGTGGTAGGTTTTAGGTTGGGATGCGCCGAGATCAGGAAACTCGAAGGTGCAGACAACACAGGATTTAGACAGGTTCAGGCCGCAATATGCGTAATGCCCTACGTCCTGTATGATGGTTTGTATTGCCTTGATGTTGATCGGGTGATCTTATGTTTTGAGGGAGTCCCTGCCCGCCCTTATATATCCGGGGGGACAGGGTTACATGAATCCTAGTCCGATACTAGCTTAGGAATCGTACTCAAGTACAACTCGAGTAGTTTCCTTCTATATCGACTAGTCCTACTCCGCATGCGGGTAGAATACAACATAAATAAGTTACAGGACACGTCCTATCCCCTTAGCCCAATACGGACTCCTTGATGTACACAGCCCCGTGGCTCCGGGTCTGACAAGCCCCCGAGCTCTTCGTAGCTGAGTACTGCAGGCTCTTCGAGTACTTCTGAAGCAATCTTCGACTTTTTTCGAAGCTCCATCTTGAAATCTCTCTTCGAGTACTCTTCTCCCTGCATCGAACCTATGAGGTGCTCATGCCCTGAATTCTTTCTTTTGTATGGGGTACGATGAATAATCGCACTCCATATGGAGTAGCCTCCGAGCCTTAGGTTGAATCAAAGAATCAAGCTGAGGGTCAAACAAGTCTTGAGTCTTTTCTTCTTATCTTTCGAGTACTTTCGAAAAATAAGTAATCGATGCCACGTGTTCCACAGCCTCCGAGTCTTGAATCCAAATCATTTGGAAAAAAGGATCCCAAAGGTCGTGGCAAAAATGCTCCCTTTTGATAAAATATAGTTTAAGAGGAGGCAATTGGCATAAATTGAACTCGAAACTCAAAAAATCTCTTTTTTCGGGACAATTAACCCTGAAAAAATGGTTAGTCAAGTAACGGCCCAAAAAATCCACCAAAAAACCACCTATGTCCAATTAATCCCATTGCGCGACGCTTCACCTTTCACACAGTAAACCACTACCTGAGCGCTGGTTATTTAACCCCGCAGTCAGTTAGGGTTATTTCCTGTGCCTTCAGATCTAACGCCGCCGCCAGAAAAAACAAAACCTCAATTAGAGCATGTCCTGCCTTCGCCCTTCCGCCGTCCTGCGTAGTCGAAAATCTTCGATCCCGCCACCGTAGCCCCCGAGCGTTGTGCGAACAACTCATGGCTGAAAGGATTCGAAATGGCGCCGAAGAAAACCGACCAGAAGGACTTGAAAGAAGCGCAAGCAGCAACCGGCGAATGGTCAATTAGTAAGTGTTCTCGCCATAATCTAGCAAATTTGGTGTTGGGAGGTCTGCTTCAGGAGAGAGATCTCATCAATTGGCGCCTTCCTTTTCGCGATCCATTCCCCATGGAAAGCGTCGATGAGATCGTTTCTTTCTGCTCTTTTTCTGAACGGGGATTCGCCCTCCCCACTTGTTCATTCTTCCGTGGTCTTCTCTACTTCTATGGGATTGAGCTGCAACACCTCAATCCCAACTCGATCTGCCATATCTCCATTTTCATTCAGTTTTGTGAAGCCTTCCTCGGAATTGAGCCCCATTGGGCTCTTTTCCGCTATCTTTTCCGCGTGAAGCCCCAGCCCACCTCAAAAAATCCTTCTGCAATAGGGGGTGCTGGTATCCAGCTTAGGCAACACGCTAGTGACAAATACATATCTTACAAATTTTCTTCCAATATCCCCGGGTGGAAACAGCAATGGTTCTACATTGCAAACCACGCCCCCCAACTCCCTGTGCGGTCCGGCAGGCCCCCTGTTCAGCGCGGCGAATGGACATTGGAGCCCAATGAAGCCGAGATGGACCAAGTAAAAGAGCTGCTCGAGTTGATTGCCGCACACAAAGAGATGGGGGTAACCGGGGCATCTGTGATGTTATCATTCTTCAAACGCCGAATTCAACCCATCCAACAGCGCCATACCTTAGGATTCGAGTACATGGATACTGAAGACCCATCCCGTATGTGCGCAGAAGAGCTTGGGGACGATGCTGCACTTGTTCGCGTCAAGCGAATTCTGCTAGATGTGGATGCCGTCCCGTATGTTCCAGCAGGATTTACAGCCCAGAATCGACCACCATCGGTAAGTGTTCGACTTCTCGACTTCTCCCTCGATCTGAAGAGTTAATACTAACTGATTGTCTTAACACAGGATTCAACAGCATTGTATCGAAGTTACCCGCCGCAACCCGATCTGCCCCGGCCTTACCACATGCTGCCCAGCGCTGCAGCTAAAGCACAGAAGGAAAATATTGCTGGCAGCGAGTCGGCCGTGGGCAGCCAGGCAACTGGGGAGGGGGTGCAAGCAAACAACTCCTCCGGATCATCCGTGGAGTTATCTGACGACGCACCTCTAGTTCCCCGACGGCGCCGGGAGATGCGGAAACGCAAAGCCAGCACTGCTGACCTTGCTGGGTAAGTATCTGTCAAACTATAAAGTGTCGAGTTGTTTCGCTGAATATTGATAACAACTCTGTTTTGCAGTCCGTCGTCTTCTTTGCCCAGCCCCCAGCGCCAGAGGGTAGCCGAAACGCCCCCCCACCGGAAATGAGGCACCAGAGGCCAGACCCACAGAAGCCGATAGGGTGGACCCGGCACCGTCTCGTGCCGATGATGTAACGATTGCCGTGGCGGGTCCTGCCTCAAGGCAACTCACGCCCTCGACTGAAGCAGCCCTGTCACCATCAGTGGGGGCCGCGGCCATCGCCACGCCGGCGCTGCCAGCCTCATCGACTTGCACGCCTGCACCTCCGGCCACGAGTATAGTGGTGAAGAAACCCTTGAAGCTGGTGTGGAAAAAACCAACAATGATCCGATCCCGAGTGTAAGTGACGCTCTGGACCCTGCCCTTAGCCATGTGATGAAATCACAGTAAAAGTGTTGTGCTATTGTCTTAAGCAGTTCAACCGCTGCGGTGACGCCAGAGCTCGAGTTGGCTCCACCAGCCTCCGAGCCTTCGCCCGGGCAAGCCAACGCGCCGGAGCTAGCAGGGAGGGCAGATGTGGTCGTGCTTGACTCGCCACCGCCCGAGCTCCAGCACGCGGAACTCGAAACCCCTGGCAACGAGCAAGTCGAGGCCGCCACTGCCGTACCCGTCGATGTTGCAAGTAAATGATCCCACTGCCTTCTGCCGCAATCGTTGCTATGTTAAAAACCTATCCTTCGCAGAGAGCCCACAGCCGCCAGCTTTGGAGGGTGCGGGTGCTTCCAGCGAAGCAACCGTGCTGCCAACCCCTAGAGGAGAGAACGCTGATACACTCCAAGAGATGCACCTCCCAGGGGACGATCTGAGCCGCCTGCGCCAAATGATCAAGTCGATCGACACGTTTGCTCTGGTAAAACTTGTCTAAACCGCTGGTAACTGCAGGCTTAAGTCGGCTGTCTCTGACGCCCGGGAACATGTAGGACATGAACCAAAAAACTTCAATGAAGCTGGAAGAGTCCACCAGGCGTATCGACGAGTTGTTGCAGGAGCGAGCCGGCTTCGAGCAGACCATCATCGAGCTCCACGGCCGACTCAAGGAGCAGCGGAAAACCCATCAAGGTACGTTGAATTCGACTCTCGAAATCGTACCCGTAGTCGATAACTTCATGGTCTGAAACCTGCTTATCATCGCAGAACTTAAACAACTCTTAAGTTATAAAGAGGGAATGCTTACTGATTTGAAGAACATGCTGTATCGCCGCGCAGATGAAGTCAAAGGTCTGCGGAAGGTGATGGCCGACACGGAGAAGCAATTCGCCGACTGTCTCCAGCAGATCAAGACTTTGGGCGAGGAGAAAGAGCAGCGCCAGAAGGAACTTAATGACTTGAAGACGATGGCTCAAGAACTCGTAGAGATGGTGGATCCTCAGGAAGACGGCGCTGAAGATGGGCCACCACTACTTGATCGACTTCGCGGGGCGCCACAAAAAATCCTCAATTTTGTCACTGAGGCGGCCACATCATACGTGGGTCATGCCCTAGGCCTTGTGAAGTCCTTCTGGCCAAAGGCTCGGCTAGAAGTGCTCGCGGAGGGTGCAGCTGTTGAGTGCACTGGCGAAAACTTCCGCGAGTATTTGCTAGAGGTCCGGCCGGTGGCTGAAAAAATTGTGGGAGACATGGTCCAAAGTTGAACCGTTAGTGTACATGACTTTGTAATATAAGGAACAACCGTCTGCTCTGTAGTGGGAACATGCTACCTCTGAGTGCAACGACTTAAAGAGTAGTCGATTTAGCCCTTCACGTGAGCTCATCGGGTGAGCTAGATAAGATCCAGCCGAAGGGATCCACTCGTGCCCGGAACGCGCGGTCTGTGGCGCGACGACTAGGATGCCCATGGCAAACAGTCGAAAACTACCCTGAGGTGTAACAACCGCAGGAGTAGCCAATCATGCGGATATGTCAAACAAGTTAGATAGAGCCAGTTTGGAAAAAACACGATTATCATCGCGACGACCCATGTGCCACTTAGCAAGTAGTCGATTTGTAGTAAGTTAGGGCGTGGCCAAAGCCGCCGCATTGTATTCAAGAATTTTACATTTCGAGTCATGTGGCACAAAGCTGCCATGTTGACCCAGAAAAGAAAAAACATGCCCTTGACGCATACAAGAATTGAAAACGAGTCTGCTTAGGGGTAGAACCGTCGCAAGTGCTGGATGTTCCAGGAATTGGATACATCTTGACCATCGGGGTGTTGAAGTTGATAAGATCCTGGTCTTGTAACCTTCTTGACGATGAACGGTCCCTCCCATCTTGAGTTAAGCTTGTGCAAACCTGACTCATCCTGAACGCGACGAAGGACGAGGTCGCCTATGCTAAACGACTGTTCCTTAATGTTGCGATCATGATATCGCCGGATTCCCTGTAGGTAACGGGCTGACTGAACGAGAGCAGAACAGCGAGCCTCTTCGACAGAGTCCAGCTCCAGCTGTCGTGCTTCGTCCGCCTCGCCTTCTTTATACATCTCGACCCTTGGGGATTTCCACATAATGTCTGCTGGGAGAATTGCCTCGGAGCCGTAGATAAGAAAGAACAGGGTATGCCCTGTGGCTTTTGAAGGTTGGGTCCTGAGCCTCCAGACGACATGCGGCAACTCGTGAATCCACTTCCCGCCCTTCTTGCTGTTGGCATCGTAGAGTCTCTTCTTGAGCCCATCGATGATCAAGCCATTAGCACGCTCGACTTGCCCATTTGCCCTTGGGTGTGCCACCGAAACATACTTGACCTCGATGGATGAGTTTTCACAGAATTCCCAGAATTGGTTGGCCGTGAAATTTGAACCCAAATTGGTGATAATAGTGTTGGGGAAGCCGAACCGATGCAAGATGTCGGAGATGAAGTCGACCACCCTGACTGGAGTAAGCTTGGCGATCGGCTTGAACTCGATCCACTTGGTGAACTTGTCGATGGCCACCAGAACATGAGTAAAACCTCCTGGCGTCGTTGCGAAGGGCCCAATCATGTCGAGGCTCCAGCAAGCGAACGGCCCGGAAGGCGGTATAGTGATGAGGGTGTGGGCCGGAACATGAGTTTGCTTACCAAAGAACTGGCAGTTCTGACATCTTCGTACTAGATCTTCGGCATCAGACACGGCGGTGGGCCACCAGAAGCCAGCTCGAAACGCTTTGCCCACTAGCGTGCGTGACGCTGCATGGTTACCGCACACGCCTTCGTGTATCTCTCGCAAAATGTCCAGACCTTCTTCTGCTGTGACGCACTTCATGAGTACTCCAGATCGTGCGCTACGCTGATAAAGTTTGTCTTCGACTAGGACAAACCCCTTGCTCCGTCGCATGACGCGGGCGGCAGCAGCGCTCTTAGGGTCCGTCCCTGCCGGTAATACGAGATCTCGGATGAAGTCGATAAAGGGTCCTCTCCAGTCCTCGCCAACCAGCATAACCTCCTGTTCTGGCCACACGGAGCCAGTATTGGTGGAGACCTGTGGTGAAGGGCTGATGGATGGTTTCTTCAACTCTTGTACGAACACCCCGGCTGGGACTTGTGCTCGGGTTGATCCCAGCTTAGATAAGGCATCCGCGGCAACATTGTGCTCCCGTAGCACATGAAGAACTTCTAGGCTAGAAAATTTATTTTCTAGCTTGCGTACCTCCTGTACATAGGCTTCCATGGTCTCCTTGTTGCAGTCCCACTCCTTGTTGACCTGCTGAACGACCAGAAGTGAATTGCCGTATACGAGGAGCCGCTTGATCCCTAGTGATATCGCCAAATGAAGCCCGTGAAGCAAGGCTTCATACTCGGCTTCATTGTTGGATACCTCCCAAAGAATTTGGAGGACGTACTTGAGTTATTCGCCTCTTGGGGAAATGAATAAAACTCCAGCGCCGCCGCCATCGAGCTTGAGAGAACCATCGAAGTACATGGTCTAATGCTCTGGCTTGTCAACTGGATTTGGAACTTGATTTTCCCTCCACTCTGCCATGAAGTCGACTAGAGCTTGGGACTTGATTGCAGTGCGTGGCTTGAAGTCGATCGACAAAGCCCCCAGTTCCACTGCCCATTTTGAAATACGACCCGTGGCGTCTTGGTTGTGTAGGATATCCGCCAACGGGTAGTCTGTGATCACGGTGATCTGGTACTCTTCAAAGTAGTGGCGTAATTTACTTGAGGTGATCAATATGCCATAGAGAAGCTTTTGGACCGCCGGGTACCGCACCTTAGACTCCGAGAGTACTTCACTAACAAAGTACACGGGCTGCTGCACGCGAAAAGCATGGCCTTCCTCGGAGCGTTCGACAACAATAGCACTGCTAATAACATGGGTAGTTGCCGCAATGTAAAGTAAAAGGGTCTCACCCGGCAATGGTGCTGTGAGGATCGGGGGCGACTGTAGATGTTGCTTGAGATCCTGCAGAGCCCGCTCGGCTTCCTCTGTCCAGTGAAATTTGTCCTGGCCTTTTAAGAGTCTGAAAAAGGGTAGTCCTCTCTCCCCGAGCCGGGAGATGAATCTGTTGAGAGCTGCCATGCACCCTGTAAGTTTCTGCACATCTTTGATTGTGGCAGGTGCCTCCATATCAGTGATGGCGGTAATCTTTTCAGGGTTGGCCTCGATGCCCCGGTTACTGACTATGAACTCGAGCAATTTGCCTGATGGAACACCGAAAACGCACTTGGTCGGATTAAGCTTCCATCGGTACTTCCTTAGGCTAGCGAAAGTTTCCTCCAGATCCGTGATCAGGCCCTCGGGACTCCGGGTTTTCACGACCACGTCGTCCACGTAGGCCTCCACGTTCCGGTGTAACTGATCAGCAAAGCACATCTGTATTGCCCGCTGATAGGTGGCGCCAGCGTTCTTCAACCCGAAGGACATCGTCTTGTAGGCATAAGTCCCAAACGGGGTGATGAATGCGGTCTTGATCTGGTCTTCTTCCTTGAGAGCAATCTGGTGGTAGCCTGAATAACAATCAAGGAAATATAACAGTACACAACCTGCGGTCGAGTCGACTACCTGATCGATGCGAGAGAGCCCAAAGTGATCCTTTGGGCAATGCTTGTTGAGATCGGTATAATCGACACACATTCTCCATTCTTTATTCTTTTTTAATACAAGGACGGGGTTAGCTACCCACTCTGGGTGGATTACTTCTTTAATGAATCCAGCCGCGAGGAGTTTGGCTATTTCCCGTTTGATAGCCTCCCGTTTATCAGGGGCAAAATGACGAAATCGTTGCTTCTTTGATACAGCTTGTGGGTACACATTGAGACTATGCTCGATCAGCTCCCTGGGCACCCCTGGCATATCCGATGGCTTCCATGCGAATATGTCTCGATTAGCCCGTAGGAAACTGACGAGCGCGAGTTCCTATTTGTCACCCAAGCCCGCGCCAATGATGGCTGTCTTGGATGAGTCGCCTTCTTGGAGCTGGATCGTCTTGAGAGCCATCTCACCCGTCGACTTGACGCCCGATTGGCTCGCCTTCTTCGTCGGGATGTCTAGCTCGGCTTGAGAAAGTTGCTGGGCGGCCGCGAGTACTTCAGCGGAAGCATCTGGCACGTGGAAAGTCGATGCATACTGGATGGCCTCTTGGTTGAAATCATAAGACTTCTTCAAGTCGCCTCGGAGCGTGAGCACACCGCTGCGTCCTGGCATCTTGAGAAGCAAGTAGACATAATGCGGCACCGCCATGAACTTGGCGAGCGCCGGCCTCCCCAGTATAACGTGG
This sequence comes from Panicum hallii, assembly GCF_002211085.1. Classification (NCBI taxonomy): domain Eukaryota; kingdom Viridiplantae; phylum Streptophyta; class Magnoliopsida; order Poales; family Poaceae; genus Panicum; species Panicum hallii. The sequence continues at coordinate 43,349,366 of NC_038043.1, read as the reverse complement.
TAGGAAGATTCGAAGTTGGCCACCTCGAACTTGATGAACTCGGTTCGGTAGTTCTCCCTCGTCCCAAAAGTGACTGGGAGAACGACTGTTCCAAGCGGATGCGCGGCATTGCCAGGGACAATACCGTAAAAAGGAGCTTTGCTCGGAGTGAGCTTGTTGGTGAGGTCTAGACCCATCTTCTTCAGCGTACTGGCGAAGATAAGATTAAGTCCGCTCCCACCATCGATAACAACCCGAGTAAGCTTGACTTCTGCGACCACGGGATCGAGCACCAGTGGGAACTTCCCAGGCTCGGAAAAGCTGGTCCATTGATCATCACGGGAAAATGATATGGGGACCTCCGACCATTGGAGTGGTCGCGGTACCGCCGGTTCAACTGATAGAATCTCCCGTATCAGCAACTTCTGTTCCCGCTTGGAGCAAAAATCTTCGTCACCGCCAAAGATAACATTGACGGTCTTGGAGGCATCCTGGAACTTGGGCGTCTCAGATTTGTCTTCCTGTTCCTCGTCTTCGGGCTCTTTGCCCGTCGACTTGTTCTTCTTGCCGGTTCCAGGAGAGCTAAAGGTGCGCTTGAGCTGAAAGCAGTCGATCGCTGCGTGTTTAGAGTTGACACACCACGGGCACTTCTTCTGCAGGAGTTTCTCAAACTGTTCCTGCGTGGCCAACTTCTTGCCCCGCGACGGACGTTCCACAGCCGCGACGAGATCGTCTGGCTTGCGTTTTTGGGAAGAACCCGAAAAGTCCCGCTGGCCTTTGTCAGCCCGGTTGTCATTGTTGCGCTTCTGGTTGAGGTCGGTGCGCCTTGGAAACCTCTCGCGCATCTTTTCTTCTTGTTCAGACCAGTCGTGCATCATGTTGCGTAAACCTGCAACTGTCTTCGGCCTGTTACGCCCAAAATCACGATATATACCTGGGTCTGTGAGGCCGCTGTAGAAGCAGTCGATGATGTCCTCCTCCGAGATGTTGGCGATGGTGGCCCGCACATCGAAGAAATGACGGGTGTAGGACCGGAGGAGTTCATTACGCTCTTGCTTGCACTGGGCGAGGTCGTGCCGGGTTCCTGCTCGGGATATCGCCCCCTGGAAGTTGTTGATGAAGACCTTCTTGAGGCCTTCCCAGGAGTTGATGGAGTCATTGGGGAGGCTTTCCAGCCAAGTCAACGGTGCAGGCTCCAAAGCCATTGGAAAGTAGACGACTTTGGTAGTGTTGGAGACAGCCATCTCAATGGCAGTGGAGTAACAGCGGAGCCATTGTTGGGGGGCCTGCTTACCGTCATACTTGGTAATACCGATTGGCTTAAAACCCTCCGGGTACTTATAGTTGTTGAATCTCGCAGTGAACGCGGGAAAACGATCGCTGCAGTCAGCATCGTCTCGCTCGGCTACCTCGCGTTCCCGTCACCTCGAGTCGAGGACTGACCGGACGTCGCGTCCCTCATTGATCTTCTAGCGAAGGTCTGGTTGTTGACGTGGAGGGTTGGGCTGCCTCGGGTTGTTTGCCGAAGGTGGCTGCCGCCTCCCACCGGTGAACTGGCTCCCACCCACACCGTCATTGTTATTGCTGCGTTGGGGTCGCGGGTGATTACCTGTTGCTCGACTTGGGGCCTGGCTTCGGCTGTCTCCGACGTGTTCGTCCCTGACGAGTGATGCCGGAGCCTGCTGGTCCAGCTGGACCCACGCCCGTTGGGCGTAGAGGAGCGCTTGTCGAACGTTGGTGTCGTTGCTTCGCTCGAGTAGTGCTGTTACCCGAGCAATGTTGGCCACAGGAGTCCTGAAGCCTCGCTCATCTGCCGCGGCGAATTCAGCGTCGAGTTCGCGCTGTGCAGAACGTATACGTTCGTTGGCCCGCCTTCTACGAACCGCACGAGCTCTGTTCTGTGCACGTCGCGCGTCGCGCTCGGTGTCGTTTCCGTCCACAGCTTCAGTGGTGTCTTCATCTTCTGATATCCCGTCAAGTGTGCCGGTGGGGATGAGAGCATCATCGTCCCCCTCTTCCGCCATCAAAACTTGGCGACTTGCGAGTTCTTCAGAGGGGCTTCGACTAATTCAGTCGAGCCCTCGGTTATGGTAGCCAACGCCCTGCCCTCCTGAAAAGGCAAAGGCTCAAGGTGGGCTACCAAGCGGTCTTCATGCCCGAATAGATCGGACAGATTCATCCCCCTCCAATGAACAATTCGTCTTTCAGAGGTGGTGGTGATCATAAGCCCACAAGTGGCCAGGTGATCCTCAGCCCCCCGACATGCGGTGGCCTCGGAACCTCTAGCCTGGAGCGAAGAGTTCAAGTCCTTTTCCAACTCGGAAAAAGGAATAGTAGTGACAGACTCCGCCTCGGTTTCCCTGGCAGAATCAAAAAACGGCAACTCATCGAGATTATCGACAAAGTCATCGAGCCTTGAGGCGAGTGTTTTTAGTTTGATGGTGTCGTCGATGATGTGCCGACGGAAACCGCTTGCGCCGTTAGCAACGCAGACCCACGAGCCAAAAATAAAGGTTGTGCCCTCTGGGAGCACGGGACTGGGGAACTTGAAAAGAGCCATCAAGTTCTCCAGCGGATCCCTGATGCGCCCCACTATCTGGCGCCAGCTGTCGGGTTTTATCCGGCCACCCACCGAGGGGTATACCCAAGGTGGTAGGTTTTAGGTTGGGATGCGCCGAGATCAGGAAACTCGAAGGTGCAGACAACACAGGATTTAGACAGGTTCAGGCCGCAATATGCGTAATGCCCTACGTCCTGTATGATGGTTTGTATTGCCTTGATGTTGATCGGGTGATCTTATGTTTTGAGGGGGTCCCTGCCCGCCCTTATATATCCAGGGGGACAGGGTTACATGAATCCTAGTCCGATACTAGCTTAGAAATCGTACTCAAGTACAACTCGAGTAGTTTTCTTCTATATCGACTAGTCCTACTCCGCATGCGGGTGGAATACAACATAAATAAGGTACAGGACACGTCCTATCCTCTTAGCCCAATACGGACTCCTTGATGTACGCAGCCCCGTGGCGCCGGGTCTGACACATACCCTTTATTGTTGAACAGCTGCAAGACGAAGAACGTGAATTGGATGAATCAATGAATGCTGATTCGTCTGATGATGATGATGATGTGCCTGAAGAATGGGTAAGCAGCGACTTCAGTCATCTTGTCGTAGATGACGGATCTAACGTGCCTTCGGATTGCAGGGAGAATAAAATTGTCCAGGCCGCAAGGTACCACTCAATTGAAGAGGTCAAGAAAGCTGTTAAGTGCTGGTCTCTCTCTTATGCGAGAGTTTAAAACAGTCGAGTGCAAATCTCGTAAGTACGATGTGGTATATGTGAAGGAGGGGTGTCCGTGGCGGGTGCATGCTTATAAGGGTAAATGGAAAGATTATTGGGAATGCCCCATTGTCACTCAGCACACATGTCATTTACCAGGGGTGCAAAAGATCCATCGTAACTTTACATCGCAATACATCGCCAATGAGATGTACGGGATGATAGTAGATAACATATCATATGAACCAAAGTCTATTATCAGGTATATTTAGGAAAAGTACAAGTATACCATCTCGTACAGTAAAGCGTGAAGTGCGAAACAGAATGTGTTGGAGATGAGGTTTGGTACGTTCGAGGCTGCATATGTTAATATTCCTCGATTGCTGACCGTCCTATGTCAGAGAAATCCTGAAAGCTATTATGACCTGAAAAGTCTAGACAGAGGAGAAGGTCCGCCCTACATATTGCAGCGGGTCTTTTTCAGCTTGGGTCCATGCATTAACGCATTACAACACTGCCGGCCTCTACTGTGCATTGATGGGATCTTTCTCACAGGAAAGTATAGATTGCAAATGCTGACAGCTATTGGAGTGGATGGAAACAATCAATTGGTTCCTGTTGCTTTTGCTTTTGTTGAGAGTGAGAACACAGATAGTTGGTACTGGTTCCTGAAACGGGTTAAGCTTGCAGTCGTCCGGGATAGGGAAGATGTCTGCCTGATTCATGATCGTCACCCCGGCATTCTGAGGGCAATACTAGATTTGCAGGAGGGGTGTGTGGAGACCGGAGAGCCGTCCAAGTGGCGTGATGTTCGCAGTAGGTGGTGCATGAGACATATCGGTGCAAATTTTTTCAGGCAATTCAAGAACAAGCACCTTATGGATATGTTCAAGAGGCTATGCAAGGAAACAAATCAGCAAAAATTTAATAAGCAGTGGCAGAAACTTGATGAACTGACCGGGAAGAAAAGAAGCGAGGACGCATCAAAAAATAGAACTGCACAAGATGAAGCAGAGGCTTTGTGTCGTTTGCCAACAGATACTGTACGTACTCGCAGAAGGTCTGGGTCAGCGGTGAAAACCTTTTCTGAATGGATTGAGAATGAACCGAAGGAGAAGTGGGCGTTACTTTACGATACCGATAGTGCAAGGTACGGCATAATGACCACCAACTTCGCCGAGGTTTACAATTGGGTGCTGCGTGGTGTTCGTGGGCTTCCACTAGTTGCAATTGTGGAATTCATCATCCACGGGTGTACCGATTACTTTAGTGATCGGTTCACTAAAAATCAGGCATTCATGCAAGATCCTGACATATATTTTGGAAAAATGATGACAGAATATATGACTAAGAAGGCAGCTAGTGCCCGGCTACACCACGTACGGCAATGTGGTAGACAGGAGCTCAAGTTTGAGGTATCTCCTAAAGACAGAGCGCGACGTGGCATGAGACGTCAAACTCCTGTAAAGGAGTGCATTCTTAACTTTGATGGAACTTGTTGTTGCTCATGCATGAGGCCAAAGTTGCTGCACGTACCGTGTTCTCATGTAATGGCTGCTCGTGCGGATATTCGACATCCTGTCGATATATATATGTTTCCTATTACTTCAGAAAGGAGACAATTGCCAGCACCTGGCAGTACGAGATCTATGAGTTCCGTTTGGTTGGATCGTTCACTGAGACAGCGAATCCTGTTATATATATTACAGACCCAAAATCAGCACGGGTTAAGAGAGGGCGCCGTCAGACACGGCGTATTCGTAATGATATGGATGAGTCAGAGCTCCGTCCGAGGATACAGCGCTGCAGTGCATGTAATCAGATTGGACACACGTATAAACGTTGTCCAAACAATGATGCTGGCCCCAGTTCTGCTAAAGCTGGCCCTACAGGTGATGCTACAGATGGAAGACCTCCGGTTGCATCAAGGAGTATGAGACGTCGCCGATCGAGTGCTACTACGTCATCAGGCATCATTTAGTTGTAATTTTATTTGAACGTCGTTTGCTCATGTGTAATATTTGCCGCGTTGAGTTTGTATCAGACCTGGATGTGTATTTGTATCGTACTATCCTAATATTTGGATTCTACGTTGCAAAATGTTATCGTTTAACCATCTTCGTACGAGTTTTAGATACCGTAATCTTCTTTGTAAAATTGAATTAAAATTTTATATGCATACATAAGAGTATGGCGAATAAATCTTGTATTTGAAAAAAGTCTGAATTTTAAATAGTTTGTGAAACATAAATTCCAAGAAAATATAACAAAAATCATAAGCAGGGGCACCTCCCGCCCACTGGCCGGGCGGGAGGCCTGCCTCAAGGACCTCTTCGCGAATAAAAAACTTTTCTTATTCGCGAAGAGGCCCTCGGGAGGGGCCTCGAAATTTTTTGGGACCTCCCGCCCACTGGGTGGGCGGGAGGTCCCCGGCCCCACGCCTCCCGCCCGATCAACAGGCGTGAGGTACCCATTTTCTGAATTTTTCCCATCCGGCTCCCTTTTTCGAATTTTAATTTTTTATCCCCTTTTTTAAAAGAACTCCGAAACTGTGTGCGTCACCAGCGAGCGTACCAGGGCCGCGGGCACGGGCAACGATTTATGGGTGACTTGTTACATATGGAGGCCCAATTTTGGTCCAGAGGATTAGGTCCATTTTCTTAAGTAAGCATAGAAGCCCATACAGTACAACTATGCCTTGAGTCCGATTAAGATTAAGCACGAAGCCACAAAGGCCTCATACTGGCTAATGGGTCGCGCGCTACTGCGAGCGGGCACGTCGCAGAAAGCTCACCGGCAGCCTGCCGCTGGTCCGGAGGAGTTCTCGCTGTCGCCGCCGCTCGTCCCGCCGTCGGATTAGCATCTAGGGGTTGCCATTTGCCAAGGTTAGGGATAGCCGGATAGGGGTTGCCGAGGCCCAGAGCTGCTGGACCTGGAGGATCGCTGGGGGTCGCTGAACCGACGGTGGGGCAGGTCGAGACAGTAGCGAGGCGGGGCGCCACCCGCCGGGACGGCGGTGGATGGCGGCCGGGCAGGGATGGTGACGGAGAACTTTGGAGTGGGGAGCTTCGACACTGGTGGGTGGTGGCGGCGGAGGCGCCGGAGTCAGGGGAGGCGGTGAGAGCGAGGAGGTCGGCCGGGGTTGAAAAAAATGGCTCGGATTAGTGGCGGTGGCGGTGGAGGTTGGTGGCGGAGATGCTGGAGCGACGCGACCCACAACCGCAGGGCTTCTGCGATGCGGCGGACTGGGCCCTAGCTTACTACCTTACTTTGCTTTTAATAGTGCAAAACTGTAACAACTAGAGACCACTTTGTATGAGTTCCGTTTATATGGACTATTTGTGGTCCGAATGCATGGACCTTGCTTAGGGTGGAAACTGGGGCATTATATACGCCTTATACAAGGTTGAATTTTATAAACACTTTGGGTGTTTGTAATATATGTGCGTGATTCGTCGACCGTCCGGCTCTCTTTTTCTTCTCCACTCGCTCCTAACCGTAACCGTACCGCTGGGTCGAGCGTCACCTGTGCGTGGCTCACGCGCCGGCTAAAGAGAAGCTTGGAGCATCATCCAGTTTGCCCGGTCGGTCCAACTCGGAGGCTCATTTTTTTTTCTCTTGAGCAAGCGTCACCCGGCCCAGCCAGCCTTGTAAATCCAAGTCTGCAATCAAACGTGATGGTTGGAGCCAGTCGGGAGTCGTATACTGTACAACAAGTACATCTATCTATCCAAGCTCTAGTTCGTTCAAAGTCCGTGCGTGTGCAGTGCTGAGGATCGGAGTCATGTGGCGTACGTACGTGGTGGCTCTCGATCGATCAGAAGCGGCCGAGCGGGGGTAGGTAGGTGCCGCGCATGCAGCTGCTGACTGCTGCTGTGTTGAGGCCTGAGCTAGGGGACAGGGGCGGGCCTAGGATTTCAAACATGGGTATTCAAAATCTCGAACTACTTGATTTGCTTGGAACTTGAGGTTCCGCACTGGGGAGCGAGCAAGGAGCAAGCATGATGCTACCTGTTCGCACTCGTCCGGTAATCTTTTGCTTCTCGTCGGACTTTGTCCGGTAGTCCTGGAAGAGAGGAGATCGAGGAGAGGCGAAACTTGACCAAAAACCGTGCTTCAGGATGGGACGTTCGTCGAAGGCGGCGTGCGTGGCTGTGCGCCTCTGCCTCTAGCGGTCCACCTGAGCTGCAGCACAGCTCCTCAGCGCTCTGGCTGGCAGATCGAGTGGCAGGTCCGAATCTGAATCGAATCGAATCGATCGGCCCGCGCGCTGGCTTGGGCGCTTGGCTGGCTCCCGTGGCCTCTGCTGCTCTGCCACTGCCAGACCATGAGACCCAGGACCGAGAGGCCGAGAATCGGTTGGCGTCGTGTCCCTGGTGAATCGGTCGGTGATCACGCACGATGCGGAGCACGCTGCCCGGGAGCTGCAGCGCCCGTGAGCGCTACTCCCTACTCGCGTAGCAAGCACGGAGGCAGACCATCACCCAGACGCCCACGGCGCGTGAATGATTGGGTGCCGTTCTCTCGCTAGTTTTCCACTTTCCTCCCCTCCTCCATCACCCCGTGCCGCCTCGCTGAGATTCTCCGGCCCTATTGCTTTGCTTTCCTTGGTGCGCAGCGCGGATCCCAGTCATCGCCTCGCGCTACCGGACGGGACGATGCTCCAAACAAACTCCGCTGATCCCGAGGCTTCCCCTTTTTTTACCTTGTCGCGTTCCGACGAGCTGCCGAGCAGATGCAGATCGATGGTGATGCCCTCGATTGCCCGGCCCTCGCGAGTGGAGTGCGCGTGAGTGAGAGCGCCCGTACGCCCTCGAGCCTGCCGCCGCCGCGTCCGCGTCGCTTTCTTTCCCCCGGCGCCGGCTCCAATTATTATTCCGCCGGGAGCGAGCGACGCGCGCGGCCGCGCGCTGTGTGCGGCGTGCCTACTGGCTACTGCCTGTAGACTGATGACAAGTATAGATTGTCATTTCTGTTCAATTCAAGGACACCCATGATAGATGCATCCAACCTGAACTCGTCAAGTGGCATCCAGCCTGCTTGAAGATGCAGCAGGCCATGACGGAGAAGCAAGGCCCCGATGGAAATTTCTTTTATCTACCTGAAGCAAAGTATGGGAGTCAAGTAGTCAGCTCACAGCAGAGACGGGATCGGAGCCACTGGTGGGGGTCCGATTCCAGCTCCCCCCTTTTACACACACAGCACAATGGGTAGTTTTTCAACTACTACAAAAATGTGGCCATCATGTGCTACACTATCTAAAAAATGCACTTTTAACACCACAAACGTTTGTGCCGACCAATGCCTGAACGTTCACATTGAACTCTAAAATACGCTAGCTAAGGAGACAATGGCAACCACATACAGTGTTTTTTTTTCGCAACACAGAAATTCCACGGGGAACAGTGGATCCCATTGAGAATCGGAAGAATCTCTCCATGCCAGATGGGTTACCGTTGTTTAGCATAAACAGACATGAACATGGTTTTTTCAGGGCGATAAACATGAAGGCGCATGGTTGAACAGGCACTAATGCACGAGCCACGGCGCGGCGTGGGTGGCGAGCGATGGATTAGTGGTGGCCGGAAAACTAACCCGCGCATTACGTACTCATCAAAATGGTGGCGCGCCACCATTGCTCATAAAAATCAGGGCGTATGTAGCAGGGGGCTCGGGCACGCCAAGGTCTCCATCACGCATCCGCATGCTGCCCCGCTCGCGCGCAGTCCGTAGTGGCCTGGCCGTGGGCACCAGCTCGGCCTCGGCGTGCAGTGATGGGGATCAGCTTTTCTGATGATCGGACGAAATTCATTTCATATCTGCTACTGCGAGTTGAAAACAATTAAGCCGGCCGGCATGCCACCAGTTTTTCTTTTGTTTATACTAAGAAACTAACAAGGGAGCACGCAGAAGAAGCTACGATATGCCTGCCCGGTGAGCATAACATGCAGTGCAAGCACTAACGGAGCTGATGACAGTCAAATCTTGGTGCTGCAGGCACCTTTATGCTTGACGAGCAATCCGACACGCGCTCCCTTTGGTGGTGCCATTTTGTTCCTAACCGCCCGTTGTGACGCATTTTTTTTCTCTCTCACTTTGATCAAAGTGGTTCCATGCGCGTGCTAAATAATTGCGCCTTGGTCGTGGAGTGATCATCAGTTGACAACTCTCTGTTATGTATGAAGCTTATTTGCAATGGCGAATCTCTAATGGTATGGATTTCAGAATTAAGCACACCCTGCACACAAAGTTGTTGCTGTAAAGTCAACAGGAACACCGATATGGTCTAATAAAGGTCCTACCTTTTGTACATAAACAAGAATGACTCCTTTTTTTTTTGTTCGGAGATATAAAAGCCGGATACTATGCTGCTGTTGCAGAAATTGGCGCATATCTTGCACAATACATACTCTCCCAAACGTGCTACACGCATCAACCTAATTTCATCAAAGTGGATTGTTTACAAAATGATTTGCCTTGTTTTTAATGCAAAATTAGTGAACCTACTCCTCAAACCATATCATTCCTTAAGACCCTCGAACGGAATCATGAGCAAATACTCCAATAGTATAATGTAGAATGAAAACACAGAACTCGTACAATGCATCACATGATGAGTCAACAATTCAACACGGTGCGTCATGCTTGGCTAGATTTTCTTCAAAAAATCAAACCAAACATGGAAAAAATGCGACGCTTTAGTCGTTTAGTGTAGCAATGCAACTGGTAATATTCTGAAAACATCCGTTGCCCGCGTCAGGTTGCAGAGGTGGATTTTTCTATGGAATTAGAACAAGAAAATCAGCTATCATAGTGTAAACTAGTACTAGCAAATACGGGATTATTAACAAATCAAACTGTTCTAAAAAATGAGGGAGTTAATTACCCACATGGTAAACCAAGTGAAAAATACATGATTTATTTTATTATAACTAATCCATCCGTTCTTACAAAACCAACGGGGCTCATTCGTTTTCTGTAGACCCGACCAGGTTTAGCGTTTGGGCCAGCCAGGCAGCCGCTCCGCGTCCGCTCGCGCTCGTCCCGTGGGCCCCCGGGCCGGGCGCCCTGCCGCCTCCCACCTCACACCCTAGCCGCTATAAATAGCGGCGCCGGTCGCCACCCCGTCTCCCCCATCCCAAGAAGGCACAAGCCGCGCCTCCGTTCCTTCGAGCCCAATCCTTCGCCGCGTCTCGCCGCCCTCCCCATTACACCAGCACGAGCATCCCCCAAGAACAGCTGCGGCTCCCTCCTCCGCTCCGTCGCCACTCGGCCGGTCCTTCCAAGAAGCCTGCTGCTGGTCTCATCTCGGCGCCGCCGGCGGCCGCATTCTTGAACAAACGTGAGTCCTCCTTTCTCGCTTGCGCTGTGCTCACGCCGCCGTTCCCCTCTGCACGCGCGCCCGGGGTCCGTAGGGAGCGCCGCCGGCGGTTTCTTCTTCTGTATGGATTGTGTCCAGCGTTGGATCTTGCTCGAGGGCCGGGTCGTTCGGCTGGCAAGGGAAGATTTACTCTGCTCGGACGCGTGGTTCCGTAGGTCTCGTTCTCCGCCCCTGTTTGTTGGAGGCGTCGGGAAAATTTGTCTTTCTCTCCTCGGGGGAGCGGTGCGGAAGATTGGATCTTGCCCGCGGTTCGTTTTGTTTATTCTATTCTCGGTGGTGAATCAATAGTGCGCGGTAAATCTTACTTAGTATATTCCTTCTTTCTTTGTCGTATGTGTCCTTGCTTATCATAATCGGATCGCAATGCCCAAGAAGCTAGTACAACTTTCTGTTCGAGGTGGACCGTGTAGAGCCTTCTTTAGTTTATCCCGACCTTCTTGTGATCTTGAAGAATGTCCCCCACCAATCTGTTACGAGAAGCTTTTATTGCCCTTTGGTTGTTCATAAGAAAAAAAAGTCAGGTCATACGAGCCATCAAACTAGTCTGCACATACGGTTTTTTTATTGACTGTTCTTGTTCGATATGCTGCCACCATGGTGTTGCTTCTTGCATACTGAAGCCACGGTTTTTCCTAAAGAAGAATACATGGCTAAGAAAGGAACAGACAATTTTGCTTAATGAGGTTTGATTTATATCGACTAGGATGAAGTTAACACTTCTTGCTTCGTTTACTGATTATTTACTTAAATATTGAATTGATACCTAAATGTTGTGTATCGTATCACTGCTGCAATTGTGTATACTAGTCTCAACATTTTTTTATTCATACATCGTTTCCTCTTCAATTGAAATGGTTTCAGCATCTAAACTAAATTATATACTCTCAATTCTCAAACATTGGTGCACATCCAGATCTGCTACCTCAGAATTTGGATCCTGATAATCTCTTATCATTTGTGTTCTGTTGCCTAAGAAGGAAACTTACTCTGTTTTGATCAACAGTTTTAAGAAGGGACAATTGTGGATGCTCTAATGGAGTCAAAAGGTGGCAAGAAGTCTAGTAGTAGTAATTTGATGTACGAAGCTCCCCTTGGTTACAAAATTGAGGACGTTCGCCCAGCCGGAGGAATCAAGAAGTTCCAGTCTGCTGCTTACTCCAACGTAAGAACTGAACCAAAAGCCTGAGCAATGTAGTTCTAAATGGAAACTTGTTCCATCTCGTGCTCTGGTTTCTAATGCTTATTATTTGGTTGATCCCGTTGTTTTGCAGTGCGTCCGCAAGCCATCCTGATATCCCTTCACATGCAATTCGCCGTAGAGTAGGATTTTCCTTCAATTTTTCTCTTGTTTGATAATTCTCCCTTGGCTGGCTGCATTCTCTGCTTCTGAGATTCCAACGTGTCTTCTCCCATCTCTTCCTCCCTTTCCCATCCTCTCTTCCTTGCAACACATCACCTAAAGGCGATGCCTTCAGCTGATTCTTGGGGCTCTTCTCCTGCCTCCCCTATTGGGTTTGAGGGCTATGAGAAGCGCCTTGAGATAACGTTCTCTGATGCACCTGTCTTTGAGGACCCATGTGGTCGTGGCCTTCGCGCCCTCTCTCGCGAGCAGATTGACTCGTTCCTGGATCTTGCACGGTGCACCATAGTGTCCCAGCTCTCAGACAAGCACTTTGACTCGTATGTTCTGTCCGAGTCGAGCCTCTTTGTGTATCCCCACAAGGTTGTCCTCAAGACCTGTGGGACGACAAAGCTGCTGCTCTCCATTCCTCGCATCCTTGAGCTCGCTGCAGAGCTCTCACTGCATGTTCTTTCAGTGAAGTACTCTCGTGGGACGTTCATCTTCCCCGGTGCTCAGCCGGCACCGCACCGCAGCTTCTCGGAGGAGGTATCAGTGCTGAATGGTTTCTTTGGTGGCCTCAAGTCTGGTGGCAATGCATATGTGATTGGTGACACGTTCAAGCCCAATAAGAAATGGCATGTCTATTATGCCACGGAGGAGCCTGAGCAACCTATGGTGACACTTGAGATGTGCATGACTGGGCTGGATGTTAAGAAAGCTGCAGTGTTCTTCAAGAACTCTGCCGATGGCCGTTGCTCATCAGCAAAGGAGATGACGAAGCTTTCAGGAATTTCTGAGATCATCCCTGAGATGGAAATCTGTGACTTTGAGTTCGACCCATGCGGTTACTCGATGAACGGTGTCTTTGGACCTGCAGCCTCCACCATCCACGTGACACCTGAGGAAGGTTTCAGCTATGCAAGCTACGAAGCGATGAATTTTGACCCTAGCTCCTTAGTTTACAGCGATGTCATCAAAAGGGTCCTGGCAGGCTTCTCTCCTTCAGACTTTTCAGTTGCTGTTACCATCTTCGGCGGGCATGGGTTTGCCAAATCATGGGCAAAGGGTGCAGATGTCGACTCCTACATGTGTGATGATCTTGTCGAGCAGGAGCTTCCTGGTGGTGGTCGGCTGATGTACCAGAGCTTTACTGCTATTGCGCCTGGTGCTGTGTCGCCCAGGTCGACCTTGGAGATGGATGGATGGAGCAGTGATGGAATGGAGACCTCTGTGAACAGTGATGATATGTGTATCTGTTGGGATGCAGGGAAGAAGGTGGTGAAGAAAGATGTGGATGCGTGAGAAAGATTGGGTGGTTCCTCACCTCGAGTTGCAAGTTTAAGGATTGGGGTTTCTGATAACCTCTGTTAGCCCTGTTCTTCTATTTTCGGTTAAGCAGCTGGCTGGGCTACCGCAAGCATAATAATCTTATGTTCTTTTATATTTTCCTGCTCAATAAGTGCTCTAGATGGTTTGCTGCGTCTGCCATAGTGAGTTGCATATTATTGTTTCAGCATTGCCGATGCCCTTGTGGGGAGAATGATCTTGTAATAACTCTATTCTCAATCGATTATTGGAATCTTCGGTTTATCGTCTGCCTATTGTCATTCCTACTGTTATGTTGTACTATTCTTTTTTCGTAAGCAAAAATATTACTGTTTGGGTGTGTGTCTGGGGGGTGGGGGGGGGGGGTGGGGACGCATGCATTGAACTTTTCTTAATCGTCCAGGGCTCTGCTGACTCACATCTGATCGTTTTTCTTGTAGTCAGTCTAATTGGGTCGCCAAAAATTCTATATGATGTTTGCTTTCTGCAAAGACATTATAATATCTGCAACGTTATTTGATTGCATCGCCTGCTCAATAATAAGTGCTCTAAACGGTTTGCTGCGTCTGCCGTAGTGAACAAAATCAGATTTTTTCCAGACAGTTTTGTAGGTCTTGTATTAAGAGGAAGAACTCAACCACACGGGTCGAGAAAAAGAGGCTGGTTACGGTGGTTGGAAGGTACTAGGCGGTACCATCCGGTATTACTTTTTGTTAATCGTTGCTGATCGTTGATCTAATATGGGAACTAAAAAAACTAAATTAATATCGCTACCGGCCCCACAGATTTAGTGTGATACCTCTCCTCTTATTACTCAATCATTGATTTTTACCATGACGAACGCTCTCATTTATTCTAATCATAGTAAAATTCCTCATATCTCAAATGCATATAAATATATTTTTCTCGATTCATATACGTGTATGTTTGAACTTAATATTATGTATATTCCTCGCGACTTTATCTAAGTTGAGCTGAAAAGTCATTCCCGTTGATCCTCACGTTTAAATAGATAAGCAGGTCTTGCTCCAAACAAATTAAGATTGTTTTGTCTTCCAGTCAGACAAGCAGAGCTTGGCAGCTTGCTCCCAATATATAAAACTGTACATTCTGGACTTTATTAGCAGTTGCCAAACCATAACTTTTTGGGTCGTGAAAATGGTCTTTTTTTGAGAGAGAAGATGGTCAATCGTTTGACAAGAAAGAAAAGCTTGAAAATGCTCCCGCCAACCAGTCGCTTATTTGAATTTTCTCTGAAGCAGTTTGCACGAGTGTGGCCATAGCCTGACGACCAAGATTTGTTTATTCCCAATTTCCAAGTACTATGCTTACATTAGTATGCACTGTATCATCATAACTGGGCTCAGAACAAATTGATCCCAAAACAGGGCATCTCATGCATGTAACGTTACAAACTGTCACAAACACCACCCAAGTAGATGCCACAGATCCAGATCACTTGCAGACCTTATCTTCATCAGCTTTGAGGAAGCTCTTGCAGAGCTTGAGCCAGAACTCCCTGTCCGGCGCAGTAGCCTCCAGCTGCCTCTTAACAACCTCAGCGAACGACACCTGCAGAGTGGAAAAGCAGGGCAAAATCGAAGTCTCTGTCAGTGCTTCGGGATTCAAAAGCGAAGTAAACAGTCCGTGCACTGTTTCGTTCGTCAGAGCAAGCAGCAATGGAGTCCGAAGCATCAAGCATGGCACTCACGGTGATGGACCCGGCGGTGACCAGGCGGTCGACGAGGCTGAGGAGGATGTCCTTGGTGTACTCCGGGTGGCCTTGGATGCCCAGCACGTGCTCGCCGACGCGGAACATCTCGACGCCCGTCTTGTCGGAGGAGGCCAGCACCTCCGCGCCCTCCGGCACCTCCCACACCTGCTCGCCATGAGCAAGAACGCCATCAGATTGCAGAGGTGTGCGTGCCAGATTGCAGAGATGTACGTGGGAATGCCAGCGTTATACTGCGCGCACCTCGTCCTGGTGGACCTCGGTGATCTTGGCGCGGCGCGGCAGCTGGCCGCGCCCGCGCAGCGCGTCGAGGAACCGACACGGCGGCAGCGCGTCCGCGATGTCCACCTCCCTGACGCCGACGTCCCAGCCGCCGCGGGCCCTGCCCACGCGCCCGCCCAGCGCGCGGCAGATCACCTGGTGGCCGAAGCAGACGCCGAGGACCCGCTTGCGCATGGCGTGCAGCTCCCGGACCAGGAGGCACAGGCGCAGGATCCACGGCTCGTCGCCGTACGCGTCGTGCGGGCTGCCGCTGATCACGAAGCCGTCGTAGCCCCCGAGGTCCCCCGGCGCCGGGAGTTCCCCGTCGATGGCCCGGTACAGGTCCCACGCCTCGCCGGCGCCGCCGAACGCGGCCACGAAGACGTGGAGGTAGCCGCCGTACTTCTTGAGCACGTACTCCGAGTCGCGCGCCGCCATCAGCAGCGCGAGCCGCCTGCTCGGCCTCGCCGCTGCCTCCACAGCAACCATGGCGGATCAGTCGATCAATCCTTTGATGACGAGAAAGATGCAATGTGAAAGCTTGCAGAGCTGAAACGATCGATATCAGCACTCAGCTGAGGGCTTAGCTAACACGATGTGCAAGGCTGCAAGTGCGTAGTGTGTGTGGAAGCTGGCGAGGATTGCGTCGATTTATATAGAGGCCGGAAGGGAGTAAGAGGGCGACGACGCGACGGCGAGGACAGGAGGCTGCTCCGCATTGTGCCAAGTCGGAGGCGGCGTGACACTCTTCAGACTAGACTAGACGTCGCGCGCGGGCCGGGTAAAGAATTTCGCAGCCTCGGATCGCATGGTTCCTCTGATAGTCTGATCGGTCGTGCCGCTACCAGCTAGTTCACACTGCAGCTGCGCGGACAAGTCAGCCGCCAGGTTGCTTGGCCGGCTGATTGGTTCGTCGCGCGCGGCCAGCCGCGGATGCCTTGGAGCTTTTTGACTGGCTTCATGATCTGGGACCGTAGTACCAGAGTTTCAAGAAGGAGATGGTCTTGTTGACGGCCGGGGTAGTTCCATGCATGGCATTGGCAGCCGCCGTCTGGCGGTCAGCAGTACGTGTTCGTGCGAGCTTGACAAGAACACATACGTGAAGTTCAAATCCGAAGGTCCGGAACGGAGCCTCTTCGTTTTATTTTGGAACAGCTACTCGAGCGTGAGTCCGTAGTCGCTTCTTTTTAGTATTTCGGAAGAGCAAATATGGCTGCTTGAGCAAATTCAAAGAAATTCGATGAACGCGGTATACATGATTTATCAGATATGTCGAACAAGATTCAATGAAATCTAATTCAAGTTTGAACTAATTCGAGAAAATTTTGTCGTACACAGTATTTTTTATGTTTTTCTTTTTACCTGCAGCTTCTGCCGACAAAACCGAAAAACCATGTTTGTCATCAAAGATGATTTCCCTGCTTGAGGGCTCCAATTAAGATATTTCTTGTCATTAATGCCAAGGCCTGCATGAATTTATTTGAAATTTCACTAAGCCTTTTTGTATGGTTTTAGATTAATGGAATCTTTTATTTGAAGCTTGTAGAACCTGTTTCACAAGCTCTAGTTACATTAGTGTGTTTCCTTGTGTCCCGAAAAATTATTAGGTTATTTATGTCTAAATTTTTTTGAGGCGTTTGGGGTTGTTCCCTTCACTTAAATTTAAAAAATCATTGGCTCATCAGCCTTAAACCGCTTTGACTGGGCTCACGAACCAAAAGTAAGGATTTGCTAGTTGGGTACTAAACCGTAACAATATTTCAATTAGGGCGGATAAAATTGGATAAACCGAAGAGTTTAGGGGTCATATATGGACTTGTGCTTTTTTTATCCTACTATTATTAATTGGAGGCAAAAGAAGCCTCCACGTGAATCCACGTGAAGCCAACTAGAATTCTAGGTGGATACTTAAAAAAATAGAGAAATTCTAAAAATTTTCAAAAAATCATAAACATCCTGCCATCAATCCGACAACTAATCATAATAGTCATTGTATCTGTTATCTTTTCAAATAAACTATCCACCTCTACCATTATGAAAATAGACTAAATTAACCCCCTAAACATGTATCTAAATTTCTACCTATACCATTATAAAAAAAATCTAAAGTAACCATCTAATCTTATATACCTATGTCTTAAAAATGATACAAATAACTCTCTAAATTTGCATATAAATTATCCAATTATGTCATTATTAACAGTTAAAGTAACCCCTAAA
Source organism: Panicum hallii (assembly GCF_002211085.1). Classification (NCBI taxonomy): domain Eukaryota; kingdom Viridiplantae; phylum Streptophyta; class Magnoliopsida; order Poales; family Poaceae; genus Panicum; species Panicum hallii. The sequence goes on along the minus strand of NC_038043.1, from coordinate 43,331,845 downwards.
TCTGAATCTAAATTATATAATTATAACAAAATATTAAAGGGAACCAATATAAAATTCTAAATGAGTAATTTCCATCATTATTAATATATTATTTATGTTATTGTTTATATAAAAATACTACCCACAGTATGTGTTACCATGTATTCATATATGATGGAAGAGATAAGAATACCAATTCACAAACAAATGGTTCAATTAAATATATATCAAACACACATGGAGGTGTGATGCAAAAGAAAATCTATTGCAACTAGATAATGATGAATATGTATTTTAGAGTATGTGTTAGAATATTTAATAGATGAAAGAGGCGTGAGATAGATAATTATAATTATTAGCTATAGATTTTATTTTTATATTAATTCCAATTAGCCCGTGCTGGAGCACGGGTTGATAGGCTAGTATATATAATAACGGCAAAGGTGGATAATATAGAAGTCACGCCGGCGATGAGGAATTTATAGGTATATGTGGTACAATTTGCTTATATTTTCCTTTAATTATTATGGTATTTTAGGGCTCGGGAGCAAAGGAGGCGGCTTACAGTCGGTAGTACTTACTAACAGATGATCCATTTCACTTGCCCTGTTTCCGACTGTGGAGCCGCTAGTCTGCTCCTACGGCTCCAAACACGACCATGTACGGGCATAACCTTTTTTGTTTTGTGATGTTCAGTCAGAGATGAAGGAAATGTCAAGCATGCTCATGCCTCATTCAACTCTCTCAGCGGCTGCTTTCCATTTGTTCAATAATTTTTCATTTTTCTAGCACCTGCCGCGTAAGACACATTTCCTTTTGCAGCATGGTCATTAGGGGAGACCGGTTGGTTTAGCAGGCGCTTGATCTTTTGTTTTCAACGCCTGAGATGAGACCGCCCTCGTTTTGTTCCTAACACACTCGCTAAAAAATTGTCGCAAGATTTTTCAAAAGTACGTAGGTTTAAGAAATTGTAGATCTAGGTTTTTAGAAATTAGTGGTGGGTGTGACAAATGGATGCCAAAATCGACGAGCTAGGAGGTTTCCTGGAAACTCTTGTCCAGGTTTAGGAAATGTTTTGACGGGAAGTTTTAAGAAAATAGAAATTTTCAGTTTGTCTGAAAAAATCACCGGATGAGCCACGTAATGCACTTATAGAGTTACCGTTACAATCAGCTAGATTCTTGATTCTCGATTCTGAAAGTCATCTGACTTTTGAATTTTTCAAAATCAAACCTTTAAAATTGGCTACAAGTTGAAACAAACGGGGCTATAGTACGATCTTTGGTAGCGGTACCTTGCCACTTCACCGAATGGCGATAGGGTTGAAGAGTAAGAGCCCGTTTAGTATAGCTTCACCACCGGCTTGTGGTGAAGTCATGCTAAAGGGCTATCTTTAAAACGGTTTTCTCCATCAAAGCCATGAAGAAGCTATAAAACGATTTTGTCTGCGCAGCTGAAGAAAAAAATATGATTCCTCGTAGCTTCACTCTCACCTACCTCTTCAATCCATTCATAAAAAACAGAAGAAGCCATTGTATCAAATATTTTTAAAAATGGTTTATTTTCCATTAAAGAAGTTCTTCACTAAAAAACCGCAGCCGGAGCCATAGGAGCCGCTGCCATACCGCTCTAAGGCAAGAATTCAGGGTTCATCCGATCCCAATATTAGTAGATGGTGGAACCATGGCCTCGCACTGGTTGGTTCGTTCCCCAAGCTGTGTGCTAGCTGCGCGGCCCCTGTGCAAACACGCCGTCTCCAGCCGATCCGATGGTCCATCGTCCACCGATTTCCCTGGTCACGGATTCCTGGAACGCTGCATGGGCGCACCTAGATTCACCAGGACCACACCCCTTCCCTGAGGAAAAATTCACGAGGACCACCGTCACACATGGTCGGATACATGTGGGATGACTTGTACCCTTTTTACCTGGAAACCCAGCGGTAAGTGCAAGGCGCTAGTGCGCGGTTCCACAGCGCCCACACAAGACACATTGCTCTTGCTCGCCGTGACTGGACTGGACCGGCCTCAAGACCTGGTCAGCCGCTCAGGACCCGGCCTCCAGTCCAAGTGTGCCCGGGTCTCGTTAGACGGCGCTTGCTTGGCGAGCTGAGCCTGGCCTGCTCCCAGTGAGCACCTAGTCACGCTCGTGCGGGACAGAATCATATTAGCAGTAAAAAGCAAGCATTTCACGCACAGGTCACCAGTGGCAACTGACGATGTTGCAAGGACTACCATTTCATTCGTCGCAACAACAATGTTTCAGCGTAAGGCGACTGAAGCTTTTACAAGCTTCTTTTATCTGACCGCAATGCAACACTTTTTTTTTCCTCGAACACTACCGCAACCCAACACTAAAAGTCCTTTAACGGCGACTGCGTGCCAAGGACACAATGACAGATAATTCTTCCATCCACTCATCTGGACGGCGTATAACCTAGCTAGAACCCCAGGAGCATGACGTAGCGAATTGCACGCCCCTGCTGTTTTTTCTAAACACGCGCGCACGGCACCCTCAAAATGCTACCAAAAACCTGTGGGTGAGCTTCAGCATACTATTGGAAAATTCTATGCTGAACCGGTGAGACTGAGACCCTACTTGACTGTATGTCGACAGGAAACCTTCTTCTTCAAAAAGCCCTGCCGTGCGGCTTTAATTCTGCTGCACGACTCCGTCTGCGTCAACTGGAACTGGAATGGTTAAAGGTTGCTCCTGGATGCTTGGTGCGTGACACTTGGCTGAAGCGCAGCACTCTGATATGTCGATGCCAGCGACCTCCATCGCGTTACGGACCCACTGCGGAACGTCTCCCTTTGGAAACTGCATAACATGGTTTATGCAGTCAGACATTGCATATGAATGAAAGAACATAATAGGACAGATTTAAATTTTAGTTTCTGGATATAACAAGGAGGCAGCTTGTAATCTGGCCTATTGTTTCAATTCAACCATATATAGACGCACGCCTAGTTACTGTTTGTTTCTCTGAGAACAAGACCGCCATAATGCATATGATGCAACAGAAAAGCAAGACAAACCTGCGCCCTCAAGAATCCTCGCACGAATCTACAAGATGACAGAAGGATCGTGTTATTTCCCCTATGCAAATTTCCACTCGCAATTCAGAAAAATTAGGTTTGATGGCACAACATACTCTGGAAATCGCCCTTCAAGAATTGACATGTGGAGGTCTCTACTCAACTGCAATCGACAGGCAAACAATCAAGGACAGTGGCCAAACGTTCAAACAAAGAATGACTTGGCAAAGCAAAGAATTAGCATACCCGCATCATAAATGATAAATTGTGATAGGACAGCAGTTGAGAGCCCATAGCATCTTTTGTTACAAGGCAATGCAAGTAAGCACGTGTATACTTTTTGCAGACCTGGCAAGATGACCATGTTATACACCACCACCAAAGATTGCCAGATAACTTCACCATTTTGTTCCTAGTGCTGTTGAAGCCTTACCATGCATGAACAGGTAGGATCAATTGGCCGTTCATCAGTTGCCATTGCATTTTGTTTCAACTTCAGGACACCCTAAGAGAAAAGAGGTTACATTTAAAAAAAACTTGACATTGTACCGAAGCCAGAGCATAAAAAGGATAAAAATGACAAAAAAAATCAAAAAGGTTCTTTTGTGATATGATTCAACAGGAACACACTCTAGGTTGAATTGAATATATTTACCAAATGGATATACCTCAGGAACAAGGGCAGTCCCAAAGCGAGCAGTTCGTGTTGGATAAACACAGTCATACATGTCTGCACCCAAAGCACTGCATACTACAATATCAAGTGGATAGCCAACACCCTGCATATTAGCATAGGAGTAAATTTAACCAAATAAAGTATATGTACGTGCCACATGATTGAAGCTAGATCAAATATTATGCATGCAGGCAGAACACAATAGTTGAATTAGCATGGCCACTTCAAGATATTCAAACTTTTTTTTTGGCGGGAAGATATTCAAACTTATGGCACATACCATAACATATCGTGGTTTATTTTCAGGCAATCCAGCAGTGCACTGGGCAACAACACGCCAAAACGAGTCCTTGTCTTCACCACCAGCAAGACCACCAATAGCATATCTAGCAACATAAAAATAAAACATGAGACAATTGACTAATAGAACATAGTGATATACGCAAATAAAGCAAATAATACATCTAAACAGGGACAATTTAATATGTGACATACCCAGGAAGATTCCTCTCAACCAAACCCCTCACACAGATATCTCTGAAATTAGGGGGAAATATGGCATAGTCAGTTATCAATCTAATGTATGGCCTGAAAAAAAAAGAGTACATGCATATGATAAGCTACATGAACTCACCTGAGAACTGGATCCAATCCTCCTTGCACAATCCCAAATAAATTCTGGACATCAGGTTTCTTGTGAGCTACATTTGAACATTGAACAGAACACACACACCCCTTAATAAACCATTCTTATCATTGAATAATATATCACTATCAGTTTCAAACGTTCTTTTTCTAAGATAACTAAAACTAGATGTATATCATACATAGAGCCAGTAAGTGAAATGATGCATGTTCTAACTAGACTCTAAATGCTAGATAACTCAACAGTTCTGTCAGACAGATTAATAATCATACCAGCTATGCACCTGTCAATCCAACGAAGGGTGCGGTGCATAGCTTCTTCTATCCTTGGGCCAGTAATTGTGGTCTTCACAACATCATCAAGAGCCATGATTATATCAGCTCCAATATTGTTCTGCATTCATTTCCAACAACTATGAAGGGTGGGAACTGGCACACATATATAACTAGGATTTTCTGATAGGACAAATCTAATATAACAAGGATTTTCTGATAGGACAAATCTAAGTCTTTGACAAGATGAAAGCTGCCAAGAGAATGCCACACCTGAATATGGATAGATTCCTCAGGTGTCAAGAGCATGGGCTTCCCATCAACAGGTGACTGCAGATTGGGCATGAAAGAGCAATGAAATAAGATAATGTATAGAAAGAAAATCAATTACCAATACCAAGCAGAGTTATCAAGAGATAATCAAATCCACAAATGCACGAACAATTCCCTTCTACAAATATGGCAAAAGATGACATCAAAAAATCAAAATTAAAAATTATGTCTCAAGCTACTCCAACTAAAGTACATCCTACAAACCATGCAGAAAGCAGAATCTAATTCCTGATTATCCTATGATAACAAATATGAATGTTGTTTATCTACAAATAAAAGGTACAGTGGTAAACTAAAACTTGAAATGTGTCCTCATACAAGATTCGATTCAGCTATATGAGTATGTGATACACCTGGCTATCATCTTTAAAGCAGATTGCAACAGAGGACTATAAAACATGATTTAGTGTAACTTAATAAAGAACAAGAGCATCACATAACAAGTGGCTATAAAAATTTACCTGAAATGTAACTCCTTCCTCGGTAATATCAGCCAAATGCAGCAACGAAACCTAAGCGAAAATTTCCAAACAATTAGGAAAACAGCAGCTGAACTACAACGCAGAAGGGACCAAACACTTAAAACATAGGTGTTCATAGTATGTATGAAAGATTAATACTGATGCTTTTGTGTGGAAATGGGCTTCAACAAGTGTTGTACTTTATATTATTTTGTATGAACAAAACATCAATCAAACGAAGAAACCAAAAGTTTAGTTCTGCATGTCCATACACTCTACTACGATATTTAATGTGTTAAGAAAACAAAGATTCGGAATAACCATTTGGAATCCACCGGAGTCAGTCAGCAATGCCCTTTTCCAATTCATAAATTTGTGAAGGCCACCCAAGTCATCAATAAGTTGAGAACCTGGGCGTAGTTCAAGATGATATGTGTTTCCAAGTATAATCTGGCAACCTATATCCTCCAGTTGGTCAGTAGTCAAGCCTTTTATTGTACCTAAATAAAAAGAAAAACAGAACCATTGTGAGATACAAGAAATGCACACACAATTCCACAAAATTCAAGCACAGCCAAAATCTCTTGCCAACAATTGGAACGAGAAAACACTTTGGGAGCTATGATGAATTGATGATTCACAGGTTAGAAGAGAAGAGGACAAGAAAAGGCTGGGGATAGTAAATCATGGGCGAAATACATAAAATTTATTTCAACGAAAAACAAAAGGATACTATGATATTCATCACCATGGGACATGCATAGATCCAGAGATTACGCAGTCACAGGGTCCAACATATGGTGCGAAAAACTTCTGATTGAACTTAGCAGTAAAAGATACATAAAGCCTGACTATTTATTTCAGATCTTAGCACATGCATATCACATAACCTTACAATACAAGGAAAAATGGCAGACTGAACTTGCATATGAAAAAGGACAAAGAACAAACCTTGAGTTCCAACAGGCATAAAAAGTGGTGTTTGGCAAGTAAAGTGGGGCAGAGTTAAGCGAGCTGCACGGGCACGATTGAATCTTCCTAATATCTGAAGCACAAAACAGAAATACTTCCTCATTAGATTCCATCACTCATTTAAATTTAATGCTCTATCTAAGCTCTATTGTTTTGAAAATTTTGTTGATAATTCACATTCCACAATTATAAGGGCGTAGTTCAACAGGTTCAATCAAACATCTCACAAAATTTTATCCACCAAAGATGCTGATCTATACAGGAGCCCAAAGCTGAGCTACTGAGCTAACAGTGACACCAGCTCATCTGTACCATGCCACTATGACAGCATGTGCCATGTGGCATTTACATGTGGCCCACTTCTCTGACTTTTTCCTGTCCACCCTTTTCCTATGACAAGGACCACTATAACTTCACTTCAGCGAAGAATACCACACGAATAAGGTTCTAAAGTGTAAGAATACTGAAAGATTCTACCTTTAAGTTATTCCCATTGCACAGTACGTCATCAACTATATAACGAGGAAAAGACAATTTGCAACTCATAAAAGAAAAGCCAAAGGAGATCTGTAGCTCGGAAATACACGTGCCTAGCCTAGGACAGCATTGCACTGGTCAACCCCCACTATTTGGATTAGTCAGTGTCCCGTGCAATCTTACATGAAAACATTATAGATTATAACTGCGAATCTGTAGGTTCAGAAGCTAGTACGAATAAGAAATAGACATTCACTTAGAATCAGATATTCCACCCAACCGCTTATCGACAAAGGCTATCCGCTTTCACACCACAAACTTCAGACGAACTTCGACAGGCAGTCAAGGGGGGAGCCCGCAACAATGGGAACATCCATGTTCGATTCTCAAGTTCTCATCTCAGCGAATCGAATACATACAAAAGGAAAAACTAAGTAATCCTTCAAAAAGTAAGGGAAGAACCTTCAGCAAAGCATCGACTCACCTCGAACCGAAGCGCCATGGAGAAACGAAGCTTCAATCAGCAAATCGGAACCTGGATTGATACTCCGCAACCCAAAAAACAAATCCGCGGCAAACTGGAGCGCCAATCCGAGAAACAGCAAGTTGAATTTGAAGGCTGAACCAAAAGGGAAAAAACGGCATAAAAGAAGCTCGGCTTCCTTACCAACAAAAAGAAGAAGTCAATCCCAACTCCGGGCGAGTAGATCTCCGCGCCGAGCCGGTCCAGAGGGAAGGCGAGGAGAACGACGGAGGCGAGGACGCCGGACAAGGGGGGTGAGGTGGAGTTGTAGTTGCTGCGGTTACCCGGAGGCCGGTCTGCCGGAGGTGAAGAGCCGAGCCCGGGGGTTTAGGGTTCAGGGAGTGGTGCGCGCCTACTTTTGACTCGGTGTGCGGCACGAGGGCGACCCCGGGCCCCGGGGAGAGCGAAATTTTTATTTCTTTTCTACTCTTTTTTCCTAAAATAAACATATTTTTTCTACCCATAAAAATGTAGCTTTTCAATGTGTTTGCTATTTGGCTTCGTGTTTAATAATATGGTGCCGTGATAGGACTCCACTTCCATAACCCAAGTTCAAGTCCACATAGGTTGAGACATCATTTGGAAATGCAGGTTTCTCAAAAACATAGGATAGAACAAAAATGCAAGATTCGAGTTAATTATCGATTGCAATCCTATAAAAATTTAGAATGCAAGAAACTTTCAGAATATTTGAATACAACACATGAATTTTAGGAAAGTTGATAGATACCAGGAAAGTTTCCAAGAGGTTGGATCTCATGTTAGATATTTTTTTTGACGGTTAACGGGAGGGGAGAGAATCCCCTACCTGAATTCATTGATAAAGGCTATGTTCGAGCCAAATCTTACAGCTTACAAGTTCAGCATTGGAACAAAAAATAGGAGTTTTCCAGCGGATTGCTAGCGGTGTATTACATTGAACATAGAGCTTGACACCAAGCCTCGGCGATGGGGCGATCAGCTATTTTTAAGTGGAACTTCCCCAGTTTTGCATCTTCTTTACATGCAGCAATCATACGAGAAGTTGAGGGAGGCAGTTGCTCAAAAATAACTTCGTTCCTGTGCTTCCAGATATGCCAACAAACCAGCAGCACCATGCATTCAGAGTGTTTCGCAGGCACGGACGGTGGGCGCCTCAGCTCCCAGATCCTGCTCGCGGTGCATCTGTCTGTGATGTATCCAAGGCGGGTCCAGATTTGGTGGGCAAAGGGGCAATCGAGCAGGTTTCTGGAGCGGCCTTGCAGAGTTCACAGGCCGGGTCATCCACGATTCCTTAGATATTATTTTAAACTCCTATGGATCGGAGCATTTCTTCTTACGAATTCTGTAGGATTATCGGATATGCAATCCTTTATTTCAAATCCTACGAAATTCCTCCCCCAATTTCTTTATTTCAAAATGGGCCTGAAAGGGTCCATAGATGGTTCAAACTCCTTTGCCTCTGCATAGGGTAGTATGAACCATCTGATAGCAGGTGTAAGTAACGGCAGAGGAGTACTTGTATACTCTCAGAAATGGCAATAAAATGTTTCGATTCTGAAAGAATCGTGCATGATGTGATGGGTCCATCTTTGTTGAAAAAGAAAATTATTCTGGACTTAACATCAAGAGAACTAGTATAACGTTGTTCACTTTGGGCCTGGCTTTGATGGGCTATTAAACTGGGCCTGGTCTGAACTTCAAGGCTTTGATGGACACGCCTCTCACCATCATCAGTCGCCAAGATGCAGACCTGGTCTTACCCCGCTTCCATGCAGGAAATCACGCAATGTAATTCTGACGGCAAAGAAACTGCCACCACCACGTCTTCGCATCCTCCGCCGCCGCGACATTGCCAAAGACAAACCAAGCTTTTTGTCAGAAACCGACAACTGAGGATCTTTCTTGGCACCCCGACACCGGAATAGGCCAAAGGCAAGGAGGGAGTATGTTCAGAGACGAGCCAATCACCGGCTAAATCCAACGGGTGCGTTTAGCCGTAGCAGCGCTACGGGCAAAGCGACGACGGCGCCCACGAAGAGCTCCTCCCCGAGCACCGTTCGTCGTCGCCAGAGCAGGCCGACGGCGCCGGCATGAACAGTGAGCGCGCGGCCTGCCGGAGCAAGATGTATCATCGGTTTCAACGAAGACGAACCAGCCAACAGCCATGCCAAACCACGCCTCGCCGTAGATGACGAGCGGCTGCCGCCGGCCGGCGGGGGGCGACCGCCCGGCAGCCAGCCGTTCTGACACGTCGCCGTCCGGAACGAGTGGCTGCCGCGTGCTGGACCAGTTTGTACGGCGCTCCGGACCAGACGAGCAGCCAGTGACGCTGCGGCAGTGAGGCAGTGGCCCAGTGACTGACCATTCCGTTTACAGCCACACGCTTGCATTTCTCACTGCCAGCCAGTGCACGCACAATCTGACGGCGAGCACATCGCCGCCGTGGGCGCGGCCGCCGCCCTGCTTCGGCACGACAGAACTGGGCCAGCGCACGTGCAGTGCAAGGACGTCCTCAGCCTCAAATCGCAGCCGCGTTCTTGCGCTGTAAAAGCTGTTAGCGGTGGTGGTAACTTTGTATGAGTGGCTGCAAATCTTCAGAATTTTTTTTTGATGGGTCAAACCTTCAGAATTCGAATGCCGAGACAGGGTTTCAGAGACCAGCCTACTACTAACTGACAGGATTGCTCAGGAGGCAGGACCATCCATGTGAACAATGCAAGACTACAGATGAGAGCATGCTGCACTTCTTTTAGGAGAAAACAAATCATCAGGTATGTTTATATGAATATATGTATGTATATGGTTGCTGTTTTCCTTTTTGTCAGGATTCATCAGGAATGAAACAAATGAAACAATCTCTTGCTCGCTCACACACGCCCTCACTCACTCTTACCTACCTCGGTTTCCAAGGTGAAAAAATAATACAAACTTAATTGTTCAGTAAATCTCACTACCACTGTAAATTTCTCGACAGACTAGGTGTGCTGTCTGGCTGTGCTACTTCCTCCTCTTGTTTGCTTGGCTCACCATTTCTTGGTTCACATGGTGATCGGATTCTCCTATATCGACAAAAAAATCCATATTATCCATTAAAAGTAATTAAGGCCTATAGCGCAACCGAGTGCGGTGAGCTACAAGTCCAGCTCGAAGTGGAACGCCGGCGACGCGTACGCGGCGAGGTCGCCGAAGAAGAGCGCGTCCACGTCGACGCCGACGCCGACGCCCGCGACGTCCTCGCAGCCGAAGAAGGTCTGGATGTCCTCGGGGAAGCCGCACTGCGGCGAGGCGGCGCCGCCGTCCCTGGCCGCCTGATGCTGCGCCTGCACTGACGGCGGCGGCGGGGACGGGGACGGCGTCTGCGGCGACGAGGACGAGGACGTGGTGGTGCCGCTCTCGGCCGCCGACGTGCGCTCGATCATCTCCTTGAACTTGGGCGACTGCAGCAGCAGGCTGAGCGCCGAGGTCGTGGGCGTGTGGCCCAGCGACGTCCTCGACGGCAGCGGGAGCTCCGCGCCGCCCTGGCGGCGGTCGTGCTGGAACGCGGCGGCGTCGATGACCGCGTCCGCCGGCGGCAGCAGCTGCTGCTGCGCCAGGCCTCCCAGCATCGGGTGCGGGTCCTGCGCGGCGGCCGCCCCGCCGTCGGCGCCCGGGCGGAGCCACTTGATGTAGCGGCTGAGGTCGAAGTTGGTGACGGCGTTGAGGCCCCGGTACTCGATCGCCGCCATGTCGTACGCCATCGCCGCCTCCTCCTGCGTCGCTGCATGCCGTGCACAAAAACGTCCGCTTCAGCACCGAAAGACGCAATTTTTTGGAGAAATTTGAAACATCCTTCCTGATCTGCTCATTCGTTAGTCCGGAACTCATAAATTTCACACGAATCTGATCGAAACTGGCGCATTCCAAACAGAGCTTTATCCTGAATCCTGATCAGGACACTTCTGAAGGTTTCAGAAGAGGAACAGTTGCAGCTACATTCGTGTGCTGTGCTAGCGACAGTTGAAGCACACATCCATCGTGTCCATCCTTGCTCCACCGGAGTAGTCACTGCTCCTACATCTCTTTTTATGAGTCTTGATTGTGATGATCTCAGTGTTAATGGATGCTATGCTCCGGTAGTAAGTGCAGAGCGGCACAGGGGGGCCGTTGGAAGCTGGTTGGTGCTGCTGGCCCCGGCCGGGGCCGTCGACGTCGGTGAGGTGAGGTCACTGCATCTAATCGTCCCACCCCCCCCCCCCCCCCCCCCACAACTAACCGGAATTCAAGTTGCGGCCAAATGGCCTCGCCTCCTGCATCATCAGCCGCTGATCTTTCTCACCCCCAACTGCTTCCATTCCATCGAGACCATCCCCCCCAAACCTCGTGATCATGGACTCGCTAATTCGTATTTAAATCGTGGCGGCAAATGCTTCTTCACAAGGATAGAATTCTCGCAAATGTTTAGAGGAGGATCCCAACATTCCAAACAGGTGCTCTAGCACTAGGAACACGTGGCGCCATTGGTGGAGTCTAACCGGGAGCCATTGCGGTCAGAGGATGCAGGAATTAGTTGGGAATTCATACGGCCAATCAATTCGTACCCGATGTGACCGAGGGCCGTCACCAGGGGAGGGGGCCACACCCGGTGTAGGCTGCTCTACAGTTGCCCGAACAGCTCGCGCTTAGCACTACTCATCAGATTTGGCTTGGCACACTCCAGGTACGGAGCCATGATCTATACCTCCAAAATTTAGTGCACTCATATAGTTTGAAAAATTGGTGCACTCTATAATGATCATGGATTGTGATTAAATAAAAAAAATTTAATGTTCCCAACTATTTTTTTTACTCTTTTATATTCAGCAAAAGTGATTTCTTTCGCAAAGAAAATGAATTTACCGTAGGTGCCGAGGTAGAGATACTTGTTCCCGAAAACACGACCGATCCTCGCCTCCCATCTCCCGTTGTGGTGATGTCTGTAAAGATTAACGGTGTACATTACGAATTTATACTGTTTGGTTTTCTTATCCCAAATTCCACTGCATGCACTATGATTGATGATCCGTCTAGAACTAAGGGTTTCAATATTTTTCCTTGTAAAAAAAAAGAGTTTTCCAATAGGTCGTAGAGATGGATTACCTCGCGACGCCTCGGTATTTCGATACGCCTCTGGAGAAACCGCTGCTTTTCCTGCGGATAAATTTCATGGACCTGATTATTTGGTTAAATTTAGGCGTGGTTTCGGTACTTTCGATAAGATGATCGCTGAAAAATTTGTTGCCAAACCAAAGAGCTGTGCTGCCTAAGAGTAGTAGCAGTACCTCCTCAGGGATCCAATGTACTCCTCCCTGGACTGCCCCTCCATTTCCTTGAGCTCCTCTTCGTACGCGGACGCCTGCAGGGATGCATGTCACGAGATGGCAGGCAGGGAAATAGAGCTGTGCGAGCAATTGTGCCGGCGCGTGCGCCCAATGAATTTTGGCGGTACCGGGAAGTTGAGGATGGTGTCGGGGCCCCAGTACTTCAATGCCGCCAAGTCATACGCCCGCGCCGCTGCCTCCTCGTCGTCGTACGCGCCTGCCACACGCACAGCACAGCCGGAGGGAGAGACCGCGATGAGCAACACGCCATTAGTTAGCTTTGATTTTTCCTTTTCTTTTCTTGGAGAGAGAGAGAAGGGGGGGGGGGGGGGGGGGGGGGGGGAGAGAGAGAGAGAGAGGAGTGTAGCCAGAGCTAGCTCCTCCCGTGTCATGCCAAGGTCGTGAGTCGAGAGCCTCACCGAGGTAAACTGCATGCACCAACAACAAAAAGAGCAGCAAGAACAAGATGGTCAGACTCCCCTTCTGAATCAAATACCGTACTAATAACACGCATCAATCTCACTTAATCAAATCCTACTAACTGCTGTAATTAAATAAGCTTTCGCCACTGACACGAGTCTGCTGGAATCCTACTCCTACTAATACCATCTAAAATATTCCAAGCTGCTGCTACTACCTCTACGCTATGCGCCACTCTACTTTTATACGCATGGCCCCTTTGCTAGCCGGGATCAGAGATGGCATCGTGATCTTGGCTGCTGGGGACCGTCGCCTCTGCCCTCTGCTGCTAGCGGTAAAAAATTTCAGCAAGCGGAGGCAGAGGAGGATTCACCACTGACCTTGTTTGCCCTTCTTGTTCTGCGTCTCGTTCCAGCTGTTCTTGTCCCACAGGTGCGCCTCGAACCGCCCCGTCCACCGGTGCCTGCCACCGATCGATTTCGCCGGGTGAGCGAGCGATCAGCAGGCCACGGCGCCACGCGTAGGAAGATAGCCGACGAATGAACTCACCGGGTGACGCCGCGGTAGATGGAGCTGCGCTGCGAGGGGGACTCCCGGGGCACGCTCTTCCTCGTGCGCTTCGGCTTCACGCGCACCCCGGCGTCACCGGCCGCGGCGGCGCTGTTACTGTTGGCGGCGGCGGCAGCGGCGGTGCTGTTCTTGCGCGGCTTGGCCATTGTGACAGTGCAGAGAGAGGGGGAGACTGGAGGAGGAGGAGAGCAGGGAGAGGTGGGTGGCCAACTATGGTGGCCTCTGGAAGTGGCCGTTTTAAAGATGCGGAGCGAGAGAGGGATTGGAATGGCTGGGTGATGGGGCGGCAAAATTAGTTGGTGTTTGGAGAGCAGGGCAGATGCCAAATGAGCAGAGGAGGTAGAAGGACGGGAGAGAGAGATGGAGTCATGGGGGCAGCCGGCCTTCTCTCTCTCTGAAATTTTCTGATCCATCTGATTGGCCGGCTAAGAGCGGCGTCTTGTTTGTCCCTAGCGAGCCGTCAGCACCTGCGAGTCGAACGAGCCCCACGGCGGCCAGATGAAAGCCATCCGATGGCCACCCGGGCGCCACGTCGTTTCTAAATTTCGGGCATGCCTCGTCTCTGCAGGGAGCACAAAGAGCTCGTTGCTAGTTTCAGCTTCCATCACCACTTTGACCGAGCTCCACTACTACAACATAGTCGTCCACAGGATGCTTTTCAGCCGTCACGTACCGAAGTCCGGCGCACCGTGAGAGAGGGGCATCAGGCTCGTTTTCCACGTTGTGACAGCAACGTAGAGGGTCGTTTTTCGACTGTAAAGTTTACAGCCTCACTCGGTGCTGCTGGTACCGTACTGCGAAAACAAGAGAATGGCGAGGTGATAGTAGAGAGGTGTGGGAAGGAAATTTTTTAAGAGCCCTGAGACTGGTAGATAGTGTTTGTGCATGATGAAAGCAAGGTGCTCATCAATCATCACTTGTTTTGCATGCTGCAAAGTTGGGGCCGAACGGCAGGGCTTTGTGTAAGATGTCTCGCAGACTGATACTGTAAAAGTGGCGTTTGCCGTTTGGAGCGGTGGAAGGAAAGTGTTGGATTTTTTTTCGCGAACGTGCTTGAGCTCGTACGTGTTTGAGCACATATTTTATTAAGATAAAAGCAATACGACCATTACAAATTTTAATATGTAGAGACTATTAAAACGGAAATAGAGCACCATCAAGCAAATAGCAGGCGACTCGTATAACAAACAACAACAACAATAAGAAAAAATGAGGGGAACACAGACGAACCCACAAACCTAGGTACGACCACAACTGAACCTACTAAAAGATACTAAAATACCAAGAGAGCAAAGGTCAACAACACGACAAAGGTAGCAAAGCCTCCACCCGACCCACCACGGCGGCAAAGCATCCGCCTGAAGTGATCACCAACACGATGGCGGCAGCAAAGCATCCGCCAGAGCAGCACGGCGGCAAAGTATCCGCCAACGAATAGAAGGGCGGCAAAGCATCCGCCAGAAGACGACCATTACAACCCGGACGATGTAGACGAAACGAGCAAAGGTAGGCGCATAAGCGGAAGCTCTCTGAGGAGAGCAAACCACCACCACCACCACTGCCAGCAAAGTTTCCAAGACGACACCTCCAGGGAGGGAGTGACGCCACAGGCGCCGTCGTCGTCCGACCAAAAAGGTCAAAGCTTTCACCCGAAAGCTCACCGGAGAGGAGGGAAAAGGGGTAAGGAATGATGCCTTCAAGAAGATAAACGGCGCTTGAGGGCGTCGCCGTCATTGGCCTGCGAGCAGACCTAGGCTTTAGCCTCCACCTTGTTCCCTCCCCAGATCCGAAGACGAAAAACGCCGCAGCGCAAAAGCGCCCGCCGGCCAACACCCAGCTGCAGACGGCCCCCGGACGACAACCTGCCCCAGGACAAGCGGCGACGGCGCAGCAAAGCCCCAGCCGCCAGGGCCATCCAAGGCACAGCAAACCGGCCACCCGAGGGCGAGCGGCGGCGGCAACCCGAGCCACCGGTGGGGCAGCCCCCACCTCGAGCCGAGTAGCGGCGGTGGCCAGCTGGCCACGTGAGGGCCGGCCAGAGGTGGGAGGCTGGTGAGGGATCGGGACGAGCCCCGGAGCGAGCGGCGACGGTGGCGCCCTCGCCCACCGAGCACCCTGCAGGCAAAGCCGGCGATAGAGGGCCTGTCGGAGGATTTCTCCAGCTGGGTGGCGGAGTGCACCCGCCTAATCCTAGCTTAGGATGAGTTTGGGGATAGTCAAAGAATGCTCGATCTAGAGGTGTATGAACACGAGTAGCACCCACGGGTTTAGAGTGGTTCAGGCCGCCGAAGCGTAATACCCTACGTCCACTGTGTGTTGTATTGCCTGTGAGTTAGTGAAACTTCTGAGAGTCCGTCAAAATTTGTGTTCTAAAGTGCGCTCTCTCCCTTTTATAGACTCAAGGGGAGCGAGTACACTGAGCGGGGCCCCGACAGGTGGATCCGGCCACATATTAAATAACGTACATATTGGAGCCTTAAATGCCTCGGATCCTGAGATCTTTCTCATCACCCTCCGTGTGTATGCTCCATCTGGATATGGTCTTGTGCTGTCTTGCTAGCATAGGGTCTGCTGTCGTAGACATGCGTAGAGGGAGTCGTGCTGTCGCTGTAGAGTCAGCTCTCGCTGATAGGCAAAGGGGCTATAATGACCTGCCGTGCTGTAGCCTTTGCACACTGTAGCAGCGCACGTTATGGCCTTCCTGCAGCAGGTCATAATAACTCTTCGCCCACGCGCGCGGCGCTGTGATGTAACCATACGTCCCTCGCCCACGCATGCGGCGTTGTGATGTGACGTGCCGCCTCGGTAACTGGCGGGCTTATCGTGATGTCACCCATACCTGCCCAACGTGTCAGAAGGCAGCCATGCCTTGTCTTGGGTGCGCGCACCCCAACCACCCGCATTTAATGCGGTAGTTGGGCTGACTTCTCACAGAAGGCTGGAATCCACCGGACACGTGGCGGTGCTGATATAGCGGCCGCTTCCTCAGGGGCACGTGGCGGCACCGGACCTCCTCCCAGGTGGGATGGGAGGTCCAGGCCCCCTGGCTGGCCCAGGCGCTCAGGCCCCCTGGGAGTCCGGCTCCCACACGTGGGGGGCCCAAGACCATCCCGCGGAGGTCCGAGCCCGTGGTAGCTGTTCCTGAGCACTTCGTCCTTGCGGGCACGTGGAGGCACCGGACCTGCTAGTACGTGGGGTGAGGTCCGGAGACTGTGCCCCCAGTTGTCAGGCCCGGGCTTTAGGCCCTTTGCCCAGAAGCTTAGTGCGAGGTTACAGATAACCTCGCATCCCTCGGGCTGGATGCACTAGTAGGAGGTACCACTATCTGTATGTACCGAAAGGGCCCGTAGCCCTAGCCACCGGAGCCGAGGCTCCAGCGGTGAGGGCAGTGGCGCCATCGACCGCTGGGGGCCAGGCACGACGGCACAGGGGTTGGGCCAAGGCCGGCGCGTGGGCCGATGGGGCATGCCGCGGCGCCGAGGCGGCAAAGCCCGGCGACAGTAGATCCGCCCATGGGCTGGTAAGATCCGGCAACCCCAACGCCGTATCTCGCCCCCGGCGACTGGCAGCGGCGAGAGAGGAGGTGGTGTGCGATCCGGGTTGGTGGAAAAGAGAGAGAAGGGGAGGGGAAGCGAGGTGGCCGGCTTCGGCCCAGCTGTGGGCCGCCGCCGCCTGGCCGTGCCAGGCGGCGTCGGCGGCCACCAGAGGTGGCGAACGGAGGAGGGGTGGGCGGCAGCACAGCTAAAAGTGCAAAATCTCGAGACGGTTCAATCCTAACATTTTTCTTTAGGATTCAACTTTGCCTCGTCAGGAAAACTACCGCCACCCGAGTACTTGATTTGCAATTCCAGCGATTCTCTGTTTTCTCAGTTCTTGTGGGAATTAATCTAGAAAATGATATTGTGGGTTTCTCATGACACTTCATTCCTCCGTTCCATGTGAATGACAAACAACAGGCACTAGGTTGCTCCCATTTGACCAAACACTGGCTAAAGTGTCAAAAAGTCGCATCCCCCAAGTCTTAGCCTCATTTCTCATCGTGATGAGATGTGAGGATTATTCCACGCTCCATTAGCCGTCGAACGAATTTCTCCAAGGCAAGAATGTAAGAATTTCCGCAGAACTAGAGGAAAAACACGTGCCCAGATTGATAGTTACCTTCTCTCTCTCTTTTTTTTCCTCTAAGAGAATGTTTAAATTCTTTGTAAAAACAACCGAGAACAAAGACTTTTTGTTGACCCGGAGACAAACCGGCATCGCGGGGCTTCTTATCTGGCCATGCACTTCACTTTTCTTCGGAGAACTTATAGTGTTCAGGAAAATAAGAGTTTGACAACAAGCAGACAGCGATATGACTTTTTTTTTTTGAAATAAAAGACAGTGATATGATGGAGGAGGAAAGAGTAAACCAGTGTCACATTTGGGTGAGCCGGCATATTTCCATCGCCAGTTCTTCATTTTCATGCCGAACGAATCATTTGGCTCCAGAGGAAAGAGCCTCCTGATGAGCAAATGGGGCTGGGATTTATCATTTATGACGGATTTGAGCAACCCCCAAGGCCCCAACGGATTCCGACCGCCCGAAGGTCACGGTCCGCCCCCCTCCCTTAAAACCGGTACATTCTCCCAGTCATGACGCCGCAACGGCAACCCGTGACGCCCCCCGTAGTGATGCCGATGTGCATGCACATCCGTCGCCGCACCGGAGCTGAAGCTGCTCAACTCCACAAAGATCCAAAGCGTGCATGTTCCGGTTCTGAAGCGGCCATGTTAACCTGCTGATGGGACGGGAACCTGTACCGAGTAAACACTCGTCCAGGACCAATGCCGGTGATCACGACTGCAGCGGCTTGCAAGATCGCTAGCTCCAGTTTGGTCACTGCGAGTGCTTCAGTGAGGCTGTGGAAGGAGCTTCGAGACGCCACTTCTTTGGAAGGCAGCAGTTTGAAAAATGTAGGATAGATAGATAATTTTGGAACAATAATTTTGGAGTGGAGAAGCAGTACAACAATCTTGGAGGAATGAAGCGAGAGAGCGGGCAAAGAAAAAGAGAGATGAATTGGACTTCTCTAAGTTTTAGGATTGAGTTCAAGTTTGGTCTCCTAAGGAGTTGGGGTTAGGAATGCAATCCCACAAGAATTTTGAGCAAGTCAATTGCTCTCTCTGAAAGGATCCTTAAATGGAAAAGGTGATTCTAGTGATTCAAATATTCTAAACTTGCTACAACCCAAAGGGGCTCTTAGACACTGTCAAATTGGACTCAGGTTATCTAAGATTTGCGGCCCTACTTACAGTACATAATACTCACTCATCCTGTCCAGCTGGTGAATTCATTACCTTGTCGATCACCAGCTGGACTTAAAAACAGCCAACAGTTCAAGTGTTCAACTGTATTCCGTGACAATAAATTAAATAGACAAATCTAATTTATTTTACGTGCCTTGCTATCGAAAGAAAACCTTTATAATGCGCTGATCCCTACCATGATTTTGCGGATGGACAATTCTTAATGCCTGCCTACACCTGATGCTCAGTTCAGGACCGCAGTGGCAGCTGGGGGCAGAAGGACTTGAAGCCAGCCACCTATGCCTCAAACCAACCAGATTGCGAGAGTCATACCTCATACGCCCCAGCAGCCTCTCGGGGACCAATCAGGTCCAGCATGCCTCGCTCATCATGCACCAAATGGACTAATTATGTCTCTTATGGTTGGACTGGACAGAGTAAACCAGCATCACACGCAAACCCAACCCCTCACAATTATTTTGCAGAGTGCTAACACAAACTCCGACAACACCTTAAGATTCCCTAATCGACAAGCAATTGGATCCCCTGCATGTATTTGTGTGATTGAGCTCCATGCATAGGGCTACTTGGGGCATGACAAAATTTCCCCAATGTGCGCATCATTTTCATCCGGTTCTCAATAGCATCAGGTAAAAAAAAATAGCAATGCAATCTTACCATCCGGATGGGACAGCAAGGGAGATTTGAGAATGTACCTGAAGATATTGAGAGTGGGCTTGTAAAACCATAACTATTTATTGGATGATTAGAGATGACCTTGGGTTGTCTAGCTTCTCTTCATCTCCCATAGCTTCTTTGAATGTCCAGATCAGCCATCGCATAAAAAAAAAGAGAGTAGGTTTTGATCATTTGATACCCGGTCAATTTTCTCAATACAGCAGATCTAGAAACAAAACTGCAAAAACTCATCAAGGTAAGTCTAGTCATGACTCATGAAGATATCTAATTTCAAGCACTCTGTCCAAGGTAAAGTTACAGACAACAGAATCCTATATACTGAGACATTATTTTGTACATGCTGTATAAATTCCATATATCTAATGCAGAACTTTCACATATCAGGGTAACAGTGATATGCCATAAAAGTCACAATCAATTCATACAACTCCAATCAATTGTCGTTTTGTTTTGCGCTGTAAGTTCTATCAATTGCAATGGCAAACAAACAACAGCTTTGGCTACTTCCATTTGGAGGATCTGCGTTGTATGGCTCAAAGCAGTCCAATCCTTGGTACAATTTTTGTCTTAACTGCTGACACCATCTCTGCCCCCCATAGCCAAATGAGCCCAACAGAAAAGATAAAATAGCCCACAGCAAAATATAAAAAGACAAAACAGGGAAATATAAGAGATTTCCGGATATCAATGCACCATCCCCTTTTCTACAGAATCATTCACCTTTAGTTTTACCAAAGATAAGGCACCCAAAGATAAATATGATGGCATGGTACAACAATGCAAAAATAAATAGTCAGTGCATACAGCCTCATACAATACAGAATAGTAAAAAATTGCGGTTAGAAGTTAACCAGCAAAAGCACAAAGCTACATTAAAAAGATCCCCTGCATGTATTTGGAACTGCAAACATACAGACAACGTTGATTCATTATTGTTTTTGAAATCACTGAAATATACCAACGGGCAATATGCACCACTCAACCATCAGCATGTATAGATACATAAATAACCATCTTGGAATTTACAAAGCATTAACCAAATGGACAACTGAGGTAAAGAAAACTATCCTTGAAATAAAGCCATAATTGCTCAGGACAAATAACTGACTTGTCCATAGCGGTGCAACAATACTGCAAGCTTCATGAATACTTCACAACGTTATCCCTTCCTTTCATATCTTTGGGATAATTTCACTTACTTCCAAAGGAAGAAAACAGTAGCATAGGGTAGATTGAAACATTGTCCTTTGCGTACTTGGCCCAAATGCATAGGTTAAGAGGCAGTGCCAAAGCCAACTAATAACTTTGTTCCATAAAAAGCTATGGAATAGCTAGATTTTTAAGTCAAGGCAGTAAGTCCATGAATGGCCATATAAAATTCATTTAGCTAAGGGATACTGCGGACCTCAAAGTGGTGCTGAAAGGGATTTCGGCATCTTCAGTAGCTCACTATCAGAAAACACAAAAGTACACCACAACTATTTAGGTTTACATTGGACACGGCTTTGCTCTCATCGAATTTCAGATTAAAAAAGTAACAATTTTCTGAAATTTACAAGCCAGCTCAGTTTGATCTATTAGTTGTTACTGACAAAAGACAGATAAAATCTAGGGCTACTCTTTCCATCTGATAAGAAATTATCAGATACAGCCATGTGAGAATATGGTGCCAAACAATTACAAGAAATATGTGCAAGCATGCTAACAAAAGAAACACACATAATCAAATAATTTGTCCATAAGTTGTCAAAAAGTGGTCTGGCAGTGTAAGTACAGGTTTGTTTGCTTAATGCTAAAGTAACATATCCCTTCCAAGTTCCAGATCTTGTTTTTGGTTCTATAGAAGCTACGAAGCACAAGGATTTGTAGACACCTGATTCTACACTGATCTCAACTGGCAGCATTTTCTGCATACGGATTAAAATGAACCACAATACTCAATACTGTTGCTGCAAAGAACAACAATACACAATTACAACTGGGCAGATCTGTGTTTCCAATGATGATTTGGCTTGAACATTTCACAAGATTTCATGGTTGTAGCATGTACTGAGGTACTGAGGTATGTAACTAGAAAATGTACAGTTAAAAGGAATAGACTAAAGTGAACCTCACTACACACGTTATAACTTATACCAAGCCAAAGTGTTCCAATTCTGCAAAGGACTATTTGTAACATCAATAAATTAACAAGATTAAAATGAATACATAGCTGTTAAACAATTTATCATCTTTTCTAATCTTACTTTGGGGCCTGTGCACGTTTTAGAAGGTTGGCCTTTTTGCCTTCATGTGTCAAGTTATTGGCTGGTGCTAACATGAGATGAGACCACTCTCTGACTTGCTGAAGAAATTTACAGTTCAATTGCAGTTCATTTTCACTATTTTAGACTTATATGGCATTATTCCCATGTCATGCGGCAGGAAATCTGTTTGAAATTTGATCAATTTCAACCATCAGAAAAGAGCGAAGAAAACATAAATGCTGACATAAATTATATGATCTCATGATGATACGATACATTAAAGAAAAAGAATATAACATGAATAGGATACATTGTATTATGCATAAAAAATTACGAATAACTTAAATAGAAATAATAACAAATTTCCTCACCATGATGTAATAATATTCCCTGAATAGGACTATGCATATTCATCTTTTTACATACAGAACAAGCAAGAGAAAGAGAAACAGCATATCCTAATTTTCTGCATGAAGCGCATTGCACAAGAAAAGATGCAGCATACTGGAGGCAAAATCTGCGAGATAGAGCGAGAAGTACCTCGTGCTACTCATATTCTTATAGAAAAAGGTATATTGAATAATTAACAACATGTCACAGGAATGGAACTGATGCAGTTACAGGAAAACAATAGTGCCGTAGTTACATGTGGAGAATATGAACACAGGTACATACAATTACCTAATTTACTGTGAAATGGTAAAATTTACACTATGAATGATTTCCTTAGCTCATTTGTCAACAGAAGGCTCTTCAAGCCACTTGGCACGAAACCCAGTCCCTTGGCAATCAGCACAACTTGCAAAGCCCTGAAATAGAAGAATACCATATGTAAAAGTCTGAAAGATTACTTCATAGTCATGTCAAAATAACCTGTTCATGGAACACCAAAGTGCTGTACAATATACTTATTTCACATTAAGTGCTCTGCATTTAGATGTATTAGCAAAATCTGTAAATGAATGGCAAGGAACAATTTACACAACCTTTCCAGAGCATATCACACATTTTGTATTTCTTGAGGGTACTTCACACAGCATGTTGTTGCCAAGGATAAAGAAGCCAGTGCCTGCACACCACTTACACTCCACATGGCCAGAAGATTGACAGGAGGAGCAAGAAATTGGTTTTGGTTGCTGCATACCAGATCATGAATGTTAGACGGCAGCACAAGACTGGACAACTAATAAAGAGCACTGCTCAGATAGAATAAAGATTAGGTTTGCCCACTTCTGATCGAATTTAACTCTCTTCTCTAATCACCAGCCTCGGATGATGAAATAACAAGAAACTTGGGACCATTATTTAGCTGCCCTTTAGGCAAGGAGTCCACAAAGTTGATTTCTAAATAATGCAATTATAACTTTTAAGCAATGTGCATCATATAATTAACATTATATCTCTTTTATGTAATCAATTATATTAGTCAGAGCTTTGAAGAATTAAAAGCAACCAATTAGAATAAGTGGCATTTCCATTTCCATATCCATCTTCTCCACATTAGGTTATAGTCACATGCATGAAAAGAAAAATTCCAACACCATGTTCTTCTAAAACTTTGGAACACTTCTCCTTTTTTGTTTGTACACAGTACACACAAGTAACTGAATTGATCAAATGATACAAACGCACTCCTACGATATCAAATATGCCTTAAAGTGAGGATTTCTTTTTGTGAATACCAATCCACAATCTGCAAAGTTATATGACCATAGTATTATCAATATTCTCACTAGTTATGATATAAGAAAAAAAGTTGTACAGCTTCCTTTAGCAAATCCTAATGAACGGAGTTGTTCAATGCTCGCATAGAGAGACATGCTGGAGAAGGCAAGTCTTATTTAAAAGAGATTCTACATAGCTTAAATGAACTGGTAGCTTAAACTCCCTCAAATGGTGTGGGTCCTTGGGCTTCACAAGGAAACAAAGTCCTTTAAATTCAAAAAGTCGAAGCCCTTTGTTGCCACTCATAAGAGTTAGATAAGCTCCCTCAAGCAAGGTGTGGCTTCTCAACGGAGCTTAGGAGGGTGTTTGGTTCACTATCATGGTTTGCCACAACAATAGGCAAGGGCCACAAGGCTGACCAAGTACAGCTATTGTTTGTTCATGACTAAATGTGTGGCTTGCTGCAATTTCTTAGCTTCTGGCCCAGCAGCCATACACCTTTTTCTAGCCGCAACTTACGGCAATATGGTGAATAATTTGTTTCCCATGAGTTGTGGCCTGCCACAATTTTGGCACGAGGGTTTGGCAAAATGTGGTGAGGAGTTGAAGTCCTTCTCCACCAATTTTCGGAAGAGCTGGCTAAGGTCCCCAAATTAGCACCTTAAAGATCTGTTCAGGAATTCGACGTGGAACAGTCCAACTTGTAAAGAAAGTCTAAATAAAAGACACACATCATTACATCTGAGTCATTACTCATTAACCCCTCGATTTCTAGTATGTCTAACTGCACGCAATGCACTCAAAATGCTATGAGGCCTTTTTTCTTTTTAGCAACAGTACCTTATATTTGGATTTAGAGTTCAACATCTACATATACTATTCCCGGCATCTTCTACCAACACATTTATAAATAGATGTTTGAATCACCAGTAGCAACAGCGTATTGTTGTCCTCCTATGGATACCTAACTAATTTTTATCGATAAGGGTACCAAATTCAGATGACCAGCAAGAGAATTCGCCACAACCATTAAGTTTCACATACAAGGCCCAAACCCAGATACAGTGTTGCAAGTTGCAACGTACACCTTGCGAAGGGACGAAATCTAGCCACAGACCCACAGCGCCACATTCCTAAAACGACTGCAACTTCACACATCACATGCCGGACGGATCGAATGAACAAACATCACCGAACATAAGAGTGATTAATTAGGGAGTCTGGGGAACCTTGGAGATGAGCCAGGCGCGTTCGATGCGCTTGGCGAAGTCGGAGGAGCTCCCCGGCGAGTCGACGGTGGAGGCCATGGGAGCGACGAGCCGGAGCCCTGGCGCCCGCGGAGAAGGCCCAGGGAAGGGCTTCCTGGAGCTCCCAGGAGGAGCTTCGTGGCGGGGGAACGGGGCGAAGGCGCCCGCGCGGGCACCGCAGGTGGTCGCCGGCGTCTGCATCGATCGAACGGCCTCCGCTTCGGGTCGGAGAGGGGCGGGGAGGAGGAAGAATGGAGGCTGGGGAAGGAGAGGAGTCAGGAGAGGCTCTGGTTCCGTGGGCCTCCTATGGACCAAGCGCGTGGTGACCGGGCTGAAATCTAGTCATGGTCCGTCGCTGACAGGGGGGGCCAAAGATTGCGGCGGCACAGTAACGGGTCGTCTTTAGCTGTCTGGCTGGCCGGCCGGTCACCAGCCACCACCGCTGTGTGGCGTCCCGGGCTCGCGCAGATGGAAAATTTCTGCACGAGCGCACGGTAGCGGGAAGAGTCCTCTCAGAGAAATGTAGCGGCGAGGAGGAGAGGAGGAATTCAAGCCTGACACCGAAGTGAAGATCCTTTTTTCTCCTGAGTCGCGCTAACTGAAACGCAAATGCCGAAAATTTGAATGGAACTCCCGGGGCTGTAAATGGCAATTTTGGGCATTGATCTTAATTTGAACATACTTTAACTTATGACTATATAACTAGTGGAATGTGTGTTTTGAGCAATAATTCTGTTGATACATTGGTGGAGAGAAATGGATGGCATCTTATTTTTTAGATTATATAAAATTACAAAATGAAACATCTCTTCGATACACAACTTAAAGACATAAGTACTCGTAACTCGTAAGAGTTGCAACGAGTATATCTTGTCGATAGACAAATAATCAAACTTCTACCAAAATAAAATAAGAAATACAGTCTTTTTCATACTTAATAGAAATTATAGCCCAAGAAAACCATGTAAAGTTAGCCATGAGCTTTGAAATGGATTCATGTTTAGCCCAAGACATAAAGTCCTCACAATTTAGGGTGCCAATAAGTGCCCATAAGGGTCACCATTGACCTTCTTTAGTTTGAGTCGTTAGTACTGCCCCGTTCAAAATGTTAGATGGTTTAGTTTTGTCCAAAGTCAACTTCGTTGGGTTTATAGGAAAAATATATCAACATCTACAATATCAAATTAGTTTTGCTAAATTCAGAATTAATTATATCTTGACAGAGTAATTATCCAGAAAGAAAATACACTAGTATTTCATATGGCCACAAATTTGCACCCCTAGTGCATTATGATATGGTGAATCTTTATTGGGCCAATCTTAGGCCCCGTTTGTTTCAACTTCTGGCCAATTTTGAAAACTCGATTTTGAAAAATTCAAAAGTCAGATGACTTCCAGAATCGAGAATCGAGAATCCAGCTGATTAAGGATTTTCGAAGTCACCTGACATTTGCATTTCTCAAAATTGAACCTTCAAAATCAGGCATAAGCTGAAACAAACAGGGTCTTAGATCCACCCTCGGCAGCGTTACACGGAAACAAATTAAAGTCTTAAATGCTGAGGAACCGTGTTCAATAGATCAACACATACACACAAAGCGCAAGTGGAATATAGATATGTGGGTGGAACGGGGACCTTATTTATCTTTTCTGTGGGGTGAGAGATCAATCACTAAAAGGATGGATTGCTTAAAAGCCTTCTACCATCCTCTATGGATGGACAAAGCCAGCGTTTACATGTTGGACGAGCTCCTTGTTGATAGGTTAGGTTTGTGTACTTAATAGCCTATAGCTTATCATGAACCAAGGCAGCTGCAAAACATAGTCTTTTTCCTGTGACGGGCTAAGCAGCTACTGATGGGACAAGATTACTGTATCTTTACGAGCTTCCAGATTTCATTGCTACCATTTACCCATAATTTGTGTAACACCCTAAGGAAAAATTTCGAGATTTATAATGAATTTAATTGGGCTCTAGAAATTTTCTAAGGATTTATTTTACCTAGCTTGCATTTATTTATAATTTAATTCACAAAGAATTAAAATTTATTTTGGCTCAACATGTTTGTGCATTCATGCTGGTGCATAAGTTTTATTTGGTTGAGTGCATAGGAGTTGAATTCAAAATTTAGTTGAATTCCAATAGATTTGAGTTGCTTTGAAAAGAAAGGGAAGAAAACAGGAAAGTAGGTCAGTCATTCCTTCTATTCTCAATCATTTCTTCTATTCTCAGTCATTCTTTCTATTCTCAGTTATTCCCTCAGTCTGACCCCACCTGTCAGTGACCATCTCCTTCCTTTCCTTCTTCTTCTCCGCGCCGGTTCTCTCTGTTCCGCCTCCGCCGTCCCGGCCGCTCCCTTGCTGCCCGTGGCCCCGCTCCGCCCCCAGTGCGCACGCTCGAGGCCCACTGACCAGCCTCGCCGGCGCCCTCACCTTCTAGAAGCCAAGCCCCCAAAGCCCGGGATTTCGCAAATCCGTTGCGCGATCCGCTTTCACCGCAGGGTCCGCGGCACGCACGCATAGGGCAACCCCGTCGCCTCTTAAGCACCAGGCCGCCTCCCCTGTGACTTCCCTAAACCGCGACCGCAACCATAGCCACGCCCAGCTCGCCCTCGCCGTCGAATTTCGCCACGACCGCCATTGCCGGTGAGCTCGGCCTCTACCAAAATTGATCGCCGCCGGCGTGTTTCCGTACTCCCTAACTCCCGTGGTACCTTCACAGCACCACTCTGAGCCGATCCACGGAGCCCAGGAACTAGGAGGACCTCTGCAGCAACTTCTTCCCCAACTCCGTCCGTGCGCCGCCGCTCGCCATCGACGTCGACCCCCCTGCGCTGTTTCTCCGGCCAGTTCGAGCCCTCGGTGAGCATCAGCACGTTCCCCTCTCCCTCTTACGCTAGCTATCATGGACCGTAGGCCGCACCCGAAGTCGGAACGCCGTCGCCGGCATGCGCTGCCGTGCAGACCCGCCGTCCCCGCGAGCCCAACCAGATCGGACCGTCCGGACCCCCGCCGTGCAGATCGGACCGTCCGAACTGGATCGGGTCCGAACTGTTCGATCCAGATCCGACGGCCCTAATTAGAACATACCGGTTCAGCCTGGTTTTTTTTGCTAAAGAGCCCCTGGGTTTTCCCGAAATCAACCCGCAGTCCACCTCCGTTCAAAGATAATTCCAGTTAAGCCCCTATTTTTGCACCAAAGCCCTTGAACTTTCCAGAAATAGGGTCCGCTGCCCCTGGACGCGTGGTTTTGCAGTCTAAAACCGAAGTTTATGGGTTAATTTTGTTTTAGTCCTCAGTTTTTGCGCAGAACCCCTTGGGAACTTCTGTTTTCTTATAGAAAAGCCCATGGACCTTGTTTTAACCCTAGTTTTCGCGTTTTAGCTCCGTTTTAGGTGGTTTTCGCGCTCACACGATCGTTGTAGCGCGTAGAATAGTTCTACCATAGTTTTGTGTGCTGTTTTTATGTAATGATGTACTGTTTCTTATCTTTTGTCTTTATTTGCATGTATGTGTATGTGCTGGACCATGTTTTGACGTTGCGATCGTGAGTAGACGCTGAGCCTTTGGACGAGTACCAGGAGCCCCTTTCTGCAGAGCAGTTTGAGCAGTAGCAGGAGAACTTTGAGGAAGGCAAGTATAACATGAATATACTATCACTTTTAAATACAATTTCATACTGTATTTTAATTCTGCATGCCTATAAGAACTTCCTAGCCACCTTTTATCCTTTATAAAAAATACCTTGGGTTGCATTTTGGTTAGTTGTGCTAGGTGCTGCGCTCTCACACACCTCGGTCCTTTTTATTTAATTTGATTAATGGTTATATGCAACTTAATTCTGAGAGTGGCCCTCTGTGCTGTGTGCTTGAGCGGCTCACGTCTCCTTAAAATATGTTTTTGTTAGAAACATAGTTTAGGGGGCCAGCACGTTGCTTAGTGCTTGGTTGGCCACTCTCCATAAGGACCGGTTCATAGAGCGACAATCTGGGACAACCGCGCAACCACAAGTCTGGAATGGGACGGTCTTGACTTACTAATTAGGTCATTTTGGTTTGAGAGTAACTTACCTGCGGGGCAAGAGGGGTGGTAAGCTTCAATGGTCCCTGCTCCTCCGGCTTGGTCTGTGCTGTGTGTCTTGTACCCCCGTGAGGTGGGCCCCATCGTTGCTGATCCAGAAACCTTAACGGTTACACCTTACTAACGTGATCCTTTGCAACGGTCTCGTAGTGTGCTTGCTAGTCATCTCACCTAAGGAAGTGTGATGAACAACTAGCGTAGCTCACGACTTGTGGGTAAGGTTGTGCAACCTCTCGAGAGTGTGAAACTGGTATACTAGCCGTGCTCACGGTCATGAGCGGTCCAGATCCTCCGTCTGATTAGTGGGGTTTACCTTTGGTGGTTTGGCTTGGTCTTCAGTAGTCTTATGCTTAATCTTGATTAATTATTACGTAACTTGGGTATGGTAATTCATCCACTTGTAGTAATTAGTTTTAATAAAATTTGCCAAGATTAAAAGCTAATGCAGTTGAGTCAGCTAACCTTAGAGCCTCATAATTCGTGTTATGCTTGTTGAGTACAAGTGGTGTACTCACACTTGCCTTCTCTACTCTTCTGTTTTCTCTGGGATATCTTCGACTGCTGCTCAGTACCAGGCGACGTGGAGGACTACATCAACGGACTTAACGATTTCTAGGCGTTGTCTCCCAGTTGACGTCCCTGTGGCGCCCCATTCTTCACGTATTTATTTTACGCTTCCGCATTTCTTGAACTGATTCTTGATTCAGTTGTAATAAAGACAATCATTTATAATTTATACGCATTTATTTCGAGATACGTGTTGTGATATCTTGATGATTCTGTTGTATATATGCGTAACTTGATCCTGGCGCATGTATGATTGCTCGATTTATGTTCTTATAAATCGGGTGTAACAATTTGCCACAACACACGATATTAACCTTATTTTGAATAAAAATATTAGTATTTTCAATATATGCATATATTAACACCTTAAAAAAATAATGGGTGTGATTGGATGCCTGCATTCAATATAACCAGGCCTGTGGGGTGCAACCTCGTCATGATTGGTTACCCGTACCGGCTATCGAGCTAGGCCCCTGGGATGCAAAAGGCGCTCCTGAGCCAGAACCCCGGGATGCAGCAAGGAGTTCCTAGATCTCTATATAGGAAAGTGATTTATCCTTTCCTCCATTATTTTCCTCACCTTTCCCGTT
This sequence comes from Panicum hallii, assembly GCF_002211085.1. NCBI lineage: Eukaryota > Viridiplantae > Streptophyta > Magnoliopsida > Poales > Poaceae > Panicum > Panicum hallii. Next base: position 43,301,780 of record NC_038043.1, on the reverse strand, counting down.
TATTTACCTTAAGATTTGATGCAGATCACATGCAACACCTCTCTTTCCTTTCTCAAATCTGCAGCAATCGAGTGGATCTGAGTTGTGGACTTATTTTAAGGTAAAAGATCTAGTCCTTAGTAAGTGGGATTTTAAGTTGTTCTTTTTGCCATCCTTGCGAGTTCCCAGATAGTAAACATCATCTTTTTTATGTAGGACCGTAGATCTACCTCCCTTCACTTTTTCCCTCTTCTGTGTGATCGGGTAGGATGTTGCTATGGTAAGAAGTGATGATGGTTCTCCTGATTTGGGTTATAATTTCAATCTGAACATATGTCCATGTCAACGATGTCGTTTTGTTAATTCTGAATATATGTAGTGATGGTTTGCCCTTGCTATTAACTGAGGCTTTGGACCTATGCAGTGATGCATATTATTGCTCTTAGAGGGGTATTTGGTTCCCTTAGGGTTTATTTTAAATCCTGTCACATTGGATGTTTGGTTGCTAATTAGGAGTATTAAATATAGACTAATGATAAAACAAATTCCAAAACCCTAGGCTTATTCGCAAGATGAATCTATTAAGCCAAATTAGTCGGTGATTAGCCCATATGATGCTTCAGTAAATATGTACTGATTATGAATTAATTAGACTTAATAGATTCATCTCGTGAATAAGTCTAGACCTATGCAGTTAGTTTATAATTGAAAATTTAGTCTTTTTAATTGGCATCGAAATATTCGATGTGATATAGCTTAAAATAAATCCCTGGGAACCAAACGACCCCTTAGCTGAGGCTTTTGGATATAAGTGGTGCCGATTCTTTTTACTTGGTATTAAGTGATGATTATTACTACCTAGTCAGTAACTTCCCATATCCTTACTTTTTATCCATTAATATTGCCAATATTGTGGTCTTGCATAACTCAAAATATGTGCTACTCTTTCTTTGTTTGCCAAGGAGCTGAGCATGTGTCCATCGCCGATAAATATATATATTTCTTTTAATCTGAACTTTCGGTGCTTTTGACAATGTAACTTGCACTATTCCCAGGTCTATTCATCCTTTTGTTTTTAATTTAACTCTCAGCCAATGTATTTGTGATGTTAAGACATATATGAAATGTCAGACAAGAGAAAAATCCATAATGGATTTACATGTAATTTTTCTTTTATCAGGTTGAACCAAAGAGTAACAATAATATTAGTTTAGAATCTAGTCATTATAATTTTAGTTTGGAAATGGTGTAATATTGGTTGGAAAGTTGCTATTACCTGGCCTCCATAGCACATCTGGGTGGTGGTACCATCACCACTGCATGTAAGAGGTGACTGCACCTTGTTGTAACCACTAACCAGGCAACCAATCAAACTTACCTGCGTTAGAAGTTCCTGTACATACATGCAACCAAACAGCTGCTAGCACGAGCCTGGTTGGACAAAAACAGGCAACCAAACACATTATTTTTGCATGGATTCAGCCGGGCCCTTGGGCCTAGTTCCCTGGTACGCGCCAGGCTCGGCCGGGAAGGAAACCAATCACGCCCAATATGTATTATAAATAGCAAAAGAAGTAAAAGAGAGATAACACCATATTCTTCCTAAACCAAAAGTTAATTTTTACCAAGGTGAAAAAGTTTGGAAGTACCAACAGGAGCACGAGCACAACCACCATATACAACTCCTCATTTCTACGGTTCACTAACTCGGTTTTAGTTGGGTGAAGAATAACGATATATCTTATGACTCACGAACAAGATGATGATAAATATTCATGGATTAGTTTGGAATGATAGATTTTAACGAGATGATCACTAGTTTAATCTTAGAAGGATCATTTCAGCGTTCTAAATAACTTGTATTTTGCGTAGTTTGAAAACGAAAATCGTACTAAAAAGTTACCGATACGCCGTTGGACAGAGAATGATTTGACGCGGGACCTAACTGAGAGCGGAGGCTATTGAATCTAGTGCTTGTGTTAACTTGTAAAAGTACATCATCTTATTTGTTCTAACCTTTAAGTCCGAAAGTGCACCTACCTAGAAATTTTACAACAATATCCATCACTCAACACAAAAAAGTGATGTAGTATATCATACAAAGTTCTCCAACAAAATTAGCATAGCCAATTAGTCACATGTAACATGACTTGCTTAGCTTTGCTGACTTTACATTGAATATGAGTGGTTAGGCAGAATCTTTTACACTTTTAAGGAGCATCTTTTGCCGGGTCACAAACTCTCAATTGCAAAAACAAAGACCTCGTTGGTCATGAGCCGGAACTCATCAAATTCACACGCCTCGCCAACTCCAACGGCCACCGACCGGGTGCGAATCCACACGGACCCAACCCACCCAACCGACCCGTCGTCGTCGCGACCAAAACCGACGCGCACGGGGGGCACGGCGCACCCTCCCCCCTCCCGGCTGTGTGGCTCACCTTCCCCTCTCCCCCACACCACCACCACCGCCGCGCCCCCGCACTCGAATGTGTCGAGGCTGACCTCCCCGCCGACGCCCCGCGCCCGCGATGCCCGCGCCGACCGCCGAGCCGGCGCTCCCGGCCGCCTTCCTCTGCGTCCCGTCCCCGCTCCTCTCCGCGCCCCTCCCCGGCGCCGCCGTCTCCGCCTCCCCCGCGCCCTGCCACCACCATGCCTCCTTCCTCCCGCGCCCGCGCGGCGGGCCCCGCGCGCTCTCCGCCGCCGTGTCCGCCCCGGGCCCTGCGTCCTCCGCCGCGTCTCGCCTCCACCGGATGTGGGGCGAGTTCGCGCGGTTCGTGCGCCTGCACGGGAACCAAATCGCGCCGCTCGGGTTCGCGTCGCTCGGGCTGGGCTTCGGCGGGGGCGAGGGCGGAGGTGGTAACGCCGGCGGTGCGGGAGGAGGAGGGGGCGGAGGGGATGTGGATGGGGTGGGCGAGGTGGGGGAGGCAGCGGCGCGGGCCGAGCCCCCCAAGAAGGTGCTGATCCTGATGAGCGACACGGGCGGCGGGCACCGAGCGTCCGCCGAGGCCATCAAGGCCGCCTTCATCCAGGAGTTCGGCGACGACTACCAGGTGCGGTTTCGCTGCCATTTTCTGCGATATTAATTTACATACAATTGCACATGTTGCTCTCTAGGCTCTGCGTTCCATTATAGTAGCAGTGTTGCACTATATGTTTGTACACTTTTAATAGCATCACCGCATTATAAGTTGTACAATGTATTATTAAACTCTAGAGTATTGCTTGAATTATCGCGTTATAAGCTGTAAGAACTTGAATGGAGCAATTGATTGGTGATTTGATTTCGCTATCGTCTGTTTGACATTTAATAAGGTTGCCTTACCCTGTTAGTTCGATGTGCTCACAACCACTGATTGTGATTAAATGCTTTCCCACGGTACTATCTGCGCTCCGTTCACAACCCCTACTTTTTCCTGATGCTTAGCATAATGCTGCATTGGCGCTGTCCTTTTAGTGGAGAAGAAGGATGTCCTTTTGTTTGCTTATGTTGGTGCATTGGTACCACCGAGTCACCTATCTATGTTGGAATTATACAAATAGTCAGTACTGGTATGACACATATGGTTTAGCTTCACTTTAGTGCTGCCTTTGCTGTATACAGTAGAATGGGGAGTTTAGGCAGTTGGAACTTCTCCATTTGTGGAGTCGTGGTGCTAGTGTCATTCTGTATTGGCTTAATTCTTAGATATAGAATAATAGAGGTACAGATTTATGTCTTGTTCAGAACTTTTGTCAACATTAATAATTAATATTTATAGGTTTTGTTATTTGTAATAAAGGAACTTTGTTGCAGGTATTTGTCACTGATTTGTGGACCGACCACACTCCGTGGCCCTTCAACCAACTGCCTAGGAGCTACAGTTTTTTGGTGAAACATGGACCCTTGTGGAAGATGACATACTATGGTACTGCACCGCGTGTAGTTCATCAGCCACATTTTGCTGCAACATCCACATTCATAGCAAGGTTACTAGTTAATCACAAACAGTTCTATTTTACATTATGGAAGGGTCTCCATAGTTTTCTCGCTACACTCATGAATTACTAGGCTTGTATATTTTGTAATGAAGAATAAGGTACATTGTTTTCATATAATTTTACTTCCTCAGTGCTTACACTTGAATATGCTGTCCTTGTATGGTGGCACTGAGTAACCACTACATGATGTAGATCAGGAAAATTTGTTATGTACCTTTATTGTCTATTTCTAATCTTTCCCTTCTATATATTTCTTTTATCTGCTTGAGTTTTTTTACCCTAAATTTCCTGCCTCATTTCTGGACTCAAAAGCAAAAATGTATATGCCTGCAGTTTTTTACCTGCCCATTATGAACTAATGCTGTTCTCTTAATAAAAAGTGTCTGAAGAACAATGATAACCATGAGGAAGAACGATGGTCCCTTTTGATATTCCAGATTATAGTTATATCCTAGGACCTTTGTTCTATGAGTGCCTTTGATGATTTGAATCAGGTGTATGTGATTTTCAAATCCTAGTTGAGAATGTAGACCATGATTGCTTTGTGTAAGTTGTGTTGTACTGTAACTAGCTCTTGCTTCTTCTTTTCTATAAGATAGCTATATAATTTTGAAATCGCCATATTTTTCTGCAGAGAGGTTGCAAAAGGTCTAATGAAGTACCAACCAGATGTAATTATCAGTGTACATCCTTTAATGCAACATGTGCCCCTCCGAATTCTAAGATCCAAAGGTCTCTTGGATAAGATCCCATTCACTACTGTTATCACAGATCTCAGCACTTGTCACCCAACATGGTATGCTGACTTCAATGTTCGCATGAATCAACATCATTTTTTTAGTTTCTTACCAAAATGTGACATACACTCTTACAAAGAAATAGTTATTCTATTGTTGTCCCTTAGGTTCCATAAGCTTGTCACTAGATGTTACTGTCCATCAACTGAGGTGGAAAAGAGAGCACTAAAAGCGGGACTGAAGCCCTCACAGATTAAAGTATATGGCCTCCCTGTCCGGCCCTCTTTTGTCAAACCTGTTCGACCAAAGGTACACAATTTCTTCAGCTAGTGACAGTGTTGCATCCTACTATTTTATGAATTTATCTTATTTTGGGAAGTTACAGACTGTAGTATCTATTGCTATCTTCTTTAATAGGATGAACTGCGAAGAGAGTTAGGCATGGATGAAGATCTGCCTGCTGTTCTGTTAATGGGTGGGGGTGAAGGGATGGGTCCTATTGAGGCCACTGCTAAAGCGCTTGGTGATACTTTGTATGATGAAATCCTAGGCGAACCCACTGGTCAGATACTTGTGATTTGCGGGCGTAATAAGAAGCTGGCTAATCGATTGCAGTCAATAAATTGGAAAGTTCCAGTTCAGGTACTTCCCTAAAAGCTGATTTGTAACATCCAATAATTTTAACATTATGGCTGCTGCCTTTCCAGTTTCTTGATGTTGCTCTTTCCTCAGCAAGAGCATTTTTATCCAACCTTTCCAACTGCATGATAGTTTCAATGAACTTAAGCCAAGCCACATTATTTATTGGCAAGTAGCAATTGCATATTATGAACTTAGAATACATGAGCATGTTCTGTTTACTGTGGCCAAAATTATCTGCATAGGTTGAGCTGAAAATATGTCTCTAAAGTTAAAGTGTCTCTTGTACTTCAGACCTCCAGCTAGTCATACTATACCCAGATTTATTTAATCCTTGTTTTCTATTTAAAATGTTAGGTGAAAGGTTTTGTTACAAAAATGGAAGAATGTATGGGTGCTTGTGATTGTATCATTACGAAGGTATGCCTTATATTAGCATCTCATGTTCAAATCAAGCACTTTGTATTTGAATACATGATACAACTTTCATGATTGGTGGCGATGTGATAATACATAATTTATGTCGAATTGCAGGCAGGGCCTGGTACAATTGCAGAGGCGATGATTCGTGGATTACCAATTATTCTAAATGATTATATTGCTGGGCAGGTATTTTCTTCAGCACCCATTGTAGGGTCTGCTTGATTCTGTTTTCTTTTCATGGTGCTGATCTGTATGTTGTTACCATGTGCCGTTTTGGCATTTGGCTGTCCGTAAATATAGGCTATCATAATAACATTGAATCCCCTGGGTCATTGACTTATTTCTGTGTTTTTTTTGAGAATTCATTTCTATGTTAAATATCTTGAGAAGTGGTTAGTGAAAGTCACTTAAATAGCAGAATGCTGTACTGTCAGAGATTCATGTACCACCAAGCACAAGCTTAGCTCCAAATCATTGCCTATGTTCTTTTTATGGATAAATATCCAAAATTTACTTGCCCATGAAAGATTATCATCTGTTTGCTTCATCCTTTGCTTCATGCCATATGACCTTAAGAAAAGTCACAGCAGGTATAAGCAAGCAATAAGCTTGTAAGCTTATACCCTTGGAAGGCTCTTATGGCAGGGTTCAAGGAAAACACCGAAAGCCAGTCTATGTTCTGTTGAGACTAGTCAAATTGAGCACATTGGTTTTCTACAAAAGGGCCAGTTCAGGACATCATTTGACCTTATTTTTAGGCAGCTAAGATAATCAGTTATAATGTTACTTCCTGGACATAACCCAAGTGGAAAACTTGAGTTTTTGCTAATTGCCTGGGTGGGATTCTTCCCTTTTCTTTTGCCCCAAATTCAACTTGCTAAACCCAGCAGTGTCACTTATTTCTGTATGCATCATCAAAGGCTTATTTTTTTTATTTCTTTTCCCAGTTGTCGAGGTATTTTATCATGCCAAGAGTGCCAAATATATTAGCAACCTGTACATCATCTCAATAAGCCTATGATCATGAATCTTTTGTTAAGCATGATATGTCTTATCACTAAAATAATTTATTCACTCAACAGGAAGCTGGCAATGTTCCGTACGTTGTTGAAAATGGATGCGGGAAGTTCTCGAAATCTCCAAAACAGATTGCAAAGATAGTAGCTGACTGGTTTGGCCCAAAGTCAGATGAATTCAGAGTTATGTCCCAAAATTGCCTCAAACTAGCTCGACCGGATGCGGTGTTCAAAATCGTCCATGACCTGCACGAGCTGGTCAGGCAAAAATGTTTTGTACCCCAGTACGCATGTGCAACATAGAGGTTGATTCTTCCATTTTAGTTTGCACTTTTTTTTCTTCTCTCCCATGCGGCACTAGTTATAGCTGATTGTGAGGATTGGAAATATTGATTGATTTCAAATGTCTCCATGAGAGATGAAATTGTTTGAGCGCTCTAGTTTTGTTTCCCCTCTCAGTTCACTCGTGTGTTCGGATCAGAACTGTTATGACATGTGAGTGCAAAGGTTCTGGAGCTTGGGAAACTGCAGGAAAAAGGCCGCTAGATCTGAAGGGTCTCAAAACTCCCTCCCAGTGAAATTCCCAAGAGCTCACACGGAAGACATCGATTTTCATCGATCATTAGTGTAACCATATTCATTTTCTCTCAAATTATTTTAAGCTACAGAATCTGCTCTGGAGGTCGTGGTAGGATCTGGTCAAGTCAAACATGGGAGCTCTGTCCATAGGTTGCCTACTTGACTGACACTTCCCTGATTCCTGAAGCCCATCACCCAATGACACTATTCCTGCATGGTGGCAAATCCTCTGCCCTCTGATCTCAAGTGTCAGGCGCTCTTCTTAACCCCTCAAAAATACTAGGGTCACTTGCTAAGTCCCAGCACAAAGCAGCCTTGAGCTGGAGGGTGTACACTCTTTTGGCACACAGCCTGTTCCTTGGTCGCTTGCGCTGTCCGCACCACACCCACCGAAAGGGCGGCTCCGGCACGCGGGTCAGGAGGGGGGACACCGTCAGGTCTGGTGAGCTCGTTATGCTTAGCGACTGTGTTGTACTGGTTTCACGGATTGTGCGTCCGTGATTGTACTGTAACTCACTCCCTTTTTTAATGCTGTGTAGTTTTTGTTTTCTCTAGTATATGTCTGTTTTCAAGTGCAAGGCTGGAAATGGGAAGTACAGTCTTTTTAACATTCCGTGGACTGTCTCCAGTAGAACAAAACAACTCTCTCTGGAGTATGGAACTTCTGCTACGCCCATTTTAGAGAAAAATTAAATATTTCTGTAGTATCTATCATCACAGATATGTTATTCTCCGTCTTAGATGTAGCCACACATAACTAATTACTAAATAACTATTGCGTATGATTAACGTAATTAAGTAATACGATCCAACAATAATTTCTAGTTAGTTAGTTTGATCAGTAATCTGACTGCCGGATGCATGTATAATAGTATTGCCATCTACGACCGTTGAATATTCTTATGCGAGAATTCATATTATTACCTTAATCCGTACTCCGATTAGCAGGGGTGTTGGATTGAGATTCACCAATGTGAGGCTAGATTTTCCTACATTTTCTTTTGTGATACTGATACCGATGGAAACCATCATGCGACATGATATGATCTGTATTCTGTAGCATCACATTCCTGCACAGTGCGTGTGTGTGTGTATATATTCCCTGTGCGCTGTTTTCTTGCAGGTGTCTTCAAATGGAAAGGCCGCGACGCCCTCCATGTCTGAAATTCTGACCACTAAAGTGCCGGCATCGCCTGATCTCCTTTTCAGTCGCATAAGATTTTATATCACTCCCTCATGTGGCTGTCGACATGTCTTGTACACTTGTCAGGGCATTGCATAGTTCCTTTCATAATCCTTACCTTTTTTTGAAAAGTTTAATCTTTACCTTTTCACTAACTTGTTTCTGGCAATTGCCCAATCACATTACCAATGGGTTACAAAATTAAACGTAAAACTCCACAGGTTTCTTGCAAGACAATTACTCCTAGATGAAGAGCAAAAAGAAAAAAAAAAGGCAGAAAAACAGATATAGTAGAAGCAGTCATGAATGCTTGTACATTTGCCAGCAACCGAATACTGTATTACCATTTGCCAATCACCAGAGGTAATCTCGAAACAAATCTGCAAGTATAAAAATATTCACATATATAGCTGGTGGCTGCCCCCAGCCCCCATCCCAGTCAAAGTCAAATGTACCCACAGGTCTCCTGTGCGAACCCAACCTGCGACGCCGAGGTGTCGAAGATGACCCTCAGGTTTTTCTGCTGGTAGTTGCCGATGATGGAGGTCTCGTACTCGGACCTCAGGGCGGCCATGGCCAGGCACACCTGAGAGGAGTCGCTGCTGACGAAGTAGAGCACGCCGCTCGAGTCCACCTCCACCTCCACGCCGCCGTCGAACACGAGCTTCAGGCTGGGTACCTGCACCTCCTTGAACCCCGTCATGTCGAAGCAGGTGTCGAGGATGGAGAACGCCGGCGCCTGCGGGTACTCGGCGAACTGGCTCAGGATCTCGGCCTTGACGGCGTTGTAGATAGACGGCGCGAGGCTGGTGATCACGGTCCCGGAGTCGACGATCACCTTGCCCGACGAGAAGCCTGGGGACTCCACCTCCTGACCGCCGACCGTGATCCCGGTGAGGTTGAGGAAGTAGAATGGCCCCTGCAGAGGGTCGGACACCATCGAGGTGTACACGATCGGAGTCGAGTTCCGGTACACCGACGAGTCGTCGCCGAGCACCAGCGAGCCCGACGAGTCGGACTCCTTGAGCGGCAGGCAGTACGAGAAGACGCCGCCGAATTGGTCCGCGGTTTGGGAGACGAGCGAGAGCTGGCTCCGGCCGAGGCCCATGAGGCCGGAGGTGCCGCCGAACGGCGCGCCCTGGTTGCTGGTGCCGCAGCCGAACACGAAGCCGTCGACGGCCTCCCCGGCCAGGCTCAGCTTGTCGCGCGCCAGGACGCCGCGGGAGTAGGAGCCGTCGCGGTAGCTGAGCGTGTAGCTGCAGGCGGGCCGGTCGGCGCCGCCGCACGCCGGAGAACCCGACATGCCCGTGGCCACCTGCAGCGCGTCGCAGGAGGACGAGTTGCACGGCACCGCGGCGTAGGACGGCGACGAGGACGGGTCGAAGAGGGGCTCCTGCTGGTCGTGGCACGAGTCGCACGGCTTGCACTGCACCCAGGTCAGCTCGCTGGCCGTGTCCACGATCACCGTGGCCTCGCCGCCGCCCAGCCCGACGGTGGCCACGTAGTTGAGCGTCCGGAGCTTCGCGCCCGAGCTGACGGGCACCTGCGCCTTGGACGCAGCCGCCGCCGACCCGATCAGCCTGTAGTTCTCGATGCGCCATTGCAGCGACGCTACGCGCGCGGCGTCGGAGGACAGGAAGGCGTCGGCCTCCTCCTCCCTGCTTTTGCTCGGCGCCGAGCTGAAGCTGTGGTGCCTCAGCTCGAGCACCGTGGCGCCACCCACCGCTCCTGAACATTGCAACCAAATCGAGAGTGAACACCATGGGGATGAGAAGAAGAGTCATGAGACGCCTCTCTCTCTCTCTCTCCACTTCATCATCAGCAGCTGAAAATCCGGGATGGTGTCACCACCTACCACATGGAAATTTAGTAATTTACTATTCTTATGGTTGTTTATGTAATCCGTCCACATTAAAAAGTACTTGGGACGTGCTACTTCAGGCAGTGCCGGAGCCCCGAGTCCCTGACCCTCAGAACTGAAAAAGCACTATGGAAATCGCATTGCATTCCTCTTGCAGACCCATCTCGGCGGCCTCCATTTTCATGGCAAGATGAACGAGTTCTTGGCTGTTTCTACTCTCTCCAATTATGTGCCTTTCTAATAGTAGCATCTTCACAATTTCCAATTAAATGCATTTCCGGAACGGGAGTAAACAGAATCCACAGCACCTCGCCAAGAACAGGAACTATCCATGAATCGAAAGGGATTGCCATTGCTGACATTACACATGTCCATTGGGACTCACTGTATCTTTCTGTTTTTCCCCGAACCCCAACCCACTGATTGATTCCTCAGTCCGGAGAAACCAAGCAGCGGAGCAGAGAGAAGGGAGGGAAGGATTACGATTTATGAGGAAAACTTACTTGACCTCAGGTGGTGCTTGTGCCTCCCCTGCAAGGCTCTCCTGCTCCGGCTCCGGCTCCCCTGCTCCAGGCAATGCACGCCGCCATTGCCACCTGCTGCGGCAGCAAGAAGAAGAAGAAGCAGCAGGGGCAGAGCAGCAATGCAAGCTCCCCATGCCATCACTCGCGCGCCCAGCTCAGCTGGAGCTCTCCCCCACTTCACTGTCAAGAAGAGAGAGAGAGAGAGAGAGAGAGAGGAGGTCAGGAGGAGGTGGGAAGAAGGAAGTGAGAAGAACGAAAGATTCTCGGTGGCGTGAGCTTGAGTGAGGGGTGAGGTAGGCTTGTTGCGGCGCATGGGAACAAAGGCGCAGCAGCTGGCGGCTGGCCGCCGGGTCGGGGCCGGGGGTGGGGGCGCGGTGGTGTACTCGCTGTGGGTGAGGGGAGGAATTATTGGGGGCTTCACATGCATGTCCTCTTGCCCGGCCGCAGCACCAGACAGTGCTCACAGCGCAGCACACACACACTCGCGCGCGCGCGCGCACACGCTCTCCCTCCTCCTCCCTCTCTCTCCATCTCGCTGAGCATGTGGGGCCCAGGCCCTCGCCGCTGACACGTTTCTTTATTACCAGCGCAGCAGTATAGTAGTTGTAGCCATGGGGATGGGGATGGAGAGGGAGAGGAGGAGTATCTTGCGGCGAGGAAAAAGAGGCGTGGAGTTTGGTCATCAGAGTGCGTGGGTGGACGCATTGAAAACCGGGCGTGAGCGACATTGATGTCCGCGGCAGGGCGAGGCGCGCCGCGCCGCGGGTGGTCGGTCAGCGAGCGACGCAGCCTTGTCTGGGCGGGCACTGTAGCAGTAGCGCGGAGAAGAAGATGCCGCCACGATCGAGCGTGCGAGGCTGCGAGCCCATGGGACGGAGGAGGAAGACGACCGACCCCCGAAGCCAAAGGGGCCGAGGCGTCGCAGGGCACTGTAGCACTTGGAGTGGAATTGCTGCGCGCGTGAGTTGGGGGTGTCCAGACTAAACAAAGGGAACAGTGGTGTTCGTGTGTGCGCGTGCCGTGAGACGAGACGAGAGGATCGAGCTCGGCCGGTCTCGCATGTGCTGCTCTGGTGTGCAAGAGACATCGTCATGTGGAGCTGGAATTGGCAAGAGTAATGGGGGCTGATGAGACCGGTGACATTTCTTCTTCGGATGGAGGGGCTGTAGGGCAATGCCGTGTTGATGGATCGTGTGGAGAAGCTGCGTGCATCGTCTGCTCGGACTTGGTTCTGGTAATGAGACTCGCACAGGACATTGGAAGACCGGTCTCTACGTATGTCCAAATTTAAATAAACCAGCACCGCTGGATCTGATTCCGATCGTACATCTCGATCTTCTTTAGGCTCCTCTTGGGATGTATGTTCCGCTCATTAAACATTGTTGTTGCTCAAAGTTTTATAGGTATGACCATCAATATCTCAAAAGTCATATGGATTAATATTTTTATTAAGGTCGGCATTATTAAATTCATCGCCAAATTTTTTTACAATACATTAATTCTTTCTATTTAAATAACATATTTATTTTTAGATATTGCAAGTCAAAGTGCCACATGGAAGATTGTGTCCATTGCATGGTATAATGCATTTATATTTGGAATAAGAGGAAGCATGATATTAAGGACATCGTCATGTTATATAAAAATGATATTTTATCTAGCAATTTTCTATGAAGATGTTACATTTCAAATATACAGTTTTTCATGATGATAGTACATTGATTTTACTTTATCAATTAACATATTTCTTTATATATTTATGGTGAGGTTTAAACTAACTTTGATTGTTAGGAATCCTAGAACACCGTACATTTAAAATGGGAGACGTAAGAATTGCCTATCTTTCTTCATCTTTTATACGAAATAGTTGGTGCATAAAGTTTAATATAGTTAGAAATGAATTTTCTTTTATGTCTTCCACGCTCCTTGTTGATAACTCCTTCTGGTCAACATTACCTAATGTTTTTGTCAAACTTTTAAATTTCGACCGTCATAACTTTAAAAACATTCAGTTTAGGTTTACAAGGTATATGCTACAGGTGAGGTTTAATGATTTAAAATTTTAATGTGTGGATTTACCTTGAAAATATTTTTGTTAATTTTATAAGATGTTACAGGTACTCCCTCCATCCCTAAATATCTGTCGTTTTTACTTCCCGAGAAACAACTTTGACTAAATATATATTAAAAATAATTAATATTTATGGTACATAACTAATATCATTAGATAGATATTTGAATCTAGTTTTTTAATAAATTTATTTGGAGATACAAATATTGCACGTATTTTGTACAAATCGAGTCAAACTTCCGGCATGGAAACCATCGACGTCAGTTAATTGGGATAGAGGGAGTATATGCTAATACGAAGCAGTGGTCAAAGTCGCACCTTGAAGATGAAAAATCAAAGCCTTTACTATTTTTTATAAGAGTGAGAGGTCCAAGATCTTAGCAATATTTTGATTTTTGAACGATTGTTCTATTCTAAGGAGATGTTGTAAGCTCGACTAGGAAGAGAAAGTCCACCGTGCCTCTGCTCCAAGTGTCGCAGTTTGAGATCTACTAGGATGACAGAATGTGATGTGACACTAGCCATGACCCTGGTCCATTGATCCCGTTTCATTTACTTTTGTACACAACAAGGTGGATCATATATTCATATGTCATACCTCGTCAGTGTGGGAAGTGAGCATCGCGAGCTGGAGCCTCTCCTCCTCGTCATCGGCCACGGCCGCCGGCGAGCTCGCCACGAGCTCGCGCGGCACGAGCACGTCGGTCTGGTCAGCCGTGGGCACGAGGAAGATGGCCCCCAGCGTGGCGAGCCTGAGCACGTTCCTGAGCAGCACGGCGAGCCAGAGGTGGCCGAAGTCGGTCCTGGTCACGTGCAGCGCGCGTAGCACGGTGGCGCCGCCGGCCTTGGCCGCCAGCATGCCGAGGCTGTCGATGCACATGAGCAGCGCGAAGAAGGTGCCCTCCACGCCGGGCGGGCACAGCTTGGTGCTCAGCACCATCATCGGCATCAGCCGGACACGGCCCACCACGCGGGAGACACACTCCTCCAGGGTCACGAAGGAGGCGTCGGGCACGCCGAGCGCCAGGTTCCAGCGGAGCACGAAGGTGAGGTCCAGGAGCCCGGAGACGCCGTAGAGCAGCTGGGCGTAGAAGAGGATGCTCCGGAACGGGTAGTCCTTGAGCCACTTGTGGTAGATGAACACGCCCACCATGGACGCCACCGCGCCGATGGCGTGGACCAGCCCTACGAACTCCTGCATGTATGGAGATAGGTTCAACAATGATTTCATGCAAATGTATATACTGTTCTCATGATAGCGATGCTCTTATGTTCTGTTCGGCATTGGCGGTTTTTTTAATTAAAAAACACTTGATTTATTAGGGCCATGATGCAGTGTTGAAATTGAAGATGCGGTGTTGTAGAGATACTTTTCAAAAGTGGACTGGCTATTCAAATCCAGGGTAAGATTCTAAAATATGGGGAGCGAAAAAACTTGGGATAATGTAGTTTACCATTTCATCATGGACATCTGTTAGGGACATTCAGGGCAGCATTACTGAGCAGCAATATTGGTGGACCAGGACCTGCATCCCAGATTCCTAATCTGAAGGACAGCTTTTATATAGGTTTCTTTCTGATACATCTTGCTTTTGTTAGTTTCAGTTTACTGACAGTGACTGGCGTTGTACCTCAGTGTTCTATTTTCTATTTCTATTTCTTGCGTTTTGTACTTTCCTCATTCTCTCATGCACTTTTAGCATTGTAAGGATAAATATATAAACTATGCTTCGGAGATTAAAAGGTAACTGTATATAATAAAAAGTGAAAATTATCATGAGATGAAGATGCGGAGAAAGCAAGGAAGTCGTATGCCTGCAATTCCTCATGCTGTATTATTACTAAATGTTTTTGAGAGCAGAAGTATTATAGAAAAAACAATTCATGTCAGGACCATATCAATGACGAATGAACCACATACACCAAGTTTAATTTCATTGGTATTATTCTACCTCCAGTTCCCAGTTCAATACACCCCTTTCCCCCTCACCTGTATGACTACAACAATTAATTCAACTAAATCTTCTGTTAAGATCCTGCGCTTCTACAGCTGACTAGCAGTAGATTCAGTTGATCTATTTACTCTGAAGGCACTTCAAGATGCATGGGGCTGCAGGTGCTACAGGATGACCTCAGCTAACAGAATCCAGTTGACTAATATGAATTGCATACTCATTTTTCTGAATATTCTGTAGTTCAGGCTCCATATTTGGGTCATGCATGCCATGGAGATTCAGAAGGTGCAGGACCAAGCTATTATGTTGTTCAAGGTTATCATTGCTCTAGTTAACAGATCTTCTGATTAGCAATGTCGTTAAGGAGGTAAGGAAAACTACTTTTACCTGTGAAAATCCAGGATTTGGTGGTGTCTTGTTAGTGTACCAGTAGAACTGCCCCTCATGGGTGCTGATACTCAGAGCCAGAGATAGGAACATGTAAAGAGATGGTTTCCACACTACTGGATACTTTATAGTCCGAACCATTCCCTTCACTGCCCCACTAACCTTGTTTAAAACCTGCATTTCATTAGCATATCAATTATTCTCCGCTTTTCATGTATCTTTCATCTTCATAACTATATATTCTTATTTCTTCCCCACATGTATGCATCTACACCTGTTCAGTTAACTCTCCAGTTCCACTTGACGTTCAACTGAGAAATTGTGAATTTATTTAAAGATTTACTTGAAGAATATCAAATAATGAAGCATCAGATTCATATTATACTTGAATTTTGCTAGGAGCAGGTATTCCAGAGGAATAACATAGAAAACCACAATTCAGCTTTGCACAAAACGAGCAGCTTGAGATGATGTCAAACAGAGCATCATAGTTGCCAAAATGAAGCACTAAAAGAGATTCAAATTTAAAATTCCAATGCAAACAAAAAAAAGATCACAACTGAATGGTGCCAGATCGGTGATCAACATACCTTCTCTTTAACACTATGTTGATACGTTTTCATCTCATATATAAAAAATCCAAGGAAAACCACTGTGGCTGGAGGTATAGCCATCACACCTAATGCACCCTATGGTGAGCAAAAATTCATTCAACATATAATTCCTCACTGAACCAACACAATGAAGCTTAGCAAATTAGAGCATTTGACAGATACTGACCTGTGCCCCAAGATGGTGGACAAACATGCCACTTGTGGCATACCCAATAAGTGCACCTAGAGATGATGAGAATGCACAAAGACTCTGCATGTCTGGAGCCAATGCCGGCTTATCAATACTGTTCTTTGCGATGCAAGCATCTATCGTTACATCGGCAATGGCGACTGCTGTTGAGATTCCCACCAAGCAAAGCACAGCAGAACTCACTGGGAGTCCGGTAGCCATTGCAACAATAGTAGCTGAGACTGTTCCAAGTATTCCTACCAATACGAAAAGTAAATAAGGATTTATCAGCAAAGTCTAAATTTGATGCTCCCAATAGGGAGGCCGACTGTTTCCCACAAAAAAAAATGTCTATAATTGCAGCAACCATTGGCCTATTATGGCAAAAACATAAAGTAATAGTGCTAAAGTAACCTGAGAATCAGTAATAATTAAGATCAAACATCCAATAAATAATGCGCACACTGCCAAGGATTCAAACCCACTCCACTTCGGTATGTCAAAACAGTTTCTCATCCACATTTACCAAATTCTTTTCAGCCCCACATAGGCATTAGACAACAACCAGCAATGGTCAAGCTGAATTAGAACTATGTTTTCTGTTACATCACAACATCTGTCGAATCATTATCAAGCAAGAACATAGGCAATTGCAACCAGCTAAATCTCCAAAGTCCCAATCCAAAGTGCTTAATAGTAAAGGTAAATCCCTGAACCAAATCTTTATTTGCGTAGACACATTACTGAAATTAGTATATACATGATACTAATAGCAACAGATAAAAATCATGCCTTTGAAATGATTCTTTTGAAGAAAAAAATTGTCTTTATAAATAGATGGATACCCGGCCCGGCCGGCTGACCTGAGAAGAGGAAGTACGGGCGGCGGCGGTACCCGTGGACGGGGAAGACGTCGGTCATGACCCCCCAGAGCGGCTTGAGCACCCACGGCACGTAGAAGAAGACGGAGAGGAACTGCACGGTGGCCGGCTGCACCTGCTGCACGTCCTTCCAATAGTAGTCCGACGCCACCCGGAAGAAGGAGCCGGCGAAGCCCTGGCTGAGGCCGTACACCAGCACCACCCCGGCCACGAACGTCGCGCCCAGCTCCCGGCACAGCATCCGCACCCACCGCACCGGCTCCATCACGGCGGCCGCCCAGGCCCGCTGCTGCGACGGCAACCCCGGCTCCTCGCCGACGAGGTGGTCCGCGTCCATGGCGGCGTCCTCGTCCAGGTCCAGCATGGTCTCTTGGGCCTTGGCGAATTACTGATCGTTTCTTGGCAAGTTCTTGAGCGCGGCGCGTGCTCAGATGTAAATGGGGTCGGAAATGGATTTAAGAATTGAAAGCGAGCTTGGCATTAGGTATTAATCTATGGAGTTCGTGGGGGTTGGAGATGGAGTGGACTGGGGAAGACTTAAGCTTGGGAAGGTGAAGCTGAGCGTCAGTGCTGGCTGACCAGCAGATCAGGGGAATGCGTTGCCAAATTGGTGGAAGCTGGAAGGCACCAAGCGTAGCAGACATATGAGACCGGATTTTCGGCAAAAAAAATTGTCTGGGAACGTAGAAGTGCAGATGCCGTAGAGTATGGACAAATTGGTGTTGAAAAGACGAACTGGTGGAAGAGGCAGCAAAGTGCACATTGTACTCATTCAGTCACAAAAAGACAAACTTGTAATTCCCTTTTACTCATATCTATTATCTGTCCGTTTATGCTAACTAACAAGATGCCCGCACAAATAACACGAGTAAGTTTTTTTCAAATATTTAGACTTTTTCTATAAAAAATGAATGCAAATAGTTTTATTTAGTTGTATCTTTATAATTATTTTGTCCTAATGGTCCACAAGGTGCAAGGTGCAATCGTTATTTTTTTATATATTTTGTGGTGTATTTTTATAATAATTTAGGAGAAAAATGTATTTATATATTTATTTTAGGTATTTACTAAAAGTAATTAAATATTTATATATTTATTTAATATAAATAATATTTTTTAAAAAAATACTCGTGATCTACAATTTTGTTCTTGAGTGTTGCAGTTACCGTGCATCATAAATAAAGTATCCGTAGATTTGAAGATTTAAGTAAGTGGTTCAATATATATACCACCAGAAGTATAATATATTTTTTTATTATCCTCCAATCACCCTTTAATATAGCCTCGTAATGCATAATATATATTATCTTATTCATAGCTATCTCCATTATGCTCCAAGAATCTTTACCCTCTATGTCACGGTAATTAAAGATATATTGCTGATAGTGCATGTCATTACCTTTCGGTGAACACTACCGGTAACTTACTATGGCCTATGGACGAGCTTGCATGCCAAACATTGATTTTCAAGATGTTTTATTCTAAATCTTGTATCATCACTCTACAATGGTTCATCTATCGTTTCTTCTTTTCTAAAAATTTTTAGATCTCGACTATCAACAAATGACAATGCTACGTAGCAAACATCACCATCTCGGTGCTTCTCATTGTCTCTAGTGATGAATGTCATGCTTTGATAATAGAGACAATGCAATCTATATTAGAGTACTCATCAACTTGGTGATTGGGCTAAAAGTAGTCATCAAGTCAAAATTGCATTTTTATTATTTGTATTTAACCTATACTATTTATTTAGTTATTTTCCTTCCTAATTTGCTTCTTAATCACTATACAAATTAACTACTAATTTTTATATTTAAACTCTTATATTTATTTATTTATTATTCATATTCGATATGAACTCTTTGATCAACTGCTAATTTTTGATATTTTTAATTTCAAATTTAGCTATTTTTCTATCTTTTTGTTAAGTCTAATATTAATTTTATTATTTTCTATATCCCGAGTTTAGCTATTTACTAATCGTATTCAACGTGAACTATTTGGTAAGTTCTAACTTTTTATTTTTTATTCTAAATTTAACTATTTACTAATCGTATTCGGCATGGACTATTTGGTCATATTCTTATTTTTCTTAATTTTTAAATATAAAATTAGCTATTTATTAATCGTATTTGATATGGACTTTTCAGTTAGTTTGGACCGTTAGATCTTCATAAAATCCAACGGTACAAATTCTTCTTTTTTAAATTAATGTGGGAATTTCTATACCCTCTCGACGAATGTGGTGGCTTATTTTAACACTCCTTTAAATGCTAATATTTTATTTAATCTCTAATCTCTACATTCAAAATCATATTGCTTAATTTTTAGTTAAAATAGTCTTATTTGTTCTACAAATTGATAAACCTTAGAAGAACACCTGTTAACTTTGCACGCGGGGTGTACGAGATGAAATGCTGTAAGAGCATGGCCGCGCGCGTGGCATGACATCGCGGCCATGACACGGCCTGGGCGCGTCTAGGGCTGCATACCAGGTCCACGACGGGTCGTGGCTTTGGGGGCGGCAGCTTAAAATGCGTCTGCACGAGCTGCAGTGATATGTGGATCCGAGCGGTCGCAAGCAAGGCATGGGCACAACGGTGGCCGACAGTGCTGGTGAGCGAGGCCATGCTTGGCATGGCGTTGCCATGCCCAGAGGAGTGTGCGCAGGCGATTTGGTAAGCTTAGAGTGTGAGAAAGCAAGGTACTGCTATCTTATGCTTGGTTCTTGAAGTAGTTCTATCTTGTGCTTGGTTAGTTAATTAATCTTGTAAGCTTGGTGCGCCGATTTCTTGAAGGTTTTTGGCTCACCGGCAAGTCATTGACCATTCGGTTGGTTTGAAATAGTGACGAGGGACGAGAAACTTCTTCTTTGGTGCAGAAACTCCATAGTGAAGATGGAAAGTGACCGGAAGAGAGGAAGTGATGAGCCCTACCTTAGTGGCAAACTTCTCATTTAGCTCGGCGAGAGCTTAGTGGCTAGCTCAAGATCTTGATTGGGGTAGACTTGATGATCCCGAGTATATTCTTGGTGGAGCTCTAACGCAGATTAGGGGTTGGTAAATCACCTTATCAAATTTGCATTCTCTCTGATCCACTTTTTACATTTTCACATTTTTATACTTGCAATTCATGTGCCTTTACTTTCTCTAGAGTAGTTCTTGGTAGGATTGGTTTTAGTTTGCAAAACTTTTTATTGCGGGTGCAAATACTAGTTGAACCTTAGTTGCACATCTATGTAATATGATCTAGTTTATATTTTGTGCGAATCAGTGGAAGCCATAGATTAAGTTTCTTATGATTATCTAATTCACCCTCTTCCCTCTTAGATTATACGAGCATAGATTTCCTTAAAAACAAAGGAAGAGAAAAAAAATAGAGATCAAGATTTCTAATGACTATCAATCCGCGTGCTAGATGGCATGTATACTACTTTGAAGCGCGCTCAATGAAGATTGCTCTGATCTCTGCATATCCAATCTACTTTCAGTACATAATACCCAATACCCAATGAGAAGCATCAGAAGTGCACCAGCATTAGCCTAGCCCAATGGATTTGGCCAAGAGCACGCAGCACGACTCTTGCATCAGCTCCAGACTCCATGCATGATTGCATCCAATTATCCTTCACCGCTGGGGTATTATATTTGCTAGGCTGGTCCAGTTTTGGCATCGCTACGCACGATATGCTCCCGCGCACGCTCGAGCTCGCTAGGTTTAATCCGGATCACACAAACACAGCTTTTCATCCAACTTTGGCACCGGCCTTCTTCGTTTTATATATGCTCATAGGCCGCATTTTCAGCCCGAAAACTCATTCTTTACGCAAGCAACTGCTCTAGATCATGCCGATGCTAATCGATCTTCCGCATTAAAAGCCTATGCAGAAAGATGCACGCTGACCTTGTGTTGCATTTTGATTGATTTATTTCTTCCTTTTCTACACGCACAGTATCTCCAAAAAACTCTTTATATCTTTAGAAATATTTTCTAGAGATTTTGGTTAAAAATTACCCTCCAAGAATCTCCTCAATTGGATACCTAAATATAGACCTCCTCTATTCCGAATTTCTCGCTAGCCAAAGATAGAGAGCGAAAATTACTCTCTAAACTACGTACAAGATATTGAAAAGCTGTTGGAGAGTACGAAGATATAGAAAACGAATTTTACTCAAATAACTCTCTAAATAATGATTTAAAGTGTAGATTTTAAAAAGGCTCTTGAAGATGCTCATGTATGCATCCTCTGTAGAAGGAAAAGAAACGTGAAATTATTCAGGTGTGATATTCAGCTTTATTTCCTTTTGGTCATTCATGATAAAATGATGTGATAACAAGCTGTAAGGGTATGTGCATTGAAAGATGCAAACGACCAAAACCCTATTTCCATTATATGAAAAAAACTGAAATTATAAATCATTCTAGACAGATCTACAGCCAAGACAAGACTTATATATGTTACGTCAGTCAGACACCTTCAAAGAATCAATCCTATGTTCTTGCACCATTAATTTACCGGTTAAAAATGAAACCGTACCTCCAGGAGGAACGCTAGCTAGCCATATGCATCACAAATCCGTATGCAGTACGTAGCTGCCCCTACTGGTCAACCGATGTCTTCAAATGTCGTCGAGGAAAACCCCAGCGACGACGCGAAGGTGGCCGTGGTGTCGCCGCCGAGGTACCGCTTCAGCCGGTCCAGGTCGTCGGCGGCGTCCATCATGGTTGGCCGCGCGGACGCCTGCTCCTGGGTGCAGAGGATGCCGAGCTCCAGCAGCTCGCTGATGGCCACGTCCGACATCCTCCTCACCTCCGGAGTCTGGTCCCGGACCATGCGCACCAGCGCCGGGTCGACCACCGCGTCGGCGCGCCCGTGGTGGTGGATCTTGACCCACTTGTGCAGGCTCAGCCCGGCCTCGAACATGTCGTCGGTTGGCCTCCTCCTCGTCACCATCTCCAGCACCAGCACGCCGAAGCTGTACACGTCGCCCTTCGTCGTCGGGTTCGAGCCGTAGCCGTACTCTTCGGATAGGACCACATCAAGAACCAGACGGAACTGAGATCAGGGCAAGTGATTTGCTTGATCACGAGAAGGAATTAAGCGTGCAGAATTTGATGCCGTATAATACCTGGAGGGATGTAGCCGATGGAGCCGCAGAGCATGTTGGCGGTGGAGGCGCCGACGTCGGTGGCGTTGGCCACCCCACCGACGCTCATGACGAGCCGGGAGATGCCGAAGTCGGAGACGAGCGCGGTCATGTCGTCGTTGATGAGGATGTTGCTCGGCTTGAGGTCGCAGTGAATGACCTTGACCGGCGAGTGGTGGTGCAGGTATGCCATCCCCTCGGCGACGTCGCTGCAGATGTTGACCCGCTGCACCAGGCTGAGCTCCGCCGGCGGCCCCGCGTGGAGGCACCGCTCCAGGCTGCCGTTGGCCATGAACGGCAGCACCAGCGCCTTGAAGTCCGGCAGGCTGCACGCCGTCACGATCCGCATGAGGTTCCGGTGCCGGATGCGCTTCAGGACCTGGCACTCGCGGTTGAAGCTCTTGGTGGAGTTCCCCGACTGGAGCTGCAGCACCTTCACGGCGACCATGGTGCCGTCGCGCAGCGTGCCGCGGTACACCCGCCCGTAGCTGCCCGTCCCGACCAGCCGGTCCGCGCTGAACTCCTCCGTCGCCTCGACGAGCTCCCTGTACGTGATCCGCGGGTACTTGTACTTCATCACCGGCGACGAGCCGCCGCCGCTGCGGCGGCCCCTGAACATGTCCTCCCGCACCGCCGCCAGCCGCTCCCGGATCTTACGGACGCTGACCGCGCACAGGATCGTCAGCGCGAACGCCAGCGCGGCGGAGCAGACGCACAGGACGACCAGGAACTTCCGGGACTGGTACCACCCGCGCTTGTGGTGAGTCCCGCAGCCGCGCCTGACCACCGGACCGCAGAGCCGGCGGTTGCCGAGGTAGGAGAGGAAGCTGAAATTCACGAACGGGCCGGTGGCGGGCACGACGCCGCTGAGGTCATTGTACGACAGGTTGAGATGTTCCAGCATGTTGCATTTGGTCAGGCTCAAGGGGATATCGCCGGTCAGGGAGTTGTTGGAGACGTCGAGGCTCTCGAGGTTCTGCAGGCGGCCGAGGGACGCGGGGAGGCTGCCGGCGAGCGAGTTGTGCGACAGGTCGAGCACCGCCAGCTCGACGCAGTCCCCCAGGCCGGCGAAGATCTCGCCGGTGAAGTTGTTCCAGGACAGGTCGATTGTCTGCACCAGCATGTTGCTGAGTCCCCTCGGCAGCTCGCCCCCGAGCTGGTTGCGCGACAGGTTCAGCGTCATCTTGGCAGTGCCGGCGACCTCCTCCGGTATCCCACCGGTCAGGCGGTTGCTCGAGAGGTCGAGGAGCAGCAGATTGGCATACCGGCTGATGAGGCCTGGCGGTATCGCTCCGGACAGCCTATTCCTCTGCAGGGAGAGGTAGTTGAGCTCGGCAAGGCTCCCGATGCTGCCGGGGATGGTCCCTGACAGCGCGTTGCCCGACAGGTCCAGCTCGCCGAGGTGCGTGGCGTTGCCGATGCACGCCGGGATCTCCCCCGTCAGGAAGTTGCTGGACAGCACGAGCTGCTCCAGGCTCGGCAGCCGGCAGAGGGACGTCGGGATCGTCCCGTTGAGCTGGTTGCTCGACAGGTTCATCAGCGTCATGTTGATGATGTCCCCGATGGACGCTGGGATCGGGCCCCTGATGGCGTTCAGCTCCAGGTTGAGGTGCCACATGTTGCGAGGCAGCATTGAGCCGAGCCGGCCCGGCAGCTGCCCGCCCATCCCCACGGCGCCGGCCTCGACCTCCTGCAGCGACGAGCAGTTGGACAGCGCGGCGAAGAATGGCTCCAGGTTGCTGTTGTCGTCATGGCTCCGGAAATTGTTGTTGGACAAATGCAGGTACGTGAGGTATTTCTTGCCCGAGATGATGCTGGTGGGGAGCTCATCGTCGAGCCGGTTGTTCTCCACGTCCAGCTCCATCAGACGCGTGCAGTTGGCGAGCCAGCGTGGGAGCTTCCCCGTCAGCCTGTTGGAGTAGAGGTTGAGGGCGGCGAACCAGTCGGCGAGGGTGCCCGAGGCGGCGCCAGGGATCTCGCCGGAGAGGTTGTTGTTGCCGAGGTCGATGACTCCCAGAATCGTGCAGTTGAGGAAGATAGCTGCTGGGATGGAGCCGGACAGGTCGTTGTGCTCGAGGCTGAGGTAGAACATACCCGCCAGCATGGCGAGGGACGGCGGAATGGCGCCGCGGAGCTGGTTGTTGTCGAGCTGAAGCACGCCGAGGCCGCGGAGGTTGGAGAGCTCGGCGGGGATCCGCCCCGTGAGGTTGTTGCTCGACATGTCGAGCTCGTAGAGCCTGGTGAGGTTGCCGATGGATGGAGGGATGTCGCCGGAGAGGACGTTCTTGTACATGAAGAGGTTCTCGAGGCGCGTCAGGTTGGTGATGGACGGAGGGACGGCGCCGGAGATGCTGTTGTTGGACAGGTCGAGGTTCCGGAGACGCGAGAGGCCGCCGAGGGCGGGCGGGATGGCGCCGGAGATGCTGTTGTTGGACAGGTCGAGGCTCCGGAGGCGCGAGAGCGCGCCGACGACCGGCGGGATGGCACCGGAGATCCTCATGTTGGGGAGCGCGAGCCCGACGACGTGCTCCCGCCGCCAGTCGCAGGTGACGCCGGTGAAGCCGCAGACGTGGCCGTTGGACTCGTTCCAGTCCGGCAAGGCCGCCGGCGGCAGCGTGAGCGCCCGCTTCAGGGCCAGCAGGGTGGCCTTCTCCCGCAGCAGCACCTGCCGCCGCCGACGCCGCACGGCCGCAGCCTGCTGCCCGTCCGCCATCGACGACGTCGACGCGAGCAGGGAGAGGACGACAAGTTGCAGCAGGAGGAGGAGGAAGATGGCCCCGCGGTTCGCGGCCATGCGAACCCTCATCCTCTCCTCGTCGGAGGGCACTTGTGCCGCAGCACCAGTAACCGGCCACTGGGTGGTGGCGATGACCAGACCTACAAGCTAGCTTAACTTGCACCTAAGCTACTACATGGCAGTAGCATCAGTCATCCGCTAGCTCGATTGATTGCGTTGATCTAGTCGAGTTTGGGCGACGACCAGGGAGAGTGGATAGTGGAGAGTGGAGAGAGAAGCATTGGAGCTGCAGCGGGTCGGAAGAGATTGAGGTTGGGTTGGAACTGGAACGGCCTAATGGAGGGCGCTGGCGTCTCCGGGGAGGGGCGGACATGATTGCGCGGCGCACGAAGCGCGGCTTTTCACCTCGGCTTTGTGCATGATGGGTGGCCTGGGGAGCATGTGTGCGCGCCCGCGCGAGGGGACAGCGACGGTGGCGAAAAGGACGGGCGTCTCCAGCGGTGGTGGGCTCCGGCGATCACCGCGCAGGAGATTGTGGCAACGATGGCAACAGGGCTGTGCATTTCAGGTTTGCCGCCGCACTAGGCGCGAGCGCGCCAGTAGGTCAGACTCGGGGCATGCACAGGCTGCAGTGGTGCCTGCCAAGCTCATCTCAAGTGGCCTAGGCAACAGAATTTGTTTTCCCTCTTATCAAAGCATTTCAGTACCATATCCAACATTAGGAAAATTCCAGGACCCAGGAACTATCCCAAGCCTTGGAACACCACAGGGACAAGTCAAGAAAAAAAAAATGCCCATGCACAGTATCGAGAACTGCTAATTCGCGGGCGCGCGCTCAAACAGTTTTCAGCGAGCTTATTGTGCCCTCCCGAACTTTCTAATTAAAAAAAAGTAATTCCCGCAACTTTCTATTTTTGGAAGATCATAATTTAGACACGTAACTTCTTGTTGATAATTTCTTACAGAATAATTTTGTAGCACAACTTTTTACGACATACACACCATATACCTATAACTTCTAGGAACAAATTTCAAAATGACAACTTAGCAGAAAGTTATAATATATACGTATCATAATTTTTTTCACAACATGTTCTCACTTGATAATTTTGTATCACAACTTTCATGTCATATGTAACTTATACATGTAACTTTTGTCACAACTTCCGTAAAAAATATTGTTAGCTAACTTATACACGTAATTTACACACATAATTTACAGACATAAACAATATACATGCAAGCAATAATAGTATAAAAATGACTGAATAAAGAAAAATAGATCCCACGGTCTGACATCTTGGACGCGAGTGCACATGCGTGCGCAGTCCGCCGGTGCGTGTCCGCATCGCTCGCTAGGAGCTAGCGAGCGAACGCAGAATCAGCTTCGCGCGCAGTATCAAGCATTCAAACATGCTCCTACTCAAACAGTGACTTCTACGGCAAGTGAAAAAAATCCAACCATTTGGGATTCAGAAAAAGAAAATAACGAACATTCACATTTTTTTTTCTTTTTTCAGTTTCTCTAGTAAAGAGTCAGTGTTTGAGCTGAAACTCCGTGAGACGCTTGATGATAGCATATTCGACATCGCCAATGCTTTTAGTAACTTTCCATGCCCATTTGCATGGTCCTTTTAAGCCTGAAAGCTACATATTTTCCTAGGGTAACCCAAGTAATGAGCTGACCCTTTTAAACAGACAGTAGGTCGCATCTCGCATGAACTCTCTGTTCTGCTACGTTACATAGTCACTTAACCTCACATACCCATCCAAACTATAGTACATGTCTTGCCAGAATCAGCTGAACCAAATACCTAAAACCTACCTTACAACAGACC
Source organism: Panicum hallii (assembly GCF_002211085.1). Taxonomy (NCBI): domain Eukaryota; kingdom Viridiplantae; phylum Streptophyta; class Magnoliopsida; order Poales; family Poaceae; genus Panicum; species Panicum hallii. Next base: position 43,275,056 of record NC_038043.1, on the reverse strand, counting down.
GGTCCAGAAACATAGCAAAAGGGAGAGAACTCCAGAAAGAACGAGCGAGCAAACAGTATTCCTTCTCTTGTTCCTTCTGAAGTTTTCTCAAGATCCAAACTTCACAGTTAACTAGCGACTAGCCTAGGCCATACATCCTAATAAGTCCCAACTGTACCTTGCAAAAATAAGATAATAAGAGAGAAAAGGAACTGTTTCCTGGCATTAGCTATGCTATTTTGATCTGGCTAGTCCATTTATGTGATTTTTGAAAGAAATGGCGCACATCTGAAGTTTGCATGCACACAACAAGTTGTGGAGAAAAAGGGATAAAAATGCAGCTTAATTATTTTTCAGAGCGCAGATAATAACTGGGCTATCTGAAGAATATTATCACATGATTGGAAGGAGCTTTAGGAGAAATTGGGGAGACATGACTACCAGAGAATGCAGGCAAAATTCTGCTCAGTTGTAGATACGTTGCAGTCATTGACTTAGCTATCAGGCAGCATGAGGGGGACAGGACATCATTGATATCCTTGTTGCCATCAGAAAATTCCCACGGTATGGTCCCATCTTACTGTGCCAAACATGCACATCCACCAGAGTAATCTCAGCTTTCACTAGACACACACATAATTCACATATTATCTTTTCAACGGTTTGGCCCGTGCATCAGCTTATGGAATGCCACAGGCGTGACCTATACTATGCACGAGTGGGTGGTCCCGAAAGCTTAACCTATGACATGTTGTTTATGTGTAGGTAACCAGGAAATGTCAAAGAAAGATTAGTATTTTGTGAAGCAGAGCTCTGGCTAGAAAGATCAGGCTAACATCTAAACGATATTATTAAATGTTTTTTTAGGTACATCATGCCTTCCCTTTTTACCAAATCTAGTGGGACACTCTTGTGACTCCCAGTTGTTCCCTGCCATTCCCACTTCAGACATGCTTAGTTTTTAGATTTTTTCTGGCACTATTCCACCATGAGAGATATGCTGGTTGCTAAGAAGATCACACAGGCTACATTCATACATTGATCCCATGAAAAGCAGCTGAACAAATTAAGGATTTTTAGAACCGATAGGAAAAAGGGAAAAGGTCGCAGATCCGATGGTATAAACCAGATTAAACCTTTTGCGATGGTATATCTCAGGTCAGGGAAATTTGCAATGGCAAATCGATAATTTTCTCTCAAAGATAATTTGATTGCTAGTTTCTGAGCTGTGGGATCTGCAAGTAAATGGACAAAGCAGAAAGTTGCTCCTCCTAGTGCTTGAATTGTTCCTGGCTAGCATCCTTTTGGATAGGTAGAGTAGAGTATAACCCTGACTCCTAGTACTCAAATTATGTTGGTTGTATGTGTAGTAAAGCCTATGGAGCACTTAGCAATGCTGTAATGGTTCATCAGATTCATACCTTTATGCCATTTGAGAAAACCCTATGGCCATGAGTTCGAGCAATGGGTACGGAAAGGCAAGGCGCGTATGCTATTTTTCCAAAGCAACTGGGGTTAGCAGCCTAATTGGTGCTACACCTACAAAATGGACTGCCAGTTCATAGTTCTGACCTTGAGGATGGAAGTGATCCATAGGACCGTTCTGTGCCAGCCACTTCAGCGAGAGAAGATCGCCTTTCCTTCTTCTGGCAAGGATCACAACGTGATCAGAAAAGGTCATTTAGAGGTGAAAGAATGCAAAGAAGATCGATGGCTCCGTGACAAAGGATACAGAACGGTAAGCCTGCCAAGGGGTCACATGTGCTTCTACGAATCGGGCGGCATTGGCAGCATAGCTACCTGCACACGCGATGTGACAGTACGACACAATGCTGCTCCCTCCCTCCCCTCTGCAGCAACGACCTGTATCATCGCTGATTCTTGATGCATCGACCATGCATCTTCGAACCAAGGATCAAGCGGAAGAGCAGCTCAATCCTCGAATTTGATTCCCGTAGCGCCAAACCTCTCCTCGTTGCCCCGTTAGCCGCTCTGGTCCCCAGAGCAATCAGGTGGATGGTAAGGAGGGCGGTGCTGTTTTGGGGCTTGTAGCCGGCTAGCCAGCCATCACGCGCATTTGCACGAGCAGGTGGCGGGCGCGTGGCCGGGTCCTCAGCTGCAGAAAACGAGAGTTTTGACGAAGACATCACACATCCCCGGATGCGGCGCCTTGGATGCGCCGCGCCGTGAGGCTGGCAAGTACTGCGGCGGCGCGGTTCACACAGGGCACTTCCACGCGGATGCCAACTGATCTCGCTTGCCACCGCGGGCTGCCGCCGAGTTGGAGCTGCGTCGCAATGCAGGGTGAGAGGCTTAGGCGGGAACAACGCTGCGAGCGAGCTAGCGAGCGCCGGCTCGAGGCCGGGGCAGGAGGCAGGGGTGGCAGATAGGGGAGGACTTGAGGAGCCGCGCGGTGGCGCAGGCCCGGCCGTGGGGCAGGCGTGGGAGTTCGGACAATGATGAAGCGAGTTGATGGGCTTGGGGTTTGGAACGGAGGATTGGGCTGGTAGCAGAAGATACGATTTGGGCCGGGGCTGTTACTCATGACGAAATGCGCCGTCGGAGAAGGCCCACGAGGAGCTCGCCCCTGCGCCGTCCATCTTTTTTCCCCGAAGCAGTGGATGATGCTGGTTTTGTATAAGAGCAAGTACATTTTAGTGATCTTCTAAAAAAAAAAGTACATTGGTGGTCCTATAAAAAAGTCACTAGTGAGACGGTCTCGTGCATTGTACGAGTTATCAGATAAATCTTATAATGGGTTGTCTTTCTCGTGCATTGTGTGATAGGTTGTCTTTTAAAACACTTGGTAGAAATTACTCAATCCTATAATTTGTGCATATAGAAGGGGTCATTATGAGTCGTATGGCAACCACTGATCATACAATGCTGACAAAATGGTCTCATAATCCTTAATTCTAACTTATAAGGTGACTATTCGGCGAAGCAACCATCTCGTTCTCTCTTCTTCCCCTCTCTCCTCCACATCAGCAAAAAAATTTATATGGAACTGCATGAAAGGAAAAAGTCCTCGCCCTCTCCTATGCAACATTTCTTTTTGTCTTATTTAACCAAGTTACCAGCCCAATAGGCTGCCCGAGATAAGCTGATGGGCTCGAAATCAGTCACGTGATGGGGGGAAAAATCGCAGATGATGTTAGGCCGAAATACACGCGCGCTGGTGAAATAAGTTCGCTAGCCCGTATTGTCCCTCGTTTGGCGGGCTGCAGTACACTCTTGATATTTATGTAGGCTGGGTTGATTCTTGAGTTTTTTTTGAAAAAGGGTTAAAGAAAAATTAAAATTTGAAAAAGGGGTGCCGGTTTGGAATATTTCGAAAAATGGGTGCCTCCCGCCCAATGAAAGGGCGGGATGACGCATCCCGCCCATCCAACGGGCGGGGGGTCGGCGGGGGGGAGAAAAACTTTTTCACAGGGGCCTATTCGCGAAAGTTACGTAACATCCCGCCGTTCCAACGGGCGGGGTGTCTTCCGAGGGGCCTCCCGCCCGTTGGGAGGGCGGGATGTTCCGTCGAGGGGCAACCCGCCCCCCCAACGGGCGGGAGGTCCCCGCGAGCAACCCGCCATTCCAACGGGCGGGATGTCCCCCCCCCCAACACTATTTAAGCCCCCACCCACCCCCTAATTCTCATAAAATTCATCAAAAATCAACAAAAAAGAAAAGGAGGAGAGGAGAGGAGAGGAGAGGAGAGGAGAGGAAGAGAGGAGAGGAAGCGGCGAAGCCCTGTCCACACGTCGGTTTTGAGGTATTATAATCGTATAATTATTAATTATTTTTACGAATATTTGTTAGGGTAGTTACACGTAGAATTCAGTATTTTTAATAACTTTTAGAAATATTTGTTAGGATAGTTCTATTTTAAATAGTTTTGAGTATTTTTAATAGTTTTTAGATATATTTCTTAGGGTAGTTATATTTCGAATAGTTTTTATAATTGTAGTAGTTTTTAGATATATTTTTTAGGGTAGTTATATTTGGAATAGGTTTCAGTATTTTGAATAGATTTTAGAAATATTTCTTAGGGTAGTTCTGTTATAAATAGTTTTTAGTATTTTCAATTGTTTTTAGATATATTTCTTAGGGTAGTTATATTTTGAATAGTTTTTATAATTGCAGTAGTTTTTACACATATTTTTTAGGGTACGAATAGGTTTCAGTATTTTGAATAGCTTTTAGAAATATTTCTTAGGGTAGTTTTGTTATAAATAGTTTTTAGTATTTTCAATTATTTTTAGATATATTTCTTAGGTTAGTTATATTTTGAATAGTTTTTATAATTGCAGTAGTTTTTAGACATATTTTTTAGGGTAGTTATATTTCGAATAAGTTTCAGTATTTTGAATAGCTTTTAGAAATATTTGTTAGGTTAGTTCTATTATAAATAGTTTTTAGTATTTTCAATTATTCGTAGGAATATATCTTACGGTACTTATATTTTTCATGCAGATATGGCGCAGACACCAGAGCTCCTTGACGCACACATCGACGAACGGCACAGATCGTACCTGGCAGCGGTGGAGGGGCAGGAGCTTCACGAGTTGCGCCCTCGTGTAGCAAAGGAGTTGTTGCACCTGGACGACCGCTGGCTTGACAGGTGATACTTTATATTTTTTACGAAACTAATGTATAGCTTGTACGATAATTGTAACCATAATGCAAAATATACAGGTTACGTGAGGCTGGTTTGCTGCCACTCGCACGTATGCTTCAGGCCGGCGATGGCCAAGACGGTGGCGCCAAGAAGCGGATGCAGCTGGACCGCTCTCTACTTGCAGCGTTGGCGGACAGGTCACGTCCGGAGACGCACACGTTCCACTTGCCGTGCGGGGAGATGGCCCCCACGTTGCAGGACGTGTCGTGCCTGCTCGGGCTTCCCATTGCGGGTGAAGCTGTTGGCCCGGTTGCCGTGCCACCTTTCTGGAGGGCGGAGCTGCAGGAGCGGTTTGCTCTAGCGAACCCGCCACTTGTTGTGAACGTACCTGATTTGCCCGGCCCCACCAAGAGTTGGGTAATACAATTTAGGGTACGTCCAGTTATTTTTTATTTAATTTAATTGAATCATATGTGAGTACCTCTAAGTTTTGAACAAATATATTACAGGCTCAGGATTTGCACCCTCTGGCTGGGCAGTACAAGGTGTCACGATACCGATGCAGTTGTGTAATTTTTGCAGATGACCTGGGCACATCGGCAGGTCCGAAAAGCATACCCTCAGTTCGTGTCCGAATTTGATCGGATGCGGCCACAGGATGTCATCTGGACACCGTACACCGCTGCGGCTATCCAGACACGTGCGCCGCATGGGTTGTCTTCCCTCCGCACGCGTGACGAGGAGTACTGGCTGACAAAGGCGAACCTAGTGTTCGATATTCTCGTCGAGCCGTTCTGCGTCGAGCGTGTGACGAGGCAGTTCGGGCGACGACAGCACTTTCCTCTCCTACCTCGAGCGTTCCAGGCCGTGCCGCGCAACGTACACGAGTAATATTGTGATAACTAGTTTTGTATTAATTATATATTCGTTATCATAAAGCAATGTTGTCTTTGAAATGTTTACAACAGACATTCGCGCAGGGGATATCATGCCAACGAGGTCAACTGAGTCGTCAAGATGCAGGAGTACGTAGAAGGGTGGCTTGACGCACGTGAGGATGTGTGGGACGAGGGGCAGCCACACACGGAGGCGTCATACGCCGCATACCTCCGCTGGTACCTCCTTCGCACGCGTCCGTACGTCACTCTTTCACGCATTGATGACGCGGAGCATCAGCACCAGCCGACCATCTCGGACACGTATCCCTCGTACCGTGATCAGGAGCACTGTGACGCGGTACGTCTTTCGCAACTTGAATTATTTAATCTTTTTTATAAAAGATCGATAACAATATTATTCTGCATCACATTACGTATGCAGATTGATCTGATCAACTACGCGGAGGTCGAAGCTACATCTCAGATCACGTTGCTTGAACGTGGAGTACGTGTACCGGAGTCACAGTACAAGGACACCTTGCGTAAGATTCAAGACAACTTGACGCGAGCGTTACATGCACTGACGTGTCGTGGCAGAGACGACGTGGGGGCCTCTAGTTCATCTCATACGTCGGCCCATGTGTACACAGCTGGCCCGTCGACCTCTGCAGCACCGCATGCAGCGTCCAGCGGTACTGCCGCTAGTTCAAGCTGTAAGTCTTTTATAATTGCCATTTCGATCACATTTGATTTACACGACTAATTTCGTTTCTTTTTATAGTCATGCACTCGACGGCAATGGGACCTCCTCCTGCAAGAATGGAGCTTCAGACATTTGGCGTGTATGCTCCAGGAACGTCTCTCCCGTCAGGTTCGATGCCAGCTGCACTAGCTGCACCGTACTCTCAGGGCTACGCTCAGCATGCATGGTCGGCGGAAGCTCCTGCGTACGGTGCTCCATTCGGTGTGCCGGACTGGGACGACTGGGAGGGCGGCTCCGCCACTTGGTCAGAGCTTGTGGGCGGCGGCGCCGAGCCTGACATCATTGGTCCATCCCAGACGTATGACGCTCCAAGTGCACAGTCCCAGGATGACCCCTTCACGCCTGCACCTCCTCCGCCTCGTCCTCACCGTGCTCCAGATGCATTTAACTACTCGGAGGATCACATACGCCGACGGGCTAGGACTAGGGGGAGGACCAAGAGAGCGCGAGGTCCGGGACATGCGGGGTAGATACTTCTGATTCAGTCGACTTTTTATATTTAAACTGTTTTTGTATGATACTATTTTCTTTTTAATTGGTTGATATATCGTAGTATCGTAATATTTGGATTCTACGTTGCAAAACGTTATCGTTTAACCATATTCATACGAGTTTTAGATAGAGCAATCTTCCTTGTAAAATTGAATTAAAATTTTAAATGTATACAAAAGAGTATGGCGAATCAATATTGTATTTGAAAATAGTCTGAATTTCAAATAGATTGTAAATCATAAATTCCAACAGAAAATAACAAAAAAAATAGACAGTCAACATCCCGCCCACTGGCCGGGCGGGACGCCTCCCGCCCTCTGGCCGGGCGGGATCCCTGCCTCAGGGACCTCTTCACGAATAAGAAACTTTCTTATTCGCGAAGGGTCCCTCGGGAGGGGCCTGCAAAAAACTTTTTGGAACATCCCGCCCTCTGGTTGGGCGGGATGTCCCCTCCCGCCCGATCAACGGGCGGGAGGCACCCATTTTTCGAAATATTTCAAGCCGGCACCCCTTTTTCGAATTTTAATTTTTTATTTAACCCTTGTTTTAAAAAAAACTCGTTGATTCTTCAGGTGGTAAGCCTCAAGCGACATATAAGATCATCCATAAGGTTTCGGTGAATTTGCTTGTGTGTTACTTCGAGCTGCACGCGTGTACTGCATTTTCACATCAAAGATTATATCTTTCATAAGGCTGAGGTTGTTATTTTTTCTCTCATGCTAAGACTTGTGGGATAATGGATGGTTTGACCTTTGGTTGCATGCTTATGTAAAGATCGGGATAAAGAGTATTCTGTCACCCAAAAACACTATCATCTATTTATATAATATATAAAGGAGTGTTAAAAGAAACTGTCACGTTCGCTGAGAGAGTAAAAATTCCCACATTAATCTAAAAAAGAGAAAGATTCGGACCATTGGATTTTATGAAGATCTAACGGTCTAAATTATCTCAAGTGTCCGTATCAAGTACAATTAATAAATAGCTAATTTAAGAAGTTTAAAAATAAGAAAAAATAGGACATGATCAAAGTGTTGGTACCAATAGGATCGGTAAATAGATGAATTTGAAATTGGAAAAAAAGAAAACTCAAGAGCCCATATCAAATACAATTAATAAATAGCTAATTTTGGAATTAAAATATTAAGAAAATTAGGATATGACCAAAAAGTTCTTGTTGAGTACGACTAGCATATAGATAAATTTGCGATAAGCTATTGATCCGCGTTTAATAAAAACTTCATAAAAAATAGAAATTAGACAACACTTAATGCAAAGCATAATTAGGTAAGAGGGGAAGCATAACCAGTAGATATTAGATATGTCCAGCTGCAACCTTATTAGACAGTGACAAGAAATTAATGAGTGCTCTATACTATTTTTCTAAAAAAACAAACTTATAACATATATTATAGAAGCGGCAGTTTTACATAAAGCCCCCAAAAGAGGTGCCAATTACAAACCAGACCCAAATGACCAGACACACACGAATACCTCCACGCACCACAGAAGCACGGTCCGAATGAATCCATGGGCAAGTTGCAAAACACCATCGTCATCGCCGGGAAGCTCACCGGCGAAGCCCACCAGAGGCCCCAGTGTCCAAAGAGACCCATAATGATGCTTGGAGCCAGGGCAGAGAAAGCCAGGAGGCTTGAAGAGGAAGAAGATTCTGTTGATGAAGACCAACGTTGGCAACCCAAGTATGCAGATGAAAGCGGCGCCAACGAGTAGAAAAGCATAGTCCTCAAATCTTGGGGAAGACTTCCAACACAACAAACGATAGAGATCCACGGAGATCCAGAGATAAAGAAGCTCAAAGTTGCTTCAATCAAAAAGGCGGTGGGGGAAGAGTTGAAGCAAATCAGAATCACAGCGAAACTCAACAAGCAAAGACCTACAGATTCACTCCTACAAAGAACATAAGCAAATCCATAGCACAAGTAAGTAGATCTACCATAAATCTTACCAAAATAAAAACTAAAATAAGCGGATCCAGCTAGAAACATGGAAGCAAGAAAAAAAAGGGAGAAAAGAGGAAAGAGGAAGAGGAACAACCGAACCACGGGACTGAGGAAATTGAGGGAGGGGGAGGGAGCAAAAGGAACCTTTATTCGAGCTCGCAATGGCCGCAGCAGTAGGGGAGCGGCGGCGTAGGCGCCGAGCACCTATCTAGACACAAGAAACCACAGATAGTATACCATAATATACACTAGAAGAAGGGGACCGGCCCACCTCCCTCTCACCACCGGCGAGATGCTGGAGGAGGAGAGGAAGGGGGCCATAAGTGAGAAGATTCACGCACGAGGGCTATGAGCATGTACTATGCTATTTAGATAGGTATTGAGTAAAATATTTTCTGCAAACAGATGGTGGTTTAGTGATGAGAAAAAATTAGGAACCTACAATATCTATATTTTTTACGTAAATATTTATAAATACTTCGATCTAACGAACTAATCAATTGATCTATAAGAAAATATTTAGATTGATTAGATCTTGAAATTAGAAATATATGAACTACAAATAGATCTATTTATCATGCGAATTTAGACTATACAATATTTGGCAAAATTAAAATAGAACATGCGGTTGAGACCTTTGTTGAGTACAACAAATAAATGTAAATAAATTTTAAATATTAAGAGGGTTTAGAAATTACCATGTTAGTTGAAAAAAATAAAAAAACATATAGCACTTAATTTTATGATGATTTAATGGCTTTTGATTATCATGTGATGTTCCCTGACCTTGATTTACCTTGGTGATATAGCTTCGATGGTCTAGGAATTTACTTGGTCTCAAAACAACAAAACAAAATTATTTGAATAAATTTATTTTCAAATTTAGGAAAAAAGCCACCAAATGTTTAGTATGGAAAGCTCGATACCCGCGCCATTTGCGCAGGCTCCGTTCAACGGCCTCAGCCTAGCGCATAGTTTGGAAGTCTAATAAATGTAGTACGGCAGTATGTAGCTTAGTAATCCCGTGCGTGGATATGTTATCATGCGAAAGCTGGGGCGCCTCGCTTCTGCACGATCTCTCCCTCCCTTTTCAATTTTTTTTGAAGGAAACCCTTGTCAAAATCAGGCGACGTACTAAACAATGCCGTTGATTCGTCTTCGTCTTACCCTTGACACGGTAATAACCCTGCCGTATAAACGCAGCGACCATGCCCTACGTACTCCTCGATCACCTCCTTGTCGTACGGTGATGCGGACCAGCTGGCACGTCGCGGTGGGGCGTGCGTCAGGGCAGGCCGACCGGGTCGGTCGGGCGGGGGCGGCGCGAGCGATCGTGGCGAGCCAGTACGTGCACCTCTTCGAAAGGAGACGCGGGCATCGACTACGAGCGCGTAATCATAGTGTTGTGCGCACGTTGCGTCCGCTCTAATCCACATTTCCGCATCATCATGGATGCGCACGGTACGATCGATCCTCGGATCACGGTTGCCAAATCCTCCTTTGATCCTTTGATCATCGATCATCTGACGCTGCGCGCGCGGCGGAGGGCGTCCTGGTCCGTCCGGCCCCCACCACATGCCATTCCCCATGTGCGCGCGGCGGGACCGGGACCGAGCGGATGCGGGGTCTCTCGGCTCGCCCTCCCTGCTGGGCAACGTGGCGGTTGGCGGGACGGGACGGGGGGGGACCGACGTGGACGCCTCGACCGGAGGTGGGGGTTCCCGCGGGCTAACCGCTTCGGTTGCGGATGGCGGGCACGTACGTAGTAGCGGATGGCGGGAGAGAGCGGCCGCGCGGGCGATGCGAGCGTGCGCGAATTTGAATGTGGTTGGTGAGCGCTTCAGCCTCGAGGGCACGGCACGGCGAGAGGGATCTCTCCACGCTGGTTTGCCACCTCCTTTTCCTAAACCTAAGATGGTTGCAAACGCGAACGCTGCCATAAACGCACCAACGCTATCTCTCGGATGCACCCCAAGCACTCTGATCGATGGAGTCACCACCGTAGGTGGCTTGCTGTTGACGGCACTTCCTCTTCCATTCAAAAAATAGTGTTGTTTGTTCCGTAATAAATCTATAAATTAGTGATCTTATGACAGCAGTTCCATGATATAAATTAGTGATCTTATGACAGCAAACATGTGCTTATGTTGATGTTAATTTTACTAAACAACATGAACATAAAGATGAACCATAGAAAGTTTAGAGTGTACCCTGAGGAGGGACCGGTGCGCCATTCCCAAGACTGGATATTGTGTCGGTCTAGATTGTTCGATGTAGCCGAACTAGGTACATGTAGTATAGATTGTCGTCGAAAAGTAGTCGGGATGATCTTGATGCTTACTCGAGGGATACAACTACATCCACCTGGAACGACTGCTTGAGGACGAAGTAGTCGTTCGGGCCATCGGGATGGAGAGGACGCAGTCGTTCAGGGAGCAAGCGAGCAGTCGCGTGAAGACGTTCCTCCTGCTATCCCGTGCAGAACCTTCAGCGTGCAGGATTTCGGAAGTCTCATTAGGGCTAGCGCGCAGCGTTAGTGATGGAGATGCAAAGCAAGCAGCAGAAAACGGAGGGGGAAGGTCTCTGAAGTATCTAGAGTGCTGAGGTGTGTGTGAGAATGAGAGGAGGCTGGCTTGGCTTCTTATATAGGTGATCGGAGAGGAAGGTAGGATAAACCTGGATATAGCAATAGCCATCATTTTGCACCATTAACCAGTTAACAATTCTCTATTTTAATCACCAATTACAGCCTAACCATTACTCTTCTCAATTACCCATTTGGTATTAACCATCTCATAACTTCCAGCATTAACTCGTGGATCTTTTAATTTTTAATTTATTGTTAAATAAATAGGCCTAGTCCAAATATTCAAATATTCCAACATAGAATACCTACGTTTGGCAAAGTGAATAAAATTTTACTATTCTGACAGCTTGGTCCTATGTTCACATGCAAGCATACTTCATGGATTATTCCAATTTGGCTACGAGTTTGCTTTTGACCTTGAGTTTTCGTTTGGTTATTATTCCTCAACGCTAGCTGCTTAGAAAGCTCGATTTCTGCGGATAGAAGAAACCGTCAATGGAAAAGGAACTCGGAAGCATGAGTTTTCTTTCCGAGAGATTAGGTCAACTGGTGAGACCAACCAAGCTACCGGCGGCATTGACCCCGGCCTCTGCGTGTTACTTTCAGTCCAGTCCAGAGAGATGAGCTAATCCACCAGCCATCAACTCATCTTTGCCTTCTTCCACCCTTCTGCAGCTTGCTCCCACTGAGTCCACCATCAGCTGGTGACCGGGGGATATCCATTCGCACCAGGAAAAGATGCAACCGAGAATTGACCTTTTCCAGTTTTCCTGCACGGCACCCTGCAAAATCAAAGCATGGCCATCGGAAGATAAGTTTTAGGTAGCCATTTGGCTGGAGACCTTTTTGGCTCGAGAGCAAGGTAGGATGGAATGGATCCATTCCAAGTTTTAAGGATGGAACACTTTCATTCTATGTTTGGTTGGAGGGATGGAATGGTTCTATTTTTCTATTTGGTTCGAGGGATGGTTGTATCATAGATCAGATTCCGTCAAGCACCGTTACATGCAGAGCTCACCCGTCGGTGAAATAGAGTAGAGTGCATCTTCTTCCTCAATCCTCATCTCGCTCGCCTGCTGCTGTTGCATGTGCTGATCGCCTGCTGCCGCACACATCGCGACCGCCCCGCATGGGCCCGCCTCGCTCTCGCTGCCGCACGCGCCGCGCCCCGCTCACGTGCTGCTGCCGCCTGCGCCTCGCCTCGCCTGGTGGCTGCCACACCACCTCCTTTACGCCCTCACGGGCCTCCCAAGCAAGGCCGCGCCGTCGCCGGCGTGACCTCGCACCGCTCGCCTGCAAATCGAAGCCTTGAGGTGCGAAGGGGAGCACCAGCTGTCGAATTGAAGTCACGAGCCGGCGAATTGAAGTTCCGCCCGCTGAATTGAAGTGACAGCCCAATGAATCGAAGCTCCTGCGGTCCGGCTACAGATCAGGCGCGGGCGACGACCTCCGGCCATGGACCAGGCGTGAGCGAGAGAGACATAGAGCCAGACAATGTAGAAGTGGGACAAGCTCCTCCGACCGATTTTACGGGATGAGCTTGTCCTGAATCTCTCTAGAATATTCTTCATATCCAACCGCTCCGTCCCTTCACGCTCCAACCAAACATGCTCAAGGATGGAGCCGCTCCAATCTATTCCATGCCATCCATCAACCAAACGCTACCTTAGCTGACCTGATCTCCATCTGCTTATTAAAACACATAGAGAAAAAACATTGCATCATCTGAAAAGTGGATCGCATGTCCTTTTACATGCGCTTTTAAGTAACACTGCGTCGTCTTTCCATACTTTCAGGCTTTTGCAGCACTGCTGCCATGGCGCTTGTTAGCACGGTCTCCGGGGTGCACGCGCCGGGGTACGCGTAGCGGAAGCCGCGCGGTAGCTTAACAAGAAAAGTCGGCAATTAGGGAGCCGTTTGGTCTCCCTTTAACTCGGCGACCCCCGCCTTAATTCCCTACTTCCCTTCCGCCGCGGCAACCGTCCTTCTCCAGCCTCCACCTCCCACCCCACGCCGCGCTCCCCCCTCATCCCCTCCTCCCGCGGAAGGGGAGAAGCAAACCCCCCGGCGATCCCCGTGCGCGCGTCGCCCGGAGATCCCGCGACCCGGCGGGCGGCGCCGCGGAGGGCGAGGAGGCGGCGGGTTCGAGAAGGGCCTCTCCGCGGCGGCTCGGGGGGTCTTCTCCCCGCGCGCTTCATCCTAGGCGGCGCTCTCGAGGTGAGGAGGCTTCTGGCGCTTGCTTTAGTGGGTTCCGGAGATAGGGGTTAGGGCCTGCTTGCTGCGTGGCGCCGATCTCCCCTCTTCTCGATTCGAGCTGGGGGAGCTGGATGGGCGAGCTCGCCCGGGCGGCGGCGGGGTTGGGTGATCGGGGATGCGCCAATGGGAGAGGTGATTGGGCTTGGTGTTGGTTGATCGCGAGTTCGGCGTGGCTCAGGTGGGTTTTGGAATTTTAGACGCGCTCTCCGCTGGTTTGTACGGAGCACTCTTAGGGTGAATCCGGTTGGCTCCTCCTCGGGTTCTTCGCCGCTTGGGCTTCTCGCTGCGGATTGGGTGGGTCTTGCAGCGTGAGGATTGAGAATTCTGGCATGGAGTGGCTCCCTGTGATTTTGATAAGAGTAGGAGTCTAGCCTGGGTGCTTGGGAAGTTAATCTCGCCAACTGCGACATTTGCTTTTTCCTCCGTGCTTTGGGCTTGTCGGTGATTTAGAAGCTTAATTACTCTGTGGTGTATTTTTTAAAGACTAGGTGCTTAGCACAAATGTATTAGCGATTCTTACTCTGAGCTAAAGGTTAAACGACCATGTACAGAACATCTGCGGTAGATCCTGAATACCATACTATTTGTTCTTAGCTTGCTCTTGGTGTCTGAATTTTCCAAGGATCGATTGTTTTTTATTCACCGGTGATGCAAGCACCATGTGCATTACCTTGGGACTTGGGTGCAACAAATTTCGCATCGCTAGTCGGGTTTGCCAAAGAAAATTTCCGGCAACTTCAAGTGAAGTCCGGCATTTTATTCTGGCACACTGTCATATTTTTCCCTTGTCTCTATTGGGGTGGGCATATCCTTGACGCACATGCATAGTTCTTAAGTGGCAAGTATTAAAAAGGTCCCTGTTTCCCATGCTGCTTCTGGCGAGAAATTATTAGGCAACTGATTCGTCTCACATGCATGTGCATTGTCCTGTCTGTTCCAAAACCATCAGAATCTCCGCGAATAATGTTTATTTGCTTCGTCCTTGCTCAATGGATGTATGATCCCATGCAGCAGCTGCCATTTGTCCAAAAGATCTTCTTTTTTATGCTTTATAGTAGATCTATAATGTATTTATACATGCCCAGGCCACCTTCCTCCCCTGTTTCTGAGCCTTCATATAATCCCTTCCTGATTGGCCACTATACCCCCACAAGAGGGATTTGGGCACCAGCTGCAGCTGCTTAAAGTTTTGGTGCTGAAATTGGTACAATTTCATATCCATATGCAATTCAGTCACCTACAAATTATGGATCAGGGTTAATTGTTTTTAGATGTTAATTTGGTGGCCTTTCTTGTTTCTTCTTATGATCAGAAAGTTCCTATTGCTTGTTTCAAGCTGAAATTTAGATGAATGCTCTTCTTATTTGGGGCTCACGCAATTGTTTGGTGTCTGGTTGTGGGCCTTTAGGTACATATTGGTTGCTGCAGCGAGCTTGTTTCCTGAGGTCTACATTGATGTGGTTTGTTCTGGGAATTTCTATTCTTCATGGATGCCCTTAAGAGTGATGTGAAGAAGGCTACTCTTGTTGATGAGACTCTAAGACCACCGCTAGTTCCATCGGAGAAGCACAATGCTTTCCGTGGGAGGGATGTTGCATCCAGGTACAAAACTGGTCTGGCTGATGCCACTAAGACAAGAAGATGCACATCACCAAGTCTTGGACATACATCAGCAACTGAAGGCACACCAGCACCCAAAAGAGCGCAATCAGCAGATAGAAGAAGACCGTCAACACCTTCCTCTCGGGTCTCAACACCTTCAATGCCTACGCCAAGGTCTATCACACCAGTTCGTGATACTGCCAGAGACTTACACAAGAGTTCCAAGCGTATAGCCAGTACAAAGGCTCCTGATGGCTTGTGGCCAGCAATGCGTAACTTGTCTTCCTCCTTCCAGTCAGAATCTGTGGCTGCACCTGCTACTAAAAAAGATAAGGTAATCTCTGCCTCGTTGTTGGATTGTACCAAGGGTGAGGTGAGTGTTCTAACCGAGAGGAAGAGAAGCCCTTTCAGAAGGAAAAACATTATTGAACAATGTGAGAATGCCCAACCTTCAGAGGAGCCCTCTAAGAGGGTAATTGAGCAACACAGATGGCCAGCCATGATAGGTGGGCAGGTGCCAAAGAATCTCATGTCAAGAAGTATTGACCTTGCTGACAAAGCTACCAGACGAGTCCCTTCAGCAAATACTTCAAGAGGCCTTTCACCAAGGAAGACCCCTTCTGTTGAATCTTCAGTCAAAGGGTTAAATCCATCATTGGATGAAGTGGCAAGAAGTTTGGCTATTCAGGCAAGCAGAAGCGATGACAAGGTAGACTCACAGAAAACAGAGAGATCTAAATCTGTGAGCCGACCAAACAGAACAGTTACTTTTCCTGTTCCAATTCTACAACGCGCATCATCCCCCAACAAGGCTTTGTCAGCTGCATCCTCATCTTCCAGGGCCTTTCAGAGCCCATCTCGGACAAGGCCTTCAACACCCTGTCGATCCCAAAGTGCTGGAGCTATTCAAGCTAGTGTTACATCTCCTCTTATTAACTACATGGTTGATGCGAGAAAAGGAAAGAAAAATGCCAGCCAAATTGAAAACATCCACCAACTGCGTTTATTGTACAATAGACATTTGCAGTGGCGCTTTATAAATGCTTATGCAGAAGACACTCTATCTTTTCAAAAGGCCACTGTTGAGGTAAAAATTAGCAAATTATCTAGTAGCATTTTAGTTGGCCTGCTTTGTGTCATTTTGCCTTGTTTTTCTTGGATGCCTGTGCTTCATGCAATTAGTGTAACTTCTATGATGACATAACAAACAGTTTGTATAATACTTCCTCTTCACAAGTTATTCTTGCAGCTGCAAAATACACATGCAAAACAAAACATAAGCTTCACAACTAGGCATCTGTTTTTTTTTCAAAACCAATTGGTTTTGCAGTGAATGATGCCAGCTATTTGATAAAAAATGCTGATAGAAGTTTTTTCTCTGTAAAATTTGATTATATCTATGTTTAGAAGTTTGTGATCTACTACTCTTTTGAATTGGTAACTTTGGTGTACTAGGAGTGTATTTCCTTTGGAATATTGTTTCCTTTTTTTAGTGTTTTTTAATTGATTAAACAAGTTTTTCCTCCTGTCATGTGAAATAGAATATCATTTATAATGTTTGGAGGAATACTATAAATCTGCGGGATTCTGTTAATATGAGAAGAATAATGATGCAGCACCTTCAGCAAGAACTTAGGCTGTACAGGATTCTGAAAGAACAGGTAAATTACATGATCATTAGGTGTTAAACAGTAATATTTAATTCTTGTGCAAGCATGTAAAATGTGGAAAAAAACTTAGCATTGTTGATCAATTGCATTGAACAGCATGGTGTAGGGATATAGTTAATCGTGTCACATTATACAAAGGAGGATGACATGGAACATAAAAACTATGACTTCTAAACGTTTTAGCATTCATGTTACTGGAATTATTACCGCAAATGCACAAATTAAAATGTGTTGTTCTCTTGGTCCAGATTGTTTACCTTGAACAGTGGCCAACACTAGAAAGGGATAATAGTATCTCTTTGTTTGGGGCAACTGAGGCTCTGAAAGCAAGCACCCTGCGGTTACCAGTTACATCGGGAGCTAAGGTATGCTGGGAACTAATTGCACACATCTTTAGTATGCCATTCTTGTGATTTCTTCTATGTTATTGACTATCATATCAACAGGTTGATGCAATTGCTCTCAAGAATGCTGTGAGCTCAGCTGTTGATGTCATGCAAGGTTTGGGTTCATCTGTTTGCTGCATGCTTTCAAAGGTCAGATTTTGCATGAATTCATTTTTAATTTAGTATTCATTTTGTTTCTTTGAGAAAATTGAGTCTTTAGATCATGCGTTTGTACTATTTGGCTTAAGAATCTGTGATCTAATACTAGTAGCCATTGATCACAATTGTTAAATAAGGAATGGTTCAGATGCTAATAAAGATGTTAACAGCAGCAATGACAAATTTTGTTCCCTGATAATGAGAGTGGTAATAAACCTGCATGTTTAAAATTTTTTATGGAACCCAATAAATTATGATTAATCTGCTAACATTACCTCTATACTATACCAAACTGCCTCTTTCTAGGATAACAATAATCAACCAAACTGCATCAGGTAATAATTTAAAATAAAATGGTATGCTCATCAAGGTGGACTTTTTGCCTGGAGTCTTCCCTCTAGTTCTTGAAGATTTGTTTTACTGACATTAGACTATCTTACCAGGTCACAGACAGGGAATCCTTGGTTTCAGAACTCTCTGTCATAGCAGGACAAGAAAAGGTCATGCTTGATGAATGCAGAGAACTCTTAGCTACAGCTGCAAAATTGCAGGTACTAATTCTGCTTCCACGCTAGACTTAACATTTTTTTTCCTGATAATATATGCCTCTGGATCAAAGTTTAGATGTTATAATATCCCACTACAGAGGAAATATACTGTAGTCTTTAGCAGGGGCTTTTTAATTGTTTATCCACTAATTGGGGATCAAGATCAACATATACTCCTTCCTTTAGTTTTGTCCTGTCTTTATCAGCAGTCCAGATTACAATTGGATAATGACGTTCTGCATTATGTACAGTTAACTTGGTACAGTGGTACTGTAGTTGTAAAATAAATGGTGCTAGTTTAATTCAATACAATTGAAAATTGGTGAGTTGTAGTACCAGGTCAGAGTCGAACAAATAAAGTTGAATATTTCGTTTCTAGGTTTGGTATATAAACTATGATTGTTCCTTACTAGTTACTGAGATCATCTCACCACAGCTTGGAACATCCAATCCAAATGTAACTGTGGCCTAGCGCCCTAGCCAGTAGCCACCTAACGCCATGGAGTACCAAGTTATATGAAAGAAGGTATTGAACTGTAGTAGAGGAGATTGAAGGGCATGGATCACGCACAACTGACATGGAACTCTTAATTTTTGAATAATATTGATGGTGAACTGTTGGCAATCAACTGTTTCACCATTTTTCTTTTTAAGAGACATGGACACATGATGGCAGCCATTTGTACATCAAAACTTAGCTATTTTGTCATTCCCATTACTACTCAGGTGCAGGAGTCCAGCCTACGGACACATCTTATGCAACAGAGACACAGGCTTCATGATATGAATTAAGAAGTTGATCAAGATGAACTGATACAACTGCTCAAGTTGAACCTGCAACTTAAGAAAATATCATGCAAACTGCAAGAGGAATCTGTACAGGTGAAACAATAGGAACAAAAAAAAATTGTTAAACATCCCCTGGAGATCATGGTGTGATGCTGTGCAGCTAACTCCCCACAGGCCACAGTGCGTAGATATCATAGGTTTACAAAGACCTCATCATATGTAAATGGTTTTCACCATATAGGGCACTCCCAGCTTTTCTAGTCCTTTCTTTCTTATTTTTGTTCCTTGCATAGAGTGGAGCCCTCTTCTTTCCCATTGTATTTTTTGGCATCAGGAAAGAAATACATAGATGAAATGGATGGGCAAAGATGGAGAATTTACTTCAATTTTCCTTTTTAGGAACCTGTAATATTTTGTAGCTGCGCTCTCTTTGTAGCGGCGTAAGTAACTTAAAAGTTATCTGTTGAGTGCTGACATCTTATTCGTGTTCAGATTTCTCTTTTCTGTACCCAAAAGTACTGGAGCTGGAACATCACATAAGTTTTTAAGCAAATGCTAACTCACTTCTGAAGTCTGCATTGCTGTTTACTCTAAAAACCAACTGGTGCAGGACACGCATCAGTTTGTTGAAACATAGACTTTGCTTGTTCTGCATTTTGCTTGCGTTGCCAGCAAAGCTTTTAGGTTCATGTATCACCTTCAGAATATTCAGGGTCTTCACCTAGACCCACTAAAGTACAATTAAACAAGAGCATCCAGAAGTGAATCTCATCGCTTGAATTCATGTGCAGATTGTAAAATCTAGTATTGCAACGATGATGCCCTGCCCTTGAAGATCGATCCATCTGTTCGTGAGCAGATGGTTTGGACCGACCTGAATTTACCAGTTGTAACTAGGATTAGATTGAACATGAATATCGTTTGCTAATTAACATTCAAACCCTGTCCTTTGTTCAATTACTCGTCCAACAATTCTGGATCCCAGAACATTACACAAAACATATCATAAGCTTCAAAACATCAACAGTACAAAATTTCTAAATTGTTCTTTCTCCCTATGCACAAGCTCCAGAATTTTTGAATCTCTCCCTGATGCGCTCAGCAGTTGATGCCACACTGCTTGACGTCGGGCCCCTTGGTCCTGACGATGAAGGGGTCGATCCTGACCCAGAGCAGGGAGAAGATGGAGGCCAGCAGCACGGACCAGATGACGACGATGGTGGGCGTCCTGTTCTGCCGCCCCATGAGCCCCTTGAGGAACGGGTAGAGGTGGACGATGACCCAGAAGGCGAAGAAGAGCTTGCCGAAGAGCGGGCCCCAGGACTGGTAGCCGTTGTTGATGGCGTCGGAGATGCCGGCGACGACGCCGATGATGTTGATGATGAGCAGCGTGGTGGGCGGGATGAGGAGCGTGGTCCACTTGAAGGCGTAGAGCTCAGCGAACTCGTCGTCCTCGTCGCCGGTGGCCTTGGAGGTGACGGTGAAGTTGGTGTCGATCCCGGCGAGGACCTTGAGCAGGCCCTGCACCACGGCGAAGAGGTGCGCCGACACGCCGCCGATGACCCAGAACTGCTCGTTCCTCCACCACTCCTCGATGCTCACCCCGCTCCACCGCATCTCCAGGATGCCCGTCGCGAAGATGGACATGAAGAGCGCGATGAAGAACAGGCTGGCGAACGTGCTAATCTGCAAAAGACATACGCATAGCAGCGAGCGTGGTGTCAGCAGAGAGTTAACAGCATCTGAACCGGTGGCTCCGGCGGGGAACTAAGGCCGGCCGGGGAGGAAGAGGAAGGTGGCGGCGGCGGCACTGACCGACGGCATGATGAACTTGCCGGTGAGGAGGCAGACGGCGGGGAGGGTGCAGTATGCGAGCAGCGGCAGCGAGGTGAAGGGGTAGATGGTGGTGTTGATGTAGGCGAAGCGCTCGAGCCACTTGAGGTTGCCGTTCTTGTAGCCGTACAGCAGCGGGCTGTGCCGGCTGAAGAAGATCTCCACGGACCCCAGCGCCCAGCGGAGCACCTGGTTGAGACGGTCGGACAGGTTGATGGGCGCCGACCCCTTGAACGCCGCCCGCTTCGGCATGCAGTACACGGAGCGCCACCCGCGGCAGTGCATCTTGAACCCGGTCAGGATGTCCTCCGTGATCGACCCGTAGATCCACCCGAGCTGCCCATGGAAATCGCAGCAATTCGTTTTCAGAGGTTGATGTCGGGGAAAATGCAGAGACCTGAGGAGAATTGATGGTTGGTTTCAGAGGTTGATGTCTCTCTTACCTCCAGACCCCAGTCGGTCTTGTCCTCGTAGCCGCAGCTGATGACGTGGATGGCCTCCTTGAGGAGCGCGGCGGGGCTCGACGACGGGGGGACGCCGCCTTCCTCCATGAGCGTCGACGTGACGAACGCCGCCGACTGCCCGAACCGCTTCTCGAAGTTCATCTGGGACATGAGCATCTCCTTGTCGCTGTCCATCCCTGAAACAAAGAAAGAAACATGTTCGCGGTTTCAGCAATCTTCAGAGACACCTGAACTGAACAGGTAATCCGCAGGAGCTGGAACTCACCGACATCGCCGGCGCCCTCCGGCAGCCCGTCCTTGGCGTGCTTGCGCTTCTTGCGGCCGAAGCAGGGGCAGCAGTCGCAGGTCACCATCTTGGGCCGCTTGGGGCCCTTGGGCGGGTTGTAGCCGTAGAGCGCCTGCCGCCGGAACACGCACCCTGTGCCGACGTACACCGGGCCCTGGATGCCGTCCAGCCCCTTCATGTTGATCTGATCGACCACCAGCAGCAACCACCAATGTCAGAAGTCAGAACCCATCGCTCGTACACTTTTTTCGTCTAGATTGCTCTGATCAGGAGGAGTGATCTGATCAGGCTAGCTCCAGGCTTACGTCGAAGAAGACGGTGTTCCTGTTGGCGTATCGGTCGTGCGCGTCGATGCCGTCGAACCTCTGCGGGAACTGCACGTAGCAGACCTTCCGGCCGACCTGCGGGTCCATGAGGAAGCACATGGCCTCCCGGATGGCCTTGCTGTTGTTGATGTAGTGATCGCAATCCAAGTTGAGCATGAAAGGCGCGTTGGTCAGCACGGCGGAGACACGGATCTGCCGGGAGACGAAACAAATGTTCACAGAATCAATCTTCAAAGTCTGTTACTTCTGAAGGAGCTGAAGAGATCCCAGCTGCTGGTGTGATGTGCGTCAGAGAGAGAGATTCTTGTGTACCAGGGCGTTCATGGCGCCGGCCTTCTTGTGGTGCTGGAACCCCGGGCGCTTCTCACGGGAGACGTAGACGAGGCGGGGCAGCTCGTTGCCCTCGGTGTCGTGGCCGCCGCTGTGGCCCAGGAACACCTGGATCATGCCGGGGTGGTCGCGGGTGTTGTTCCCGGGCCACGGCGTGCCGTCCTTCATGATCCACCCCTCCGCCGGCACCTTCATCGCCTTCGCCACCAGCGCGTTGATCCGCACCTTGAACTCCTCGTACTCTCTCTGCGCAACCAACCGATGAGTCATCTTGGTCAGGAATTCCGTCCGATGGAGCAGCAGCCATTGATTTGATTTGATGTCAGTGCTCTACTGCAGCAGCAAGTACCTTCATGGCGCGGCGCTCCTGGACGAACGTCGGCTGTACCTTGTCCTTGAGGTAGTCGACCTTGAGCGAGAAGTAGAACTCGGGGGCGCGCGGCTCTATGCTGAACTTCTTGCAGAAGGGCACCCACTTGCGCGCGAACTCGGCCGTCTCCGACAGCGCCTCGAACGTCAGCATCGACGCGCCGTCGTCGGAGACGTAGCAGGAGACCTTGTCGATGGGGTAGTCCACGGCCAGGATGGAGAGCACGGTGTTGGCCGTCACCAGCGGGGGCTCCTTGAGCGGGTCCACCGTACTCACGAAGAGGTCCACCGCCGACAGCAGCGACGGCTCCCCTTCCCTCTCGTACCTGCAGCAGAGCTCGATCGTCAGAGCCATGCCCCATGGATATGGTTGCTTCTTTTTTCTTCTGGGATCACAACCGACAAGAGCCTGTCCTGACCTGAGCGAGAGGCGGTCGAGGTAGGTCTCGCGGTCGATGGGGAACCACTTGGGGAACTGGTCGAGGATCCAGGAGATGGCGAACCAGATCTCGCAGATGATGGAGACGAGCCACAGGCCGATGGCGTCTGGGACGGGGTGCAGGATGCGGTAGCGGAGGAAGAAGGCGAGGACGACGAGGCGGATCACGATGACCATGCGGTAGGGGTTCACCTTGCTCGACGCGATCGACACCTTCCTCGACAGCGGCTGCCTCGCCTCGTCGTTCCTGCGCGCTCGTCAGAGAAATTGAGGTGATCGGTTCCTGTTCTTGGGGAAGTGCTGCTGCTGTCACGGATCGGGTAATGGAGATGGAGATGATCGATCGAATGCTTACAGCGGCACGTCGGCGTCCATGTCGTCGGGATCGGCGCCGCCGAGGATGCCCTGCTTGGACTTCCAGTCGTCCATCCTCTCCTTCCAGCTCACTTCTTTCTTCTCGTCCCACTTCGCACTCCCTGATGAAATCAAACCCATCATCATCAGGAACCGACCAATGTTGTCTGATTTGAACAGATACATTCTTTACACTAAATTTGATCATGCACATCAACGAACCTGGCTCAGACACAGGGTAGGGATGGATGCGCTTGTGCAGGGAAGACGAGAGCTCGCCGTGGCCATAGCCGTTGGTTATCGGAAACTCGCCGCTCACCTAGACCGTTGCGATCGCTCTCGGTTAGAAATGTAACTAGAAATCCTGGCGAGGAACGAGAGAACGACAGGGAGATCATAGAGAGGCGTGTGTATACCGGCACGGAGCGGGAGCCGGTGATGATCTGCGGGATCTGCGGGGTGTTGTTGCCCTCGCCGTCGTCGGGTCCCCTCCCGTAGCTCATCTTGCCGTGCAGCATGGCCTCGGTGATCTGGCTGTTCTGCATGCTGCCCGCCTGCAGCTGCTGCTGCTTCTCGTCGTCGATGTTGAACTCGTGCTCCAGGTCGTCGATGTCCTCCTCGTCGTCGTCCCCGGCCACCCTCGGGCTCCCTTCATGCCAACGGCGGCGAAGCAAGTCAGCATTGTGCACGACCGGGATCCGGACCGGCCGACCACCAGGTCCACGGAAGACGACGGCAACGAGGCAAGAAGAAGAAAGAAACAAAAAATATGTAGTACCCTTGAGGCGCTTGTAGCGGGTCTTGCACTGGGGGCAGTTCTGCGTGCCCTCCCGGCGCTCGTACTCGTAGCAGGGGCGGCACACGGGGAAGCCGCACTCGTTGCAGGCGACGAAGAGGTCGCCGTCCACCGTGAGCCCGACCTCGTCGCCGCATATCTCGCACACCTGCCCGCTCAGCGCGCGCAGCGGCTTGGGCTCCTCGTGGCCCCGGATGAGCACCAGCTCGTTCCGGTTGTGCGAGCCGGCCACCAGCCCGGCGCTCGCCTCCATGGCGAGCAGCAGCAGAGGACCGACGCGCGAGCTCCCGGCCTCCCGATCCCCCGCAGGAGGTGGTGCTCGCGGCGGCGAAGGCAGGGGCGACGCCGTGGCAAGTGTGAGCGATGCTCTGCCTTGTGGCAGGGGCCGGCTTGCTATATGAATGTGAGAGGAGGCCGGAGGCCAGGGGGGAGGTTTTGGCGGGTGGGAGAGGTGAGGGGTGGCTGTTCGATCGATCCGTCGATCGGGCGGGCCGGAGTGCGATTTGGTGGGCGGCGACGGGGGGGCGTGGCCGTGGCGTCGGCGCGTGCGATGGCGCTCGCGTCGCGGCGGGTGAGGGGGAGCTCGGGCTGGTTGGGTGTGGCGTCCCCGTTGCCGCTAAGTGAAGCGAAAGCCTCGCCCTGCCGCCTGCGCTGGCTTGCGCCTGGTGCCGCTGCCGCTGCTGCTGCGGCCGTTGTCAGGCTGCGTCCGGACCAACCCCTCGACCTACCGAGACTTGGCTTTCCCGCCATCTCATTTTTTTGTAACTTGCTGGTACTACTTTTTTCAGAAAGCATCTTTGCTGAAACTAAATCGGTCTGGTTTGTTCATTAATAGGATTTTTATTTTTTCTGGAAAAGACACGTACTTGGGACGAGGCATTTTGTCTTCCCATGGACCCGCTAGGAATTAAGAAATAGTTTTTATATTAATATAATAATTGCAGATTTTCACACATGCGCTAGTATTTGTAATTATACATAGAGAATATTTCAATTTTTTTTTGAAAATTAGCTCGCCTGAAGGACGTCCTTCCGTTCTTCTTTATAAAGCGTATTTTGTTTCATTAGTAGAAGGCTCTGACTGGCAATTACTCTATTAATATGTCACTTATGTGATGCAAAATTATGTCACTGATATATTAATAAAAGAATACAAGGTTTATACAAACAAATCAAAGAAAATCATACAAGTGATTCTAGCTATTCTACAATTCCTGAAAAGTATTTCTTCTATACTACATTGGTGCCGAACAATCAAGTAAGGCTCATGATCTGGCAAATCCAAGTGCTTAATCGCGCCATTCATCAAGCAAAGGTTTTGAAAAGGTCATCAGTCTGATTTTAGCTCTGGTAGGCCTTGTTTGACGAACGGTGCATTAGAACAGGTATATTACTACACATCATCAGTCTCAAAATCTCCCTCATGCAATGACACTTGGGTTTGGTGACGTGGTGAAGAGAGCGCATGGTGAGAGATAGATACCGTTTCGTGAAACAACCACCTCATAAGTCATAAGCAAACAACTTGTCCATCATAGTATGCGTTGTTGCCAAGTAACTCCTAAATTTTTTTTGCACAAAATAAAGAATTATAGTATTACTATGAGGCATCTTATAAGATGATTCACTGATGTTTGTTAAGTCTTCTCAAGGATGTATCAATATATTAGACCGTCTATTAGACGACACTAATGTACTTAATTGCTCTTATGCATTAGTTGTTGTCTAATAAGCAATACAATGCTTAAGGAATCGTGCCGTTTGCGAATCATGCTGTAGTTTTAAGGTCATTGTCTGAGCTGAATCCATAATAACCGCAGCACCCTGAAGCTTGAAGGGTTGGTGTAGTGCTAATATAACTTTTTTTGGTGATGATTTAGTGTAGATAGATATGACTAGGGGCGGCAGCGACCTGCTGGTCCTTGTGGTTATCCATCAGTAATTTTTTTAAAAAAAAACAAACAAACTTCTTCTCCTTTACATGTTAGTATCTGCTAAGTTATATATTGACTCGTTACTTGGGCTATCCTGTAGAAGCTAGCATCACGTGATTTCATTATATTGGTATCTCGATTTTTGGCGTGGGTGGCCGAAAACTTTTTACTCGGATACATGGTGGCAATCTAATCTTTGTTGGCACTAAAGGTTATCAGTCCACCATTAGCAAGCTGTGAGCTTTATATTTCCATGCATGCATGTTATCTGACTCTGGTGCAGCATACGTATCCTCCCATACTAATCCTTGTCTTCGTTAACGTTGGTGGGCGCACAAATCACTGAGCTTATCTTTTATGGGGTGTTTTCGGTTAACTTTAAGGTCAGTCAAATGTGGTACTTTTTACTTCTTGAAAGAGAACATGTAGGCTTTCGTTCTTCTGTTGAGCAAGACACTAAGCTAATGCATGAATGATCATGTTTCTGCGTACTATTTGTTCTAAGGAAAATCAAAGCAGTTGCCATTGTTTCTTCCCCCACATTGATACGTTGCTTTGCTCAGTATTCCATAGGTTGTTTTGGCAAATCTAGATATATAGTTTTTGCTATATATTTAGACACAATAATTATCTAATAGGTGCATAATAAAATCTATACATTTTAGAACGGAGGGAGTAGTTTTTGTACTCCTGTAATTAATCAACAGCTAGCGTGAACGAACGTCTACCCAAGCAGGACGGCTGCCTGTAGAACGTATATTTCCGTCGGAAGCGACGCGCGCGACAGGATGATTTGCTCTTGAAGCATCGTACGTGCAGGTAGGTCCGTCCCACGCAATGCGACCCATGTTTCAGCCCCTCGATCGCTCGCTCGCCCGGAGCAGCAGCATTCAACGAGAAGCTTTGGATCGGTGATGAGCTGAGGAAACGTGACCGGGCACCTCAGTTTGGTATGAACGTGCCCCCTCCACCTACCACGTTATGACCGTGCGCGACACGCACGCGTGCCTGCTGAAAGCTTCTTTGCCCTTGTCAGAGCTCGCTCATCGGCTGCTCGATCTTGCTGGATGGAGAGAAACCGTCACGATCGAGGAAACTAGCCAACAATGTGCGAGTGCGTCTTTTTTTCTCTCTCTCTGCGACTGCGATCGTTGGAGAAGGAACGTCCCGATCGCGAACGCGACGTGTAGGTGCGCGGTTGCATGCAGCACCTTAATTAGGACGCAAGCTATCGATCTGCAGTGCAGGCGGCGTTCGTTGTTCCTACTGCTTTGTGTTTGTTGTTTGTTGCGATGGTAATTAGGATCGTCGCCGCTCCAGCTCGATCAATTCAATCCGGCCTCAGATTGAAGCCAGATGCATTGTTTCCACTCCATGTGTTGATCAGGGAACTCTCGCTTGAGGTATGGCCATGCATGGAGAAGCTAACAAGGGTCTTCCGGCGTCCACTCGTTTCAAACTTCAGAACACGAGTACCTAACAGAATTGAAACAATACAATTCCAGACTTCAGGAATTGCACTACGTCCTTGTGGTAATATATGCGTAGTTCTATACCTGACCTCGGATCACAATGTTGGTCTTGGAATTGGGGAGTTTGCAGGAGCGGAGGAGCTGCCGGTTGCCACGAGGCGAGAAGATGGCGATGGGAATTGGAAACGAATCGCCGTACCCGATGACGAATGACGAGACAGGCTTGTATCCTGTGGGCCATAAGCCATTGTACCTGGGCGCCTGGCTGTTGGGCTGGCAGGAAAAATGTTCTCGATAGCGGGCTGCGGCGGGGGAAGCCCAAAGTTCTCGTTTTCATTTTCTTTTGTGAAGATAAGAGCCCAAAAGTCTGGCGTGCATGAGACCAACAGTCTGACGATTTTCCGTGTGGAGACCACAGGAAGACAGCAGAAACCAGAACCGGGCCGGAATCTGACCGACTATCCGAGTAGTTCCTGCAATCCTGCTGCTCCGAGGAGGAGGTCGTCGATGGCGACATGGCGTGAACCCGTGGCCGCGGCTGCCACTCCACTAGCAACGCCCGTCCGCCCGGGGTGCCGCCAGGTGGGACGCGTCCGCGAGGTCCACGGCTCCTGGGCCGGGCGCACGCACGACGCCCAGACACAGCAGCTACCCACGTCGGGCCATCCGCGCGCCGGTGCCGCCCCGCCAGTACTACCCGCCCGGCGCGGTCACGGTCACCCGGAGGCATCAGCCGCGCGCGACCGCCCCTCCCCCCCACCCGCGTGTCCTTCCTCTCGCCGCCACAAGTCGCTGCTCGCGTCGCGACGCGACGTGCGCGACCGGGGGCCAAGTTTCCACCGGCGCCACAGCCGGCCCGCGACGTACGGCGCCACGGGCGGGCGAGGAGGCGGCGTGGCATCGGCCGGACGCCGGGCGGTCGTCCGCTGCCGTCGTGTTCGCTTTTTCCTTTCGGATCGTACGACGGCAGTCAACGTTGACGTCACGCGAGGCGACCGAGACTCGCTCTCGCTCGCCCGTGGTGCTTCCTTGCCCTGCTCGTCAGCCAGATGTACAGCACGCGCTGCCGTTCCAGTCACACCAGATGGCGCCAATCGCCATGGCACTGGACTCGTACACCTGCAAAGCACTTCTCGGTGGCTTATTACAGCAGGACCAATGCATGCAAGTCGCCGTTACAGAACAGGACTCGCGGAACGGAAGCATCAGGAAATCAAGACCAAGCTCTCTTTGTTCTCCCCCTCATTTTCCTGACTGCTGGCTGGCTCTTATTGTTTATATTTAACAAAAAAAAAAGAAACAAGACGAATAACCAAGTTCACTGTCAATTACAAGGTCCGAGTCTTCCACGAGAAGAGAACCACTATACTACTCAAACACAGGGGATCAAAGACGAGCGGATGACCTGTCCCGGGAACCAGCTCTCGAAGTTCTCGGGCGGCGACCAATTGGGTAAAGGTGCAAGCACGGCACGATCCGGCTGACCAGTAGTGGCTGCAAGAATCAAACTAAATCATGGCACCCGTAATCAACAATCTGCTTACAATGGCAATGAAAAACTCCCAAGCAAGGAGTTTAACAATGTCAACTGGATGGAATAATCCGTGACGTGCGGATCGTTTACAGTAGTAGGAGTATCATATAGTAGTGAGAAGGCGCCCGGCCGTCCAGTCCCCAGCCAGACTTTTGCTTGTCCCATGCCCACCAGCGACGACCGAGTCAGACTCATGGCTGCCCTCCAAATTGCTCGAAGAGGTTCTTTCTTTTCTCCCTGCTAAAATGCAGAGAACATTTCTTACTTTTAGTCCTTGTTTTTATATTGCTACTAGTGGGCTGTGGTGAACAAGAATGTATGAATATGTGGGTTTGGGACGGTAAATTTTGCGAAGCACGACACACTAAGATCTGGAAGCTATGCATATCACCAGTGCTGATCCTACTGTCGAGGTTTGAGGCGTGCCAGTCAATTTGACATGTAATTGATAAAGGAAAATATTTAATCAATAAATCATAAGGAACGTATCAGCTAGAATTTCGAAGAGTTAAACGTATTAGCCATGAAATCCGATACGAAGATAGAGCTATCGGCTAGGAAGCTAATCCACTAGGACAAATAATGTTAAGAATAGACTCCATCATGAAGAAACACATACAGCCAATAAAGTGATTCTCTTTTATTCTCTAGCATAAACTCTTAAAATCATAGGATAGAGAATCACTTCACAGAATCAGGAGAAGTTACTGTTTCAGTAGCATAAACTCTTAAAATCAGGATAGAGAATCACTTTACAGAATCAGGAGAAGCTACTTTTCAGCTCCCAATCTCCTAGTTTATTTTACAGAATCACTTCACAGAATCAGCAGAGAATCACTTCTCTCTGAAAAACTGTTTGGCAGAGCTCCTACTGGATTCAGCAGAGAATCAGCTCTGGAAGCTTTGGCAAGCGCACCCTAACAAGAGATCGTAGCGATGCAGCCTTGCTAGATTTAGATGAAATCGATAAATTGGTAAATAAACTAGACGAAACTACAGCCATACGCCAGTAATTAAAGCCGGGAGAATCTGATAAAACAAGACTTACGAGCAAATATGAGATCGAGTCGATGCAGCCCTGTTCACCACAGAAGTCGTTGAGAACTACCGCTACTATTACTCTTAGGTTTTGGCAGAGTGCCGGAAAAAGTTGTATTGATTGGTGATTATTCGTACAGATCCTGACTGCCCTTATTTATACTCTAAAAATAATAAAAGACTTCTAGTTGATTATGACACACTAATCTCAACTAACACAAATAAACTACCATATTTACACGACTCTTCCAAAAAAAATTGGACTCAATGCCTTACTTAAGTAAGCACTATCTTTTCTTGAGTATGGAATCTTCTGCAGACGTCGCGTCCCAACCTGATTTAAACTCCCCTAACGCTGCTCTTTGACCGAGTCCACATCATCTTTAACCGAGTCCATGTCATCTTTAACCAATGCCACATCAATTCTGATGAAGACTCCTGACAGCTTTATCCTATGCACGCTATCGGCTTTTCTCCGAGACTCCCGATCGGCTTCTACGTGACCTCTTCATCTTTCTATAAATATATTTGTAAAATTTTGGTAGCAACAATATGTTCTCCAAGTTCTGCAGTAGCCAGGCTAGCAGCAAGGAACCCTATAGCAAGGTACTTTCAATCCAAGAAGCCAAACCATTTCCCTCGTGATTAAGACATGGTTCTGCGAACACACCACTCGTGTTTTACACGTGCTTACCTCTACTAAACAATGATTTCAATGACATTGAAATAGTCAAGAACATGAATTATTAACTCTATCTTAGCGACGCGCTACATCGGAACCCGGGTGTGGTGTTAAATGGGCAAGGGCCGGGTCGTCATCCCCTTAGGGGCGCGTCGTATCGTGATCCGGGTACGATGATAAGTGAGCAAGGGTCGGGTCGTCGCAGCCTCTGTGGCGCGCTACATCTGCGCCGGGGTGTAGTGAAAAATGAGCAAGAGTCTTCGCATTTCTCTCGACGGGTGCGAAGGGTAAGGAAGCTAGCCGAGCCAACTAGGATTCATCTAGATAGTTGGAACGTAGGGTCTCTCTAACAGGTAAGTTAAGAGAACTAGTCGATGTAGCAATTAGGAGGCGTGTAAATATTCTATGCGTACAGGAGACTAAATGGAAGGGCCAGAAGGCGAAGGAGGTGGAGGGTTCTGGCTTCAAGCTTTGGTACACGGGGACAACTTCGGGTAGGAATGGTGTAGGCATCTTGATCGATAAGAGTCTTAAGGAGGGAGTTGTAGATGTTAGGAGGCAAGGCGACCGGATTATCCTAGTGCGGTTGGTCATTGGAGATTTGGTTCTGAATGTGATCAGTGCCTATGCCCCTTAGGTAGGTCTTAGTGAGAGCTCCAAGAGTCAGTTCTGGGAAGATCTTGATAGCATGGTTAGTATCGTGCCTATCAGTGAGAAGCTCTTCATAGGAGGAGACCTCAATGGCCATGTGGGTGCGACTAATGTAGAATATGAGCGAGTACACGGGGGTTTCGGGTATGGTATTAGGAACGAGGGGGGAGGATGTTTTGAATTTTGCGTTGGTCTACGACCTGCTGTTAGCGAATACCCTCTTTAGAAAGAGGGAGTCCCATCTAGTGACCTTCCATAGTGGACAATACTCGAGCCAAATCGATTTTATCCTTGCTAGGAGAGAGGATAGACGTGCCTGCTTAGATTGTAAGGTGATACCTCAGGAGTGTGTTGTCCCCCAACACAAGCTTGTGGTGGCGGATTTTCGTTTTCGGGTACGTACCCACCAGGACAAACGTGCCAAGATTGCGAGAACGAAGTGGTGGAAGCTTAGAGGGGAAGAGGCGCAAACGTTTAAGGAGAGGATGTTAGGCGAGGGGTCTTGGGAAGAAGGAGCAGATGTAGATGATATGTGTGTAAAGATGGCGACATGTGTTCGGAAGGTGGCCTCAGAAGTGTTTGGTGTGAGTATGGGAGGCAAGCAGGAAGTGAAAGAGACTTGGTGGTGGAATGACGAGGTGCAAAGGGCTATTAAGGAGAAGAAGGAGTGTTTCAAACGCCTTCACCTCGACAAGAACGCAACCAACATCGAGGGCTATAGATTAGCGAAGAGGTCTGCAAAGCGAGCTGTAAGTGTAGCGAAAGGTCAGGCTTTTGATGACCTTTATCAATGGCTAGGTATGAAGGAAGGAGAGAAGGACATTTAAAGGATAGCTAGGACCCGCGAGAGGAAGACAAGGGACATAAACTAAATCAAATGCATCAAGGATGGGACAGATCGACTTCTGGTGAAGGATGAGGAGATCAAGGATAGATGGCGAGAATACTTCGACAAGTTGTTTAATGGGGAAAATGAAGGTCCTACCTTCGAGTTGGACGACTCATTTGATGATACCAACAGATGCTTTGTGAGGAGGATTCAGGAGGCAGAGATCGGGGAGGCTTTGAAGAGGATAAAGGGAGGTAAAGCGATGGGTTCCGATGGCATCCCCATTGAGGTGTGGAGATGCCTGGGCAAGAGGGCGGTAGTATGGTTAACTAAGCTTTTTAACCTAATTTTCCGGTCAAACAAGATGCCGGAGGAACGGAGGAGATGTATATTAGTACCGATCTTCAAGAATAAGGGAGATGTTCAAAGTTGTACTAAATACCGGGGGATTAAGTTGATGAGTCATACGATGAAGCTTTGGGAGAGGGTTATCAAGTATCGCCTAAGAAGATTGACAAGGGTGACCCAAAACCAGTTTGGGTTCATGCCTGGGAGGTCGATCATGGAGGCGATTTTCTTAGTACGACAGTTGATGGAGAGATATAGAGAGGAGAAAAAGGACTTACACATGGTCTTTATTGACCTAGAGAAGGCGTATGACAAAGTACCGAGAGACGTCATGTGGTGGGCCTTGGAAAAACACAAAGTCCCAACTAAGTATATTACCCTCATCAAGGATATGTACAAGGATGCGATGACTTGTGTTCGAAAATGTGATGGCGATACCCGTGACTTTCCAATTAAAATAGGACTACATCAGGGGTCAGCATTGAGCCCTTATCTATTTGCTTTGGTGATGGATAAGATCACAATGGACATACAGGGTGATATCCCTTGGTGTATGCTATTTGCTGACGATGTGGTGCTAGTTGACGAGAGTAGGGCAGGGGTTAATATGAAGTTAGAGCTGTGGAGACACACGTTAGAGTCGAGGGGGTTCAGACTGAGTAGGACCAAGACCGAGTATATGATGTGCGACTTTATCCCAACTAGGCATGAGGACGGGGACGTTAGCCTCGAAGGTCAAGTGGTGGCCAAGAAGGATACTTTCCGGTATCTAGGATCAATACTTCAGAAAGATGGAGAAATTGATGAAGATGTTAGATATAGAATTTCAGCCGGTTGGTTGAAGTGGCGGCAGGCTTCGGGCATCCTCTGTGACAAGAAGGTGCCACAGAGGCTAAAAGGTAAGTTCTATAGGATGGCGATTCGTCCGGCGATGCTATACGGTGCTGAATGTTGGCCTACAAAAAGGCGATATGTCCAGCAACTGAGTGTAGCAGAGATACGTATGCTGCGTTGGTTCTGCGGGCATACAAGAAGGGATAGAGTCCGGAACGAAGAGATTCGAGATAGGGTCAGGGTGGCACCTATCGAGGAGAAGTTGATTCAACATCGGTTGAGATAGTTTGGACATGTACAACGGAGGCATCCCGAGGCGCCGGTGCGTAGTGGAGTTTTAAAGCGGGGCGATAATGTAAAGAGAGGTAGAGGTAGATCTAGACTAACTTGGGACGAGATGGTTAAGAGCGATCTTAAAGAGTGGAATATCGCTAAGGAATTAGTTATGGATGAAGCGCTTGGAGATTAGCAATTAACGTACCTGAACCGTGACCTTTGTTACTTTTTGTTTAATCCCTAACTTTTCCTTTGGCTTGTGCCCTTTTTATGTTTCTTATTCTTACTTTCTGTAGATTTCATTTCTAGTCTACCCCAACTTACTTTGGATAAAAGGCTAAATTGTTGTTGTTGTATCTGTGGTCGGAGAGAAGTCTGCTGAAATGGCTGCCATGCTGCTAGAATTGAAGAGAGGCCGTTCTTTTTGAAAGACCAAGAGAGGCCGTTCTGGACTTGTGGCCACTGCAGCGATCGCACTGTCACAGTGGCTCCGGTCATTGCCGTACGGCTGCCACCACAGCGATCTCGCCTGAATTCTTCGTTCGCTACTCCGAACAAACAAACAAACGCACGCGGCATGCCAATCTTGGCTTGTTTCGGGAGGACCTGTCCGAACTCACTGAAGCACAACAGATAAAACGGCAGCATCACTGAAACCACGCACCGTCTCTGACTGCCTTCATGTCGAATGACGAGACCGGTTCCCGTTTCCTCCCCGGTCCGTCGCGTGCGTCCCCTCCTTTCTGAAGTCTCCGAGCTGCATCGGCGGCTCCCTGCTCTTTCGTCCCTCCCTCCTCGCTCGGATCGGATCGATCCGGTCTTTTTTCCCTTTTCTTTTCAAGAAACGATCTGGTCATCTGGAACTTTGGAAGAGGACGAGCCGATCAACCTGGCGCACCGTGAGAAAATCCATCCGGCGCATCGTGCACGTCCTTATCCTTTCCCTCAGATTGTTCAGGCATTTTTTTTTCTCCAACGCTTTTGCAGCGTTGGAAACATTTAGCGACGGGTCCACGTCACCAAGCTAGCTTTCACGTGCTCGCGGAGAAAAACAAAACACTGCCTGCGGTTACGATCCTCACTCAGCATGCAGTCCACCACCACGAGGGGACTGGAGTAAAAATTAACCTGATCAGTAACAACCGTGCAGCACGATGCATCCACGCGAACCTCGCAGGAAGCTGCATCGATGCAGCAGCAGCGAGGGAAAACAAACTGTGCCGACAGAAAGCGCACTAATCCAGCGTCAGGCTGCACGCAAGCGCT
The DNA here is from genome assembly GCF_002211085.1 of Panicum hallii. NCBI lineage: Eukaryota > Viridiplantae > Streptophyta > Magnoliopsida > Poales > Poaceae > Panicum > Panicum hallii. The sequence goes on along the minus strand of NC_038043.1, from coordinate 43,240,313 downwards.
ACATGCTGCCGCGCTCCCGACAAAGGCACACGATCTTTTCCACGGCCCAACCGTAGTTTAATTTTTTAACCCTTGTGCTTTCCCCCCTGACACCACGCTCAAGCTTCCACGGACGGCCGGCGGAGCCCGTCGCGCGTGACGGCGATCAGCCGCAGCCGTTGGATTATCGGATCGATCAACGGCGCACAGTAACTTAATCTCATCCTGTCTCTGACTCCCTCTCTCTCTCTCTCTCTCCCCTCCGCTATTTATAAACCCTCCTCACTCTCTCCCCTCCCTCGCCGCTCAAGCAACAGAGTCGCACACAGTGAGTCAGGCTCAGAGGCACACCCGCGTCGAATCGAAAGCAGCATCAGCAGCCGCCGCCGAGGAGGATGAAGGTGGAGGTGGTGGAGACGACGCTGGTGCCGCCGAGCGAGGCGACGCCGCGGCACGCGCTGTGGCTCTCCAACCTCGACCTGGCGGTGCCCAAGACCCACACGCCGCTCGTCTACTACTACCCCAAGCCCGCCGCCGGCGACGCCGAGGAAGGCCCCCCTTTCTTCGACCCGGCGCGGCTGCGGGACGCGCTGGCCCGGGCGCTGGTGCCCTTCTACCCGCTGGCGGGGCGGCTGGCGTCCGGCCCGGGCGGCCGGATCGAGATCGACTGCACGGGCGAGGGCGCGCTCTTCTCTGTCGCCCGCGCCGACTTCGCCGGCGACGAGGTGTTCCGGGACTTCGAGCCGTCCCCCGAGGCGCGCCGCCTCCTCGTGCCCTTCGCCGAGTCCGGCGAGCCGCCCTGCGTGCTCGCCATGGTCCAGGTGCGCCCCGCCCTGCTCTCCTGCTCTGCTTCGCTTGGCTTGGCTTGGCTTTGCTTGAATCGAATCGAATCGCCGGGGTGTTTTTTCTTCTCCTCTTTTTTACCTTTTCACCGCCGTCGTCGCCCGGTTAATCTCCCCTCCCGGCTTTCGGTGGAGGATGGCGAAAAATCGGGCGGGGTCCGAGGGACCAGGGCGTCGTCCGACTGTTGGCCCCGGCGTCATTACTCTTGCGTCGCCGCCGCCGTCGCTGGAGCGTGGGCCCTATCCCCGGGGGCCCGACGTGACAGCGGCGTTATCAGACGGACACGCTGGTCGGAGGTGTGTAGGGCAGCGTGGATACGTGTCGACCCGCGGATGGCCTAGATTATTTATTAAGCCTGGCAATGGCAAACGAATATGTTTAGATAACATTTTAAGGGACTGTTTGGATCCAATGGAAAGAGAAAGAGAAAATGCAAAACTTTTGCTTTTTGCACTTTTTTTTTTACTTTTGGATCCAAACACCCCAAAGTGCAAAAGGGCAAATGCTACCGTAATTTTGCTAATTATGGATTAATTAGGCTTAATAGATTCGTCTCGTCATTTAGTCCTCATCTATGTAATTAGTTTTTTAATTAAACTATATTTAATACTTCTAATTAGCGTCCAAACATCTGATGTGACAGGAGCAAAAAATTTTACCATTTGCCTTTTTGCCATTTGCCCTTGGATCCAAACAGCCCCTGAAAACTAGAAAATCCGTGATTCTTCCCAAGTCTGCATAGGCTTGTGCGAGCTGCTGTTCTCCGGCGCTTGGGCGTATGCCAAATAAAAATAAAAATTCCCAGTGCTCTGCCGCCCGGCGACTGAAAGAGCGTGGCGGACATGCCGCGCCGCTGCACCTACACCGCACTCACTCGCCAGCCACGGCAAGATGGTGGCGCAACCGAGTCCGCAGGGTGCGTAGGTCTCGCCGGGAACGGCATCGATGGCGCCTTCCGGCTCCCGTCCGCACCGGCTGTCGCGACACGAGCTGCTCAAAGAAACCGAACCCGTCGACGGCAGCTCCATCGGCTGGCGAGGCTACGAGCTTTCATAGTACTGCCCCTGTGCTAGCTGCCCGGCGGAGGGACCGAAGCCTGCTGTAGCTCGCACGCAAGTTGCTCTTGCAAAATCGCAGTTGGCTGCAGCCGGCCGTTTATTTTGCTTTGTGCGCCAGAATTTCACTGGAGTTGAACAGCTCGATGAGGTTCATAGAAAAAGGGGATAGGGCGGTTGACTGACGGAACACGCGGTGCCAAACGATGGGACCGTAAGTTCAGAAAAAACGATGGGACCGACCGGGAACATGCGCAACTGTTGCGAGCTGGCGCCTTCTCATTCATCTAGAGGTCATTTCTTCCCCGTGTCGTCTGGTGTACCCTGTAGCTTATTGAGAAGAGCAGTTGACTCAGCATCCACCCAGCGGTGGTACCAGGGCCGATGAGATCATGAGAACACCGATGGCCTTGGCCTGCTGCTCTCCTCCTCCTCACTGTAGACTTCCTTTGTAGAGCATCCACCGTGCTGGCAGAGCGCTCAGCGGAGGGCAGCACGGGACGGTGGGCGACGTTCACGCTGATGCGTTATCACGCACGCGCTCCGCCGGGGCGAGCACGGCACCGGCGGCCGTCCGTCCACGCTTTTCCCGGGCCGCGTCCTGTCCGCCCCGCCCCAGCGGCGTCCGGGCCTGAGGCCTCCCATTCCCATCGGTGGCATCGACCCATCGCCGTCGGTCACGCGACGAGGCTCTTGGCGCGGCCCCGTTTCCCCAGTGAGATGAGATATGTTGACGGTGGGTGAAGATTCCTTGCGGCCGCCGAAAGCAGCTGGAGGAGCGGCGCCCCAGTTCGTGCGGATGGTAACCGAAAGCGGCGAGATGCCTCCTCCCCTGTGTCCCGTCGATACCGTAGCGGAACAAGCTGCTGCGGCTAAAATAGGCGGGGAATACTAGTAGTTGTCGAGCAGGGTAAGATCTCCCCGCAGATCAGGTAGCGGTGTACTGTGATCGCCAGATTTTGCCCGGAATTCCTGGTATGAAAACGCTAATCATGCCCATTCCCTGCTCACTCACTGATCATGCTTGCCCGTGTCGACATGTGGTGTCCCGCCGTTCTCCCTTATCGTTATCGCTTGCCATCCCGAATGCGACAGCCGACCGCCTGCCTTTACCTCGCACCCGGACCATGGTCTCCTGGATCAGGAGGAATTCTGGATGTGCTCTGCCGACGTGCCTGCTCAGACGCAATCTTCGCGCGCCGGAGGCGTCAGGTAGATCAGAGCCGGATAGAAAACGGGGAAATGATTAGGGTCGTCAAACGCAATGCGTCCGGGTCCCCATGTGCCAGGACGAAGCGCCGCCGGCCGCAGCCCGTGATCCATAGATGCCTGCAAACGAGGTACGTAGCTTACTGCTTGTCGCTTCATGGTCTTTGCTCCATTTTTTTTCTTTTAAGGGGAGGGAAATGTTTGCAAATTGGACCTAGCGGCTGCTGGCGATCTGTCATGGCGCGAGCCAAAGCTTCGATTTGGATGCTCTGGATGGCGGACGCTAACAGCTTAACGCCCAACCGTTACGCGGGGGACAAGTTGATGCCGTTTAGGATCAGCTCGATTTTGTCGACGATTTGGAGGAGGAGGAGTGCTCCGTCGCTGTCTGGCTTGCCTCGTGCTTAGGATAATGGTGTGCGTGTCTGATTACAGAGTGCTTTTTGCGTGAAATGGGAAACTTTTTAGGTAAAAGTTCAGAGCTAGGCAGCCGCAACTTGCAACTCAGAGGGCCTCTGGCGCTCCGAAGAATTAGGGACCTTTTACTGCTTGGGACGAATCACTGATGTGAATGGTGAATACTTCTAGATTGAGCAATTTATGTCCTGTTGTCTGCACTGCAGGTGACCTTCCTCAAGTGCGGCGGCGTCACGGTGGGCACGGGCATGCACCACGTGACGATGGACGGCGCCGGCGCGTTCCAGTTCATCCGGGCGTGGACGGCGCTGGCGCGCGGGGAGGCCCCGCCCGCGCCGCCGCCGTTCCACGACCGGACCCTCCTCCGGGCGCGCTCCCCGCCGCGCGTCCCCTTCGAGCACCCGGTCTACTCCCCGTGCTACCTCAACGGCGCGCCGCGGCCCTTCGCGACGCGCGTCTACGCCGTCCCGCCCAAGCTCCTGGCGGGCATCCGGGCGCAGTGCGCGCCGGAGGCGTCCACCTACTGCGCGGTGACCGCGCACCTGTGGCGCGCCATGTGCGTCGCCAGGGGCCTCCCTCCCGACGCCGACACGCGGCTCCGCGTGCCGGCCAACGTCCGGCAGCGCCTCCGCCCGCCGCTGCCGGCGGCCTACTTCGGGAACGCCATCGTGCGGGACCTGGTGACGGTGAGGGTCGGGGACGTGCTGTCGCGGCCGCTGGGGTTCGTGGCGGAGCGGATCAAGCGCGCGGTGTCCCGCGTGGACGACGCCTTCGTGCGCTCCGTGGTCGACTACCTGGAGCTGGAATCCGAGAAGGGCAGCCAGGCGGCGCGCGGGCAGTTCATGCCGGAGTCGGACCTGTGGGTGGTCAGCTGGCTGGGGATGCCCATCTACGACGCCGACTTCGGGTGGGGCCGCCCGGGGTTCGTCGCGCCGGCGCAGATGTTCGGCAGCGGCACCGCGTACGTGACGCAGGGCCCCGACAAGGACGACCCCATCAACGTGCTCTTCGCGCTCGAGCCTGAGTACCTGCAGACCTTCGAGAAGGCCTTCTACGGGGAGTGATGACCGCCGGCCGGCGAGCTGCCGTCGCGAGGCTTGGTAGAGGACGAGGAGTAGGAGAGCCAGCCTTTTCAGTGCTGCGACGTGATGCCGTGGTGTGGTGGTGACTTCGTCGGGTTCGTTTGGGGTCGGTGTGCCAAGCTGCTGCTGGTGTCTGTACCATATTAGTTACCAGCATGTGTTGGAGATGGCTACTGCATAGGGGCACATGCTTACTGGTGACACTGCCGTCTTGGGTGTCTGTATAAGTGTGATAAGGTGCTTGGTTCCGGCTTCCTAGTACCCCAAGTCACCAAACACGTTCTGTGCAAGTGTCTGTATAGAGGAAAACAAAAAAGTATGAAAATGCATGGCTGGATCTGAAGGAGTTGTGCTGCTTCGCGTGGTTCATGGTTCCGTACAATCCTGCAGGTCCTCTTTATCTGACACGGCAGAACTCCAGTAAGTAAATTGCATGTTCATCCACTGCTGAAGTTTCAGCTGATTCGAGAAAAGATTTTAGCCCAGTGTGTGTGCGGCCTTGCCGTGGGCGCTTTCGGCGCGTGTGGTGGGGGTTGGTTGGAGAGGCTAAAATTGTCCGGGCCAAATTGTGTATTCCCAGGCATTTTTTGGCCCAATTAGCAGCCCTCCTCCACGGCAGCCCGTTACACAGCAGGTCAGCAGCATCGGTGAAGATGCCGAAACGCTGCTTGAACTTGTCAGAAACCTCCACTTCAAAGAATTGTCACGGTCTCGCCGGTTGCCGCCGCTTCAATCTACGAGCACCCACGCTTTCAGCCGAGCCTGACGGATTTATTGGCGTCGCACCGGCAGGCTCGGGGTCGTCGCTGGGGACACCGAGAGGTCACCCAAGCCAAGATCCCCATCTCCCTTGGTTGAAAAAAGTTGGGATCCCGTCGGGTCCCGTACGTACTCCCGTCGCTCTCGCAGACGCCCGCTCGTAGGTCCTTCCCCGGCCGGTTGGTGGGCGAAGGCGACGCCCATCACGGCCGCCCGCGCGCGCATCATGGCGACGGCACGGCGGGTAGCAGCGCGACACTAGCTGCTGCGTCGTCAAAGAGGAGTAGGAGGGAGGAGACACCGAGGCAGGAGACGCGGGTGGAAGTGGAATCTAGTGGACGAAGAAGAGGATCGGTTGGCCGTGCCGGCGTCACCGCGCGTGCCAGTGGCGGCGGCGTGGTGCTAGCTGACGACTGAATTGCGCGGAGACAGACGGAACGCCACAAAACTATCGCACAGGGAGGGCTCGCCTCCCCGCCCGGGGCATTGGTCGGTCGGCCACCCACTTCCACTTGGGAATCTGCATGCTTCTGCTCGGATCGGAGACGTCGCCACCGAACCCAAGGCCAAGGGTTAAAGATGAGCAGGGGCCACTTCGCTTCCACTTTGGAATCTGCACTGCATTGCATATGTACACGGCGCTGACGAGCTGAGCGGATGCAACAAATGGGCGTGGTGGCGTTGCTGCTGATGGCTACGTCTCTATCTCCTCTCGCAGTGAAGTGCACATGAGATGAGGCCAAGCAGCTAGCGTGATGTCTCGCTTTTAATGGGGTCGGTGGAGTGTTTGATGCGTGCCTAGCCTAAATCTGTTTCTTGTTAGCCGGAGGATGTGAAGCCTTTTTGTGTGCTTATTTTAATAGTCGGCTAGACTTGGGTAACTCAGTTGAATTTTTGCAATTTTGTTGCTACGTTATCGAAATTCGGGATAGTCCATTGTGAAAGAAGTGCCTCTCCTCTTTAGTTAGTCTTCATAATTAAATAATCTAAATTGCATCCTTGTTTAGTTAATCCCTTCGTTACAGATATAGTTCTCTTTAACTTTACATATCCCAAGTCAAATTATATACTACTTTTGATCAAGTTTTTAAAAGAATCCAATAGCATATCTACAATACCAGTTAATGCATTAACAAGATATATTTTATTGTGGATTTAAGAAAATTAATTAGTTGTTGTAGATCCAGCCGGATGTTTTTTTTTTCAATAAACTTGTTCAAAATATATAAAAAAATTGGCTTACAATAAAGTGAACTATAATTTGAAATGGAGAAAAGCAGTTTTTTTTTTTGCTGTTGCAACGTATGCATGGGCATGCTTGCTAGGACTACATATTATAGTTTGTATGCGTACCACTTGCATGCAGTTGCTGCCGTGATGATCCAAAAGGAGATTGGATGCTCATGGTTCCAGGGGGCAGCGGCACCTCCGCGACGTTGCTCATGTTAGCTCGTGTCACGGTCTTCAGTAGTACTACCCGGCAACGTGTCGACCGCGCCTGAACAATAGTTGCTACAAAAATCTAAGGTAGGTCGTCGTGGATGGGATGGATCGAGGGGTTGGTGTGCATCTGAGCCACGGCTATAGCGTGACACCATGCATGGAAGCCTGCCTGAAAGACTGATGAAACATTGGCCGATGGGGCTGATGAACGGTATGCCAAGAAATTACCCGCCGGTCATCCTAGCTTAGACTTCGTTAGCTAGTCCATCGGTATCGTCAGGCGACCCACCAATGAACCAAGCTCGATACAGTGTTCTGATAGACTTGGCACCTCAACCACTCAACACTAATGATAGTGTCCTAATTATTTTGGATGTGAAGTCTCCCAGTAATAGAGTAGTACTTGGATGCATTGGCTTGGACGAAACGTGACACATCTTAACAATGTTGAGAGTGGCCGTAAAAAAACAGCGTGTACGTTTTATGATGCGTGTGCGATCATGCATGAATGGGTTGGCTCGTCCCTAACGAGTAACCACAAAGCCAGCACTTGTCCCAGACGAAAGGGCCCGAGTCCAGCCCCGATCAAGGCACGCAGGGATTTAACGCCCATGTTTGCGCCCGGGACGGCAGCATTCTCCCCCGACCGGATGGAGTGCACGTCGGCCAGAAAATGAACAGCCCAGATCGTGTATCCACCTTGGCACCATGATCCACAGGGTCCAAAGCAAGGCTGACTCAACTCAACAACCCTCTGCTTGGAACATTGTTGCCGGACCAAACCCACAATGCAACCCCTATAAATCCCCTGCCCCCTCCCATGGAGTCGCTGCACTCACTTCACGCGCCACACTAACTAGAGAAGTAGGGACCCACAGGGCCAAAAGCCGGAACACTCTCGGCGCGCCACAGACATCCGATCGACGATGGCCGTCGAGGTCGTCACGTCCGAGCTGGTGCCGCCGAGCGAGCCCACGCCGCGGGGCGCGCTCTGGCTGTCCAACCTCGACCTCGCCGCCAGGAACGGCTACACCCCGACGGTCTACTTCTTCCGCCGCCCCGACGACGGCTTCTGCTGCGGCGACGGCAAGCCGCCGCGCGGCTTCTTCTCGGCCGACGTCATGCGCGCGGCGCTGGCCGCCGCGCTGGTTCCGTTCTACCCCTTCGCCGGCCGCCTCGGCGTCGGCCGCGACGGGCGCGCCGAGATCGACTGCAACGCCGAGGGCGCGCTCTTCGTCGTCGCCCGGTCCGCGGGCGCGCTCGACGACGTCTTCGAGGGCTTCGCGCCGTCCGAGGCCATGCGCGACATGTTCGTGCCGGCGTACGAGTCCGCCGGCCCCGGGGCACCCCTGCTCCTGCTTCAGGTACGTTGCTGCTCTGACTTCTCTCTGTTTGTACAAACCGATCGATTTCTTGGATGGAGTTCGTGCTTAGGTGCATGGCATAGTTCGAGTGGAACTGTGAAAGTGTAACTAATCCGGATAATCACGTGAACTGTGATTAAAAAACAAAAGAAACTGGCACTTTTGACTGAAAACGATACTGAAGACGAATGAGGAAGTGCTTCCACGAGATGAAAAAGTTGGTCAAAGGTGAAAAGGAGTTGTTGTGACTACTAAACATGGTAAATACCACAGGTCTTTTTTACACGTGTCTTCTCGACAGGTCACCTTCTTTCAGTGCGGCGGCGTGGCGCTGGGCACGGCGATGCACCACTTCGTTATCGACGGCCGCAGCGCCTTCAACTTCATCCGTACGTGGGCCGGCATAGCCCGCGGGGACGCCGGCGCCGCCGTGGTACCGTCCCTCGACCGCACGCCCCTCCGGGCGCGCCCGCAGCCGGCCGTCCTCTTCGACCACACCCACGAGTACGGCGGCGGCCGCCGGATCACAGCAGCAGGCGGCAGCAGCAAGCAGGATTACGCCAGCGCCATCCTCCGCGTGAGCGGCGCGCAGACGGCGGCGCTCCGCGCCCGCGCGGGTGCGGTGTCCACCTTCCGCGCGCTGGTGGCGCACGTGTGGCGGTGCGCGTGCACGGCGCGCGCGCTGGCCCCCGACGCCGAGTCCCGCCTGTACACGATGGTGGACATGCGCGGCCGCCTGTCCCCGCCGCTGCCGGAGGCCTTCTTCGGCAACGCGGTGGCGCGCACCTCGGCGTCCGCCCGCGTCGGCGACCTGCTGGGCGGCCCGCTGGGGTTCGGCGCGCGCCGGCTCCGCGCGGCGACGGGGCACGGGGACGGGTACGCGCGGTCGCTGGTGGACTACCTGGAGACGGCGGACCCGGCGGCGCTGCCGCGCGGCGGGCTGCCCGGCACGGACCTGCGGGTGATCAGCTGGCTGGGGATGCCGTCGTACGACGCCGACTTCGGGTGGGGTGAGCCGGCGCTGCTGGCGCCGGCGCTCATGTACTACCCGGGGTTCGTGTACCTGCTCAACTGCCCGGGGAAGGAGGGCGGCGTCGCGGTGGCCGCGGCGCTGGAGCCCGAGCGCATGGAGCGCTTCAAGGAGCTCTTCTTCGAGGGGCTGGCCACCGTGGTGTGAGAGAGTGGGACGGACGTTCATGCGTGTTCGAGCGTTGCGCCAGTTCACTTAGATTACGAGTTGTCACGATGCTTACTAATGACCATCTTCTGTATCGTGTACGTCTGCATATATGTACATCTATATCGCTGAACTAAACGGACTGTTACCGTGTGGGGCCCGCGGTGTGGGTCGACCTTCTCCACGCGTCTACCGTTGAACGCTCGCGTCGGCTCCACGCCGTGCGCCACGGAGCTCGCGCCCGCCGGTCCACCGACACGAAGACCTTCGCGTCGTTCTTCAAAGCCCAGAAAATCGATTTGGGTATCCAGGACGTTTCCATAGCATTAATTGCCACGTAGAATTTTTAAATTATATAGCATCATAATAAATGAAAAAGAGAGTGGAGAGAGGAAAAAAATTGTAATACAAGATCCAGTATTAACACAAGAACCTATATACTCGACAGTATTAAATTGTGCATTGGAAATAAGGTGGTGTCTTTCTAATAATTAATGGAGAATAAATATGATAGATTGATAAGAGAGAGGGAGTTTAATAGGAACCCACACCAAGACATCATGAGCTGTAGAGTGTAATTTCTAAAGATGGTATCTTGATGTATGGTAATATGAACACTACCATAGACACTGTGAATTGGAATTGCCCTTTGGCCCGTTTCAATAGAAGTGTCATGGGAGTTTCATTCTCATTAAATGGTATGATAAGAGCGATGATATGGCAAGCAATTTATGAGAAAAAAGAATAATAGAGTTTTATGATGATGAAAATTGATGTACGCAGTTAACAAGAGCTATGAAGCTAGATGAAACTTCAGGGTTTGAGTTTTATCAACGGACATTCATCAACTTTTTGATCGCATTGCACATTCAATTATAACACCAATCAACAATTAAATATAACAGTTTATCTATAAAATTGTATAATAAAACTGTACATTAAAGGAATGATTTCGTTCCGGTGTCAAACTGATGCGGCGGTTTTGCTAACTTTACGATAACACTGTGTATTGAGATTGATCTAACACCCTGTCAGCCTCACACCCTCACCTAGTAGTCCTCGCCTCCAGCGCCGCCGCCAGTTTTCTCCAATCTCCGTGGTGCCCCGGCTCATCCCTCATGCCCGTCCTCCGCCGCCTGCCAACCCCACCACGGTGGCTGCGGGTGCCTCGCTTTCTTGGCTCCTCCACCGAAGTGACCGAACCTCAACCCGTCGCTCTCATCGCTGGTGCTGCCTCCTCCATCTCCATCCAAATCGGACGCATTGACTCCTGCGGCGCTAGCAGCAGCAGCTCGCGGTGGCGTCTATGTGCGAGTGCACTGTGGCGGACCCGTCCGAACGCACGGACGCGGAGAAGAGAGAGGTAGCTCGTGCGAAAGGCGGGGCGCCACGAGGAAGCTGCCGGAGCTGCGGTCCTCCTTCCGCTCCAACCAGCCGCGGTGGCCGCGACCCTCTACATGCTCTGCACGGAGACGGACCCGTCTCCAGCAGGCGCACCATATGCGGCAATCCCGCCGTTGCCGATTCCCGTCGGTTACTCTGCTAGAGGCTGATTTGCTGGCCACGACGGCTGTGACAGACTCGACATTTGCCTCGACCTATCGTCATCAAGGTCCTTCACGTGAGCAACCTCCTGCTGGAGCTACGTCCACTCGTGCCAGCGAAGGTTGTCCGCCTCATTTCAGCTAATCAGGCCTAAGTCACCTTATCACATTTGCTCATCACGAGTCCAGTGCCAATTCTGGGTACAACTAGCCCTCTCTCTCCTCAAATGGTGTAGTGGTTGATTGAAATCCTTTATTTACGCTCTTTTGTTTCCCCAAATTGATCTGCGATTCCTACCTGCAGCCTTTTGTGTGCTCATGATTTTGCTACAGGTCTGTCAAGCATAAGCGCTCGAGCATGCAGCGATTCCCAATGAGGCATCTCTGTGGGTGATGAATACATTGAATAGCAAAAGGAAAGGTGATAGCCTACATCTATTTCATCGTTTTTCCAATGTTTCAAGTCTTATCATCAACATGATACAAATATGTTCAGCTTCCTATTTCTAAGGTTCTAAAATCAGTTTCTTTTTTAATTAACTAAGGAGGTATTTGGCAAGTTTTGTTTTTAACTCTGAAACCTACCATAAATCTGGCACCTGCGCACCTCAACTCTTATACTTTCCATATCACCTCATATAAATCATCTTTGACTTTGCTGCCAATATTGGAAAAATCATCTGAATAGTTTTGGCTACATCTGAATGCTAAACCTAAACAGGGTATATAGTTTAGCTATATAAGCTATTTAGTTCACTGTTATTAGGTTTGTAAATTTTGTTCCCCATCATGTTGCTTTGATCCCTGTAGCTTTATTTACCCCTATTTGGCCAGATGGACCATGGACAACCAATTTACACAAGAGAAAATTGCAGTGTGTAGTTCAGTACACCGTGCAATGCCTTTAACCTATTAGGAATTCCAATGAGTCTTTTCTTCATTAAAAAATAAAGAACATTTCAGAATATACTAAATGTTCTGAAGTACTCTATCTTGCAGCTCTTTGTGGTATTCAATGTTCTGAAGTAGCCAAGATAGTAAAAAGATTACATGTCTAATTAAGTTACATGCCTATACTCAATGTTCTGAAGTGCTCTATCTCAAATTAGTATGTATTTTAGTATGCTAGAATTTCATAAGATAGGAAGGTACAATCACTTTAGTTTAAGCATACTCAAATGTTTTTTTTCCTTCAGAATTTCATAAGATAGGAAGGTACAATCAGATTGATTCTTTTCTCATTTCCTCTTATATTTTTTGTAGTATTCTGTTGTCCCATGGCAGTATCAGATTATTTCTTTAAAGCATTGAATTTGTAATGTTGCTCAAGGCACCCTACAAGGCATCAACCACATATAGATATGCGCCTTTATTCTTATTGATTATTAGATTAATGGGATACTGATTTCATTTACATATCTTTTTTTTAGACTTTACCCTATGAATTGCAATTCCAAAGAACAAGAACCATGAACAAGATCATTTTGGAAATTTTAGGTGCAATCATGAAATTGGTATGTGGTATCACTTTAACCTTTGATTCTAAATGTTTGGCCCTTTGGGTGAAAGGTTCATTTCCTTTTCTCATTACTGGCTTTTCTTGCAAGTTCTTTGGGTTCTAAGAATTGAGGCAGTAATCTGGGTTCTTGATATTTTGAATGGTTACATATCTCACACGATGCCATAGTTTTTCATATCATGTTATCTCCTTGCCGAAAGCATCAATATCGTCTCATGCTATAATGTGTCAGCTCTAATTCACTTTCAGGTATCAGTTTGAAGCAGGCCGGCACTACAAATCGCCACTCTCTTGCGCATGCTGTTCAGAGCCACAACATATGCAGTCATTTGTGCTTTATCATTTACAATTGTAATTGACCTATCTTTGTGATGAATGATTGCATGGCCCTAACCAGTTCTTGAGTTCTAATGTTCTATGCTTTGGTGTCATTTGATAGATGATACCTATTTGTACTGTGCATTAGTTTGCTGGCTCTTAAAAAAGGGCCTTGCTTTTTGTTGCTTTGACGATTGATAGCACAGGCCTGCGTCTTTCGTACTCCACGACACCCACCAGCACACACATGCATCACCGGCGCAGCGAAGCGCGCCCATCTTCCTAGTCCTAGTGTTCTAACGTGTACCCATGCAACGGAAGCAGATTGTTTATACGCATCCAGCAAGGAATGTATGTACGCGACCTACGTCGCGATGCCTTCAAACGGACACATTTGCACGAGCAGGAGGATCAGTTCAAAGTTCAAATATGAAATAGGGAAGACTTGTAGCTACAGTGGAAATAGGTAATAAGCACACTGATGCAATTCCAAATCTGTAACATGGTTCACGAATAAACGATTGGATACACAATTTTCTGAAAATCACCCTGGTAGGCTGGTAGTCCATTACACTGTCCCTTGACAATCGAACCGAACGCACGGGCGGGGGATACTAGCACAACGATTTCTAGATCCTCCAGTTTTGCCTGCGCTACGGGAGATACAGAGCACAACACAACAAAGACCGGAAAAACAAAGCAAAAGGAAGTATACAAACGTGCAGCTTTGAGAAAAAGAACCTTCGCCTCCTGTAGAAGTCGGTTTGCTAGTCCGTTGGATGCACTCCATCGATATCAGCGATACAGCGATACTAGCTAAGGGCGTATTTGTAGGCCTCCAACTTCAGAAAATTTATAAAATCTTTGAAGCTGCTCATACCCGGTTTCAGAAATTCTTAGAGCTAGAGTTGTGAATAAATCAAGAATTTTTGCTAGCTCATTATACTTTTATTTGAGATTCAAAATAAAAATATAAAATATTTTAATCTATTTTATAAACTTTCAGCTCCAGTATAGATCACAGAGTTGAAGCTATATTAGGCTAAACAGGCCCTAAGCTACTGGTGTTCGACAGTGGAACAAAAAAGATCGTTGTTAAGATAGCATGTTACAAGATAGTATGGACAGGAGAGAAAAGGTGAGGGGCACGAGTATACGCTCTTGGCATCCGTAGGCGATCGAATCAGCCGGTTTCCGCGTGGGTCTTCCCCAGTGACGAGCAGATCCGACGCATCCGCTCACAACCATTAAGCTTGACCTCAAGTCGTGCGCGCTGCAAAGCTAGAGCTGTCAATAATGTTGTCACTGGCTACCCCAAGCCATTGAGCTTGCACGACTTCCGGTGCTTGAGCGAAGGTGGAGCCCATGCCGGCATCAGAGTTGTAATCGAAGGCGCACACGAGCATGTAGGGAGGGGCGGCGAGTGGGAATAAGAAGAAAGGGAAGGAGAGAAAGGAAGGAAGGTGAGGGGAAGTCAGATCATCTCTGACAGTCTTTCTTTTCTTAATAAATTAATAATATTAGGAAGAAGATATATACTCCGGTAATTCTTTAAAACCTCTTACTTTTTTAAATAATTATTGAGTTGTTCTAATATTTCACCTCAACTTCCCTCAAATAAAGGAAGAATTTTCGCTCTTCCAATATATTAGTTATACTGGGATGAGATTATTAGAAAATTATAAAAGCATCTCTCCCAATAATCTATAAAAATTATATTGAAACATTCCAATACTATTTTGTTAGGAGATTTTAGTTGGGGAAGTGCTCAAGATGCTCTTAGGACTTAGGACTTAGGAGTTCCAAAGAAAAGTCTTACGAAGAGTTTCTACAAACATATTCGTGAATTTTTTTATATTGAAATAAATTTTATTATTCATACATATTCGAACACATTTGCGGAGTTGGGGGCATGTTTGGTTTTTTGGTTGCTAGCCACACTTTGTCACACTTAAAATTAGACAAGTGTGGCTAAGAATTGGAAGCCACACTTTTTCTTGCCTAAGAAAATTTTGCCACAATTTTAGTTTCTGTGACATATGGAGTCTAAAAAAAATTTATCTAAGCTTGGTTACCAACAACCAAACACCTACCTACCTTGATCAAACTTCTCTAAAATTAGATGTGGCTAGAAAACAAACACCTCCGATACCGTGAGTTAACTTTTATGGAACTAGAAGATTTTTTTAAAAAAAAACAGAGAAGACTTCCAGCGACCTCTCGGAGTCCCGGTCTCTCGCGCTCCCGGAGCCACCTGGCGTTGAGCGGGGCGGCCGCCGGTCCCTCGGCTTTCTGGTGCGAGGAAACGGCGTGTCTGTTTAATTTTCCCGATATTCTCTCGCTCCCCTTGTTTCGGTTTGCCATCACAAAATCCGTCCCCCTCCTCACCGCGCCGCTATCAAACCGAACCCCGCAAACCTCGCAATGGAGTTCGCCTACCTCCGCCGATCCACCCCGTAGCAGCCGACGACGGCGAAACCAGCTGTCTCCGCCGCTTCCCCGACCTTCCGCTGCCGATTACACTCTCTCCGTTGCCCTGATCTTTATGAATGTCTTTCTGCTCTACGACTTGTAGATTTCCACGAAAACAAAGATTTTTTTAGGGCAGAGGGTCTTTTCTTTGTGGGTAAAAACTTGGGGTTTCTTGCGGCGTCGATGAGTGATGACCCTGACATTTGCACTGTTGGTTCAGTTTTCTCTCTCCGTAGTTTTTTTTTCACAAGATCGCTAGATGTTCGAATCGACGGTGAGCGTACAGAGATCTGATGACATCGTAGGAATTTTTTTGTGTGTGTCAAAGAAGATGAGGCGTTTAACTTGGTAGAAGAATTTGTTCCTCTCAATCCCGTTCATCTGACAATGCTCTTGCCACCGGGAAGCAGGCAACGCCAATGCATCCCCGGTGGACGCCGCGTTGGCGAGGAGGAGGGAGGAGCTGCTGTGGGAGCTCCACAAGGCGCGCATCCACCAGAGCACGATTTTGCGCGAGCTCGTCGAGACGGAGCACGCCATGGGCTTCACCGCCGCCGGCCACAATCTTGTGCCAGCGCTCCCGTCTTCACAGGACTACTGGCGTTGCAGGACGCCGTCGTTGCCTCATTTGGAGGAGGAGCCTCCTCTCCGTACGCCACGCTCAAGTACCGAGCATCATCCTTGCGGCTGCAGGGGCCCTGCGACGGTGAGACTGCCTCCGGTGTACCCGCACGTGGAGTGGTCGCCGTCACCTTGCTGCAGCCACGGGCAGCCAGTGTCACTGAAAAGCAAAGATTGGAGATCCTCTGGAGATCCGACGTGAGCCTTTACTCCCGTGGTATCCTAAGGGTCCCACGTCCCTGGGACGGGCGCAACTACGTCCGTACACTCGAGGCTAGGCGAGGCCGAGTTCGTGCCCTCAGGGTCGCTCGGGGTCGGACGAAGCAGAAACCTCTCCCATAGGGGTTGGATGAGGCCGAGCCCGCGCCTCTGGGGTCGGGCGAGGCGGAGTTCGTGCTCTCGGGGTTGGACGAAGCGGCTCACGCTTCGCGTCTGGGCCTGGGCCATCGACGTTCCTTTAGTCGGTGGGCCGTCAGCGGCCGCGTGGTTGTCCAGTTAGGCCGAGCTGCACAGTTTGGAAGAGCTAATATGTGATTAGCTCTCTAAAAACCGTACTTTGGGAGATTCATGATGTTCAGCCCCATCAGAAGTTGGTCCGAATATATTTGTTATACATGTACAAAAATCCTTTTTTAAAAAATTTAAGAATGTGTGAACCAATATATATTTCTGCTAAAAATTGGAACCTTCGGACGCTGATACAGCATACCAACGTGGCAAGACACATAGAATAAAGGACTAAATTGAGCTGCATAAAAAAGTTGGAGAATTGAAACAGTTATTTTGAAAGTTCAGGGGCGAAGTTAATCCTCATTTAAAAATTCTAGGCTATTCTACTGGAGAAAAGCAGTTTTTTTAGTTTTGCATTAATATTTTATATTTAATCTATTTTTATCAACGAGTTATTTGCTATACATTGGTTTTTAAAGTGGAGCCAATTGCTCTGGGAGCAGGCCAAGTGGGAAAGCGGACCCCGGCGGGCGGCGACCGGGTCCGCGGCTCGCTTGGTCGCTAAGCAAACCGTCGGCGGCCTCCCTCCGATCATCGTCGTCCTCGTCATCATCACCAAAGGCTCAACCAGACTTTTTCCTCCCACCAAGTATTTGCTTTCGCACGCCCCACTTCCCTCTCTTGCGCGCCCTCCGCCTTGGCTCGCCCACCGGAATCCCAACCATCTCCGTTTACTCGCGAAAACTGCTCCACCCCCCCCCCCCCACCCCCGGGCCGACCCATGCCCATGGAGTTCGCCTGCCGAGGCCGCCCCGCCGCGGACCAGGACGGCGACGGCAGCATCCACTACCCCTACCCCGGCCCTCCGCTGCCGCACGGTACGTGACGCTTCTCGCCGCCGCCATCCCCCTCTGCGGCCGAGTCTCTCAGGAAATCATCTTTTTTTTTAACTCTGCTTTATATGAAAGCGATAAATCAGGAAATCATCCTTTCGGTTTTGTCCTGCTCAGATGCAAGCGATTGTCTTGTGCTCCTTGCCGAGAACCGGGGAATCTGCAACTGCTTTGCGGGCACCTTGCCTGTGCGTTTGGAACAGGAGACCCAATTTTGGAACTGTAGTTGCTAACAAGGCTAACTTCATTGATAGCTCCGGCTTCCTAGCTTCTAAAAAATCCATTCAAAGCTCCGATAGCGATAGCAAGATAATACCATGGCAGCTGTACCAAAACCGCAGTTCTGCGCCTTTTAAAAACGATATTTATAGTACCCTCTCCGTCTCTCCCAAAAAAATGCAACTTTCAAGTTTGATCAAATTTATATAAAAAACTATTAATATTTATATCTCCAAATAAATTTAGTATGAAAATATATCATATAATTAATCTAATAATACTTATTTAACATTAATACTATTTTGTATAAATTTGATTAAATTTGAAATTGTTTGACTACTCGATATGCGAAAGTTGCATTCTTTTTGGGACGGAGCGAATAGGTATAAGATGTGGAACTGTTTACAGTTGGCAATGCTAAGGTGCAGTCCGGTGTGTCAGGGTTAAAGATTCTGCCCGGATTTACCGAGCACTTTGAAAATATGCACGAGTACTAAAAGAGTACTCTCTTTGTCAAAGAAACAATTTAGTCGTTATCTATAATGTCCAGTATATTTGATCTCAAAGAAAAAATGTCAAGTCTATTTTAGTAAATTGTGTTTGCTGGCATCAATAATTCAACAAGGCAGACGCAGGAGACGCCATGCTGGTGATCAGAGACGCGTTGCTCTTGCAGCTCCAGAAGGATCGGCTCCGCCAGGAGATCATCATGGCCGAGCTGGCCAAGCTAGAGAGTGCCATGGCCCTGCGCTCCGCTGCTCGTCATGGTATTGATACTGCCTTCGTGGAACAGCCTAAGCCATTGTTCTTCACCTTCAATGAGGAGTTCATGCCATACTTCAGATGGCCAGAACATTGTTCCGATGTGGATGGGATCCATGATCCGAAGAAAAAGGATGGAAAGCATGGGGGTGTGCAATCGAAGTCTGGGAAGCCTGCCAGTAAAGACCGATTCTGTGTATGCTCGAGGCCCTGTTGTTCCAATGGCAAGTCAGAGGAGGAGAATGAAGCATTCGATGAGAAGAAACTTCAGGAATCCAATGAGGTGAGCATCTTAACCTTTATGCATGTTTTTTCTTATCTGTTTCCTTTTTTATTATAAATTTAATGCACACTTCTTTAGAGTGCTGCTAAGAATCAGTTCGTTCAAACTTGACTTCTGATCCTATATGTCTAGACCTTGGTAGGTGACTAGAAGCTTTAGTTGCCTTGTTTCTCACAATTTCGCTTCCTGATGGGGTAATCAGAATGCATATAACTTAGTGCTAACATCTTTACTAGCCTTTCTTTCATCATTATATTTCTGATACCAATGATGTAATCAAACTTCATGCCAAATACTAAATACAGCCCAAGAAGACGCCATCTTCACTGAAATGGGAACTAACAGGAATAACTATACCTGTTAAAAAAACAAAGCTACCCCAGAGCTGGAGTTGTGCAATCTGCCAGGTGGGAACACCGAACACGGAGCACAATATACAAGAGCATTGTGCAGGGAAGAAGCACCGGTCAAATGTAGCATCCTTGGAATCAAGAAACAAGGCCATTAGTCAGAAGGCACAAACAACAGCAGAATCTTCTTCCTGTGCAGGGCAGAAAACATCCTCTATTAAATGGAGCTGCAGCATGTGCCAGGCTAATGGTAGCAGTGAAGCAGATCTGAAGGAGCATCTCAGCGGAAGAACACATCAACAGATCATTGAAGCACAATGTCAGGAAGGTGACGGTATGGCTAAGAACACTGAACCACAGGAAGCGAAGTGTCACAAGAGCCATGTGCAGCAACCTTTAGAGAAGCCACCTAGTAGCATTTGTCAAGATAACTGTACCGCTGATTCAGAATTGGGGAGCCTAGTTTTAGCAAAGATTCAGGCCCTATTGGACGCAATCAATAACATGGCAACTAATTCCGAGTCGCACGAAGCTAAGTTGCCTCCAAACAACGTGCGGCAAGATGCAGAGAAGACTTCAGAATCGAATTGTAGCATTTATCCAACTGGTTCTGATCACCAGTCATGTTGCTCTGAACCTCAATCTGCCAATCCCCGCAGAATCAGAAAGCGCCGAAAGAAGAGAGGAACTCTACAGGTGGAAGGCCAGGAGGCAGAACCGAGTGACATGAAGCCAGCGGATAAAATATCTTCATATGGTTCTTGCAGCAAGAGTGCAAGCTCAGAAGAGAAACAGGCATCATATCATTGGGAGGTCTGCAATTTGGATCTCAACAGCGAGAGCGGGCTTGCAAACCATTGCGATGGGGAGGAACACTTGGAGAAACAGAAGTTACTGAACTTTTGCGAGGTCTGCAATTTGCAGTGTAACAGCAGACAAATGTTCGATCACCACTGTACTGGGAAGAAGCACAGGAAAAATCTCGATGCAAATAAATAAAATGGAATTGTCTTCTGCCTGTTAATAGGGATTTTTTTCTCTCGAGGTGTTAAATGGGAGTTTGTAGAGCAAGACGCAGGCACAACGTGTGATTTTATGAATTTGATTCAGATCGCAGTGTGGTGTCATAACAATTTAATCAGTCATTTTTAGTGCTGAATGCAACTGCCCTTATTCTCTATTGCAACCAGTGCTCTTATTCCATAAGTCCACATTGCAATTTGCATAACTATTACAGAATAGCTTCTAGGAATACCATACAAATACATGAATAACACACAAGCACAGGAAGAAACAATACCCCTTATGTCCTGCAACACTCTTAGTTACGAGAAGAATGATGCAACAACATTAGAGAGTAGCAAGAAGTCAAGAACAATGTTCCCTGCTCACCCGGGTAATCTCATACCACAGAAAAAGGCTCTTGACCTGAGGAAAGAAGGTAGAGATTTTATCAAACATATTTGCACGATATACAGGATTGCCAAACTGATAATATTTAAATGAGGATAGTAGGAACATCTCTCCAAAACATCTCAATCTTTGCCAAGGCTGGTGTATCAATTTGTACTCCATCAGACGGTGGGCACAAATTGCCAACCAACTACTTTAAGCTTAAAGATTTGGAAGCTACTACCTCCGTTATAAAAATTTATAGATACATAGTTATGCATCTAGATATATAATAAAATTTTTATATTTTGGAAAGAGTAAAATACATGAATAGCCATTATACTTGTTAGCCTGTTTCAGTTTGGCCATCGTATTCTGAAAAATGCAAATCATGACCATTAAAGTCGTTTGACTCTATCAATACAGTCATTACCTTTGTAGCCATACGTATTTGGATGGCGTGGCGTCAAATCTGGAGTTCTTTTTGCGAATTGCACCCTCTTATTTGAGTTATTTGAGACATTATATAGCAAGCCCCCGTTCTCTGTTAACGATTGCAAAAAAAAAAAAAAAAAGCAGCTGCCAAAAGGGCAGCTGATGCTCATGCAAGGGAGGAAACACAAGCTGCCAAGAAAACTAATATGTTTGTCTTTCTGTTTTTTTCGAAATAATATTGTTAGTCATATTGGAGCTCCAATTGTTAAGTAAAGGTTAAACCTGCTAATTTTGACTGCTAAGGGATGCAGAGTAAAGCGCTTCATCTTCGAGCTCCATTTCAAATCAAGATTTCTGGAAACAATAAGCTTCCAAGCTTTAGGAAATAATAAGCTCGTACATGCACAAATCAAGCTTGTGTATGCATAAATTATTGAAGTGCTCTCGAATCGAGCTCTGCACCCCGTTGACTTGGAGCATTGCGGCGGCGACGGCGGCAGCGCATGTCAAACCAGTACTTGATTTAGATAGCGAGGTCTCGTCTCATGTTGATATCTAGATGCTTTCTAGTTCAGCTTATGTGCCTCGAATAACTCAAATGAGAGGGAGCAATTAAAAAAAGAACTCCATGTTAGACGCCACATCATCCAAATACGTATGGCTACAGAAGTAATGACCATATTAATAGAGTCTAACAACTTTAGTGACCATAATTTTCACTTTTCAAAGTACGATGGCTAAACTGGAATAGGAAGACAAATATAATGGTCATTCATGCATTTTACTCTTTTGGAAAAGCCAAAAACGATATGTAAAGTGCCAAAGTGGAATGGAGGGAGCAGAGCACCAGAAGTAGTGGGTTGAAGTGGACTACTCTTACCACATCAGCAAAATCGTGGTACCCGTCTATATGGAATTCATGATCAAAGGGACACAGGGTGTGTTCGTTTCCCATTATAGTCCTCTAAAAATTTTAGAGGGCTCGGTCTCTCTAAAGAATCGCAGTGTTATTAGAGGCTGGATTAGAGAGCTGTACGGTGCCAAACCTCTAAAGTTTAGATGTTTCAGATCTTAGAGGGGGTGAAACGAACACACCCACAGGATAAATATTGAACAAGTGGAATGTTTAGTGCCGGCGTGCCACTGCCGCCATCTCTTAAACCTGGAAAAAATTAGTAAATGGAAACGGAAATCACCGGCCATCGTCAACTCGTCACTGTTTTTCCTTCCACGCACCATTTCCCCTCCCAAGCTTCCTTTCCTCACGGCCCTCACCGGAACAACAAAATCCTGCCGTTTCCTCGCGCTGCTCCCCCGGCCGGTCGATGGAGTTCGCCCGCAGAGGCCGCGGCGACGGGACATCGACGATGGCCACCGCTTCCTCCACTTCAATCCCCCGCCGCCGCACGGTACGTAGCGTGACCCCACCTACTCGTAGCACCGCCGTCGATCTCCGCGCTCGTGTTCCTGAGAGTGAACAGGGACAGAAAAGGGGGATCTTTTTCAGTCTCCTTTCGTTCAGATGCAAGCGTTTCTTTTGATTCCGTGCCAACAAGGCAACAATCCAAGAATCTTCACCTGCCTTGCGCGTCCCTTTAGAAAGTGAAACCCCGATTACCATCGAAGAAGCAGGTTCTTGGGCTTTTGACGTAATCACTAGCATAGGACGGTTCTGAAGTTTTGCCTACTATGTTAGATAGTTCTGTTACATCGGCATATCCTGCTCGTGTTTTCGTAAAAAAAGAGCAACTTAGTTCGTTTTTAACCGACATTCCAACCTTTAGCCTTTGCGTAGCTGGAGCACCGTGCTAGTTCAAATTAGATCTACAATATTTTTTTGTGGACAAATTAGATCTACAATGGGTCAGCTGTTGAATCAAGTATGTTTATTTTTCGTAATGGCCTGACGTTGTTGAACGATGTTCATTCGGTGATGTATTGTGTACAGTGTACTGACTATCAAGGATTCAACAATGTTTGTGCCTCGTGCAGTAGATCCAATGCTGGTGATCAGGGACGCACTGCTGTCACAGCTCCAGAAGGATCGTCTTCGCCAGGAGATCTTCCTGGCTGAGTTGGCTAAGATCGAGCGCGCCATGGTCCTGCGCAACGATTCACGTCATGGAATTTCTACTGATGATGTGGAATGGACTAAGCCAGTTCCCTTCACCTTCATGGAGGAGTCCATACCACACTGCCGATGGTCTGTCAGTCGAGAAGGTTATGCTGATGTGGATGAGACACATGATCCTAAGAAAAAGAATGGGAGGCACGGGAGTGTAGAATTGAAGTCTGGGAAGCCTGCCATGGAATACCATGTTTGTGAATGCTTGAGACCTTGTTGTAATGGTAAGGCAGGTCAGGAGAATGCAAAACTTGAAGAGCAGAAACTACAAGAATCCAGTGAGGTGGGTGCTTTAGCCGTTCTGTTATTTTTTACCCTTATCTGTTACCTATTTTGCGTCTATATGACTACATTTGCTTTTAACCTATTATATCTTCAGAGCACTGTTAAGCTGTGATACATCAATGATTTGATAAGATCTGTATATGCATATTTTGACTGCAAGTTTACATGCCTTTTTTTTCACAGTTCCACTTGGTAATGATCTAATCAAACTTCATATAAGTTAGAAGCAAGTTTACGTTTGTTGTTTTCACTGTTCAGTTATCAGTGGTCTAATCAAACTGCTGGCTGCATGTCAAACAAATAGACCATACAGCCAAAGAAGACCTTGCCTTCGGTGAAATGGGAAATGACGGAAATAACAATACCAGTTAAGAAACCACATTGGGAATTGACTTGTGACATCTGCCAGGTGCAAGCAACCAGTGAGCACAGTTTACAAGAGCATTGTGCAGGGCAGAAGTACAGGTCAAATGTTGCAACTGTGGAATTGAGAAACAAGGTCATTAGTTAGAAGGCACAATTAATAGAAGAATCTTCTTTCTTTAATGAGCAGAAAACATCCTCAATAAGATGGAGCTGCAGTACATGCCGGGTCAATGGTACCAGCGAATCAGACCTGAAGGAGCATCTGAATGGACGAACACACCAACAGAACACTAAGGGCAGCATGTGGAGAGTAAAGGCGTGGCTAAGAACATTGAGCTGCAGGAAGCAAAACTTAACAAGAGCAATACAGCGCAGCATGCAGAGAAGCCACCTCCAGCATGGAGTTGTAGCATTTGCCAAGCTAACTGTGCTCGTGAATCAGACTTGAGGGGGCACCTTTTAGCTAAAGTTCAAGCCCTACTAGACGAAATCAATATCATGCATTGGAAGCCCAAATCGCAAGAAGCCATGGTGCCTGCAACCATTGTGCCACAACGTGCAGAGCAGGCTTCAGGATCGAATTGCAACATTTCTCATGCTGGTTCTGAATACCAACTGAATATCCAGGCCCTAAATAAGGAAGCCAAGGAAACGGAAAAAATTACTACCAGAAACTGTCAAGAACCAACAGCCACCCTCAGGATGGGATTGTGGTATCTGCCAGGCAAAATGTTACTCTGAATCTCAATTTGTTCATCACTGCAGAGGCAGGAAACACCAAAAGAAGATGGAAGCTCTACAAGGGGAAGGTGAGTACACGGAATCGAGTAATCTGATGGTGGATGACAAAGTACCTTCAAATGGTTCTGACAGCAATAGCTCAACCTTAGAGAAGGCGGAGGAACAGACAACATTGTATTCCTGATTTTCTGTGAGGTCGGCAACGTGCAGTGCAACAGCGAGGGTACACTTGCAGACTGTTGTAACAAGGAACACATGGAGAAACATGAAATGCTGAATATTTGCGAGGTCTGCAATTTGCAGTGCAACAGCGGAAAGATGATCGCTCACCATCGTTCTGGGAACAGGCATCAGAAAAGGCTCGATGCGCTTAAACGAAATGCAGTAGCGGCTTATGTCTGTCAATAGGGAGGTTGTACAGAAAGACGGCGGGCCCACTTATGGAGCTCTTATGCTATGCTGTTGTATCAATTTAACCACTCATATCTGGGACTGACTGCAGTTGCCCTTCATTGGCTGAAACGGCTTGGTTAACATGGTAGGACTTCATGTATCATGCGATACATATGCCTTCTTCCTATTTTTATAAAAAAAAATGTACATTACAAGCAGCTACTAGATGCCACGATGTTATTTTGCAGTACTTCCGTCTGTTCTACAAAATTTGAATGCTATCGTATGCAGTGGAGTAATTGACTAGGTACCTCTAGTATGTAGTACTATTTCTTTTTTTTTTGAAAGAAATATGTAGTACTATTTCAGCACTTCAAACTTGTTCAGAAATAGATAATGTCGATGCTGCACAGGCGCACAGCACATCCTTGACTATTATTGCATTTTCAAATTGTTTTTTCGATAGGGGAAAATTTATAGATACGGTCGCATTTTCAAATTTTACATAACAACTTAGCTTTGTTGCAATTTTTACAGTGGCTTTGATCTCCGGCTGTCCGGCTCCTGTCCTACTACGTTGTTTTGATTAACGGGGGAGTGTTTTGCATTAATATTTTATATTTAATCTATTTTTATCAACGAGTTATTTGCTATACATTGGTTTTTAAAGTGGAGCCAATTGCTCTGGGAGCAGGCCAAGTGGGAAAGCGGACCCCGGCGGGCGGCGACCGGGTCCGCGGCTCGCTTGGTCGCTAAGCAAACCGTCGGCGGCCTCCCTCCGATCATCGTCGTCCTCGTCATCATCACCAAAGGCTCAACCAGACTTTTTCCTCCCACCAAGTATTTGCTTTCGCACGCCCCACTTCCCTCTCTTGCGCGCCCTCCGCCTTGGCTCGCCCACCGGAATCCCAACCATCTCCGTTTACTCGCGAAAACTGCTCCACACCCCCCCCCCCCACCCCGGCGGACCCCTCGGAGCCGCCGCGCGGAAACGCGAGCACGCGAAGGGGAAGCGCTGCGAGCCTGCGACGGCCAGCCGCGGCCTTTAAATCCACGCGGCGGCCCTCCGCCAGCGGCCAGCCATTCCCACTCCCATCGAAACGGCTTCGTCCCCTCGGCCTCGCTCTGCTCCGCTCCGCTCCGCTCCTTCGCGGCCGACCGATCAACATGGAGTTCGCGCGCCGGGGCCCAGCCGCCGCCGCGGCCGACGGCGACGTCAGCGACTGCCGCCGCTCCCGCGACCCTCTGTCGCACGGTACGCGCACCTTTCGCCGCCACATCTACCTCTGCCCTGTGGACGTGGCTTTCGTGTATTGTGAGACGACAACAGAAAAGAAGTGATCCATGCAGTTTCGATTCTTTCAGATCACGCACGCTCTTGTGTTTCCATGCCAGCGAATGCGAATCCGTACCTATGCAACGCCTACCAATCACGCTGAAAAATGAGACATATGTTCTTGCCTAAATCTTCATGGCGCCTTAGAAATGATGTCCGTATAGTTTGTAGGATGGTTTGACCTAACCTGTAGCACCGCACCTGGTAAAAATCATAGTACTGCGAAGCATGCAACCGTAATTTGGTACAGTTCAGACTTCAGATTGCTTTTCCTTTTCCTTTTTCTTTAAAAAACTACTTATTCCTCTTATACAGTAAGTATGAGTTCCAATTAGATGTACAATTGTCGAAAGGGCGTGAACAATGCTGTGATGCGTCGATGATTTGCCACCAAGGAAAGAAGTATATATATGATCTTCTATTTTACTTACATCTAGTGCTGACCGACCGTGAAGAATTTCACTATGCTTGACTGGTGCAGGGTATTCGACTCTGGTGATCAGGGACGCGTTGCAGGCACAGCTTCAGAAGGATCGCCTTCGCCAGGAGATCATCGAGGCCGAGCTGGCCAAGATAGATCGCGCCCTTGACCGCATTTCCCTTGCTGATGTGCAACAGGGTATCCCCTACTCCTGTGCTAAGGAGTTCATGCCACACCTTGGGTTTTCGGGTGTGGTCAAAGATCCAAAGGAAAAGGATGGAAGTAGTGGGGAATTGAAGTCCTGGAAGCCTGTCACGGAGTATCGCCTCACTGAATGCTCGACTGATGGCAAGGCAGGTCAGGAGGGCAAAATGCAAGAGTCGAATGAGGTGGGCACCTTACTATAATGTTTTTCTTTTTCTCACAAGGCCGCTAATTAAGATACCCTCAAAGGTTTGACTTTTTGTTTTCTTGGTAGATTCTATATACGCATGGATTTGTTGAGGAAGTTACTTTGCTTATTTCGCATGGATCATACATTTTAATGTTCCAAATAAACTGCGTAAAGTTCTTAGTACCACGTTAGCTTCCCTTGCTTTTCAATTAACAATGATCTAATCGAAGTGCGTGTTAAACAAACAGACTAACCAGCCCAGGCCACGTTCACAGACATGGAAACTGACGGAAATAACCTTACCAGTAAAGCAACCAAAGTCACCAGAGAGATGGGGCTGTAACGTCTGCCAGGTGGAAGCAACAAGTGAGCACAACTTACAGCAGCATTTCGCAGGGCAGAAGCACCGGTCAAATGTGGCAAGCTTGGAATCAAGGAACAATGGTGGAAGGCACCAGACAACGACTCGTGCCCTGCACCAGGAAGGAAGCAAGAGTATGGCAATGAACTATGGGCACCTAGGACCACCCTCTGCTTGGGGTAAACTACCTCTGAATGGTTCTAGCAGCAACAGCGTTGTGAGCTCGGAGATGGCGCGGCACATGATGTCACTATACTTCTGCAAGGTCTGCAATGTGCAGTGCAGCAATGAGTTTATGTTTGAGGAGCATCGTCGGGGCAAGAAACACAGAGGGAAGGTGTGCAAGAAGAAGGTGATGACCTTCTGCAAGGTCTGCAATCTGCAGTGCAACAGCGAAAAGATGCTGGCCAACCATCTTATTGGGAAGAAGCATCAGAAAAATGCAAGCCTGATGGGGCTGATTTGAAGCATGGCGCTGGTACGATGGATGTATCCACGATTTGAATCATGCTATGGCGTTTTGCGCTCATTTCATGGAATCGCTGCAACTATCTTTTGTCATTAGTACAAAATATTTTGATATTTGTGTTATGAAATATGTATGCTGCTATGATATGTTGCAATGCTACTGTGAAGTTACTTTCATATTGACCAAAGTGCAGCCTTCCATCCCTTTCAGTTTTCACAACGTTTGGGTCCTCTCGTTTTGGAGGAATTAAAATCTACTTAATAAACTATGCTATTTGGCTTTGAATTTGACATCCCACCACTTTCAACCACTTTTCAAAGTTTACATATAAGTCTATTCTAAATTTATATAATGGAAGATGGAAATTGATTCTATACATCACCAAACTATATTTATATTCCGTAATTTATAGCACGCTCTTTGGCTCACTCCTTTATAGTAGAAATATAGCACATAATATCTCTCTCGAATGGTTAACAGCAAATATATTCCGTATATAATCATATTAGCTTAATAGATTTGTGCCTAAATTATGATTATTAGAATGGAATTCAATTCCAAGGTTCCAAATGGGGCCTTAAGGTAATCGGTTGTCAGTACGCTCTACACATTTTGACCAGCTTTTACAACTATACAGGTGCAAGGTAAAATGAGCACTTCTGTACGAAGGATCCAAAATTAAAATGCAGTTGACATTACAGTATATCCTTTCACTCCAGTCCTTGATCATTGCAAAAGTATCCATTTGACACTGTACAAAAACCAGGATTTCAACTCACCGACTGCTTCAATTATACACCCTTTTGGGTTTAGCTTATAGGGAAGGCAGTATGATTGTAACATAAGCATCTTTGTCAGTATCAATTGGTCATTTAGACTACTGAGTATTTGAGGTTCCATTACCTACGCTTATCCGATCCCTTTCCCCGAATCACACATAGGAAAGAAATGTCTTTTTTTTCTCAAAGATTCTGTCACAATTCCTAGTACAACAATGACAAAATGCTCGCTCATTATCCTTCTGGAAAGAAACACAAGAGAATTACAGTAATGTCCAACGGAAAGAGAATGAAATGTATACATGTGGATGAGTTTGAATATAATCATTCATTCCGGGATTGATTCATTTGGTTGTAACTGTCTTTTGCTCCGATCCTACTCATTTAACATGAAATGTACGACTATATACTTCCTACTGTTCCATCCATTCTTTTTTTTTGACTCTTGATTTTTTTGGACTTTGAGATACTTTACTCAACAATTATTTGAATTTTATATGGAGATATACAAATGTGATACTAAGTTACTAACATGATGCTCGTATTGAAGCAATGATGATAGTTAAACACTACAAATGTCAAACTTTTGACCGCTTGATGACATGGATTCCAAGGCATCATCAAATAAACAAAAATGAATAGATATATTAATAAAACATTTATGTTCCCACTTTTGTGTGTTTTATCTGTTCTTCACTTTTAGGCCAGTCTCAATGCATGAAACTTTGCACAGTTACTAAGAGCAAAAACTTGGTAACCGAGCTGAGGGAGTGTTATGGGGATGAAACTCCTCTTATATCCTATGAAACTCTCTCTTATCTCTCCTCGTAATAATCCAACCACATCAGCAAAATTTAATGCCCATGAAACATAGACCGGCATTATAGTGTTTGGCTAGACATTATTTAGTGCTATACAAACCATGCACCAGGCATCATTGATATTTATCTTTGATTTTTTTAACACGAATCAGGCAGAAGAGTTGCTGATTATATTAAAAAGCAGAAGAAGTGCAGACTGGGCAAAGTAAACAGATACAACTCTCAGCGGTTGGATTGGGATATCAACACACACCAAACTCAAACTTAAGAAAAAGAGAAAAAATAGATACAACTCAGACCGGTCGGAAAATGGACATCGACACGAGTGGCACAGGGCTAGAACCCAACTCAGAACACACGCACTACCACCTCCAAACCACTGCCGGCCGGTCACCATAGTGCCTCACGAAAACTCCCGAACGATAGAGGCGTTTGGGAGAATGCCATCATCACCGCTTGCTTCATCGTTGCCGATGATATCCCACACCGAGGTAGTCTACTGCAAGCTGCGTAGCCCTCACGCAAATGGAGCCTGTCGGTACATACAGACAGGGGTACCTTATGCTAGTGTGTCCAACCCGAGGGGCGCGAGGTTATCCGTAACCTCGCACTAAGCTTTTAGGTGACGGGGCGTACGGCCCGGGTCTGACAGCTGGGGTCACGGTCTCCGGATCTCACCCCGCGCCCTAGCAGGTCCAGCATCTCCACGTGCCCATAAGGACAAGATCCTCAAGAACGGCTACTGCGGGTCCGGACCACCGCGGGGTAGTCTTGGGCCCCTACGTGTGGAAGCCGGACCCCTAGGGAGCCAGCGACCCTAAGCCAGCCAGAGCGGCCCGGACCTCCCTTCCCACCAGGGAGGAGGTCCGGTGCCGCCATGTGCCCCTGGGGAAGCGGCCGCTAAACCAGCACCGCCACGTATCCGGTGGCAGTCAGCCTTCTGTGGGAAGCCAGCCCAACTACCGTATTAAATGCGGGTGGTTGGTGTGCGCGTGCCCGAGACAGGGCATGAGCTGCCCACTGACACGTTGGGCAGGTATGCTGACACCACGGTAAGCCCACCAGTTACCGAGGCGGCGCGTCGCATCACCGCACCGCGTGCGCTGGCGAGCGGCGTGCAGTCACATCACAGCGCCGCGCGCGTGAGTGAAGGGTTATTATGACATGTTGCGGGAGAGCCGCGGCGTGCGCTACTACATTGCGCGGAGGCTACAGCACGGCAGGTCAACATAGCCCCTTCGACTGTCAGCGGGAAATGACGCTACAATGACAGCACGTCTCTCACTACGCATGTCACTGACAGCAAACCCTGTGCCAGCGAGACGGCATATGGCCATACCCTAGTAGAGGATACGTACAGAAGTCAAAGAGGAAGATTTCCGAATCTGTAACATTTAAAGCTCCAATTTGTACGTTATTTAATATGTCGCCGGGTCCACCTATCGGGACCCCGCTCAGTGTACGCATTTCCCTTGAGCCTATAAAAGAGAGAGCGCACGTTAGAACAGAAGTTTTTCTAGGTTCCATCAACACAAGTTTCACACACTCACAAGCAATACAACACACAGTTGATGTAGGGTTTTACGCTCCGGTAGCCTGAACCACTCTAAACCCTTGTGTGCTTTCCGTGTTCATATACCTCTTGATCTAGCATTTCTTAACTTCACCAAACTCATTCTAAACTAGAATTAGATGGGTGCACTCCGCCACCCGGCTGGAGAAATCCTCCGAGGACGGAGCCGCTTGCGCCGCCTCTCAAGATGATGTCCTACGCCGGACTAACCGCTGCCAAAACAGGGCTAACCGCCGTAGACCCGCACGCCATGGGCTGCCTCAGCCACCGGCACACCAGGCGGGCGACCCACACAGCTGCGAGCCGCCGGCGCTGCCGACTGCACCGCCATCGCCCGCCACTGTTGGACGCTGCCGCCATCGACGAACGCCGCAGGGAGCTGGCGCCGCCAGATCCGGCCGCGGGGCACCCGGATCTGGTCGCCGGCCAGCGCCGCCTCGGGCCGCCGCCGCCGCACCAGCCCTGCGCTCCCGTCGCCGAACACGAGCAGCCGACCCCCGGGCGCGCAGATCAACCACCACTAGTGCTACTCCGCGGAGGGAGCAGCTCCGCCGTCGCCGTCTCCTCGCATCCGGGAGCGCCGGCCTCCTCCCAGATCCAAGCAAAACACGGCTCGTAGCCACGAAACTGCCCCGCCGCCGCCTTCCTAGCAGGCCCGCGAGCTTCCGCAGCTCTGCTCAGGCGACGGCGAGCGTTGGAGGCGCACGTGTATCGACTATGCTTTAGAATAAAGCACTGAGAGCATGCATGGTGCTCACCCCGACTGACATGCGGGCCACCCTGAGACTGAGAGCATGTATGGTGCTCACCCTAACTGACACGAGGGCCACTCTTAGCATTAAGAGCATCTATAGTGCTAGTGGTAGCCCACATTGATCATAATTCCCGCAAACAGTAGCACTTAGAAAATGCTCAAACCATAATATCAAATATTTATGATAGCACAATATGTATCTGAACTTGATGAACATTTTGAGTTCGACAATTCACAAAGTGAACTATATAACTAGCATAGTGTGGCAACATCATAAATTTCGGACGAAATTCTTTGACCATTTTTTTAGTGCTTCCGGCCGGCTCACCCTAGGTGCATGTTAGCTATTTTGTTCAAATAATAAAAAGATGTGGAATGCGTTTACGGGACTTGTCTTCCCACTAGGATTAGAAACCTGTTAACTCAAAATTTTGACCCTTAATTAAACGATTCGAGGGGTTGATTGGGATTTCAACTTTGGAATTAGCTAGTAAGAATTTTATGCCCCGTTTGGCATAGCTTATTTTGGCTTCAGGTTCACTTGTTTCACGCAAATCGAGATACTATAGTATGGAGCTGTTTTATAAAAAAATTGTGCTAAAATAAATTAGAAGTCAGACGAAGCTAATTTTTCTAACTTCACCAGCTTCAGCTTCGCTGGTGAAACTGTTGTTTTGGCATAAGCTACCAGATGAGGCGTTAGAAGTTCAATCCGGGCCTGGACTCCCCACGTGCGCCGTTGGGCAACGGCGATGGCTCCGGTTCAGGGCCGCGGCTGGCACCAGTGGCAGCCAACGGCGGTGCCAGCTCTAACTGCGATTAGGGCATTGGGCGTGGATGACGAGGGCGTGGGGAAGCCGGGGAGCCCCGTGGTGGGATTGGTGGCGGCGGTTTCCTAGGCTTCCACGTTCATGCGGGAGCGCGGCGAGTGAACGGGGTCTTGGGAAGGCGAGCCGTCGCGCGCGCCACTCACGAGGCAGCGCCGGAACCGGCGGACGCGAAGGCGAAGCGGAAGAGCCGCCGCTCCGATGCTGGATGGACGGTCGCGATGACGCCTGGACCTCTTTTGGACGGCGGATGCGCGAGCCTCCCCGGCCTTCAAATACCCGGCCTCACGATGCGCCCCCTCTCCGCCGTCTTGCTCACCGAGAAACCGCTCAGCACCCGATCGGGAGAACGATGGAGTTCTTCGCCGGCCGAGGCATAGTAGCCGCCCCGTCCGACGACGAAGGCGGCGGCAGCCGCTTCCCCGAGCCTCAGCAGCACGGTGTGTGGTTTTGCTTTCTTGCTGCCACCACGGGGGAATCTTGTCGTCTTCTCCTTCTCTCTCCAGTCTCCACTAGGAGTTGCTATGATTTGTGCTGACCAACAGGAACTCCATGCTGCTTGTGCGCAGGAGACTCGTCGATGCTGGTGATCAGGGACGCGCTGCTGTCGCAGCTCCAGAAGGACCGCCTCCGCCAGGACATCATCATGGCCGAGCTTGCCAGGATAGAGCGCGCGATGGCCCTGCGCTCTGCCGGCGGCGAACGGGCTGACCCGGTGCGCTTCCCCTCCAACGAGCACTTCGTGGCGCACAGCGGAGTAGCTGAGCATGGCGTCGGCGCGGATGAGGTCCATGATCTGAAGAAGAATGATGGAGTAGCGCACGATGGTGTGGGATTGGAGCCCGAGAAGCCTGCCATGGAAGATCACGCCGGTCAATGCTTTAAGACTTGCTGTAGTACCGGAAAGATGGCATGTCAGGAGAATGCAGCACTGGATGAGTGCAAAATGCAAGAATCCAGTCAGGTGAGCACCTTAACATTATTGTCCTTTTCATCCGATACTATCTGTTTTGCCTCGACATTTCTTATTCATTGTATTGATTCTTCAGATTGCTGTTTAGCTGAGGTTCTGGTTCCCTGAAACTAGAATTTGTATATGGAGATTTAAGCAGCAAGTTCACATGCTAATCTTGTAATCGAGCTGTTTAAGACAACAACTTGGTAGCAATTTTACTTGTGTTACTTTCACCATTACTCTGAACTTTACTTGTTGCTTTCACCATTACTCTGAATTGAGTAATTTTTCTTTTCAGACCACGCTTTCACCATTAGTTTAGTTAGTTACTAATGCTCTGAATTTCTAACCAAACTGCATGCCCAGCAGACTATGTTGCCCAACGAGACCCAGCCATCTTCAATTAAATGGAGTTGCGCCATCTGCCAGGCAAAAGCAACCAGTGAGGGCAACTTACAGCAGCATTTTGCCGGGCAGAGGCACCAGTCGAAAGTAGCAGCTCTGGTATCTAGAAGAAAAAATGCCAATTGTCAGAAGGCAACACCGACAGCAGAGGAAGCAAGGAACGTGAGGCAATATGCAGCAGAAAAGCCACATCCAACATGGCTTTGCAGGTTCTGCCAATCCAATTGCACTTGCAAATCAGACCTGGAGAACCACCTGAGAGGCAAGAGGCACAAAGCAAAGATCCAAGCCCTGCTGGAAGAATGCAAGAACACGATGATGGATTTTGGGTCGACAGAACTGAAATCGTATCCGAACAATGTGACAAAGGATGAAGAGAACCCTGCGTCGCTATGGAACTGCAGCCTTTGCCAAACCAAGTGGACTCGTCAGTCAGGGTTGGAGAACCACCTAAAGGGCAAGAGACACCAACTGAATTTTCTGGTTCTACAGGTAGAAGCACAACAATACCTTTCGGATTGGCGTTGTGGTATCTGTCTGGCCAAATGCAAGTCTGCATCTCAATTTGAGGATCACTGCAGTGGCAGAGGGCACAAGCAAAAGATAGATGCTCTTCTGAGAGGAGGCACTAATGCGAGACCAAGCACTTTCCAGGCTGAGAAGAAGCCACCTTCAGATGGTTCTAACATCAAGGGTGGAATCTCAGAGGAAACGGGGACACAGAGGACAATGTATTCTTGCAAGCTCTGCAATTTGCACTGCAACAGCAAGTACACGCTTGCTGAACATCGTCGGGGGAAGAAGCACATAGAGAAGGTGGAGAAAAGGATGTCATTGAGTTATTGCGAGGTCTGCAATTTGCAGTGCAACAGTGAGAAAATGTTTGCTCACCATCGTATGGGGAAGACACATCTAGCAAAGGTCAATGGCTGCTGATTGGAGATCAGTAGAGCAAGATTCTGGTACCAACGTTCATTTTGGGAACCGACTAGGATATATGTTCATGCAGTACTATCTATGCTCATCCGTTGCTTATGCTATGTTATTGATGGTTTTGAAGGGCGATGGTCTCTAACACAGATCTTTGACTTTGAGAACCCGTTTTTTTACTTATCTATATAAAAATATTTTCCACAAGCTACGTGCAGGTCTACGATACAATTGTGGAAGTAAAACACCCAAATATATAATGCAATTCCCTTAGAAGAATGTAAACAACCAGAAAAAAGAATGCAAGACCAAGCAAAAAGAAAACTACAATACCGGGAATTTAACCTCCAAGCTTACAATATCTCCACAACATTAAGAAATCTTTTTTCTTGATGACTAACTCATTCCATGCACAAAAGCGAATTCAATGTAGTCATCCTGAAATCTGGACAGAATTCATTCATGGCACCACGATTCTCATGTCAAACTTGCATAAGAGCAACCATCTGAATTTGTCAATCAGGCATTGCACCATGCCACCTTGCATATAACTATCCTTACTGATTGTTCCTGTACAAAGACTACGGAGCATTTGGGGGTATTGGGTAATCAATTATCATAGAAGATAGTTATTTCTTAACCAATATTAGGCCTTCAACGCCATCCGGTCTTGCCATGGGATCGTCCTCTTATCATCACTTGCTGGAGAGTTTCCTGTATCCCTACAAACAGATAATTTGACATCTGCTGCAATCATCTCTTCTTCCACCCCGACTTGATCAAACTTATCAGGTTCTAGATGGCCCCTATGCCCCTGGCAATCATTCCCCTCATCATTCTGCACACAAAGAGGTGCCTTTAAGAACCAGAAACCTATACTAAAAGCTTTTCTACCAGAAACTCATATTAAAGCTTTTCTCATACTACAATTTACTTCACGAACTCCCATTGCATACCACTAGAGATCCTTGGTTCAAGTCAAAATTTGGGTTTTTGCTGGACGAAGGCCCTTCAGTCCTGGCCGCATCATGATCTTCAAATGCTGAAGCCCTTCCCAATGGAGATGGAATGTACCGAGCCTTCTTCTTCAGCTTGTAATGTGTCTTCTGCGAATTGCCCTTGACAAAGGATCCGTACTTCTTTCGCAAGAACCTTGCAACATAAACCAGTTTACACAGTCAGCGAAGCTGAAAGGTGGCAGTGCTGTCAGCATGAAGTGATAAAGCAAGAACAGAGGAACTGTCATACTTGACTTCAGCAAGGAGGGCGAGCTTTGTCCGGTTTGCGCTCAGTAGCCTCTTCTTCTTTGCTTCAGTCTCCTGCAGCCAAATGTTGTATGTATATCAGCTACAAGTCAATCAAGTATATGATTACTACAAGATTTGTACTGTTGTGCCATTCTACAACTGGAATCATACAATCACTCCCTAGCACCCGGTTGTACGACAACAAAGAATCACACAATGCAAAACACCCCCACTGCTAACAACATTAGATGAATTAGCTGAATCATACAGTCACCCCCTAGCACCCGGTTGTACAACAAGAATCATACGATCAAACAACCCTCACTGCTAACAACATTAGGTGAACAATCAAATCAACTCCCAGGTATTACTACCGCAATGACTAATCCAAGAACACGCTAAACATCGACTATAACAGGGATAGCGTGAGAGATTGCATTCAAGCAGGCAGGGCACACTAGTCAATCAAGCTGGCCGTAAATCCAAACAACATTAGATAACAATCAAATCAACTCCCCGGTATAACTACTCCGCAATGACTAATCCAAGTACATGCTAAACATCGACAAGAACGATGGGGATAGCGTGAGAGATTGCAATCAAGCAGGCAGGGCACACTAGTCAATCAAGCTGGCCATAAATCCATCAACTAGGAGCAGCAAGAAAAGCAGGAAAAAAAGATTTGATGCTAGATTGAACAGAAGAAGAGTGAACTGCCAGGGAAGACGGCGCACGCGCTGCTCACCTGCACCAGGTCGTTGTAGTCGCGCCAGAGAGAGCGGAACCTGTCCCCGGCACCAGCGTCCCTCTCCGCGTGCGCCGCCGCAGCGGCCCTCTTCTTCTTGTCCTTGCTCCTCCGCACGAGCAGCGGCTCCCCGCCGCCGTCCATCGCGCCGGCGAGGCGAGGCGCGGCCGGCAACCCGGCGCCCGGGCTCGCGGCGGGGTCACGGGAGGCCGGGAGGGCGAGCACGGCGGCGGCGGCCGCGGAGGGTGGGGAGGGGAGGAGGCGAGATCCAGGCGGGGACGGGGAAGAGGAGGAGGGGAGACCGGGGCCGCGTGGTGGCGTCAGCAGGGCGTCTCCTTTCCTTCCCCTCTCCCCACCAATATCATCCATGTATCCGGTGCGGTGCGGGGGGCATCGCGTCGTGCCGGGGGCAGGTCAAGGGCGAGGCCGAGAGGCGGGGCGCGTGAGGCGACACAGCAGCCCGTGCTCTGCTCCGGAGGACCATTGGATTGGGTTGGGTGTCGGAGACGAGGGGCACGCTGCTGGCCCTCGCTGGCCGCTGGGCTCGGAGTCGGAGCTGGATGTGGTTGCAACGGCCACCACCTGTTTTTCCGCCATATCCAGGCGGTTGACGGTGGACCTCGGGCACCCATGAGGCCATGAAGCTTCGGTGCATGTTTTGGCGCCGGTGATTGGTCGGGACTGTTTGTCTTCCTCTCCCTCTCTCTCTCTCTGGTGTCCACACGGCAAATTTAACCCATCCTCTCCTCTCGAAAGCTTCAATCCTTTTCCATCCTCGAGCTTCCATCGCCGGACGCTAGATCGATTAGGAAGATACAGTACGGCCGTCAGCGGATGACGACGTAGGAATGCAGTTAGTTGCTTGCCATGGAAAACTTCTTTGTTAGCATTGTTTCGCACTCGTACCGGCATTTTGCTTACGCCAGACCAAAAGATGTCACCGTTTCTTTCCAATTGTGCCTGTGTGTTGTGTTGACAGCTGAAATCTAAGGATCGTTGTACAGTAGTAGCATAATTCCACGGATGGAACTGCAAGTTTCTTCTAGGCCAAGACTTTCGACTTGCAGCTACCTGTGACTTTGGCTTGGGGCCGGATTCTTGCTGGAACTTCTCTTTTGTAATCTGCAAGTTATTACCAAATGGAGTTTTTTTCTCTAGGATTTCAATCGTGCACCGCGCTCCTACATGGCATGGTGCACGGATCCACCCCTTTCTCTGGGATTTCACCCGTGATACGCTATACAACGCGTTGTTCCACCTGTCAAGCATGTGGGCCCACTTTTTTCTCCAGAATTTTGATTTCATCCGTGTACCGCACTCACTACACGACATGTTTTATCCACGTGTCACATGTGTGGGGTCCATCCTTTTCTTCGGGATTTCATCCATATACCGCACTCGCTACATGAATGTTGTATCCACTTGTCCATGTGTGGGGTTCACCCTTTTCTTCGGAATTTTATTTGTGTACCGCACTCGCTACACACATGTTGTACCCACCTGTCATGCTGTGTGGTCCACTCCTTTCTTCGGGATTTTTATCCGTGTACTGCATGTACTGCATAATATATGATATGTTGTACCCACTTTTTACGTGAGTGAGCCCACTCCTTTCTCCAGAATTTTATTTGTGCATTGCACTTGCTACAGGATATGTTGTATCCACCTATGACATGTATGTGACCTACTTCTTTCTTCGGGATTTCATCCATATCCAACACTCGCTAAACGATATGTATACCCACTTATCATATTGCGGGCCCACTCCTTTCTCTAGAGTTTTATCCTCATACTGCACTCGCTATATGACATGTTGTACCTACTTGTCATGTGTGTGGCCCACTCTTTTCTCTAGAATTTTATCTGTGTACCACACTCACTAGTCAACATGTTGTACCCACTTATCACATGTGTTGGGCTCACTCGTCTCTCCAAGTTCCATTCTCTTTTCTGTCTCCACTCTCATCTTAAATTCAAATTCACCGGCAAATCTTGGAATTTTACAGGATGTCCTGGTATGGAGAGCTTTAGAAAGAGGCGGGAATTTATGTGTGTGCGGTGACCTAAGACTAAGATCTTGAGTATGAATGCGGGATTTTGGTGCACCAGCAACACAGACTTCAAGGAGCTTGATGTGGATCGCAAAGGATATGTGGCCCCACCGTCTATTTTCTATTTCTTTTGTATGCATGGTACTTTTCCATTTCTTTTTTCACAAAATTTATATAAATAAAATTTTCAAAAAAATGATAGTGAAAATTTAATTAAATATTTATT
Source organism: Panicum hallii (assembly GCF_002211085.1). Classification (NCBI taxonomy): domain Eukaryota; kingdom Viridiplantae; phylum Streptophyta; class Magnoliopsida; order Poales; family Poaceae; genus Panicum; species Panicum hallii. The sequence continues at coordinate 43,201,523 of NC_038043.1, read as the reverse complement.
TTTAAAAAATAGAAAAAAAATAAATTTTGTGAAAAAGCTTTATAATTTTTTTCAAATAAGTTTAGAACAATTTTTTTGCTTGTACCATGAATGGTTACTGTAGGTGAAGGGTGGGTGGAGCAGGGATAGGGGATGATAGGATGGGAAATAAATATGATGTGGAGGGACTACATCTTGAAGAAAAAAGGAAAACAAAAACACAGATTAAAACGTGCACTAGGGGTTCCTTGGAGTGTGGTATCCCATTTTCTGGCCGTATTAGTAGAAATTTATTTGTGTTTTAGACATTTTTGTAAGGTTTTGTGTTTTGCACATTTCTAAAAATTATAACTTAACATTGTATTAAATCAATGTATACTCTTGTACAATACATGATGCGCTAGCCCTGAAGGGAACAGATACTTCGGCAACAAATTAAACATCACCTAAAAAGTTGTAGCCCAAACCAAATGAAGTGTGTTTCAAATAATATTTCCAAGCATATTCATAGAGCACATGCACTTAATGTCATGCGAACAAGTAGATTAAGCAAATACAAGGTAGAGAGCAAAAGAACTCAAGGACAAAAAGAAGAAAGTGGACGTGAGATTTGTTTCCCAAACTTCAACGACTTCCAAGTAAGTGCCTATGTCTCTGCTGAAGAGCTCTTAAGAAGCAGGGTCGCTTTGAACCACTGGCCCTTGCCAAGGAACCACGAAGATTGACCTTGGTCTTCTACCGATTTCTTCCTTTGAAGCAAATCAAACCTTCACAAAATTTCATGGCACGCAACAAGCTCGAGTGTTTGCCGTGCAATGCCTTTAGGAGGCTTACCGTCCAAGAGTAACAAACACAACTAAAGATTTTATGAACTTGGGTGCTCAAAGAATGAAGTGAAGATCACAAGCACTAACCTCTCTTTCCAATCTCCTTCTCAACCCAACTCTATTGTCTTCTCATAACTCAAGATAATGTAGAGAAAGGAGGTGAACTTTGGCCTTGGAGACGTGATCTTTGTAGGAGCACTAACAAGAAATGAAGATAGGAATGAAGAGACATATATACTCGAGTTCGCCAAAATTTCCTATTACCCTCATTCGGTTAAGTGTTAAATACTCTAGTACCTTACTAAATCATTTGGCTCTACGACCTACATTCAACGGCAGCCCACCTAAAATGGGCTACATGTGGGTACGTGAGTCAGCCCTTTTGCATCCCTAGCTTTGAACAGTTGTATCCCTCTTGACAGTAAGATATTTGTGGACTCAAATATAAATAGAAAAATATGCCAATATGAACTTCATGCAATTTTCTTTTTCATCTTGAGGTTGCCAACACCATTTGCATTTCACAATTGGGAGTATTCACATTAGTGTCTATGTAACAGTGATATTGTGCAATTACTAAATGCATAACAATTAGTTATTTTAGTTCTTTTTTCTAACAAAATACCTGTAAGAGTAGAAGTGAAATATGTCACTTGTGTTGGTGCCACTTACACCTGGCGTGAACCACAAGCGCACAGATTTGTGTAGCTTTTGCCTTAGGGTATTCCCTAAAGTTTATCAACTCAGTAACAGTGGTTTATGATTCAGCTCTTGTACTAATTATACTGAGTGAACAAAGCAAATGATGTGTATGAAATTTAAGTAAAGAACTAAGACTCATAAGTCAAAGACTATCAGTTGTGAACAAAGATGAATGGAACGATCTTCCCGAGGATCCAAGATCACTTGCATACGCTCTCACCACATAAACAGTATTGATATAAGAATTACCAAAAGATTGTGCATGAGCTCGACCTTTTTCCTCCCACATACCATCACTACAGAGGAGTAATCAACCATATCGCATCAAGCACACTATGATGATTTATGTAGGATAGCAATAACCAGAAGGTTACTGCAAATGTGCTGAGATTGCTGGCCAAGTGACGAGTTAGTATAAGAATTAATCCAAAGTCACCACTAAAACAATACCTAAAAGGTGTTGTAATCAAACATCAAAAACATGTAAACGAAAGATGAATTGATCTGTCCACCATGTGATCATTTTCATGGAGAATCCAACTCTGATTCACTTTGGCATTTTATATTTTAGATTTTACAATCACATGCCACATTATGGAATGGTATTGTGAATAAAAGGTTCCCTTCCTTTTACATTACACGCCATTTCTCTGTAACTGGAATGTACAACCCATAGATCGAGTTAACCTCAGTTCCTTATAACAATGCACATGTAGAAAAAACATGTTTAATTAATATAGTAAAACTAGGACACTCAAATTTAAGATAAGAGAGCTCAAACAGGTGTATGAGGATACAGCTACATTCAGGTCTGAAGTTAGACTTGAACATGCGGAAGTTTCTTATTTTGTTAGTCATGTGTTTTATCACTAAAGCATTATGAAAAAGTTCAACATCTATTGAGGATGTGGAGTTTGTTGTGGATGTATAAATTGTGCTCTTGGATGCGTGCTGTTTCAGATTATCTCGCCGTTATGGATTTGTTCGGTACATAACCTAATGAACTGTTGAGTGGAGTGCTAGGACTTCTAAGGCATGCTCATTCATTTGGTGTGTATGTCTAATTTGGGAAGTTGTTTTGCGAGGTATGTCATCTTTGGAGACGATATTCTGCTCCATCCATGACATGTGACATCATAGAATCAATAAAGCCAGCCACTCTTTTGTTCTTGAGCATATGCTACATTTCTCTCTTTGAGCAAGTTGTACTAACTTGAAAGTTTCAATGCAAAAAAAAAAAGACCACGAAACAAGCAACATCAGACGCAAATTAAAGAACAAAACATAGAAGAAAAGTTGCATTTTTTCCCTATACATTTTGATACGTACATGAGTGCAAGCCAACAATATAACTACTTGCGCACCTGATATAGTGATATCCAACAAAGTTGAATTAACCCACATTGCATCAGAATGATTGGAGTTCTGCAAAAATTGGCGTCACTGTTGTGTAGGGACAGAATAATATGAACCCAGACTGTTGCATTTGTGTGCGTTGATTTGGAAATCCTCTAGCCGCATTGGAAGCGTGGTTTTGACATGCATGATAAAAAAGCATGCCTTCTTGTAATCATTAATCCTCACGACCTAGAGCAGAAAATGAGACAGGTGATTTGAAAGCCACAATATATGCCACCAAGCTTGGCATTTCATCAGTGAGATATTTACTGATGAAGGTTTAGTAATCTCAACATGATTATTCTTTTGTGTGGTTGCCGCGGGTTTGTATTGAATTTAAACTCAAAGTTGAACTTATCAAATCGATGCACGTTCAGTAAATATTCCCTCCGTCCCAAATTACAATTCATTTTAGCTTATTTAGATACATAATTTTTGCTATGTATCTGGATACAGTGTGCATTTAGGTGCATAGCAAAATATATATATCTAGAAAAGTCAAAACGAATTGTAATTTAGGACGAAGGTAGTACATAATAATAAACAAGTAGAAGCGAAAAGCTAAGTGGGATAATTACATGTCTGAAGTTCACAAGTACCAGTGGACCACCGGTTCAGCCGTGTTCAGCTAAGAGCCCGTGCTTTCATGCCATTCTGCAGTGCTGGTTGCAATCGTCGGATCTAGATACCTAGGACGACTAAGGAGTGCTGGATGTCTGCATAATGCATCCACCACAAGATGTTGTGGCTTATGTTCCTTCTTGGACCACCACCTTGTTCATCAGTAACTGCTCCATTTCAATATGCTAGTGATGCTGCTTGACCAATCTAAAATGGAGGACGGTGCTGCAGACTTGGGATTCAAGATGAAAAATTCAGGCCAAACTTAATGCATAATTTCAGCACTGCGCTTTGTGTGCATAATTCCAGCATTCAAGCCTGTGCTTTTGGACAGCAGGCGCCGATGCTTACGAATTCAAGGAAACGCCCTTCCCTTCCGAGTCCCAGTGCCTTCGCTAACATGTTGCATGGCCTTATGCATGCTCCGTCGATGACTCCAGCAAATGTACGTCCATGTGATTCCACGTAATTCGTCAAAACCAGCGGGGAAATCTGGCACTGGGTTTGCTGGAAAAGCATAAGCAGGCGGTACTGACGGTGGAAAGGGACTAAATCGAGCGCCAATATATGTGGGATTCTTTCTTCCCTTTGGCGCTCTGCCAAGTCGGAAAGACGGCTATAAAAGCCCAGCCGCGCGCGGCAAGACAAAGCAAGCTAAGGCGGCAACGGGCCGATCGAGCACGCCAGGCATGGGCTCTCAGCAGGACGAAGGAGGCGCCGCCGCCGAGGTCGTCTACCTCCATGGCGTCCTGGAGGTGACGGTGTTCGAGGCCGAGCACCTCCACAACGCCATCTACGGCCGGATCATGGAGGTAAACCTGACGGAACGCACGGCGCTGCGGACATGCACGCCTCTGTTTTTCATTTTTTTTTTTCTGCTCGGTCGTGTCGCAGCACAGAATGACAGAACAGTAGCTTCTCTCTGCTGTACTGTAGTGAGCTGTGTTTCTGTTTGCTTTGCACTCATGCATGGTTTGCTTGCGAGCTAATGGATTGGCCGCCAAGGATGCTCTCCCCTTTTTCGCAGTTCGTGGTCACCAACCGCCACAGACTGTTCGCAGATTGTCCTGACGAAACGCGAACGCATCGTGCACCGTCTCTTGAATTAACAAATCCTCAAGTTAACCACTGCGATGACTGGCTTAAAAAAACTACTGAAGAATTTTTCGTAAAATTGTCTAGTGCACATATAGGCTAATTGTCAGATCGAACAGAGCGATGATTTTTAGACACAGAACAGAATTACTTTCAGCTCTGTGAAAGATCCTGTGCGTAGCGATCGATGATGGCACGACTTTGTTTGGCGACGGGCAGGCGACGGAGAAGCTGCAGGAGACCATGGGCGTGCGCTGCCTCCAGCACAGCCGGCTCTACGTCGACGTCGACGTCGGCGCGGCGCGGGTGGCCCGCACCCGCGAGGTGGAGTTCCACCCCACCAGCCCGGCCTGGAACCAGTCGTTCCGCCTGCACTGCGCCTACCCCGCCGCCGCGGTCACCTTCACGGTCAAGAACCAACACCTCATCGGCGCGGGCGTCCTCGGCGCCGGCTCTGTGCCCGCCGCGCGCGTCGCCTCGGGGCAGCCGGTCGAGTGCTGGCTCGCGCTCCACGGCGGCGAGCACAGCCACGAGACGCACACCCCGAGCCTCCGCGTCCGCCTGCAGTTCCTCGACGTGGAGCGCGACCCGTCCTGGGGCGCCGGGGTCCGGCTCCCCGGGTTCGCCGGCGTCAAGCCCGCGTTCTTCCCGGAACGGACGGGGTGCAGCGTCACGCTGTACCAGAACGCGCACCTGACCGACGAGTTCGACCCGGGGGTCCGCCTCGACGGCGGGCGCGCGTACCGGCCGGCGCGGCTGTGGGAGGACCTGTACGCCGCCATCCGCGACGCGCGGCGGTTCGTGTACGTGGCGGGGTGGTCGGTGAGCACGGAGATCACGCTGGTGCGCGACCCGGGCCGGATGGTCCCCGGCGCCGAAGGCGTCACGCTGGGCGAGCTGCTGAAGCGGAAGGCCGACGAGGGCGTCGCCGTGCTGGTGATGCCGTGGCAGGACAACACCTCCGTGTCGTTCCTCGGCAACGCCGGCCTGATGAAGACGCACGACGAGGAGACCCGGAGGTTCTTCGAGGGCACCAACGTGCGGTGCTTCCTCTGCCCGCGCAACGCCGACGCCTCCCTCACCATGGTGCAGCACGTCCAGACCAGCGCCGAGTTCACGCACCACCAGAAGACCGTCACGCTCGACGCCGCCACGCCGGGCACCGGAGACGACGGACGCCACGTCGTCAGCTTCATCGGCGGCATAGACCTCTGCGACGGCAGGTACGACGACGAGAACCACACGCTGTTCCGGGACCTCGACACGACGTACCTCCACGACTTCATGCAGAACAACTACAAGCACGCCTGCCTGAGCCGCGGCGGCCCGCGGGAGCCGTGGCACGACGTGCACTGCAGACTGGAGGGCCCCGCGGCGTGGGACGTGCTCACCAACTTCGAGCAGCGGTGGAGGAAGCAGGCGCCGGAGGGCATGCGCGGCTGCCTGCTCGATCTGAGCCCGACGGCGCTCCCCGACCCCGCAGGCCTCGGCAACGACACCGGCTCGTGGAACGTGCAGGTGTTCCGGTCCATCGACGACGCGTCCGTCGTGGGGTTCCCCTCCGACCCGGCCGAGGCCGCCGCGTTGGGGCTGACGAGCGGCAAGGACGTCACGGTGGACCGGAGCATCCAGACCGGCTACGTCGAGGCCATCCGGCGCGCGCGGCGGTTCATCTACATCGAGAACCAGTACTTCCTCGGCGGGTGCGCGTCGTGGGCGGAGGACCGGGGCGCTGGCTGCCTCAACCTGGTGCCCGTCGAGATCGCGCTCAAGGTCGCCGCCAAGATCCGGCGCGGCGAGCGGTTCGCGGCGTACGTCGTGACGCCGATGTGGCCCGAGGGGTTGCCGGCGGGCGAGGCCGTGCAGGCCATCCTGCTCTGGAACAGGCGGACCGTGGAGATGATGTACGGCATCGTCATGGAGGCCATCGACGACGCCGGGCTGCGCGGCCAGGCGCACCCCTGCGACTACCTCAACTTCTTCTGCCTCGGGAACCGGGAGGCGCCGCTCCCCGGCGAGTACTCGCCGCCGGAGACGCCGGAGAAGGACACGGACTACTGGCGCTCGCAGGTGAACCGCCGCGGCCCCATCTACGTGCACGCCAAGCTCATGATCGGTACGCGCTCGCTGTCCTCAGATTATCTTGCGTTGTCGTCGGCACCTTAGAGCTCTCAGTCTGATCTCACCGTCTCTTGCTTGCAGTGGACGACGAGTACGTCATCGTCGGCTCGGCGAACCTGAACGAGCGATCGCTGGCCGGCAACCGGGACAGCGAGATCGCGCAGGGGAGCTACCAGCCGGCGCACCTGAACGGGCCGTGCGGGCGCGCGCGGGGGGAGGTGCACGGGTTCCGGATGTCGCTGTGGCACGAGCATTTCATGGCGCGCCACGCCGGCGAGGACGGCGGCGGCGACGACCGGGCCGTGTTCCTGGAGCCCGAGAGCGTGGAGTGCGTGCGGGCGGTGCGCCGTGCCGCGGACCGGCTGTGGGGCGTGTACACGCAGGACAGGGTGGAGAACCTACCCGGCCACCTGCTGCCGTTCCCGATAACCGTATCGGAGTTCGGCGAGGTGGCCGACCTGCCGGCGGACGGGTGTTTTCCGGACACGAGCGCGCCGGTTAAGGGGAGGAAAGCGGTGAAGCTTCCTGACATCCTGACCACCTGAGAACCTGAGATGATCCCGCTTTCGCTTGTACGACTATGTCGGTCCTAAGAACCTGACCGGAGGAGTATGCTTCAAAAGGAATCATGGCCAATGAGACCGCGGCGTCAACGGGCAGAGAGGTACCGCCGCATCTAGGTCCTGGTGGATGTACAGTACCTAATTGCCCGCTTATGGGCTGTCCAAAGGAAAGCTGGTAGCTTGCGTACGTGTATTCATAGGGGTGAGTGTGCGTGAATATCTAAGTTATACTGTGTAATCTAGAAAAATGCAGCTGCTCCAGTATTTTCTCTGGTACCCATTGATCGTCAGGGCATATAAAAATGAATGTGAAGTCTTATGTGAGACCGCTAATGTTCCAATACACTCGTTCATATCCTTCTTAGATGAAGGATTATGGTAATATTGATCGTCGGAGCTTGCTGCCCTTGCGGCCTTGCTATCCTCGTCACCGTACTTGCGCCCTTTGCCGTCATGGCTCTCGCCAGTCCTCTTGGTTCTGCCAAGTTTTGCGCCAACAAGCGTGCTCTTCTGGACTTCTACACACCTAAACTAGGTTGAAAGCCTAACTTCACGTAATACGCCAATACGGACAGGGACAGCCATCGCTATTAAAACACCCCGCGCGCGTGCTTGCACTGAGTTCGTCAGTCAAACTCAAGCATACAGATTCCACGAGCACCTAACGAGCTCTTCCCATAAGAAACATCTCATACCATGACGTTGAAAGATTTAGATGCACTAATCTTCCTATCGACAAAAATGTAATGCTAATTCATATTCTCAAAGGCCCAATTCCAAAGCTTTTTTACGATTATATCATGATTTATAAATGCAAAAGGCAAGAATGAATTTTTTTAGACCAAAAGACAAGAGGAAATGTTTGGAAGAAGAAGAAAATCTAGCTGCTCCTTGGAACGGACAATCCAAAGAGCCTCACAACAGACTGGGCTTTTTTGAACCCGCAGACTGGGCCTTTTTTGACACGCGACTGGGCTTTTTACTCACAAGGGCCTGACGCTGATGAACTCAGGGCCCGACGGCGTTCCTGCCCACAAACCCAAGTGACGACATCGGCACATCAGCCTCCCACCCTCTCTCTCTCTCTCTGTCTCACCTCGGTCTCTCTCAGACTCTCACGGTCTGATTCTCACCAAGCGGGAAAACCAAAATCGAAACCCCAAGTCCCCAACCGCCCAAAATCCCCACAAGCCCCACCGCGCCGCTCCCATCCTCCCCGGCGCCTCCCCGACCCGCGGCGGCCGCCGATGGAGCGGATCCACGTTGCCGTGCGCTCGCGGCCTCTCTCACCGGAGGACGCGCGGAGCAGCCCGTGGAGGATCTCCGGCAACACCATTGCCCACTCCGCGCAGTCCTCCATCCGCTTCGAGTTTGGTGAGCCTTCGCCCTTCCGTTCCGCCCCGCTTGGCTTGGCTTCCATGCCATTTGATACTGTGGGGGGTTCCTGATTGGTTGAGCTCCCCGTCGTTCTCGCAGACAGGATATTCGGTCAGGAGTGCCGCACCTCCGAGGTCTACGAGACTCGAACCAAGCACATCGTCGACTCCGTGGTCCAAGGGTTCAATGGTAATCTCGTTTGCTCTGTTCGCTGGGGTTGTTCCCCCCGGGGGCAAACGAGTTGGGTCCAAACGCATTTCAGAGTTGTTTACTTTTTTTTTTAAGAAACAGGAGGGGAAACTCCCCTACTGATTAGATATATTTATAAGAGAAAAGAAAACAGAATTACATCTAAAAACAAAGGGTAGCTGCCGAACGAAAGAAAGAAAAAACAATAACAACAGCAACACATGAAACAAACACCGAAGGTCAAACTAGGCGGCACCAAGCATCTAACTACTCATTCAAAGCCAGCCAAACTCTCATTCATCAATCTTGGACGGCTTCGCTCTGTGAAGGAGAAAACTGAATTCCGTTCAGAACTTCCTCTTGCAGTCTTGAACTGTTGGGCGGACATTATTAAAAATCCAATCATTCCTGGTGGTCCAGATGCACCAGGCCATGAGTATGATGATCTCCAACGCAAAAGAGACCCCAAGTCTATGTCAGGCTGATAGGTGTCCACCCCGCTTGCTGTCGTGGATTATGGGTGTCGAACGCGCGTACTTTGTACTCCCACCGTTCCAAATTATAGGTAGTTTTGACTTTTAATATATGTTTTTTTGTATGCATCTAGATATAGCGTATATCTAGGTGCATAACAAATACTCCCTCCATCCCAAAATATGTGCTCGTTTAGCATTTAAATTTTGTCCCCACAAAGAGTGCTCTTTTAGCTTTTAATGAGGTCCATCTAATTAAAGCAATGTGAAATAACAAAAATAAATTATAGAGAAGGACATGAGCTAATCAAATCTTAGTAGATGCTACTTTTCCGATTCCAATGCATTTGCATTTATTGAGGATCTAGAGAACCAAATAAGCAACAAGGTTTTCAATCACAACTGCTATAAGTAATAAGAGGCAACAAGGTCATTTCTCACAGCTAGTAATGTGTCTGAATTTTCTAAACGAACACTTATTTTGGTACGAAGGGAGCACTATGTATCTAGAAAAGTCAAAACGACCTATAATTTCGAATGGAGGAAGTACAATATGGCTTTAGTAATGTAATTTAGCGGTCTTCAGATTACTGTAGATACGCAACATCCTCCATTGTTTTTTGTACCCCCCCCCCCCCCCCCCCCCCCCCCCCGGGGCGTCCTCGTCCTGTTTCCACAACCTTATTTCAATATTGCACTAGGTAGAATGAAACCCACGCTTCCTCCACAGCTTCCTTAAGGAATGTAGTATGACATCCTTCCCACAATTTGTGACATTTTGGCATCTCCTTTAACGCCACCAGACGAACCATTGGAGGTGCTACGGTAGTTTAGGTCGAGTCATGTTGAGTACGATATATATTGTTCTGTAATGTCAATACATGCACGTGAACTTCAGTTGAATCATTATTTCAATCTTGATTACCTTGTCATTTTAATTTTAGTTTAGAGTAGTATTATGGCTATCTTGTCAGGAACCTATATTTTCTCTAGTTGAAGAACTGAAGTTGGTTCTAGTCTCATAGGACTGTAGAATTCTAGCAGCCAGTAGTGTCTACCTAGGAACGGCACTACAGTGCTATGCTCTTTGTCTTCCATTTACTGTAATTTTCATCGTTCAGCAAGTCCAATACTGTTTATCTGACACTGACTGCATGTTCATATCATTCTCTTTTATTTTCCTTTCCATTTTTTATGTTGTGCTATATCTTGTCTCCTTTCTTGGTTCTTCATGCAAAAGAATTTTCTTAATCTATGAGGCAATTTGCTGAGTCTATATGAATTGAAATCAACTGGTCTCTTTCATCATGACAGGCACTGTTTTTGCATATGGTCAAACTAACAGTGGGAAGACCTACACGATGAGAGGATCGGCTAATGAACCTGGAATAATACCACTTGCAGTTCATGACTTATTCCAGCGTATTGAAGAGGTTAATTCTACATAGCGCTGCTCAACAACCACTATTTATTATGCTTACTTTAGTGTACACTATGAGAATTGAGCGAGATATGTTCTTCTAGTGTACATATTCAATTAGTTCATTCTTAATTTGTGTGCAAAAGATTCTTGATGTAATTTATCCTGAATGCTGTTAGGGTTTGCTTAATGTGTTTTACAAAGGCTGGCTAGCATAGTCCTTAGCCACTTTTTCCTTAATTGTCATAATTTTCTGCGTTATTATATTGAAGCTTGGCTAAAGTTTTTATTCACGTGCTCTGTATTCTGTTTGGCTTATTTGTTTTAGCTATTGTGTAGCATATGGACAGAGAATTTCTTGTCCGGATGTCTTACATGGAAATTTACAATGAAGAGATTAATGACCTTCTTGTGCCAGAACATCGGAAGTTGCAGATTCATGAGAGTAGTGAGGTGAACATCCATTCTTTTAATATGAAATTGACCACTAACACCATTTTTAAATAGTAGTCTTAAAGTTACGTGTTGCTAATTTTGATTGAAGAAAGGGATATTTGTTGCCGGTTTAAGAGAAGAAATTGTAACATGCGCAGAGCAAGTCATGGACTTTATGTCTTTTGGAGAATGTAAGCTTTCTCGAACGTCTGCTGGTTCAGTTACTATATAATTCATTCTTCCTAATAAACTGCTAGCAAAATTGCAGCTCACCGGCATATTGGGGAGACAAACATGAATCTTTACAGCAGCCGTTCTCACACTATATTTCGCATGGTATGCTTATATTCCTCTGTATTATTTTCCTATGGATCGCAATTTTGATTCTTATGCTACTAAGTGCCCAGGTAATTGAGAGCAGAGAAAAAGGAGATGATAATGAAGCTGAAGATTCTTGTGATGCTGTACGAGTATCTGTATTGGTATGTGCAATTACCACTACTCTCTCCAGTAGATAATATTTGCTTTTTATTGGAATACATGCAGTTTATCTTTCAAATTTTGGTTATCTATATTGTTAAGAATATTTTAGATTGGGAATTATATTTTTAGATTTGTGTTGAATGATACTCCCTAGTCCATGCATTCATATTTTTCAGTGAACAGGGAGAAGGGTGTCTTGTAAAATGTTGCAAAAACTAAATGAGTATGGAAGATGTAGTCATGTCAATTCTTGAGTTTGTACAAGAAATGAAACATCAGAATTGTTTTTTAGGGACCATTGCCCGAACATCACTTATTTTTGACTGGAGGGAGTACATATTTAACTATTGATGTATAAGATCCTGGTTTCTCGCTTTTCTTCCATTTAATTGAATTATTCACATTTCAGAACCTTGTCGACTTAGCTGGCTCAGAACGTGCTGCAAAGACCGGTGCAGAGGGTGTGAGGCTTAAGGAGGGTTCTCATATTAATAAAAGTCTTATGATTCTTGGTACGGTTATAAAGAAACTTAGTGAAGGCATAGAGGGTCAAGGGTAAGTTATTAAATTTTTTACAAGTGGAGCCTAACTTGTTTTGATATTTTTTCATTACCGCTTTAATAATGGATTTTGTTCTCAGGGGACATGTTCCGTACCGTGACAGTAAGCTGACAAGAATATTGCAGCCTGCTCTGGGTGGAAATTCTAACACAGCTATCATCTGTAATATAACACTTGCACAGGTATGTCATATCTCACTATCTGCAAGCAATCGAGTTCTCATGTTGTTTGGACTACTGGATTATGGAAGTAGAAAAATGTACTGCTTATTTCATTCTTGCAAAATTGTATCCTGAAGTATGAACTACTGAAGCATCTTCCATTGCATATTCCTAGTGATTATTTTGCTTACTGATTGATGTTTCGTTGTGGAAATTAAGTTGAAAGGTGTCACTAACTTCTCTTTTATATTTTTATCACATTTAGTTAACAACTTGAAGCAGGCATTCTGAATTTCCATCTATCGACTCAGTTTTTATCGAAGCAAAATTTAGTATTCAACATGTAATTAGGCAACAAAAAGAGCAAAGATTATAGTCTTAAAACTAAAACTTTTGTTATATGTATCGTGGTAAACTATTTAGTTTATATTTTGTAGGTACATGCTGATGAGACAAAAAGCAGTTTGCAATTTGCAAGTAGAGCATTGCGTGTAACAAATTGTGCATGCGTTAATGAGGTACTAACATGTTTCTTTTGCCAGCTAGATACTATTTCTATTTATCATGCTATAATTGCATAAATCCTTACATTATATATCTGCAGATTTTGACAGATGCTGCGTTATTAAAACGCCAAAGGAAAGAAATAGAAGAGCTCCGTGCAAAACTTAGGGTATGTTTTAAAGTGTGCTTAAGCATTAAATCTATACAGCTTCAAGATACAAACTTGCACTCCTTTCTGTCCTTAGAACTCTCAAAGTGATCATTGGGGGGAAGAAATCCTGAATTTGCGGAACACACTACTGCAGGTTGCTTTCTCAGCATTTCTTTTTTTTCCCTACTCAGTGATTCATGAATATATAATACATCGAGTAATCTGATTATTATTTTTCTAGAGTGAACTGGAAAAGGAAAGGATTGCTTTAGAGTTGGAGGAGGAAAAGAAAGCTAAAGAGCAGCGTGACAAACGCTTGATTGAACAGGCAAAGAAAATTGAGAATCTTAGTTCACTGGTACTAAATTCAGAGAGAGATGACAGGAGTATTGCTTTTAGTAAGGTTAGTTGTCACAATTTGTTATGTAATATGTAACAGTTGTCTAAGGCATATTTTTTTCTCGAATACGCATGAGAGCTGCGTATCATTGCATTAAGAGACATTGTCCAAGGCATATAAACTGCATGGTTGCTCATTGTTCCTTCTTCCAATTTTTCTTCATAGGTGTTCTTTCTTTTCTGCTGATAACTTGAAGTAAAATCTGTTTAAACTTTAGACTTTACAAAAATGGTCATAAGACACATGCCTCTTTTAAACATAAGACCAACAATGTAGCACTACTCTTTATCCTACTAATAATTTTTCTTACGAAAAAATTCGTTGTTGAACAGGACAAAAGAAGGGTAACATGGTGTCCTGGACCAAAAGCAAGGCAATTTGGTATTGAGGTATCATTGTAACTGATGCTCTTCAACATGTTCAATTTGGCATTCTGAAAGTCTACAGGCACATCTTTTGTTTTTGGATGGCTCTGCAACATTGTTTGATCACCTTATCATTTTTGAAATGTTATTCAGAAAGAATTTCGCCCAGAGTATTTGTCTAGATGTTCTTCTCTCTGTGAATGCTTTTGCTTTTCATCCTTTTTCTTAGGATATGTGAATAATAAATAACATATGTGGTGGACTGGTGGTGTCATTTTTCAGGGCATGCCATACATATATTAATACAATTCTTTTCTTTCATATCAAATCGTCGTGAGAGTATTGAAATTTATGCAAAAGATGACTGGTTGTGTTAAGAATATATTCTGAGTATCTATACATAATATCCAGGTTTTAGGACCTGTCGAGGAAGGCCCTACAAGCAGCACGGTTAGAAATGAACGCAATATGGGAATGCCACCACATTTTGAAGAGCTAATGCAAGGAAGTTATGCAAGTAATGATGAGCCTTGTGCTAATGCTTGCTCACCTAGTGATATGGCCAAATACACTGAAGATGTTTCTCTACCTGATTCACATGCTTTGCTGCACGTTACCAACCGAAGAAAGACAAATACAATGGTGGTTGATTCTGATACTTCTAGTTTTGAGCTTTTGGCCTTTTGTTAATACAAGATGCCTAATCAAGTTTGGATTTCTTTCTCTAAAAATATTTTGTAATTTTTTTTGGTTACATATCTGATTGTTGAATACATGGTCTTGCCAGAAGAAATCAGATCAAGAGCAATTCGGGGGGACAGCTGGTGAACTAATAATACCCGAAGACGCTCATGATGGGAATAATGCTCTGCAAAGTCAGGAATGCACTGTGCCTTGTGTAGTTAGTAGCTTATCTGCTCGAGAGTCTGAAGCCATTCTTGTCATTAAACAACTTCAAGATCAGGTGGTACTCCCCCCCCCCCCCCCCCCCCCCCCCCCCCCCAGTATCGTGCTACTCTGAAATAAAAAAAATTAAGTATTTGAATAAATCCCAAGCAGATCAAGTTGTTGGAGGCAGAGAAGAGTTCTATTCAAACTAATTTGGATGATGTTCTTGAGTTGGCAACTCAACAGAAGACCTCGTTCAATGAGAAGTATGAAAAGGTGAAGGATGCTACACTTTGGAAATTAAAAGTTATTCTGTATCCGTAGTAAACACTACATTCGATTCAAGTTATCAAACTCTAAAATATCCTTAAGAAAATTTTACCTTCATTATTTTTCCACGATCGATGATAACTTTTTGATGAAATTTGTGCTTTACCTTGAAGCTGTTCTTACATTCTATACCACTTTGCCTATTTGCAGCTTCAGCAGAATGCTCTGGCCGCACAAGAACAAGCAAAAGTTGCTAATGAGAAGCTTTCCACACTGTCTGCTACTATAAAATCCAATCAGGCACTTTGTTACCCTCTTCCAGTTGCATTATATCCTTTTTTCTGTAAAACAAACCATAGCTAGGAATTTAGTTTCTTTCCATCTTCCTGCAACCATTTGTTCACTTCATGTTATTGCCTGACTAATTACATGACTGGATACATGTATGAAACATTTTTCTCCAACTTCCAGGAAGTAGCTTACGGATTCCTCAGTAATGTATTGATGGAGACTGAAGGAATAAATTTGGGGATGCATCAGTTGAGGAACTCAGTTGAAAGCGCTCTTTCTTTTATTGATGAACTTTCTCAGAATCTCTTGATGATGGCACAAGGCATTCTTGTATGGTTTCTATCATTTTTATGACAGCATCTCCAGATTGGACTTTCTTGAATAATCCTGTCATTTAGTTAAATCAACTGTCTTATTTGATATTCAGCAATGAGTATCAGCAGGCATTTTAGTCCATTATACACAGTAGCTCAGTTCATCTTAGAGATGCAAATTGTAAATCTGATCCACCCTATAATTTCTTCACCTATATGCTAATATCCTACATTCCTACTACCACAAAGAAATATAATGTGAATGGCTATCATGATCTTTGAGAGTTGTGAACCAATTGCATTGCTATGTTACTGTTATAAGCTTTGAAAAATCCTACATGCAGTCTGGTGAAAATGTCTCATCAATGGAGCACTCTGTTATGCTATTTATTGATTTCCAAGTAGATTTATGTATGCTTAGTGTAGTACTGCATCTATTTAACTGTCTGAACATAGTTTCCAACTTTCAATCCTAGTATCATGTGTAGTTGATATGTACTTTTGCTTTCCATAGGAAGTAAAGCACTCTGCTCATGAAGATATTAGACAGTTTGGTTCTATGGTCAGGGATTATGAGAAACTGTCAGCTTGTTTGATGAAAAAAGTCTGCAAACTTGAAACAGAGAAGGTATCTTCAAATTCTCTTTCCTAATGCACTTAAGTTTTTAAGCAGTTATTTTTTTCAATGTTACTCTGATTTGAATGCAGAAACTGTTAGAGGAACAATCCCAAGATCAACAAAATGAAATTGATAAACTGAAGTCCAATCTGGCAAGCTGTGAGAAGGACATAGATGTTTGTTACTGACTAATCTCTTTTCAATTATTTAATTTCCTAGTTCCTAATCCCGAGCTTACGGAAAAAAATACTTATACTCAGGACTGTACTCTTCAACATGAACTGGAGAAGGAAGGGATTCTCTCAGAGCTCCTAAACCTCCAAAAGGAAGTATTGACCTTGTCATCATCCTCTTTGATGAAAGAAAAGGAATCTATCCGAAAGGAACTTGATAGGACTAAAACTAAGTTAAGAGAGACCGAGACCAAACTTAAGAATTCCGTTCAGGAGAAAATAAAACTTCAGGTTGGTTATCAACTTGCTGTATTATAAATTTTATTACCGCTTAAAAGCCAGCTGTTCTGATGTACAAACGATACATGTTCTTTTACCAGAGTGAAAAAGCAGAGGCCCACAAAGAAGTTAAGAAATTGAAAAGCCAAAGAACTTTGCTTGAACGTGATTTACGGAAGCGTGATTCAGCTACTGTTGACAAAAGGCATGAACTGAATTCCACGCCACAGGAACTTGCTGGAGTTTTTGATCAAGCTGTCCAGATGCAGGTATTCATTATTCTTTGCAAACACCACATCTAGTATGTACTGTCATCATGGCTTACATATTGGAGTCACTAGTCTTGCATTGTTACCAGTTACAGCTATTCGTAGATCACTACAGATGCTTAAAACTTATAAACATTAGACCTTGGCTTTAAAAATGACTTGCGTTTTCTTTACTTTGAGATCATATCTGCTGGAGAACCGAGCAGTGGTAGAGCCTCATGCTCAGAGGATGCCCAACTAGGCTTGAACCCACCTTTCACAGTTTGTGTTGTGGGTACCTCCAAAAAGGGTTTCTATTGAGTTGCATGCACTTCGAGGCAAAGCCTGGGAAAGTCCCCTCTTTTAAGGCAAAGCCAGGGATGTCTTCTCCTGTGGCCTGAGTTATATGCTGGGAATATAACATAGTACAAAAAACTCTTTCAGGAGCTTTGTGGCCATGAATATCATTTCCTTTTCTTTTATATCCAGGAGGAGTACCAAAAGCTTGAGATGCACGTTTTTGATATGGAGGCGGAAATTTCTTCATTACAAGAAGCTTTAAAGACTTCAGTCGCTGAAAAGGACGAAGCATTATCTAAAGTAGAGCTTATGACATCGGAACTAGAAGATCTCGCGAATAAATTGAATTCAGCAGAATTAGAAAGGAACTCCTTAAGCGATGAAATTGCACTTTTGGTATACATCACACGCCTTTGCAAATATCCTAACCTTATTGCTTTTTTGCATTCTTTTTGTCTACTCAATTTTTCAATCATGAAACTGTATTTTGTGATGCAGACCAAAAGGTCAAATTCATCCGAATCGACCCTTAAAAGATTGGAGGCTTCTCTCAATTCTGTATCAAGGGAAAAGGAAGATATGGGAATGGTAAAGCACTATACTTTAATTCATTAGCTGTTATTTGGGATTCTTTTCATTTTGTTTAAAATGAAATGCAGCAACTTACTGATGCACTTCTGGACATGGAGTCTGAAAGATCAATTTGGGCAGCAAAGAAGAAGGAATATCTAGAAGCTAGTCAGAGATTGAATACTTGCCTTGATGAGAACCGCAAACTATCAGAAGATTTGATTAAGGTACCTTTGACAGAGTAATGTGTTTAGTTGCCATAATTTACGCATCTACTGTGTCCAATTTACCTATCTGGGCCTTACCCAGATGGTTAACGACACTGTTAAGTTGGTTTACAGAGGGGCTTTAAGTTTAATATATTCAATATATATTCCTTGCTCTTTACTACTGATACTCCAAAGAACTTCTGTATTAAATAAAATGTTGTCATACACTACTAGGTGCGGCAAGAGCTAGCGTCTTGTAGAGAACAGTGCAGAACTCCGGAGGAAAAATTGGCTCATTCCCTAGAGAGTAACATGAATGAGAAAGGAATAAAATTCTGGTCAGTCTTCTTATCGAATCTTTTCCAACAAGCATCTGTGTCTGTATATGAGCTTCAGTGTTGTTTGACTGAAGGATTAACATGATATGTATGAGCTTGTAGCCTTGTACATGGGCTGTTTCTATTATTTTTATATCATCATTTTTAACATGCAGCTAAGAAGGCTTCCAAGTTTTAGAAAGAAGCCTGTTAATGGGAGATACTTTCAAAATATATTAAAAAAACTCGACCGGTGGCGGAAGAACCGCCCCCACGGCATTGCAATTAAGAAGGGACCGTATGACCCTGGCCAAGAAAACCCCTGAACCCTGGCCCATGCCCATATGGGCCAAACTGAACTTGGGCTGGCGTATACCGTTACCCAGGCCGGCACACCGCACCGTAGCCTGGGCCGGGAACGCACCACAGCCACAAGCCAGCGAGCACAGCGAGGGGGATTTTTTGGGTGCAATGCCAGGGTTCGAACCCTGGTCGGTGGGCACGACCACAACCAGCCACATCACTGAGCTATTGCTCAGTTTGCGGTACTTTCAAAATATAAGAACATATTCGATTGATTCTGCTTTGCATCAAAACTGCAAATTTTGTCTTTCAAAAAAAGAATTGCAATTTTGTATTGATGTGCTCTGAATTATTGGGCATACTTTTAAAATGGTTCAAGATAATTTTAGAAGGCAAAAAATCATTGGGGTTATATAAACTTAGACATGTTTGCAAAGTCAATAAATAGCGGGTTCTGGGCAATAACCAATAAGTGAATGTTTAACATAATGGGTCTAGTAGAAAGCGTGCGTGGTTTTTTACACAAAAGATGCGTTTGCAAATTTGCATAGGCTCACTTACTACTGACAAGTAGACTTGTCTCATGCAGCAGCGAGGCCTGTAAAGGATCCGACCAATTTGTGGAAAAAGGAAGAACTATTGATGGTGCTGTAGGTGAAAAAGTAAGTCTTGTAGTCTCTTTATTTTGCTCTACTTCTCTTTGGGGCTTCAAAGTTTTTGGACATTATGAAACCAAATATGTTTTTCCTCTTCTCCTATGTGTCATTGTGTCAAGACTCAAGAGCGAAAAAGGGGTTAAGGGTAGGAAACAACCTCGTGACCAAGGATTGACTAAGATGCTAAAGATAGGGCCCTGACCCCCTTTCTACACAGCTGCGCCTCCTTGATCTCGTGGATGACCTGCTGCACATGGCGCTTGTTTTGTTGAACACGCAGTCCCATATCCACCAGACCCCTTACCCTTGCTCTGAAACCATATAAAATGATGTGTTTACATCATATTGTCATGGGCCTCATGATTCAATAATAAATACTTGCAGGGGAAATTATCACTAGAGCAGATATTTTGTTTTCAGTATTTCCCAATAAGCAACAATTGCCTCAATTCTTGTTGATACTCAGTGGCGGAACGTGAGGCATATGGAAGGAGGGGCCAATTAGTGCTAATGAGCTAATCTACAGATGGATAACTGTGTTAATATATCATATCTCAAAGAAATTTCATTGACCAAGGGGGGGCCAGTACCCTGTGTTGGCCTCTACTGAGGTCCGCCAGTGTTGATACTGTTGTCTATACAACTGGAAGCGATGTCACTTATTGGATATTTCCAATAATATTAAATGCTACAGTTATTTTTCCAGGTAGTGAAATTTTTGGTAGGTTTATTTTCTATATTTCTGTTGACTCCATTTTGAACAGGAACTTCAGAAACAACTTTTGATGATTACTGAAGAGCGTAATAGTTTACTTTCTGAGACACAGCAGATGAGGTTAATCGTCAATGAAGCAGAGGTTTTGAAAGAGAATTGTGACAGAAAAGCAAGTGCTTTATATATTACTAACCATAAGTTAACTCATTAAGAACTAACTTGTTTTCTGTTGCTTTTTACAATGCAGTTAATACATGCCAAAGCTACAATAGATGAGTTGAGCTCTAGGATATCTATCATGGAAGTCAATAGGAAAGATGTAAGCACCCCTGAACTCATTGTGTCTACTATCGCTTAAGGCTATAAGGACATTGGATTTCATTTAAAAAAAGGTTGTAGGTTGCTTTGTATCTTTATCACACCACATTTTGAAAATAAATTCATAGCATGTGCAAGACTCCAACTGGATCCTGTAAAAAGAGCATCCCATGTTTTATTGCTCTCATTTCAAGTATTTTGGAACACATCTTTGAATACTATTTTCATATGAGCAACATGAGCCAACACTCTTGTAGTGTAGTGGTAAGCTTCTCAGTTCAGGAAGACACCAACCAGGGTTCAAATCCTGGTGGCAGCAAAAAAATCCCCTTGCTAGCAATCCAAAAAATAGTAGCAGGGTGCCTATCTGTGGCACCTATGGTTGGTTTGGGCCCTCTTACCTGGGGGTAGTTGCAGTGGTCACTAACCCAGTGGGTTGTGGTTGGCCCAGGTTACCGTGCAGGCCTACAGTGTGAAGCCGGGGTTCGAGGGTTTTCTCGGCCGGTTTGGCTGAGATTTCTTCTTAGTGCAATGCCATGGGGGCGGTCTTTCCCCTGCCGGTCGAGTTTTTCATATGAGCAACATGAAGTTCTGAATATGAAGATGTTGATCTTGGATGAAAATTTGGATATTTTGACTGAATCCTTTGTTAACTGGAGTTTTTCATTTCGTTTCATGTCATTTAATTTTCAAAAGTAACTTATATCAATTTTCCAAGTTGGCATCTCAAAAATTGTGCATCAACTTATCAAACTTCAGTAGCAGTTTTCTACGTTGTAGCTTAGGTAACTTGGCCGTTATGTGGAAGTGCATATTGCATAACATTCTTGTGTTTACAGGATGCTGTGGTTAATAACAAAGAGAAGACAAAGCTTCGCATGCAGATTCGGTCACTGCAACCAGAACTTGATGCCCATCGTGGACGGCTCAAAGAAGCGGTGAATGAGATGAAGATCATGGACGCCAAATACCAAGAAGCATCCACCAAGCTGAAGAAGGAGCTTTCTCAGAGCTGCCGTGAAGTCCTGAGGTTGAGAGAAATACTTAAAGAGATACAGGGAGCATCAAACTGAGATTGTAAATTTGTCGCATATCTTCTTTTCGCAGCTCGCGTAGCAGAAATGTAAATATGTGATCGATCGACCATATGGAAGGCACACGGTATTTCCTTAACCAGTAAGGGTATGTATAGGTGCATTTGTGCCCCCATTTTTTTCTCTGTTTGTGCCGAAACGTAACAACAACGAAGCAGTACGTTTGATGAGTTTTGTAGGGGTTGAGCAACCATGTCTTGAGACTTGGGAGTTGACGTAATAATCCCTGATTCATGCATCCATCGTTGTGTCCAAAAGATTGAGTGCTGAGGATGTCTTGCGCTCTTGTACCGAGAGCACGCGAGTACTATCATTTTGAAAACCTGGGCCGAGCATTGTTGTGTCGTAGCTATCGATTGTTTGGTCGTCAGGCACCCAAAGCAAACCTGCTGTAGTTCAATCTGAAGTTGGCTGGGTATTCTAGGAGGATTAGAAAGCCGGTCGGGAATGAGACCCGTCGTCTTCATTGACGCAGCTTCATGATGAAACCGCACCATCCATTCTCTCCCACTGCCAGTCCTGGAAGCAGCTACCAGAACCATACCCTTGGGCCTTGGGCCACCTGCTCGCCTGGTCACCACGCTTACGGCTTATCCAATCACCTCTCCCCTCCCTCAATGATCCCATCTGACAAAGGGAAAGGGCAGAGGGCAGGGTGAGATCAACAGAGGCGCGCGCGTGGGGCGGACGGTCATGATTCGCGCAATCGCGCACGCATGCCTGCGCCGCGCCCGCCCCCGCCCCGCTCGGCTGGAGCAGGTTTTCAGCGGCGAGTGGCGCGCAATCATGGACGCGCACGCGGCGACGTGAGGCCACCAGGGACCGCACGCACGGCACGGCACGGCGCGTGACGCCCCCCCGGTGCGATCTCGGCCGTCCGAGACGGCCTCGGCGGCCAGGATCCCGTCGCCGGGCGAGCCTGGCGCCGCCGGAACAGTGTCGGCTGGCGCGGTGCGCGCTCTCAGCTCTGGTCCCGTTCACCGGCACACTCGCGAACCATGATCGCGCGTACGAGAAAGATTCTGCGCGGATCCTGCACGGTTCGGGTGAGGTTGACACGCGGGCCCTCCCCAGTTGCCTGCCGGGCCCCGCGCGTCACGCTATACTGCTTGCTGCCGGTAAGCTCTCACGGTACTGTGGCATTGCTCTACAAGTGCGACGAACGAAGGGAAGCGGCTGACTAATCACGGGGTTTATTTAAGCACCCTATGGGGAACGACTCGATGATGGCGGAAATCCTGCGAG
Source organism: Panicum hallii (assembly GCF_002211085.1). Taxonomy (NCBI): domain Eukaryota; kingdom Viridiplantae; phylum Streptophyta; class Magnoliopsida; order Poales; family Poaceae; genus Panicum; species Panicum hallii. The sequence continues at coordinate 43,178,889 of NC_038043.1, read as the reverse complement.
ATTCCTCGGCGGTGATCGGAGCGGGCGCGACGATGATTGCGCATGATGCCGCCGCCGGCCGGCAGCGCAGGCTGCGGCCATCTCGTGTTCCAGGAACCCAAGGATCCGGCGGAGACGACGATCATGGACCCCGGCCCTGCTAGCGAGGGCCATCGATCGGTCTGGCGTCGAGCTCGAGCCCCTAGCTACGCTTCTTGACCGCGCCGGACCACGGTGACCGGCCGGGCGAATAGCGTGATACGCTTCGCGTCATCGGCGCCGGCAATGATTGCCGGATCGGAGCGGCCGATCCGTCGCGTGCCGCGTCCGCTGGTCCTGGCCCGGGTTGGACCGTCCCTTTCCAGAGGCAAGACCACATCATGCAAGCAAGCGGCTCGCTCGATGCGAGGCGAGGTGAATAGGTGATCCTCCAGCGGTGCGGACCCGGCCGGGCTTCGGTTTGGTTGCCTGTCCCCGTCCCGCACCGTACGTGCAACGCTCCAAAGTCCACACGCTACGTACAGCGCGCACACGCTGATCCGGACATGCACGTCGATCGATCGGCTGTAGACACGCTGTGCCCGTGGGCATGGATCCCGTGTTGTGTAGGCAGGTCTCGACACAGGTGATGAAGTCGCCGCGGCCTGTATACCTGCACGGCGGCGGTCCACACCGCACGTGTGAGCACAGCGCCGTGGACGGCCGACCTCCCACCCACCGCGCCGGGCCACGACCCCGTCTCTCCGGCGGCCAGCTAGCCGTGGTGGCTGGTCGCCGACACGGACAGCCGCAGGGACGCCCGCCACACGCGTGTGGCTGCCTGGCTGCATTGGGACCTTGGGGGGCCCGGAGGAAGGTTGGCAGAGTGGCTTGTATGCTCGTCGACCCATCACGCTCTGCGACGGTCCAGCTGCAGTACCTGAAACTTCAGAACGGACTGTCTTCTGTTCACTTGATCTCGCCCGGGTGTCTGACCGGCGACGATCGCCGTGATTCCGTGCTGCGCGGCCACGGTTTGATCGAATTCGGATTCAGAGAGAATGTGCATGTTTCAGGTTTTGGATCCCCTCTGAACGAATTCAGAAAGATGGCAGTTTCAGTTTGAAAGAGAGAGGGAGGGAGATCGAGAACAAAACGGCCCTGCATTAAAGCGGAAACGATCAGCTGCTGCCGATGTACAGTGCGTGTGGGGGCAACATTCTGTTGGGCCGTCGTCCGCATCCGAGCCTAGATTCTAGAGAGGTGGCACGCTGCCTGCTGGCGAGGTCCTCGGCCGGCCGGCTTGCCGGCGAGCGAGATCAAGCGTCCCGTCCGTCCGTCCATCATCCAACAGTTCCCTCCCATCGATGGAGAGCCCGTCCAAGCGGGGTGACCACCAAACAACGTCGGCTTCCGCTTGTCCCGGTCGTAAACTCCAACCAGCTACCATGTTTGCTGCCTACACGCACGGACACGAGCCGGCCAGCTTTAGGGTGGCATCTAGGAGCAGAGCACATCGATGTGTGGCCGGTGGGGCTGGGGGTGGGCTCAGCTTGGTGACCTTTTCACTGGGCGGGGTGCTTGCCTCATTGCCTGCTCGGGGAGGCCGCTCTCCGCCTACACGAGGAGCAGCGGGAGGTCACTAGGGTTATAGGTCGCCATGTTTGAGGCACGGCAACTTTATGCATGGTAGCTTCGCCCCCCTTGCAGCTGGCCTGATGCGCCACCTCAAGATTCGGTTGGAAGGGGAGCCCAAGATGGAGCAGTGGTGGCCAGTGGGTGCAATGTATATACTGGAGATTAGGAGTAGCGCCTTAATCATACGTCTATTTATTATTTTCGGTGCCACAACACACGCTTGATATACATATGCTCATCTTTATAGATATATATTGAATTACTGATGCGCAGTCTACCCTTGCACGAACTTTTGAAGGACTAGACCGGCATATATGCATACACTGAGACCGTCCGCCGTCGTCACCACATATGTGTCTCCATCCCAAGTTAGGACTAAAATCGACTTTGTAGGAACATAGAAAAGGGTAGAAATTCGGTGAGGGACATAGATCAGCAGTGACCCAGTTGTTGAGTACTCGAGGAAATGTGTGCTAATTCACTTGGTTTGGACGAGACCCCACACCAGCACCTGTGCCATGCAACCCACGAACAGGATCGGAGTACGTGCGTGCAAAGGCAGACAAAGGAGCGCCAGCGAGGAAACGTGAGAGGCCTCTGCTTCGGGATAGCAAGGGGAGCACTGGAAGAGGCCAGACAGGGTCTGCGCCTCTGCGGAGCGGCAGCGCACATCTCGGCCACCGGCCGCGTTGCGTGCGCGCCCCGCCCACCCGACGCGACGTGGCCACGCTTGCCCTCCCGCCAGGCCACCACGGCACCGCAAGAGCAAGGGCGCAGGCAGCGGGCAGAGCCGTGGCCAGGGCTTGGCGTCCGCGCCAAGCAAACCAGTCCTAGTCTACTCCCGCGACGTAGCCTCACGCCCCTCGAGGCCGCGCACACCCGGCCCGAACCCACCCAGTTTTCTCAGCTCCCCGAAGCGAGCGATCGACGCCATGCCGCAGCGCGGCGCATGACCGGCCGACGGCCGTGGCCAGCTCGATCCGTGTTCCGCTTCGTTCCACACGTCGAGCGCATCATCCTGTCCACGCGGGGGGATGGCGATTGGACGCCCGGGTACCGTCGCACCTTGCGTTGTGCTGTAGCTGGGTTCCGGCGGCCGGACAAGGGTTGACACGCATGCTCTGCTCCAGCGCGTTGGTTGACTTTTTCACGCGCAGCGTGCGGTCTAGTCAGCATGCAGGTTGCGGTTTGCACATAGGTAACCGGTGAGGTTTGCAACTTTGTATGTATATAGTAAGTATAATTTTAAGTCGTCGTGTGAAGTCTCATCTCAGTCTTCACACTTCTTTCATATCGTCCAGGTACGGTTTTCGTCGGGAAAAGAATAGTCATCCAAAGTTTAATCCAGGACCAACAAGTTTATTTCATACGTAACGTGTGAACGAAATTAAAGAAGCCAAATACTAGTCCTCATACGTACGATCAAGTGCGTGCGTGGATTTAGAATCTCTTGGTCGCGGTCGTCGGTGAGATCAAGCCCACGGCGTGGCGCCTGGTAGCCCTAGCTAGTTTAATAATCAGCCACGCACAACGGCCTTTGGTTCTCCGCGAGCTGAACATGATGCCCCAGCCCTGCACCGGAGAGAGACCGCCCGGCCGCCTGCCGGCGAGCTGCATCTCGCAACGTGCTTCTGTCGAGGCACTGCCCCTTCAACCAGCGACCCGGCTCGCTCGCAGCTGGCTTCTAGCTCAATTCCCCTCAGCTAGCTACGTGCATTGGCCCTGCAAGTGTATTAACTGGAAGAACTGGAACTAGGAGAGATCTTCTTATTAGTCACTATATAATTATAAAAAATCCAAGCCAAAAGAAAATGCTAGCCGCCGTACGCACACTTGCGCGGCGAGACGCATCATTGCAGTGCTTGTCATGCATCATGCAGCAACTTAACGCGGCCTGATTGATCTAGATTTGTTGCCAGTAATCGGCGCGTCATGATCGAGAGCGCATGTACGACTATAGGGTGGGGTCCATGCCATGCCATGCAGCGCGCCCTGCAAAAGGAATCAAAGGGCTGTGCGTGCTTTCAGCTTGTAGGACGGCTCATCACACATTTACTTGCCTTCTTTTTGAACACCCTAATTTTCATTTACGAACCTAAATAAATTGGTTAGATTTTTTGCAGGTTCGATAAAATTTATTTAATTTATTTTAAGTTTAAAATATTTACCGTGAATTATAAATAATTTACTTAGCTATAAAAAGAAATATAAAAAATAGATCTTGAGCATTCATGCCACTTTGCATGGTTTTATTGTTTGAGTTCAGTTGAATTTAAATTTTTCCAAATTTAAATTCAAATAAATTATGCTTGCTTCCTTTTTGTTCAAATAAAATCTTTCTCCTTTTCTTTTCTCCTCCTCTCCCTTTTTCCTCTTGCCCCGGCCCAATATCTCTTTCTTTCTCTCTTTCTCCTTCTCCCTTTTCCTCCTTCGCGGCACAACCCGCGGCTCACGCCGGCCTGCTCTGCCCTCCCTCCTTCTCCCCCTTTCTCTCACCTCAAGGTGGGCTCCGCCCGTCGGACCCCTCTTCCACCTCGATCTAGGCTCGGACTCGAGCCCGAGTCCGACCGGCGCACGCTTCCCTGCACAGCCTAGGGCCCGCACGCCGAGGTCCCCTCGACCCCTATAAATAGCGCTGCCCCCATGCCCTTGCCTCACATCGAGGCGCAACCACCGCCCCTCGCCTCGCAAACCCTAGCTGCTACCGCACCTCGGCCGCCTGATACCTCGCCGCCTCGTCGCTTCCCTGCTTCCACGACGCACCGTCGGAGTCGCCTTGGGGTAAGGACCGCCGTCGGCCACTTTTCCCCCTTTCTCACACCTTCTCGAGCCCAGGATTCCTCGCCGACGCCCCACTTCGCCCTTTGCCGCCGATGACCGCCTGCTGGCCCCCAACCCGCCGGGCTGAGCCCGCCTTCGAGTTCCCCTTCTCGCTCTCCTTCTCCTAGGCCAAACCCCGATCCAATCCGAGCCCGATTTCGGGGAAATCCGGCGAGCCGCCGCCACAAAACCCGCCGCCAGCATCCCTGCCCCGCCGCCCGAGCCGCCTCACTCGCCGCCCACCGTCCATCTAGATCGGATGGCCCAGATCCGATCTACCCCCGAGTCAGACCAACCCCGTAATGGTCAGCCCTGGGCGTTTTTGCATAAGAGCCCCTCGGTTTTATTAGAATCAACCCGTAGTCCGCTGGAGTTCAAAAGTATTTAAGAAACATCATTTTTCTTCTGTTTTAGCCCCTGGACTTTTCTGATATAGAACCCGCCGTCCAAATCTCTATTTTTCAATCTAAACCCCAGATGTAAGGTTTATTTATATTTTAGCCCTCTGTTTCTTCGTTTGGAGGCTCTTTAGTTTCAAATCTTTTACAAATAAGCCTCTAAAACCATATTTTAGCCGTAACTTCTCCGTTCTATCTCCATTTTCATCGATTCTTGCACTCACGTGATCCTTGCGACGTGCACAGTAGCTTTATAACTTTGTTTTGTTCTGTTTATATCGTTTGGTGTACTGTTTCTTATTTATTGTACTTGTTTGCATGTATAAACTTGTGTGGTGTGATAGGCGGTGTGCAGTTCGAGGATCCGCGAGACTAAGGCTTTGAAGACACCCCTGAGCAGCAGCAGTCCTTTGAGGAAGGCAAGCGGTACTTGATTGTACTTTGGTTCCAATAATCTTAATACACACATTTACTTTATATGCATGCATGAATCTGTAATTTGATGGATCCCAAACTGAGGATGTGCCTAGTTTCTACTGTACTTCCTTGATTAAACCTGGGTTGTTTTACTTTATATTGTAGCTATGGTAGTTGCTCATCTACTTAGACTATGGTTGGTTAACTTGGAAACAATGTTACACTTATTTTATTTTATATTCTGGAATACCTTTATGGTGTTAATTACAAGATCATTATTTTAATTAGAATATGGAGAACCACCTAGAAAAATAATGCAACTACGATACCATATGGCTCTCATCTTGGTTAATTAATTAGAAATTTTAGCTTATGCTAATCTTACCGAAAGGGCAAGAGGGGTTGCATCGTCGGGGTATAGCTCGGTCATCTTGAGGTTATGATATGGTCATGGTTAAGACGTCTTCCTCGTTAGGAAGAGTTATGACCGCTTTAACTTGAAATCTTAGCGGATTGTTATAAATTAGAGATATAAAGGCCTCGTAGTGAATCCCTGCCGCTCACCTCGGAAGTATTTTTAAGAGCGTTGCAAACCCGGGCATCAAGGGAAACACGAGTTGTGGGTAAAGTGTACAACCTCTGCAGAGTGAAAACTGATATATTAGCCATGCTCATGGTTAAGAACGGATTGGATCCTCATATGATAGTTGAACTTGAAGATGATCTAAATTGATGTTATTTATTTACGTTGTTGTTACTTATCTCTTTTACTTACTTAAAGGTTTGTGGTATATACTTACACTTAGTTAATGCTTGCTAAATAAAACTTGACCAATTAAAAGTGCTTATCACAGTCAAATCATATCAGCTTTTCCTTAAAATTGACCTTGCATGTCATATAGTTTACTTCACTTGCTGAGTACCAACCATAAGTGTACTTATACTTACTTTATTAAAACCAATGCTGCTCAGAACAAAATAATTGTTCGAAGTTTCCGGAAGACTTCAAGAAGTTCTAGGCGTATGTCTCCTAGTCATCTGACTGTGAAGTTGAAATTCCACTGCCAGTTAAAGATATTTATTTGTTTGCTTAAGATTAAAACTTTCGGTCATGTAATAAATACTTTAGTACTCTCTCTCGATAGAACTTGATCCTAACGCATATACATACATATGAGATGCATCTGTTTCTTGTTAAAACCGGATGTGACACTTTTAATTTTTCTTTTATTTTTTTTGCTGGCGAGAGGCAGCATGCAAACCCTTTGCTTCGACGACGGAGAGGTAGGTGCATGTTACCTGCATATATCAGCGGGTTGCGTCGCGGCAACACTGAGATGTTACTCTACCGCCTTTAACTTCCCGCGAGCTAATCATTAGCTGTTAATGATGACGGGCATCTTCGTTAACTCCCTGATAGCTCGCTTTGGACTATCGCCGGCCGGCTGCCCGGGGCCTCCACGCCAGAATCATTTTGCACCACGCACATTGAAACTTGAAAGGGAAATGAAGAGAGGCAGGACCACTTGAGTTGATGGCATTGCATTTGTATACTGGTGCCCACCTGGTTATGAATGCCTGATTGCTAATTACTCCTTTCGTCCTAAAAAAAATACAACCCTCGCTTCTCGAGTAGTCAAATAATTTCAAATTTAATCAAATCTATATAAAATAATATTAGTATTATGTTACAAAATAAAAATCATCGTGTAATATCTTTTCATACTAAATCTATTTGGTGACATAAATATTTATATTTTTTATAAATTTGATTAAATTTAAAATTATTTGACTTCTCGAAAGCGAGAGTTGTATTTTTTAGGATGACGCAGGGAGTACACTCGAGGGATTTCGATGTCTGAATGTTGGTGCTTGCGTCTGAGTTAAGGGTAATATAAAAGCAACTTATCAAAGAAGAAAAGAGGAAACACGGACAGTACACGGAGCGTGGGTACGCGCTTTATCAAACCGCACATCAAAACTCACACACATGCTACGTGAACAAATGCAAACCAATTTATTTTTGCGGGTTTGTGGACGCATTGGCTCCGGTTTTGGGCTCGATCTGTTGCAACGTACCGATGATAGAAAGGAGAAGCTTGCCAAAATTTGTAGAGTCAAAGATCCATGGAATTCTTCGCGTCCCATGGATGGCTATTTATTTTGCACATTGGTCAGTAACGATGGACCACTATGTGTTTTAAACATTATACACGATGTAATAATTGTGGACTTCTATGAAGAAGAGGTCTGAAGCCGGATGTTTTCCGTTATCTAAAAAATCATAAAAAAAAACATACTACGTGACGTAGCATGGGTGCCTTTTATATACACTAAAAAGGGGAAAAAGAGGAATTGCAAAATGTTGGTAATAATGCTTGTGTCTAAAGTTACACACTTACAGTTTTGCCATTGATTTCATGGTAGGTTCCCAAGCAACCTTCTTTGAACTTGGATTTCCCGTGCCACGTCAATACAACGTTGCAAATTAACTACAGAGTTGACTCCACCATAGTGTTGTGCACATATGCATCAGGCGGCCTGATTTCTCTGGGTCACCATGTTCACCCCATCAACCAGACTACTCATGCATATGCATGCACACACACGCCACAAAAACTGCAGCCACAGGTATAGATCTCCTCTCCTCTCCTCTCCTCTCAGTCGTCTCTCACTCTGGGATGCCTCGATCGATCTGCATGCATTAGAGTATCAGCATCTAATCATACCTTTTGGCAAAAGCCGGTCCGGCCGCAGATTAGTTTACCCACAAAGCTCACCGGCCCCGGCCCGTCGTCGTTTGACCCAGATTCTCCATCCCCGGCGCGGCCGCTGAATTAACAAAGCCCGGCCGCGCCGGCCGGCCGCCTCGAGCGCGTTCACGCGCGCGTGGCGATCGAGAGGATGACGCTGCGTCGAGTCGACGATCCTCCTCATGGACACGCACGATCGATATCTCCGTCACCAACCATGCACCGATTATGGCCACGCGCAAGATCTCACTGCTGGCATCATCATCATGCAATGCCCATCGATGGCGGATCGGAGGAAAACGAGACAAGAAAACACAGAGCCAGCCATCGGCGCGTACGGCCGGCTCCCTGGTGCCGCATGGATCGTCGTCGCGCATTTGTTGTGGATATCGGACCATGCTGCTGCCGACCTGCACGCAGCAGCGCGCGTGGCCACCGCCGTGTGGCCGCTCGATCGCGCGTCTGTGGCAGCGGCTGCTTCCGCGGCGCGCGTCGGCACAGCACGCGTGGCGCGGTGCGCGGCGGCCGTCGTCGTCGGCGGCGGCGGCGAGCGGGAAAGCCGGTAGCTAGGATCGCGGCCGGAAAGGTGGTGGACTGGTGAGGGGCGTGATGAGATGCCGGGCGATCGATCGACTTAGTTGCCATGGGCCTAATTAGAGGTCGGTCGGTCGGTCGGTCGGTCGAGATGCGAATAGAATAGGATTAATCACGGGTCACGCTGCCTTTTGCGCGGCTAATCTTTCCGGTTAACCTATTGTTTTCATCAGATGATCCCCCCTCCCTCTCCTCCCTCCATCGCTGGCGAGCGTGACGTGCCCTCCATCGCTGCGGCGAGCGAGCTTCTCCGTGAAAGGTGAAACAACGCACCTGGCTCCGGTGGATTAACCTGCAAGCCCTATCTCTCTCTGCTGCTAGGGCATATATAGGAGCACAAATTAAAAAGAGCTCTTTATTATTTGCCGGCGGCTGATGGGGTGAATTCTAGAATATGTACGTAGGTGCAATGGTTTCAGTCAAGCTACGACTAAAGGCGCGCCGTTAACTTGCGGAATATATCAATTACCGGTCTTTAAAGGTGGAGAGGTTGTAACTTGAAAGGAAGAGATGCATGGATGAGCCCTTTTACGTGTCCTCAAACCTAGAAGCGTGAGGGAAACTCAGGGGTTTTTTTTTTCTACGGTGTGGAGTGGAGTTAACTGTGAGGAGTACTATGGCATCGCCGATTCACTGGCAACTTGGCAACAGTACTGTCGGTACATACGGACAGGGATACCTCCTGCTAGGGTATTAATCCAGGCTTACATCTCAAGCTCAGGCTCAATCCAGGCTTCCACAATCAATACAGCACCTAAGTGGACGTAGGGTATTACGCTCCGGCGGCCCGAACCACTCTAAAATCCTTGTGTCTTTCCTGCGTTCATCCGCTCACCGATCAAGCGCTCCTAAATCTCCCCCAAACTCTTCCTTAACTAGGATTAGGCGGGTGCATTCCGCCACCCGGCAAAATCCCCCTCCGCGACCTTGCCGCGGGGGAGTTCGTCCTCTTCAACTCGTACGCCATGTGCGGGTAGGTGCCTCCGATCTCCTCCTCCTTCCTCCTGCTCCCGGAGGAGTTCGGCCTCCAGCTTCATCACCTCACCCCCCACTCCGTCCTTCTCGTGGCGGTCTTCGTCCACTCCGTCCTCCTCGTGGCACCACCTCCGACTCCTCCTCCTGCGCGAGTGGAGTGGTGGTGCTGGCGACCTCTGTGACCTCCGGTGCCGCTGCCTCCGGCACCTCCGCAACTTCCGGCGTTGCCGCTTCTGCCGCTGTTGCAGCCTTCTCTGTTGCTGACTCAGCTGGAGGGGGCTCCGCCATGGCGTTCGGCCCTGCTGCTGCTGCTGGCGTCTTGGTCGTCGCAGCAGGTCCGGCGGCCTCCTCCTGGGGGGCGGCTTCGGGCCTTGGGGGTGCGGCGGCCTCCGGCTCCGGACCTCTGGGTCCGACAGCTACTGTTGCTGGCGCGGGCGGTGTTGCTGGCGCGGGCGGAGTCCCTGCTGGAGTTGTCGCCGACCTCCCAGCAAGAGAAGATGAAGGTACTGGCTGGGGGCCGGACCCCCCAGCTGGAGCGACGCCGGCAGACATGCTCAATGCGTCCGAAGAAAGGGGCCTGTCATATCACCGACATGGTTAAGGCCCCAGAAGACAAATGGAGAAATGAAAAATTCCAAGGAGACCACTTACACGAAATCGTACCACTCCCAACCGCTCCGGGCGATTGGCGGGACCTTCTTTCCCGCCGAGGACCCCTCGGACCTTTGGTGGAGGTCCCCAGCCGCGGGCGCTGTTGGCGGCAGGGGCGGGGTTTGCGGCCTCAACTCCGGCGGAGGTGGTGGTGTCGCTGGGCGCTGCGACGTCGGTGGCGGCGGAGGAATCTACTGCTCTGAAGAAGGCCACCGCGCTTCCTCCGGTCTCCTCTCTGGCTACTGGCACTGCGGCGGAGGTGGTGGAGCTCTGCTCTGCCTCTCCACCTCCGCCGTCTTCTGGCGTTTAGGGGCCGGCTCCCCGACGAAGGAGCCGTCGCCGCGCTGGAGCCTCCCGAACTTGGACCCCTCTGCTTGGCTGCTCTGCGCGGGGGCTGCCCCCTGCGCCTCGTTGTCCTTCCGGGTCGGGGCGGCACCCACATTGTCCTTGTGGCGGTGCTCCGGCACCGGCACCTTATATTTTCCTTTCCCGGCGGGGGCCGGGCCTCCGGGACTTGGCCCCCCGGGATCTTGGCTGGCGCGCTGCTGGCGGTCGAGTGAGGCGCCGAGGATGTGAATCCCGCGATTGGGGTCGCCTCCCAGCTGCCGGATCGCCAGGCCACCCTCGTCGAGGGTCGACATCGACGCCTGGACCGACGACCGCAATGCCTGGTCCTCGCACAGGGCCTTGACCCCACTCGGGAGGACCAGGGACTCCGGGCTGAACATGTCGCCGGTCATTCCCCGGATCGCGACCTCCAGCTCCGCCCTGGTGAAATCGGTGCCGGGCCCGTGCGCGATCCTGCAACAGTCGTTTGTCCCTGTGTACATGCAGGCCATCCTTGTCCGCTACTGCAGGGGGGCGATGCGGCGCTTCAGGAAGTCGCCCAGCACCATCATGGATGTCAGGCCACCCCTCGCCAGCTCCTTGACCCGGTTCAGAACCGGAACAAGCTCCTCCGGCATCGACGGTTTGGCCTTCCAGGTGCTCCGGCCGCTCTGAGGCCCCTCTGTTGGTAGCTCTAGGCGGTCGTGGGGGTCGGCCTCGGCGATGACCCAGCCTTCACGCCAATCCTCCCACTTGGACCTGGAGAAGGCGCTGATGTAGGAGTTCACCATCTCGTGCCAGAGCTGGAAGTAGTAGGCGCCGACCTCGCGCTTGCTCCTCCCTGTCCCGACCAAGGCATAAAAATGCCTGAAGATGGCGGTGCAGGGACGGACCCCCATGAACATCTCCATAAAGTGCGTGAAGACCGCCACGAGGAGGACGGAGTGGGGAGTGAGGTGATGAAGTTAGGGGCCGAACTCCTCCAGGAGCAGGAGGAAGAAGGAGGAGATTGGAGGCACCAACCCGCACATGGCGTACGAGTTGAAGAGGACGAACTCCCCCGCGGCAAGGTCGCGGAGGGGGATTTTGCCAGCCTAATCTTCCCGGCGTGCTCCGGCGCGGTCCATCCCAGAAGGCGGCGCACCAAGTCCAGCTGGGTCTGGCTCTGGAAGCGGCGCAGAAAAGGGAGCGAAGACATGGTGATGGGCGCTGCGATTGCGGGGGATGAATCGCAAGGGAGCAGGAAGGAGAAGAAATGCCAAGAACAAGAAAGCAGAATGCAAATGTGCGCGCGGAAACGAAGGGGCGTTGCAGCGTCTGTTGAAGGCAAGAGCGAAAAGGTAGCCGTTTCCTTCGGCGCCTACCTTTTATGTAAAAGCTGCTCGCCCTCTCGAGCTCCACGGTGACCGAGGAGTAGCCGAACGGTTGCCTGCACCAGGCCCCCTCCTCTCACACCCAATGACTGGTGGGCCCGGGCCCGCCAGTCAAAGGAGTGGCCGCTGGAGGCAGGGGGGAAGGCGGAATCCGAACCGCCCGAGCTGCGGGACGGGCTTGAATAAGACAAGAATCTGAACCGCCTGACGCGCACGGCGCGGGCGGAGGACGAGCCCCTCGGGGATCCCGCTAAGGGGGAAAAGACATCCATGCCCTTTCCCGGCGGGAACAAGCTGTCCACCCGGCGCAACGCTGGGATATGGCCCCACCTGCTAGGGTGTCCAGACCCTTAGCGTCTCGCTGTCGCCTCACAGGAGAGTGCGATAACCCGTCAGAAAGTCTTCTGACAGGGTGGCCATCAGGACGGGTGACAGGTTATCCGTAACCTCCTTCTTGTCCTCTGGGTGATGTGGCATACGGCCCGGTCCTGACAGCTGGGATCATGGTCTCCGGACCTCCCCGTGCTCTTATAGGTCCGGGGTCTCCACGTGCCCATGAGGGCAGGGATGCTCTTGGGTGGCCCCCACGGACCGGGACTCCCCAGGGAGGTCCGGGGCTGCCACGTGAGGGGGCCAGACCTCCTCGGGCCTGACCGCTCCGACCGGCCTCGGGGCTCGAACCCCCTCCCCACGGGTAGGGGTCCGGTGCCGCCACGTGCCCCCTCCGCGGCAGGAGCGGGGCTGGTCCTGCCACATGCCCGTGACAGAAGGCCCTTCACGGGACTCCAGCCCAACTACCGCATTAAATGCGGGTAGGTGGGTTGGGCGCGCCCAAGTCAAAAGTATGGCCTACCGCTGACAAACGGGGCAGGTAGGCTGACACCACGGTAAGCCCGTCTGATCTGAAGACGGCGCGTCACTATGCTCCGCGCGCAGGCAGGCGGCATGTAGTCTCGTCACGGCGTCGCGCGCGTGGGTGATGATGGCCTGCAACAGGTGTGCCGAGGCGTACGCTGCAACAGTACGCGCGGAGGCAACGGCGCGGCAGGTCAGCGATGCTTCTTCACCTGACAGAAGGTTCTGACCCAACAGCGGCAGCACGGCTTCATTGTTGGGTAACAATGATAGCAGTCACTGTGCAGACAAGGCTGCACACGGCCATATTCTGGCTGTAGATACGCACATCAACTTTCCAATCGAGAAGACTACAGAGAGGAGCTGGAGATGAAGATCTCCATATCTCTCATAGAACAAGCTCCTGTTGGCCGGGCCCACCTGTCGGGGTACCGCTCAGTGTAAGCACCTCTCTTGGACTATAAAAGGGAGCGTGCACCCGTTAGAAAGGAGAGTCCAACCTTACATCTCAAGCTCAGTCTCAATCCAGGCTTCCACAATCAATACAACACCCAAGTGGACGTAGGGTATTACACTCCGGCGGTCCGAACCACTCTAAAATCCCTGTGTCTTTCCTGCGTTCATCCGCTCACCGATCAAGCGCTCCTAGGTCTCCTCCAAACTCCTCCTTAATTAGGATTAGACGGGTGCATTCCGTCACCTGGCTAGAGATTTTTTCCGATAAGTACCTTAAGTTCTTGCGTGGCAAAAGGCGCCGGAGCCCAGCATGACCTGACCGTAGCTCCGCCAGTGTGACAAACCTTTATCGTCTAGGAAGGCAAAAGGGTGAGAACGTCCCTAACTCGGCAGCACATGCATGACCACCAAACAATTTTTACAAGTTCCTTTTTTTAAAAAAAAAATTGGTTGCATACAAGTACTAGAGGATCTGTATATAGAGAGTACGCAAAACCTAATAAACAAACGATCGATCGATCGATCTCACTTTTTTTTTGAGATTTCGATCGATCTCACTGACACTGAGCGTACGTGGTCAGTTCCAGCGAAGAGAGAGCTCTGTTTTCAAATGCACGTCTAGTACGATATAGTGGATCAGAAATTTCAGATGGAGTTCGCGGAAGTGTGACGTACGCGCACATATATTATATATATAACTTTGTACACATCCGGTCGTCAGTTTGACATGCATGGCTGCCCACTAGCTGATGCGGTGTCTGCTCCTCGCTCCGGATATCCACGCCTCACCAACCGACTCCATTAGCGGATTTCGTCAAGGCAAAACAACCCTGATATTTTGACAACATGGGAAGATTTGCGAGAACCCTGCGGGGTTTCTTTTGTTTTTTTAACGTCAGGCTCCGTTTGAAACGTGAGAGAATGGCCTCCAGGAAATGTCTGAAGTCTGAACTGAGAAGGAGAACGATTTCTCATCTCCTCCGAATGATCAGTAATCCAGTGTGAAGTGGAAGCTCAGAACTTGGACAAGCCTTCTAGAAGAAACAGAGAGGGAGAGGGGATGTTGCTGTACGACGTCACTGCCTCCGCCTGAAGAAAGTTTCTTCAGAGAAAACATGGCCCTCCCAGTCCCAGCCCTCAAGCGCGCCGCGCACCGAAAGGGGACCCGTGCTGTGCTGTGCTCCGGCGTGATGGGGTGCCATTGGCAAGGCAGCAAGGGTTGCACTGCCCTAGTGCCCTGCACCCACAGACCGGGTCACGGATGACACCACTGCACGCACCACCTGGCGCGGCGCACCCTGAGATGCTATTAATAAAGCCGAAGGCAAATTCTGAAAGCGAAACTAAGCGGGCAATTAGCCCGGCTGATCGTGGAGTAAGCACCGCAAATCTGCAATTGTGGAGCACTAGTATTCCCACGGACGGAATGGGGTCCAGTTCTCAGAGCAGAGCGTTGAAGTGAGGAAAAAGAGGCGCACAGCACAGGCAAGGCGCAGGGCGGAGACGCAGCCGCATAGGGAGGGCGAAAAAGGCTACCACGCCACAGCCTAGGCAGAGAGGAGAGAGAGAGAGAGAGAGAGGCATTGTATTGACATTGCAGCAAGCAACGAGAAGGGCGGCTTTGGCAGGCGGAGGGAGGCCAGAGGGCAGCAGAGGAAGAGGAGAGAGAGGGAGAGGGTTGGGTGCAGTGCGGGGAGGGAAGTTAATAATATCCCATCACTCACACGCCACGGCATCATTGGCCGCCGCCGCCTCCTCCCTCCTGCTCGTCGCCGTCCCTGGCTCCCCTTCCTCCTCCCAGCCCTGCACACCGCTCTCCCCTTAATTGCCGCGTTCAATCGCCCCTCACCAACCGCTCCTTCGCAGCGGCGCCGCACTGCAAAGCTCTCCCGCTGCGCTGCTTTCTCGTGGCGTGGTGCATGGGAGCAGGGCTCTGAGTGAGGGAAGGAGGAGGAGACAGAGGCGGGGGCCGGCCGCGGCCGGTGAGCCAAGGGGAGGGGAGGAGGATGAAGTTCATGAAGCTGGGCTCCAAGCCCGACGCCTTCCAGTCTGACGCCGCCGACGTCAAGTGAGCACACGCCTCCATTCTCCACAAACTTCCTCTCGCTTTCTCTCTCCCGGCTCAGACTCAGTGCGGGTGATCTTTGCTGCATTCTATGGCATCTATTCAACGCTGCTCTTTAGGATCGCCGCTTCTTGATCTTGTGAAAAAACCGTGTTTTTTTTTCTTTGCCGGACGCTCGAGTCCTGCTTTCGGGATGCTGATGATTATGTGAGGGAGGAGCTACCCGCTTCGATTCACCCGGTGCTGGTGAATGATGCAACAGGGTTCCCCGCGGTTAGGGGCCGCGTCAAAATCTCATCTTTTTTTCATCTCCTAATTTGGATCGATTCCCTGCAAAGAGCTAAGAGCTAGGTTAATCCGTGCTCGGAAAGTTTTGTGGCATGCCGGTGAAGGTGGCGGGTGCTAACATGGGGGTGGTTTGACACCAGCGTGCTTGCATCACCATGTTCTTGTTTGGACTGTCCTGCTTTGGTTTCAGAATAACCAACTCGTTTGTCCTTTCGTGCCTCGTCCCTTGATTTGGACGTGACATTGTACTTGGATTTTTTTTTGTTATATCTTTTTGATTGCCAATGCCACCAAATTTGTTCGTACTTCTTGTTTCTTCCAAAATATGGGCCTTTTTCATCTGAACTCGCCGTTTGAGTTGACTGTGTTATTTTCCTTTTCCCTACCAGTTTCTGCTTTTTTTTATGGGTCTGGCAGTATTCTCCGCATTCTGTTCAGTCTGTTCCATGCCGCACTTTTATGAACTAGATCCATCTAAAAAAAACAAGTTTTTTTAATCTCTCTCTTCTGATCTTTCAAGCTGGCATTCCTTGTTTTTCTTGGGATTAGTTGTTTGTGTCCATCCCCTTGTCGCCACACTAAATGCTAGCTGTTCAGCGATTTTATTTTACAGTGATGGGCAATACTCTGATTAAATAATCACTCTCGCCGAGATGCGGTTCATCATTGGGTCATTGGGCTGAACCCTAGTCTAATTTCAGTGTTCTTGTTTATCCTGGATTTCTTGGTATCCGTTAGTGCTATGCTCGCGTTTGAATCGGATTGCTCATTTATTTCCTGGCTAGAAAGTATGGCTTTGTTGTAGGCTTTTTGGTCTGAATTTGTACTTGCTTTCTCTGCTCTTTTGTGGCTAGTGCAGGTCAGATCTGAAGGGTAGGAGCATTATGCTTTACTGTGATATTATTATATGGTAGATACCACTACGCCTTGCTCTTTGATTTGGGCAACTTGGTAAAGTTAGCTGGGTTAGTTTATTGGTAAGGAAAGTAGAAAACGATGGTCATCTCACCATCTTCCTAATCACTATGTCTTCCTGTTTGATTTGGGCAACTCGGTAAAGTTAGCTGTGCTAGTATATTGTTAAGGAAAGTTGAAAACGATGGTCGTCTCACCATCTTCCTAATCATTGATCAGTGTTCACTTTTCCTTCAGTTAAAGAATCCACCACAAGTTGCTTCATCAACACTTGTCTTTTGATACAATCCAGTAGTATTTCTGTACCACTGATGAGTGCAAAGTGCCAGTGGTAGTGGCATAAAGCTTAGAATGTGATACAGGAACTTGCCGTGATACTCTTCTGCAGTTGGTTAACCGCATGAAGAAATCACAAGCAATCCGAGTTTGAGTTGCCCATATGCACCTTCAAAGGGAGAAAAAGGATGGTGTTGAGCTCAAGTGAACATGAATGATTTTGGATATTAATGGCTACACCATTGCGTACTTGTGATGTTTACCAACTCGAGTGGTGCCTTTGGGCTGCTTTTCTTAGCTGAACTGGAATAACTGGAAAGCGAGTTGTACAGTCTAGTAAACAGCTACCACATGTTTGCCTCCATTATTGGCCGGTAGTGCAAGTCTTTGCCGGATCTTTAGAGCCTAAGATAAGCTTGATGGGTATGTTGTTGTCGATATGCGTGATAACTGATGATTTATGGAAAGCCATACATTGGCTGGACACGCAATTGACTGTGAAGTATTAATATTTGGTGGCTCTTAGGCTCATAAGTTTTGTCATATTGATCTTAGGTTGCCAGCGACTGATGTGAGTAATTGGAAAGTGGACTCTCCATTAGATGATAGGAAGTTACAGAAATTATTGTTACTTATTGTCTGACTAGAATATTTATCTAGTCCTTACTATTAAGAGAATCGTGTATATGTATTATTCTGCAATATGCTTTTGCTTACAGTTTCTCACTGACGCATGCAGATATGTGGTCTCTGATCTTGCAACAGATGTTGTGGTGCATGTTGGCGGAGTGAAATTTTACTTACACAAGGTTAGCACCCACTACTTTTCACTATTGGGATGATGTGTAACTTTATCTTTAGAATAATGATGAAGGTGGTCTAATATACATAATTTGTCATTTCCTGAGGCCTACTGGCGTAGAATCCAAATTTGAGGGGTTATCAATCATACTTTAATAATAGAACATTCTAAGCATTTATGTTTTGCATATGATTGTTGTTGGGCTGTCTCTTTCCTTTATCCACCAGACACTGCTTCAGATGTTATTTTTACTGACATTTCAATTATTTTATTCTGTGGCAATAGTTCAACTGAAAGCTCCACTGAAGAAAATCTTGTTATTGTGGGACTGAATAGTCTAGCCACCAATTACTGCATCTTATCTGCATTTCACTTATGCTTTACTTTGAATTTTTTTTACTTTTATGCTGGATATGATTCATATAGATAAAAATATATGAGTGTTGATTGCCTTCTATTACGGAGATGACTATTATTCTGAAACATTTATGTTTGACTTTGGTGTTGTATGCAGTTTCCCCTTCTGTCCAAGAGCAGCAAGCTTCAAAGATTAGTTCTTAAGGCCACCGAGGAGGGGACTGATGAGGTTCACATAGATGACCTTCCTGGGGGAGCAAAAACATTCGAAATATGTGTAAAGTTCTGCTATGGGATGGTTGTCACCCTCAGTCCGCACAACGTTGTTGCATCAAGATGTGCAGCGGAGTACCTTGAAATGACCGAAGATATGGAAAAGGGGAACCTGATATTTAAAATTGAGGTCTTTATCAATTCTAGCATCCTTCGTAGCTGGAAGGATTCCATCATTGTTCTCCAGAGCACAAAGGCAATGTTACCTTGGTCTGAAGAGCTGAAGGTTGTGGGTAGATGTATTGATGCCATCGCTTCGAAGACTTCTGTGGATCCAGCAAATGTAACATGGTCATACAGTCATAATAGCAAGAAAGGAGTAGCTTCTGCTGAAATAGTTGAATCGACAGGAAAAGAATCACTAGCTCCCAAAGACTGGTGGGTTGAGGACTTGTGTGAATTGGATGTTGACCTCTACAAGAGAGCTATGGTTGCTATCAAATCCAAAGGGAGAATGTCACCCGAACTGATAGGAGAGGCCCTCAAAGCCTATGCTGTTAGATGGCTGCCAGACTCTTATGATGCCTTGGTTGCTGAGGATTACATGAGAAGGAATCAATGTCTGGTCGAGACAATAGTATGGTTGTTGCCGTCTGATAAGAGTTCTGGTTGTTCTTGCAGGTTTCTCTTGAAACTGTTGAAAGTTGTTTTATTAGTTGGAGCCGGGGAGCATGTGAAGGAAGAGCTTATGAGAAGGATCAGTTTCCAGTTGCACAAAGCTACTGTTAAGGATCTCTTATTACCTGCCGCTTCGCCTAATAATGGTACATATGATGCTCAGTTGGTCCATAATCTTGTCCAGAGATTTGTTGCAAGAACTGCATTGTCTCATAGTGGTGGTTTCGTAGAGAAGTCTGACGAAAAGATGATCGAGCTCAACTTTGAGCAAGAGTCAACTTTGTCAGTAGGGGAGCTTGTTGATAGTTATCTGTCTGAAGTAGCTTCAGATCCAGACCTTTCATTGTCTACATTTGTTGAACTAGCAACAGCTGTGCCAGAAGCGGCTAGACCTGTTCATGATGACCTGTACTATGCGGTTGATGCATATCTCAAGGTATGTTCAAGATTGAAAAAAAAACACCTTAATGCACCTAGATTCATGCTCAATGGTTGGTATTGTACATTGCTTGGATGTCGATGTTATGAATGATAAATTTGCATTTTATAATCAGGAACACCAAGACATAAGTAAAGCTGACAAGAAGAAGATTTGCAGTCTGGTGGATGTCAAGAAGCTCTCCACAGATGCATCCATGCACGCCACACAAAACGACCGCCTGCCGCTCCGGCTGGTGGTGCAGGTCCTCTTTTTCCAGCAGCTGAGGGCTGGCTCGAGCAAAGAACTCGCCCTGACCGACAACGGAGCACACGATTGCATACGGCCTATGACAGATCAATGTGACCCTTGTGAAAGGCGCATACCAAAGCATCCAAACTCTTTGAATAAGCAGGTGACAAGCCTGAGCGCAAGGGAAAGCGAGCACCACCGGATCAGCGAGCACAGGGGCAGCAGGAACAGCTTCAAGGACCAGTTGGGAGGCCTCCTGTTGCAGTCACGGTCCAGGAGGATCTTCGACAAGCTGTGGAGCACCAAGGGGCAGGGCGAGCATGGCGGCAAAGGCTCAGAGACGTCTGGCAGCTCCCAGAGCCCGCCATTGTCTGCAAAGCCCACCGAAGTGAAGCCCTCCCCTCTTCCCCCTCTTAGGAGCCGGAGGTACTCTGTTTCATAGGGGCTCTTTTTTTTTGGCTCTCCTTCTAGATTAGCTCTGGGTTAGGTCGTTGTACAGGAGAAGGAAGCTAATCAGCTGCTGCTCGTCCTTTTTGTAAGCAGACGAAACTGCTGTTCTCTATGCGATCATGCTGTAGCTTTTACTGTAGCCAACTGAGAGCAAAAGATTTACCAGGGCCTTCGCCCTTGAACTAAAGAATCACTGAGCAACTAGGGTGAAAACGCTCACGAGATTTATGGTAGCACATGTACCCGCTGTCTAGATCACATCCAAGATATGAAAATTGATGAACTCCACAAAAACAATCCAAATCAGATGGTACTAACAATTAGTAAAAGCTGAGGCAGATAAACCTGGAACAATCACGTTAAATCATGTATCAGATTATACATGGAAGACAACCCCTTCCATTGGGCAAAGGCGCAAAGCTGGTATGTTATTATCTCTTTGTAAGTTCCACACCACCAGGTCTGCACAAATCGGACCTTAACTGGTTCATCCGTTCATCTGACTAGTTCATGAACTCTAGTAACCACCCCTCAGAGCAAGCACAAGATGGAGGACAGAGCCACCTTCGATGTTGTAGTCCTTTGCAGTCTTGTCATCAGCAAGCTGCTTACCAGCATAGATGAGTCTGCAGGGGTGACGAAAATCGCTTCATTAGCCGATCAGGAAAGGATAACCAGTTTCAAGAATAGAAGATGCATTTGCAAGAAAAAAATGGTAGCAGTTGTGTCATTCAAAACCAAAACCTGCAAGCTATACAATATGCATACCTCTGCTGCACGGGAGGAATGCCTTCTTTCTCTTCAACGCGCTCCTTGATCCTGTCGATCGTGTCAGTGGGTTCGATGTCGATCTCAATCTCTTTCCCAGTGAGAGTCTTGACCTTGATCATAGTGCCACCCCTGAGCCTGAGGACCAAGTGAAGAGTTGACTCCTTCTGAATGTTGTAGTCAGCCAGTGTGCGTCCATCCTCCAGCTGCTTGCCGGCAAATATCAGGCGCTGTTGATCCGGAGGGATCCCTTCCTTGTCCTGTGACAGCAAGAAAAATAACATGGCAGCTTTTGAGCACCCAGTTGCAGGATGTAGCGACTGCTAATAGAGCTTTATTGATATTTCCCGAGGCAAAATCAGGGGCGTGATTCAGATCGAACTAGGAACAAATTATATAAACTAAGGATCTAATTCTCAAAGTTGAAAGACAACAATTCTACATGAACTTTTCCTATAGGAGATGATTAGACAATGAATACATACTAATGTACTATACAGAGACCTTTTACATTTAAAAACAGAGATAACTTGGACAAAGACCAAACATGCATCAAATTTCTCAGGAAATAAAGTAAAGAATACTCCCTCCATCTACTTTTATAAGGCGCATACGCATATCAAGATTCAAACTTTGTAATCTTTGACCAATAATTTGACTATTAATTTTTTATTTTTATAATGTAAACTTTATATTATTGGGTTCGCAATTAAATATACTTTACCATGATTATAAGTTTATAACCATAAATGTAAACTTTATATGATATGAATGGTCAAAGTGTTATTTGGAAGACCGTGCCATGTTATACTACCTTATAAAAATGGATGGAGTACCTAATACGCCAGGAAAAAGAACGAGGCATATACATTTGACCATTATGCTTTGAAATATTGAACTCTACAATAGGAAGCATTTATTCCTTTCAAAAGACTAATTTAAAATCTAAAGAACAATAAAACAAGAGAATATATTCTTCCTGGTTTCTTCATGGACTAAATAAACATTGCCATGAGTGTAAGGAATTGAATTAGTCACTGTACAATCCATTGAGTGGATCTCACTTTGAGGAGCGAGTACCTCCAGCAAAAGAACATGGCGGGGATTAAAAGGTAAAGTACTTTTAGTATTAAGAAAGAATTACGAAAACCCGATCCAATTTGAGGCGTAATTTTATTTAAAATAGCAAAATTGGACTTAAAATAATATTGCTCAAGCAGTCAAACACACAATCGGAGCGGCAATGCCATATTTGCTCAATCTCTTCCCCTCCAGCAATCCAAAATACCTCGATAGTCCCCCAAATCAAACCTAAACATAAATCTTGAGAGATCAATCCGGTAAACGCCGGATGAACTAGGGTCGAATTGATAGGGTAAACTTAAAACCATCTACAGCAGTGCGGATAGATCGATCGAACCCTCGACTCGTCGCAGAAATAGGTCACTGCCAAGCTACCGACTCGCCGGCAGGAGCAACGACGAGCCGCGAGCAAGAACCGTAAGGGAGCAGCACGCACCTGGATTTTGGCCTTGACGTTGTCGATGGTGTCGCTGCTCTCCACCTCGAGGGTGATGGTCTTCCCCGTCAGGGTCTTCACGAAGATCTGCATCTTCTACTCGCCTCTTCCTCGCTCGCGCTACGGGTCGGAGGGCGCCGAACTCGAACTGCGTGAGAAAGCGGAAGAACAACCCAAAAAAACTATTGATGTCTTGTTTTCTACCCAGGTTGGGCGGATTTATAGGGGCTGGCGGCGGCACGACCGGGTGCTCCACTCCGACTCGACTTGGATTCTAACGTTTTTTTTAACGAGATATATAAAATTATTCTCATTTTTCAGATAATAAAATACTAAGTTAAACATACCTCTGCATAATGTTATAAAAAAAATAAAATTTGAACTCGGAAATAACTTTCTACCTCAAACTTCAAATAATACGAAACGTAAATTATACAAAACACCTATAAAAATAAAGTTTGAATATCACCTGTACAAACTTCAAAGAACATCGATGTTAAATTGCTTTGCAGTCGTATCACTGCTTGCTCCGAGATCCAAATCTAGGAGGAGATAGAGGAGGTAGATAGCCTTATGCTTCCAAGCTTCCAACAAACCACTGGAGCGATGGCTCTCCATTAGGTGGAGGGAAAGGAGATTCCTAGATCCGTTAAGTGAGCAGCTTTTATTAAGTGGTGAGATAATATGGTTTATTTCATAGTTTATAATTTGGTTATTCTACTAATATATACTATTAAATATTAAATATAATTGGAGAAAATATAAGTTTTAATGCAATAGTGAACATAGGTACTATGTACATTAGATGCATTACATATATATATATATATATATATGACATTATGTTTGTTTTGGCTGAAATAAAATTTCTTGTTTTTTTGCTAGAACTGCTATATTCGCAGTGGCGGAGGCAGATTTTGGGCTTAAGAGCCCCCCTCCTTCCTCCATCTCCTCTCCTTGTTTCTCTTTTCTTCTTCTTTTCCCCTCTCTCCTTCTCCTCCTTCCCCTTTGCCTCCAATGGAGTTGTTGGAGCCCCCTGTACCTCCTAAATCCGCCACTTTATATACGTCTTACAGATCAGGGGCGGAGCCAAAAATAGCTTTCACCCCAGGCTGGGGGCATGGGCATGTGCTAGATTACCTGAATTTGAGTCAAATGCTAGTAATTTAGGTATAGAATATGCATAAAATTAATCGAGCCAAACTATACTTGACCCATGCTGCAGCCCGCCCAGCACGGGGTCTGAATCCGCTCCATTACGGATAGAACTTCATCATTACAATAACATCGCAGGAGTTCAATAACCTAGATGTTGGCTTGCCCATAATCAAAGTATAGAATTTCATATATACATATATATATATATTTACATATACATATATATATACATTATATATGTATATATGAAGGCTTCCCGTGGGAGGACTCCGATGACAATCATTTATGGGAAATTGAGCACAATACAAAGCTTTTTGAAAAAGAATTCCAACTAGGACAAATAAAATGATTTTAATGTATTACAGTTAAGAATAAAATAGGCACCCAAACTCCACTGACAGTGATTTGAACTCACGTGGTCTTGGCGTACATCCACACATACTGCAACCAAATTAGGCTCAATTCCTTCAAAGCATTTTGGATCGTGCTTGCCTTCAAACTAGATAACGAAAGAGGACACAAGAACTGAGAAATCATCGATAAATAGACAGAATGGACGGATCATCGTATTCTTTTCTTATGACAGGGATGACCATCAATGATCGTTTTGATGAATACGTACCATCATAAAAGAACAAATAAGCTGTCCGCTACCGCTACCACAAAATATTTGGAAAATAAAAGGAGGGGAAGAGAAAAGGAGAGCTGCAGGCTGCAGATTCTCGCTAAAGTTTGTGCTTACATTCCACGCAACCTGAGACAAAAAAAGGAAGGCATTTGCGTGCAGAACCAACGGCATCCACTCGATAAAGAACACCGGCACCAGCAGCCACTGCACTGTGTATGGCACAGTCACCAGAAAACCATGTGGTGCTGGTAAGTGGTAACAGGGAGCAATGGAGGTAAGTAGGTACCAGCCACTGGCAACAAAATTGCAACGGTGTAAGAGTGCAACATCTTCTTCACTGATACATCAGTGAAACACGTGATTGAAAATTTAGTAGCAAACTAAAAACCATTGTTCCATACAGTTTCGTGCTGAATATCAAACCAGCAGACCAAAACAAGCAATTTCTGTATACGATGTCCCACAGAGTGTCATCAAGAATTGCTGATATGCATAGTGCAGCATCCTGTAAAAAGGCACATACCCTCTTCCAACTTGCCATGTTCAGTGACGTGTTTTTTTTGCAGCCTATAAATGAAACAGTGAGTTTACTATCACTCTACTAGAAGTTCTTATTCATCATGCTCTTTATGATCAAAATCAGGCTATCGCAGAAACAGATATGGAGTTCCCATGACAGAGCTAGGTGTCAGACATTGAACCCTTCGGCTCTCAGGCATTGCAGATGGGCTTCTATGAACTTTCCGCAGGCATCCTCGCCATTCTGCACGATGCAGTCGTCTCTCAGCTTCTTCGTATCTGGGCAAGCGCAGCAGATCTTCTTTTTCGGCTTGGTCTCGGGTGCAGGAGCTGTTGTGGCAGGTGGCTCCGCGGAAGCTGAAGCCTCAGTTTTCACAGATGCAGCGTTCCCCATCTCTGAAATGAAATGAAACAGCACTCGATCAGTGTCGAATAGGACAGGACGACCAATGGTTGGATTATCTACAACATAAGATTTTAATGAACTGTCTACTTCTCCTTCACGCCATACATGTTTTACAGAATTGAAATATCTAGAGAATTTTATATGATTACTCTCAGTGCATACAGTATTCAACCATTCATATATCAGAACCAACCTAATATGGTAAAATAGCTCCTTTCAGCGACAAAAGGCTTTTCAGAAGCACACATAAATGGTCACTAAAACAGGGACACTGGGAAAACAGATCTAAATTGGCTAGGCACCTCAACAGTATCCTCAAAACTCAAGCTGTTGATGTTATGAACTAGAAGAGTTATGGTCAACAGAACTAAAACGTACTTAGTAAGAAAACTGATGAGAATCTAAGTACTAACCAGGCAAAGAATACAAGATAATAATAATAATAATAATAATAATGATTTTAAAAAATATTTGTATCCATTACACTTCGTTCAGCAAGGCCTTTACTCTAGTCAGCAAATATTTTTAGATCACCAGACACCGTTGGTAACAGACGCATGCTATACTACGATCAAGATACTTTGGCATGCATGATGTATCTTGCAATGCTTAACTTGGTCAGTATGTTGTTTAACTGCTTGTCCTGCAGTCCTGCTTGTGCTATTGTGCAGCTGCTCGGAATTGAGCAAGACTAGGCTTGGATGGGGTTCAGCGGACCTTGTCCCTCGCATATTTGTGAAGAGTTCATATGAATTGGCTGCTTGAAAACGATGAGAAACATCCATATACGCGCAGGAATTCCTATCGGTTATTTGTGCTCGTAATTCAAAGACGCCTTTGGTCAGCTTGTGTGTCTTTCCAAATTCCTAAAAACAAGGAAGCCTAGAGCCCTAGACATTTAATTTGGAATCTCACACAGCATCTGGATGTTGAAATTCAGTTTTCTATGGATTCATTGCCAATCCATACCCTTGATGCCTAAACTACAGCTGACGGAAGAACTTAGGCCCTGTTTTTTCCGCTTTTCTCAGACATGCTTAGATTATAAGCTAAGCGAAGATTTTCTCACTTCTCGTAGTTCGAATCTCTGAAGCGGATTACCACAGAAGCGAAAATAAGCAGGGCGTTTGGTGGGATTATCGTTTATTTCCACCGATAAATTGATTATAATCGGAAACAAATAGGGCCTTAATCCCCTAGCAGAATCCTGAAGACAAAATCGAAACCCTTCTACTGTCCCGTACGCAAACCAACCTCTAACAACGTGAAAAGTTACCAAATCTACAAGCACTCTCAATCACAGAGGTGCTTGTACTCGCAAGTCGCAATGAACTGGAGTGAGGAGTTAGGGATTACCGAATAGGAGTTCCTGGAGCCTAAGAGCGCGGGCGCAAGCTCGAATTCGCGGTCTTGATCTGACTCCAGAACAATCTCACAAAGCCGGAGGGAGAATGGGAGAAGAAATCGCGCGCCGCCGCACGCGGAGACGAGAGGATTTTTTTTTGAGGTTAGACGAGAGGGTTCTAGAAGACGGTGCGGCGTGGAACCGAATATAAACCAGCCGCCTCCGCCGTCACGGCTCCTAGCCTCCTAGGGCCCCGTTTCAGTAATCCAACCAATCTGAGACATTGGTTTCAGATCAGACGGTGCGCAGTCGATCGACCGAACCGTCCATGGACTTGCTTGGACACGAGTTCGGAGACAGCGGAGTACGACTCGCGAACCCGTCCCCTTCCTTGCGGCGTGCAGACGAGAGAGAGAGAGAGAGAGAGAGAGAGAGAGAGAGAGATCATGGTTGCCCCGGACGTGAAGGCGGAGACGATGAAGCTGATGGATCGGCGGGGGGCGCTGGAGGCGGAGATGGACGCCATCATCGCCCGCCTCACGGCGCCCGGCGGGCCGGGCATCACCGGCGGCCTCGTCGACGCCGAGGTACGCTCAGATTCCCCAAAACCCTAACCTAAACCCGAAAATCTTTCTCCGTTTTACAGTTTGTGTGCTAAACGTTGTTCGTTTGGTTGGGCTGCCTTAGGGATTCCCCAGGTCCGACATCGACATCCCGAATGTCCTCGCCCAACGCCGGAGACTCGCTGGTATGCTCACCCTCGATCTTTGATATTGTAATTTCTTACCATTTAGCTAGATAATGTTCACTTGTTACGCGCTCACTTCAACCAGCTGATTATTTCATTCTCATTCTACTGTGCATCGAGGAATGTGTGATGTCCCTTTGATTTATTTGGGTCAGGATTACAAGTAGAATTTTGGCACTTTTGGGGTGCCAGAAAGGCCGATGTTAAGGTAGCTCAATGGGTTTGTCTTATTGCGGTGTTATGTTTGTATTGTGTATTGAGTTGCTGTGATGGCGCCATGGTGGATTCTGGTTGGTACTAGACTGCCTGATGATGCAGGCTCCGGTACACCTATGCAGCATGAGGTCCTTTGTAGAGTTGAAATTTTATATATTTTCTAGCTCGATGATTATAGGAATTTTCTATTTCCAATAGTTAGACCTGCCAAGTGATCAGAAAACTTTATGCTGGTATGCCTCTTTTCTAGGTTTGGGATTTCTACTGCTCAAACCCTTCCATAGTTACATGTCAGGATGCAATGTTGATCGCCATCAAAACTCACTCCGCCCAACTAGAAATGCACTTTTCACCTAGTTGCTTGTTCATTTGTGCTTGAGTTTACTGATCAGATTGGGTACTCATTTGTTGACCTACATGCATCCCTGCTAGATGTTTTGTTTTTGATATATGAAATATCATTTCTTATTTGTCGCATCTTTTTTCTTACTAGAGGGAATTGTGGTTTCTTGGCTTTTGAGGTCTCTAGTGATATGAACCAGATGTAGGAACAAAGGGTGGGCTAAGGTACATTGTTGTCTTTGATAAAGGGTAGGGAGTTCTAGACTGATGGGCTTACAGTGTAGAGGAAAATAAATCATCTTTTCTGTTGACTAAATTTTAAAATGTTGATTGGTGCCTTTGGCTGTCTGATAATCTCTATGTTTGCTCATTGTGTATACACTTCAAATACATTTTTGCTCATTATATTGTGTTCATCACTTGCACTGTTTAATATTTATTACAGAGCTGCGAAACGATCACAAGGATGTTACAAACAAAATCGATAAGAATCTGGAGATTTTACACTTATCAAAGTTGTCAAGGAATGAGCAAACAACCTCAAGGGGGTCTGGTAAGTCTCCAAACAGTTTATTATCAAATGAAAGCCATCGATATTGAAACTATGTAGGCAATCTGTTAAATCTTTGGCCACTTTAGCTTTTTAAATATCAAGAATATAGATTTGAAACATGAAAATGATGTAAGTTGATATGACATTTAATGATTTATGCGCTATAGCTTTGCAAATACCCCAAGTGTCTTGGACACGACAGTAAGTTTCATGATTGGAGGGATTTTGTGACGTCTACTTGATTGTGACATTGCTTTTCTAGATAACATCAAATAGCCTGATTAAAACCTATAATCCTTATAATTTGTACATGCTTAATAATCCGGGCAATTGTAGTGTCCTCTGTGAAGAGAGTTTTAACAATTTGATTGAGAATGTTTTTAAGGGGAACGGGTATAGGTGCAGAATAATCAAGTGATAAAAATAATCTTAAATTATGATATTTGGAATCACCATGTTTGTATTATGGTAATTGGTAAAGCAGTATGCAAAAAAATTTGTTAAGCGCTGAGACATCCAGTTCATTGGAGAAGACCCAGAGTCATTTGTTAAACTAGAGGAGACAGAGTTGCCAATCTATATGATATTTGATTTCATGCAGATACATTAGCTTCATCGCATATTGGGTTATCTCGAAGTGAACCAATGGAAGAGGATCCAGTCACCAGACTTCCTTTTGCCATAATTGATGAAATCACAGATGGTTCTCCTGCTGCTGTTGATGGTTTGCAACTTGGAGATGAGATAGTGAAGTTTGGGAATGTGGAAGCTGGTGACAGGTTGCAGGAAAGGCTCATGTCTGAAGCTATCTCTAATGAGGGCAGTCAAGTATCTTTAGCCATCATTCGTCAGGGATCGGCAGTGAATTTAACAATTACACCAAGAAGGTGGCATGGAAGAGGACTTCTGGGGTATGTTTTACTCTATCTTGGTATCAATTCAAATTACATTTATAGTCAACAAAAAAAGAAGTTACATTGCTGAGCATCCTTTTCAAGAACTTTGTGATTTGGATCTTTTAGCTGTGGCTGTGTTTATTTGATTTTCTTTGATTTCCATGGTAGGTCTTCCAGTTACTCATACCCACATGTTTTAGAAATCCATGTGTGGCAGCTGCAAGTCTTCTGCCTTTAATGTCACTGAGTTGATATCAGATTAGTGTGACATGTCAGTCTCAAGTGCGACATGGCTAGCTGTACTGCACTGTAGCATGTTTGTCAGCTATAGTTTCCTGTTGACATGGCTTCAAAAACGTGACCTTTTCACAAAACTTGTTTAGTTATATCCTTAGACATGTGGACGGAATTGGAATAACCCTAGAAGTCGGAAAGATGTAACCAACTGCAGGGAAGTGTTGCTGTCAATTCTATTGCCAGTCTGAATGAAATTTTCTCTTAGCGAGCCAACGCCTTAATAGTCAATAGTCTTCCAAGTCATATGCTGTGGTTTCAGTTCAATTACATGCAATTAGGAAAGAAGCTAGTGGAGTGGATTCCAAAGAGGATGAACAGTACTTGGCTGGTGCAAAAATAAATATTTTTGTACCAGGTTCTTTTTACACATACAGAAATGATTGTCGTAATGCTGTATATTTGATTGACAAAGATATGTGCTAATCTTGAAAAGTTCTAGCCAAGTTTAAAGTAATTTTATTTTTTGAGCATGGCATGACAACCACTGCTCGAATACGTGGTTTGTAAAATACCCACGAATAATGTGGTGTGGGACTTTTATGTACTTGTGGTTTCAAGCTTTAATCCATGTAATGTGCGGCACAGCATTAGACCACTGATTAGTAGTAGAGCTGCCTCTTTCATGTCTGCTCTTTGTTTGTTTCCTTGTACTTATTTTCTCCATCTGAAGCCAATGGCTCAGCACCTGGAATCAAAGCAAATGATCTCTAGCTGGCAAGTTTATTTGTTTACTCGTGAACAAGCTACCAGATCCTTCTTGTTCCCTTGGTGATGACTTTGTTAATTCCAAGTTGGTGTCTCGTTTCTTGCAGCTGCCATTTCCGAATGCTATGAAGAGTCTGCGTTCTTCAGCCAATAATGTTGGCCATTGTTGCCGGCCCTAGCGTCAATTGATGATTTTGATCGAAATTGAACTGATTAACTTATTAAAGTGTGTACCGTCTGAC
The DNA here is from genome assembly GCF_002211085.1 of Panicum hallii. Lineage (NCBI taxonomy): Eukaryota > Viridiplantae > Streptophyta > Magnoliopsida > Poales > Poaceae > Panicum > Panicum hallii. Next base: position 43,148,618 of record NC_038043.1, on the reverse strand, counting down.
AGAAAGCTCAATGCAGTGCTTATTTTTATCTGGGGAGCGCTTATAACATACTGGTGTGTATACCTGATTGCCTTGGTTGAGATATTTTTTTTTCTTTGTACATCATTGGCATTTCTATCTTATATTTATCTTATTTTTGGTAGTGCAAGGAGCTTGCATATCATAGCGTCGCAGTTTCGGATCAATCAGCAGACTTGATTACAGAAACGTTGCTATCACCTAATTTTCGTTCTGAGAGGACAATTTATCACGTTTTATAATGCACAGTACATCATAAAAGTATGAAGTCAAACGAAGTTTTTGCTCATCTAAAAGTAGTACATGGCGATGCTAAAGCGTGGAGTATGGACAGAAGAAATAGAAGGAAAACTAGCCAATTGTTTGTTCGACCATATTGGAAAGTCGTTGAAAGCCATTACGCTTCACCGGCTCTCTTCCGTCTTATAAAACACAGAATGGCCAACCGGAGAAAGAACCTGTCGATCGGTTCCGTGCCATTTATACGTGTGTTGCTCGCAAAGCGGGAGAAGGAACATGTCGGCGCCTTTTCTGCTTATACGTGTATCCCTTGTGTGCATATGATAAGGCCATGCAGGAACGGAGGAACCCCACCCAACTTGGATATATCAGTTTGTCGCACCAACAACCGTTCGCCGGAGGATTTTGGTATACAAAATCCATGGCATCTGTACGGCTACTATTGTGATATGATAGTGCGTAGTAGATTCCCTATTATTGAACATGTATGCTGGGTTAAATTAAGCCGCCATCTTAGGACGGATGAACTAACTGATGGGAAAAGTTAGCCTACTTGATTCTGCTCCTAGAAGACGAGTAGTTGCTTTGACTAGTAGTGCTGTACTGTTGCTAGGAACTCCGTTATGCAACTTTTTTTTTCTGAATGCGCATGAGCATGTATTTCTTTAAGAGAAAAGAAATACTAATCTTAATAGGCAGAATAGGCAGAGCTGTTACGCGGTTATAGAGCACCACCAAATAAACCCACAAACCTAGACACGACCATGCATTTGAACCTGCTAAAAGATCCAACATAATCAAAAGTGCATAAGGTCTCCAAACTCAAAGATGGCAAAGCATCCACTCGACCAACACAACCATGGCGGCAAAGCATCCGTTCGAAAGCGATCACCAACACAACGACGCCGGCAAAGCATCCACTAGCGAAGAGGGATGGCAAAGCATTCGCGATACGACGACGTACGCAACTCGGATGAGGTGCACGGAATGAAGCGAAGGTAGGCGTAGAAGTAGGAACTCCCCAAGGAGAGTAGACGACCACTGCCAAGACAAGACGAGTAGGGCCGGAGTTCGGTAACGATTCCAACAACAACCAGCAGAGCTTCCAAGACGACGCGATGAGTAGGGCTGGAGTTCGGTAACTATTCCAACGACAACCAGCAGAGCTTCCAAAATGACGCCTCAAAGAAGGGGGCGACGCCACAGGCGTCGTCGTCATCTGACAAACATGGTCGAGGCTTTCACCTGGAAAATACACCGGAGAGGAGGGAAGAGGGGGAAAGAATGATGCCTTCAAGAAGGTAAACTACGCCCTTGAGCATCGCCATCATTAGCCCGAAGCAGGCTCAAGGTTTTCGCCTTCGCCCCACTCCCTCCCTAGAGCCGAAGAAACTGCCGAGATGCCACCACGGAGCCGAAGAACACAGCACAACATGGGTCCGGACAGCCCGCCGGCCAGATTCCCGCTGTAGAGAGGGTGCGGTCACCACGCAAGGGTAGGGCACCTAGGCCAAACACCCAGGCAAAGGCACGCCCGCCAAGGTGCAACACCTAGGCCAGGGAACATACTGAGGCGCGGATTCGGCCACCAGGGAGGCGGCGACGCACCAATCCATGCCCCGACCCACCAGACCGCCAAGGGGCGGACGTCGCCTCTGCGTGAATGGAGACAATATCGTCTGGGTCCGCCCGAGGATCTCCCGGCAAGGTGGTCGTGATGCGAGGGGGCGACGGTCGAGAACGGACAAAACCGATGGGGGAGGGGGGATCTGGTGAGGGGGCGGCCAGATTTGGGGGCTAGGGGAAAATGGAGGGAAGGAGGCGGCCGAAGTGGGTGGGTGGGTGGGGGCGGGGGCGGCGCGATGGTCGCCCCCCGAGCCGCCAGGAGAGCGGGGCTTGGGGGAGGCATGCAACTTTTATGTATTTTCAAATGCCTGTTATCCCTACTGATTAGTGACTAATCGATATAGTTGCCACATAGCTTTATGGGGTGATTTGGCTTGTGCTGTTTAGTTCAAACAAAAACATTGATGCAAATCATACTATTATATACCATTATGAAAACTTTGAGTTTGATTAAGGAAACATATACAAGTAGAAATAAAAAAGAGAAATCACACCATTAATATTACTAATACTAGCTTGTCAACTGTACTCCCGCACGGGCTAATTAGAATTGATATAAAAATAAGGCTTATAATTAATAATTACAATTATCTATCTCACACCCTTTTTCATCTATTAAATATACTGACACATACTATAAAATACATATTTATCATTATCTAGTTGAAATAGATTTTATTTTGCATGACACCTCCATATGTGTTTGATGTATATTTAATTGAACCATTTGTTTGTGAATTTGTATTCTTATCTCTTCCATCGTATATGAATACATGGTGACACGTATCGTGGGTGGTATTTTTATATAAATAATAACATAAATAATATATTAATAATAATAGAAATAGTAATTTAGAATTTTAGATTGGTGCACTTTAATATTTTTTATGATTATATAATTTAGATGCAGATTTAGGGGTTACTTTAACTTTAAAAATGATATAATTGGATAATTTATATGCAAATTTAGGGGGTTATTTGCATTATTTTTATAATAGCATAGGTGTATAATTTACACGAAGATTATGAGGTTAATTTAGATTTCTTATAATGGCATATGTGTGTAATTTAGATACATGTTTAGAGGGTTATTTTAGTCTAGTTTTATAATGACAGAGGCGGGTAATTTATTAGAAAAGATAACAGATCCAATGACTATTATGATTAGAGTTGTCGGATTTACGGCCGGATGTTTCTGATTTTTATGAGAATTTATAGGATTTGTCTATTTTTTTAGAGTGTCCACCTACATTCTACGTGGCTTCACATGGAGGTTTCAAAAGGAGGCTTCAATTAGTAATAGTAATATGCATCGCTATGAACTGTTCATGGAATGCTTTCTCTCTTTTATTTTTACCTTTACAAGTTTTCGTCCGAGCTAGGATTATGCATGATAATAGATGATTGAGAGCCTGTTCTGTCCATCCATCTCTTGTTGGGGTCTTCCGGGGCGCTTTGGAGTTTTTTGGATGCGCGGGAGCACTGGACCACCTAATAAGTGGGAGCACCTCAGATGTGCTCGATATGAATAACCTATCGTCGTTCAGCGTACAGTTGCTGATGAAGAATCATTTCGATGCCACGTTACATATATACATGTGTCGCTACGTACCCACTTGGCAGTCAGACTTTTGTGTAGCAACGTTTTGAACTGTTCCATGGCTGGTCTGCATGGGTTTCACGCGGTAAAATTAAAAAAGAACCCCCATGTTCCATGACAAAGCTGATGGGGGATCCACCAAAGAGGCGTGTAACAACTTCTGCTAATGATTGCAGGTACGACACCGCCAAGATATTGATGTGATTAAAAAATTAACATTAACCCCTCAAAAAAACAAAATTAACATTAAGAGAGGAGAGAATACAACAAAAATTAAAGGAAAGGTTACTCAACTCTTTCAGAATGATGCTCCATAATGTGGGCCACCGTGTCGTTTAAAAACGAAGAGGCACCTAATCCGATAGAGGTCTCTTCATTATTTGGCTAGCAGCTAGCGTGTTCATTTTCTATGGAGTCAGAAAAGAACCAAAAGTCCATGACACGAGAATGTCAGATGATGCGCTGCATGCATCATGCATGAACAGCTAGCTAGTTCGGCCACCGGTCTTTCGCCAACAACGTTCCTGGTGCACCAGCTCGATCGATCTGCAGAGCTCCGGGTCACGAAACAAGCAACATCATCAGGCGTACACGTGCCATCTGATCTCTCTCGATCGATTAGAAATCGATCACTCGAACCGTCCGTTGAGACGCACGGCCGGAGCTTTCATCTCCGGCGCTCGAACGCGCGTCCATCTCCGGCCGATCACCACCGGACGTGCCGTGCGGCTCGATCGCCGTTGCACCCGGCGGCCCGGCCCCACGGCGTGCCTCGTCGCTTTCGTGGTGCCCGCGCGCGGCCGGCGCCGGAGGATATCCCTACGCACCTCGTCTCTTCTGGCCTGACGAGCTGACCCGGCCCGCTTGGCTTGGCCTGGGATACCATACCACCGGACCCGGCGCAAGCAAGTCTCATGATTGCGGCAAAGGTTTGCAGCTCCCCCATGACGACGACGGTCTCGGCGACGCGGCACCAACCGCGCGGTCGGTTCCGCGCCCGGCCGGCCCGCGCGGCGCCATACGCCGATAACGAAGGAACCCGCACCCGCCACCGCCTCCGCGCGCGCGTCCGCATCACGCCCCTCCTTTTCCTTTCCCTCCCGCTCCGCACTCGCCACCCACCGCGCCCCCTCTCGCGCGCGTACGCTCGTACAATACGAGCGCGCAGCGCCAGTGCCACTACTTAAGCGGCTGATCACCTGCTCTCCCACCGATTCCGGTCGCCTCTCCCTTTCGCCCACACGCCGTCGTCACAGGCTCATACTAGCTAGCTTTACGCGAGAGGAGGAGGAGCACGCCTCGGGGATAGCCGGATAGGGGTAGCTAGCTAGCTAGCTCCACCGCGGCGAGCGAACACATGTCGGCGGCGGTGGCTCCCCGCGTGGCCGGCGCCGCACGGAGGCTGTCTCCGTCTCCCAAGCCGGCCGGCGCCAGGGAGAAGGACAAGGAGGAGCCTCCCTCGCGCGAGGGCGCCGCGGCGGCCGCCGACAAGGCCAGGAGGAGGCTGCTGCCGGCGGCCCCGGCCAGGGGCGCCGCGGCGTCCATGCTGCTGCGCCGTGCCGGCGCCGGCGCCGGTGCGCGGGGGAGCAGCTACGTGCACCCGTCGTCGTCGCTCAGTGTCTCGTGCGCGTCGGAGGCGTCCACGGAGTCGTTCTGCAGCCGCGCGTCGACGGGCCGGATCGGCCGCCGCCCCGCGGGCCCGCCCGTGGGAGCCCCGCGGCGGCGGGCGGCGGGCTCGGTCGGGCCTCCTTCGGCGCGGCCGGCCACGTCCAGGAAGGTTGTCAGCAGCGCCGTGCCAGGCGGTGCGGCCACTGCTGCTCCGGCACTGCCGATGCTGGGCTCGGTGAATGGAGAGCACACCGCGACGTCGGCGGGGCCGCCGAGGTGCCCCTGGGTTACCCCTAACACTGGTAGGTGGTCAAAGCAAATCATGTGCTTTATGGTATTTCCGGTAAGGTAAAGACAAAATAAGTGCTCGTACAGTTGCATACTTACGCATAGCGTACACCTAGTACAAATTTTTTTAGACTTATTTTCACCTTTGGCACAACGAATAAATGAAAGCGCGAAATGCATGTTATCATTTTTTTTTCAAAATCAACAGCTGTATGGTTAGGCTATAACAAGATGAACAAGAATAAATTAAAACAAGTGCTCTTTTACTACTATTTCTCGATTCTCATTATGTTCTCCAAGATTGGAAAAGTGGGAGCATTTGGGTAAAGGGGCAAGAGCCATGAACCCTAAATTATATTTAATAAAATATAGAGATAAATCTCCGGGCTGGCAAAATAAACAAACCATTGGAAAAGAGAAAAACTACAATGCTACATACATGATATACATTCAGGGGTGGATCCAATGTGGGGGCACAGGCCTGGAGCCTCCATTACCCATGCATCCCATAGAGACTTCTTGGAGCCTCCCAACAATTTTCAGCCATGGACGAAGAAGAGAAAGAAGAAAAGGAGGAGGAAAAAGAAAAAGAGAGGAGGAGAAAATAAGCCTTCCTCCCTACTTTAAGTTCCTGCATCCGCCCATGTATACATCCATATAACATATGCACTTTTACGGAACTAACGAACGAGTAGCTTGGTTGGTTGCGGTATTTGGGGTATAATAACAACAAATCCTACTGTCTCGACTCGGATCCTTATTAGCTCTAGTTTAGATTCTTGCTATTTATGTCAGCCCGAATCCTTTAAATATATGCTAGTTACTTATACTTGATTACTAGTGAGGCGAAGACTACTTCCTACCATAGTATAGACTAAAGTTTAGAGAAATCTAACTTATAGGTCGTTTTCATGAAATTATGAGTCCGTTTCTCAAAAGATTCTACCTATCATGGGAAGCTAAACCCACTCCGACTAGATAGCGTTTTTAATTGGAAGCTGGAGTATGAGTGGTTGCCACTTGTGTGGTGTTTGCTACTAGGAATAACAATCACGGTATTATGAGGCTTTAAGACAAAGTTGTTTGTGGCTATATAACTTTTCATATGGAAATGGACTCCTACTGGCTAAAATAAACATGGATATTAGCATTCATCTTTGAGTTTGTTTTATGGATAAGAGCAGATTTTAAGCCAACAACTAATATATATCCATGTCTCTCGATCGAAAATACTATTTTCCCTGCTATAGCACATTTCCTCTAAAAAATCCCCCTATCTTCATAATTTAGAGACGCTAGACAAATCTATCTTTGCTTATCTCAACAAGTATAAATTGGGCTCCTAGTGCCATGCACAAGTCACTATTGTTTCATTACCATAAGCTTGCAAGTTAATACTAGTCTCTGGCACGACGCCTTGAGCAAGAATACATAGTTGCCTTGAAATACTAGCATTTTTCTTTTATATAAAGAAAATGAAGTATACCATGCATAGATGTGATGCCTCGGCCATCGGTTATTAGTCGATTATGGTTAGATCATATGACATCACAAATGTTTGGTGGTATAAAAGGTACAATAAAAAGATGCACTGATAAAATGTTTGGTGGGCTGTCTGTTATCGAGCAACTTGTCAATTTTTTATCTTCCAAAGGGAATTCCGCTGAAAAGCATTATAGTAGCGACCCAGATCATGATCACAAGGGTATATGCTTATTCATTGTTGTTCTCTTGATTTAGATACAGCTTCGCTTTGCATCTTTTCTGCAGTACAGTTAGCAGCTGAAAGCCATGATTATCACCATAGATAATTTATGTAATGCTTTGCTTGCAGCTCCTCAATGCTACTAATTCTTTGCTGTTTTTGCTTAGTTGCTTTTTTGTAAGTTAACATATCAAAATAGGAAGTACGAAGGTCCATGCAGTCTCTTTTGATTATTCCTACTTAAAGTAGGAAAACCTAATACCTTTGATAGATCACACACGTAATATATAGCCTGTTCGGCTGGGACTGGGACCCCTTCCTCCATGAGCAGAAACAGATACATTCTGCTCCTAGCTTCAGGTCTAAAACAGTGTGAACAATCAGTTCAAATGCTTAATATTGTTCTTCTTTTTGGAAGAATAAAATGATTAATAATGATATTTATTGAATAATAAAAATGCTCAATATTGTTATCCGATACTGCAACCTAAAGGCTTCTAGCTAGTCTGGCGACCCTTAAAGTTATTCAGCCTTCTCCTTGAATGACCTGTTGCTTTCAGCTGACTGTAAGGAATTAATTGATTTGACCTTGCAACAGATCCCTGCTACGCTGCCTTCCATGACAAAGAGTGGGGAGTGCCAGTACATGACGACAAGTATGCTCTAAACCTAATCAGACCAGCTCATCTTTTCCTGAGACCTATGATCAGCAATAGATTGTAAAGTAACAACGTTTAGTGATAAACTGCAGGAAACTGTTTGAAATGCTTACTCTCTCCGGTGCACTGGCTGAGATGGCATGGCCTGCAATTCTCAGCAAGAGGGACACCTTCAGAGAAGTGTTCATGGACTTCGACCCCCTGTTGGTGGCGAAGCTGAACGAGAAGAAGTTCTTGGCGCCAAGCAGCCCTGCTAGCTCCCTGTTGTCCGAACACAGGCTGCGCATAATCATCGAAAACGCACGTGAGCTGCTGAAGGTAAACTGATCATGCCACCCATATATCCATCTGTCTGCACCTAAATCTTGATGAGCCGAACCATTATTGGCAATAATATACATTCGTTCATCCATAGCACATTATGACTCGTGTTTCTTTCTGCAACTACGTTGCTGTTCATAGGTCATAGAGGAGTTTGGATCGTTCGACAGCTACTGCTGGAGCTTCCTTAGCAACAAGCCGATGGTTGGCAGATACCGGCACACGCGGGAGGTGCCGCTGCGGACGGCGAAGGCCGACGCCATCAGCCAGGACCTGATGCGTCGGGGGTTCCTCGGCGTCGGCCCGACGGTGGTCTACGCCTTCATGCAGGCCGTCGGCATGGCCAACGACCACCTCGTCACCTGCTACCGCTTCGAGGAGTGCTGCGACATCAAAGACGCCGCCGCAACTGACGGCTACGGTGACAGTTGCAAGCCGGCAGCGGTGAGCGAGCAGGAGGTGAGCATGCTCTGTGGGCTGGTGCAGTGCGTCGGCCTGGAGCCGTCGAGAGCCGCCACCGTGATCAGCATCTCATAGCAGCCAGCCAGCTGCATGCAGCTACCCGGTGATGACGAATGAGTAGGGATTAGGAGAGTTGATTCCACTACTTAATCGTGCTGGTGCAATGATTGGATGTGTAGATATTGGTCGTGTTTGAGCGAGGTGTACATGGTTGTTGATGTGAGGTTTGAGAAATTGGGGTTTGCTTGAGCTGAGGATGTTGAAAAGATGTGTAGGTATAGGACAGGAAGTTTCAGACGACGTGTTCACATTTCACATTACAGGCCGGCGTGTGTTGAACTAAAGGAGTGGTGTGGTGGTCCTGGTGGAGCCGGTGCAGATCTTGTAAAGTTGCAAAGATTGTTCTCTAACCGATATGCAAAGCAAAAGAAAGTCTCTTCCTTGGGCTTTGTTTACGATTTGAGACGTGACAAGAAAGTGGAAAGAGAGCGAGATTAAAAATATGTCGATCGATCGTCGTGATTAAAGTTTGAGCCGTTGCCTTGTCGTTCTCAACGCTTTAGACGATAAAGGGAAACAATGGAAATTAAACACGGGCGTGATCTAGCACGCTTATAGGGTGCATATTCTTCAACTTGAGGTGCACCAATCGGTGGCGACGATGAAGCAATAATGCTAATCATGAGGGGGGAAGTAGCAAACAATGTTCAACTTGAGCGAGCAACTCGCCGGCGACCCATACACAAATACAGTCAGGTGCTCCTTCGACTATCAACTTGTCAAGTCGGAGCCCAGGTCAAGATTAGGTTGATGGTAATGACAAATGACATGGTTGAGTTCGGAGATTAGGTTACATGAGAGGTCGAAAGCTGAACCGTCGATGGCCTGCTTCACCATAATGGCGGCGTGTGTCTCCAGGACAACTCTGCTCATCCTCACAGCACCAGCAGCTTGTAGCCGGTCTCGTGCCCATGCCATGAGCTCTGCATGAAAGCCATCTCTATACAGGCATAGCTCCCAGGGGAGGATCCACCACTATAGCGAGGTCTGGCGGCCGCCATACGTGCTCGTCACGAGCACACCGGCTGCTGGCGATGGAATCACAGCAGCGTAGGCTCGAGTGCCTCACGCATGGAAGAAACGTGCTCAAACTGTAAATCCACTGCGTTTACTTTTAGATAGAAGTAGTATAATCGCTTTCTGTGATTAAAAAAAAGTTTTTTACTAGGTTCCGACTTTCTCTCTCCCCCGCGCCGCCCCCCTCGGGCAGCAACCCTAGCCGCCGCCGTCCAGGCCCCCTTCTTCTCTCCCCCGCCACGCCGCCACTAGAGCCGGCCGCTAGAAGCCTGTGCGGCGGCGAGGATGGTGGCGGCGAGGCACTCTCCTCTTGCACATTCTTCTTCACCTTGGCATCCCAAGCTCCCAGATCGACAGCCTTCGGCGACGGCCCCCATCCTTGCCGGCGGTGAGCCGCCCCGCCGCGGCTCCCCTCGTCGCGCATCCCCGTCTCTGCTCTCTCACCGCGCCGGGTGGCGGACGTGCGTCTACTAGCGGCGGCGGCGTGCGCCCCGGCCCCGAGGGTGGTGGCGCCGGATCTAGGGCCGGTGAGGCCGGATCCGGCCTCGCCCGAGGAGCCGGTGTGGCGGCGGGTTGGGGGGCGGCAGCGGCAACCTCATGCCGTCATGCTGCCTCATTGCCATCCATGTTTTGTGGGTGGCAGCGTGAGCGTCGGCAGCGGCGGATGCTCCCCGTGGTAGGGGCGCGGCGGCCTGCTGCGGAGATCCCAGTGACGGGGTCCAGCGGCCGGTAGCGCGGATGCCCGTGGTGGAGGCCGGTGGAGCACCTGCATGATATGAATATTAGAGGGTTGATACTCAAAGTAACGATACTAGAGAAGAAGACATGCTGAACTAAAGATCTTCTTACCAATTGAATTGTCATAAGAACCACTGACATATTTTATCTGAGACACAAACTTACCATAATGATATGATGTCTGTGACACATAATTAATTCAGTGTGGTTATAATAACAACTTACCAATTGCAAAAATTCTGAAAGATCTTCTGGGGCTCCTTTGAGATACCTGTATAAAAAGAACACCTGTGACTGGAGTTCAAAGAGTAAAGGCGCACACCTTTTTATTTTTCAATTCCACACAGCTGCTGAAATCTAGGGATATATACAGTGATTTCATATGAAATCAATATTTATTTTGAGGTTACACATGTCTAAATGCAGCAAAATGGAAACATACAAGTTTTTATGTCCTGGTGTGGAAAACAGGGAAACTCTTTGCACAATAAAACAGCTGTGTTATGCAACCTAAGAACTAGCTCTAGCCATCTGAAAACTTACCCACGAATGCGTTCTCTTAGCCCATCATCAGAAAGATTTGATCTAGCATATCCAAATATATGCACTTCACAGACTGTATAAATCCCTGTAACACATGAATATTAACTTCAATAAATATATTAATGAACTTGATGATTAGTGTCAACCACAGAACTGGACATATTCTTAAAAACAGGAACTACAAAGATGTCACATGTCTGTAAAGACTAAATCTATATCTTTATGAATGGACTATTGCATGTGTTGCTATGTTATGGCTCAACTGGATGTGCACTACCAATTGTCATCTATTCATAGCTGATGAGAGTTGGCTAGACAATCTCAAAAAGACGTAAAAAAAAAACAGAGGATTCTTCTGTGACCTTCCAACATGGTTCAGTTCAGTTTCGCTGGGTCTAGTCTCTTTGGAATTTGTGATGACTAACTTCTATTTGAAGAATCCAATAGCAGTCCGTCCACAATAATAATTGACAGTAAGTTCTACTCCATTTTATTATCTCCATCAAATTGATAGCTAATGCATGCATACACCCACACACACATTTCATCAAACACCATGGATGCATACCTCAGCTGGTGCTGGCGTCGACGATCTTCACGAACCCCACAGTGCAGAGGGTTGAGAGGTCGGGGCGGCGGCGTGTCGGGCTCGGGACGGCCGTATGTGTCAGGCGGTCAGCCGGTGGCGCCTCGGGCTCGGCGCGGCCATGCGTCGGGGTGTCGGGCCGGCAGCACATCGGGGAAAGGCCAACTGCGCGTCGAGGCAAGGCTAGCCGCGTGTTGGGGAGGTGGCGCACCGGACTCACGGCGGGCGTCGGGTAGCCGGCGCATCGGGGCAAAGCCTGCGGCGGCGTGGAGAGGAAGCTGAGGCGGCCTGCGGCGGCGCGGAGAGGAAGCAGCAGTACTGTTGTGTAGAAAAAGATGAGCGAGCGCCTGGGCTTTTTTGTTTATTTGCTCTGGTGCCGTCGCCTGGGTTTTTATTTTTTTATTTTGGCTCCGGTGCGTGTCAGCTGCCGTAGTACAGGTACCTGGCGGTGTCTTGCGCGTGTAGCTTCGACTGCATGGTCAACCATGCTGGACGTAAATATCGGCCTACTTGCAAATGAACAAAAATATTGGGTATAGCGCGTAGAAGTTTTCAAAAAAACCCGCAAGGTCAGTAAAGATGGGCAATGGTAAATCTCCCAAATTTCGAGGACAAATATGTTTGGTTTTGTTCTCTCTGTTTTTCTCTCACATTTCAGTCAATAAATGATAGGACAAATATGTCAATTAAACAAATATGTGATGTCGATCCTTCAAAAATAGGATGCTATCTTGAGCAATTTGGTAAAAGATGATCGCAAAAATGGTGACACAAATGGTGACCGTTGGGTAGAAGAAGGGGGAGAAGGAGGAGGGATTTATATTGTTCAATTTTCACCACCAGCTCGTAGGTGGAACCGGTGGTGAAAATAATTTTCACCGCCGGCCTGTATTTTATTTTTACCACCAGTGGCCTATGGTGAAAATGATTTTCACCACCGGATTTTCTGAAACCGGCAGCGAAAATAGCGGTACTGAAAATGGTTTGTGTAGTAGTGGTTGAAGAAGGATTTAAAGAAAATTTGAAGCTTAGTCTTTCTAGCTTTCTTTCTTAGTAGCTTTCTTTTTTAGTCTCTTTCTTTCGTGTTGTTGTATCAATATCTCAAAATTTCGAGGTTTAGAGTATAAGAACTCTTGTGAATGTTTAAGATCGGAATTTTCCTTTATGTAAAAAGAACATTGCAAGTCTCTCACACTCCTCCCAGTGGACCTTGTCACGTGTGTCGACCTTGCCTTGACTCGGTCCACATCTCGCCGTTTTGATCAACCATCCGTGCTTATTGTCCTGTCCATGCATAATGCATATGGTGTGGATCCCCGTTATCCTCAACAATCACAACAGCTAAGTCAATTATCATCATAAACAAACTTAGGCTGCAAAATAAAAAAAAATTGTAGCATGGGTCCCTTTTTATCCTTTCGACTACAATTCCACTTTTCATATACATAAAGAGATAGAAAAATAAAATTATCTTATGTCAATATAAGACCAAACAATGGATGGACCTTAAATGACAAGAAGTGCTTGGTAGCGAAATACAATGAAATGAACCACTTTGGCCTTTCGAAAGAACCTTTGAGGCATGGAAAAGAAATTCTATGCGAGTTCTCAAAGAACCTTTGGATTCATGTTTTTCTCCTCAAGAATGGCAGTGTTACCTTGCCATGCCATTTATAATTGCATAGGGAAACGAGATATTTTTATAAGTTATTTTGTTGCTTGTTTTAATTTCTAAATTTCACTTTATGATGTTTAAATAAACAATCTTGACCAGCGATTTTATTAGTTACTGAGGAACATTTTCTTTTACTTGGGTAATCCAATAAAGCTATATTTTCCACTGTAAAGAAAAAGAAAAGCAAAGAAACTAGAGGCTTATTACGGTGGTGGTTGTAAGGTACCAGAGATTATTGCTGACTGTTGAGCTGATATGTGAATTAGAAAATGATAACGGTGGTATCAGCCCCACATATTTGGTAACTTTTCCTATGATGTTTAAATAAACAATCTCAATCATTGATTTTACCGCGATAAATGGCTCTTGTATTATTATTATTTTGTTTGAAGACCATTGCAATGCATTGTTACCCTGCCACTTACAGCAGAAAAAGTTGGATCCAAGTAAATAATAGGGAGCTAGCTGCCTAGAGGAACTCGTCACCTGAGAACTGAGATACTTCTTCTATCCATAGAGTTCATATTGAAAAAGATGCGTATAAACATGTAATTTAGGCGCATGCCCCGGCAGTGGTTACACTGTTGATGAACTTATTACTGATACACGTGTGGGTCCCTCCATGCTGCCGCCGAGGCCCCTTGTTCCAGACTTCAAACAACACATGCATGCAGACAGCGCGCGCGCGCACACATACACACACTGCAACATATCAGACGCCAATAAGCAGAGAGCATGGTGATTGGTCACACCCAAGATGGCTCCGGCCGGGTTCAAGCGTGCACCGTGGGTAACGGTGCCACAGACTTGCCGAAGCAGGAGCTCGACACGGTGCAGTTGGCCAAGCAGGCGATGGGCACCTTGCTGAGCACGCACGTGACCGCGCACATGATCAGGCAGGTCTGGCACGCCGCCGGGCAGATGTCGCCCACATCGCCGCCGCCGCGCTGCCGCCCCATCAGGAGGCCCAGCTCCTCGGCGAGATCGTGCTCCACGAGCTCCCGCGGCAGCCGCTCCTGGTGGTCATCCCGCGACGGCGGCGGCGTCGACGCGAGGGCCGGCCGCGCCAGGTCCGACCCGACGCACAGGAGCAGCGTGCAGGCGGCGGCCAGCTTCAGAGCAGAGGAAGAGGCCATTGCAAATTCGCAGGTGCTGCTGCTGCTGCTGCTGCTTTCGGTTGCAATTAGATGGCGCCGATGGTTCTTGATTACTATGTGAGATGCGACATGGAGCAGTAAGGCTTTGCTATTTATAGGGATCAAGTGGATCTTGCACGAATGCAGGAGACTGAAGCTGCTAGCTCGCTGGGATCTTTGGAAGATGATGAAATACTCTTAACTGGATGGGTTGCTGATCTTGTGCATGGAGTCAAGGGACTGATGCTGAGAAGCAAGGAATCCAAATTATGCACGGTTCCACCAAGCTGCAACAACCAAAGCGTACAAGGCTCCTGCAAGTACTACAAAGACGTCTAGACATCAAGGAATCAAGGGTGCACACAACCGTATCAACCGTGCTAGTGAAACAGCGTCGATTGATATGATTTCTCACAAATTGTGTCCTCTGATCTGATGGACGCGGGTTCAATCCCATGCATCTCTGGCAAGTTGCCACTCACAGCAAGACTTGAGAAGGAACCGTACGCCTGATAAAATTCAATCCATCTCGTACAAGTTCATCATCACGGGGTACTATTAACCGGTCAGGTGCAAGCAAGTGTTGTGCTTTCAAGGAAAGCGTTAGGATTGAGCTAAGCACAGTGGATGAGTGAACTCTAACGCTACCAGTATGTACCGGCTGAAGAGTTTCAGATAGATTTTTCTTTCTGTATTGCCACGCGCACGCACGAATTTTGCAACAAGCAATGCATCAATAACTCATGCATCCTTACAAACAAGAATGCACAATGCATACTGCTCATGCTTTACTGCTCCCTCCAATCCAAATTGTAAGTCGTTTTGATAAATCTAAATACATAGTATTTTTTATGCACTAGATATACACTATATAGAAAAATTATGCACCTAAATTTTCTTAAATGATCTATAATTTAAAATGGAGGAAGTACTTATACAAAAACACTCCCATGCTGCGTGATGGTGCTTACAGAGGGTACGGCACATATTGATGCCATACACTTGTATGCTCCAAGCCCTCCTTACAACCCCCGAAACTGTAATGATACATTGATACCTTGGGCATGTTTCTTCAAGGTCATATGAAATACAGAGAATCGAAAGCAGATCGAACATTCCTAACCAACACGACAGTGCAAAATTAAACAAAAGCAAAATTTTCAGTCAAATCTAAGAATTTTTCGGACATGGTAAACCAAGATGAACTTGTTATTCGTATAGTCACAAGGAGGGCTTCAGTGTTCCACATGAACTCCAACTCACAATATCAACTCAGAACCGCCAATCAATTAATAATCAACCAAAGCTGCCCTTTCTTGCAGCTGATCAACCCAATTCAACAAGGATATACAATAAAATGTTTTTTCTTGCTTTTCTGTGATATCCTGGATTGAACTAATGTAGAATTAAAAAACTACATAATATGAGAATATACCATAAAAGCATTCCTGTGAATTGATAAATATCAAAAATTCAGGATCATAAGGATCACTTCAGCACATGAACTCTTGCAGTTCAGCAAGATCATAAAGGATGGAAGGTGGTAGTTGCTTCCACTACCAAGGAGATAACAATCTACTTAGATATAACCTAAAGCTATGTACAGAGTTCGCAAGGTATGGGTACACCTTTCTCTAGCGCTTGCAATTCTTGCAAAAGTGAATTTTCTTGTCCATTGGGGCTGCACAGTGGTAACAGAAGTACTGCTTATACCTTCAAAAACAGAACAAAGTATGTGTTAGTGACATGATGGATACTAAACGAAAACCAGCAACAACATTTAACATGTCTGGTGTTTAGAGAGCCTGCAATGTAAAATTAATGCAACTCCTAATTCGGACCAGCCAACAACAAAAACACTTGATAGAAGGTGGTCTAAAGCCCATAACTTGATAGGAAATAACACTCTACCCAACCCAGATCCCCACCACATTTGGCAAGCTACTGGCTGTTAGAAGTTGGTTTTCATGACAAATACAACCTTAGTTTCACTTAAATGACGGAGCCTT
The DNA here is from genome assembly GCF_002211085.1 of Panicum hallii. NCBI lineage: Eukaryota > Viridiplantae > Streptophyta > Magnoliopsida > Poales > Poaceae > Panicum > Panicum hallii. The sequence goes on along the minus strand of NC_038043.1, from coordinate 43,132,327 downwards.
TCTTCTTTGTACTAGGCAGTAATCCATTTTTATGATATTTCTTCCAAACAAGAGGTACCCATGGGATGTCCATTTTGTTGAAGAACTTATGGAGATTTTTTAAGAGCAGTGCTTCATTGTGTGTTTGGAGATTCAGAACTCCTAACCCACCTTCAGACTTTGGTAGACAAACTAGCTCCCATGCAGCTTTTGGCGGTGATTTTTGCATTAATATCAGCTTCTCTCCAAAGGCATTGTTTTCTGTATCTGTTGACGTATTTGATGACAGTCTTATGCAATTTGAAGGTGCTCATAGAGAATATGGGAAGGGATGTAAAAATAGAGTTAGTGACTTCCAATCTGCTAGCTTGAGATAAAAAGCAGATGTGCTAGAGAGCCGTCTTTCACATCTGGTTTCCATTGGTAAGAAATCCACTACTTTTGGCTTTGTCAAACCCAAAGGCAGGCCTAGGTAGGAGAAAGGTAGCGAACCAACAGAGCACCCAAAGGCCTGAGCCAGAGCTGCAGTTTTGTTGCGCTCAATATTGATGGGAACCAACATGGATTTTGAATAATTTACCTTCAGTGTAGTTGAAGTTGCAAACTGATCCAGGAAAGTTGAGATTGACACCCTTCCATGATGATCAATGTGTCATCAGCATATTGCAAAATGGGGAAGTCTTGGCTGTGCTGAAGAGGTATGGTCAGATTTATATGACCTTGGGAACATTCCTTATTAATTACACTTTGCAGGAGATCAACTGTAAGGATAAAGAGTAAGGGAGACATGGGATCACTCTGTCTTACATCTCTTCTATAGTGAAAAACTTTACCAAGAGTACCATTCAATAAAATGGATAATGTCCTAGAAGACAAAATGAGTTGCATCCAGTTTAACAAGTCTCTCCAAAGCCTTTATGTTTCATGATGTCCGACATAGATATATGTTCAACCTTTAAAAGGCTTTTTCAAAGTCAAACTTGAGAATGATGATCTTTTTTTGGAACGGCGACAGATGTGTAGATATTACTAAGCCCAGGCTGTAGCAGTCTTGGATGATTCTTTATTGAATAAACCATATTGATTCTTGTGGATCAGACTCATGATTACTTTCTGAAGTCTATTAGCCAAAAATTTAGTAATGACCTTGATGAAGTATTTGGCAAGGATATTGGTCTAAAATTAGAAACTTTGGTTGGTCCCTCAACCTCAGGTAAGAGAGTCACATGAGAGCCATTTATGCTGCGCAAGCAAATATCACCAGAGTAGAAGGCAAAGCAGGTGTTGTAGGAATCCTACTTAATGGTGTGCCAACATTTTTTGATGAAGTTAATGTTGAAATTTACTGCCATATCAAATTGCATTGACTGAATACGACATATGCATGTCCATAGGGGCAAGGTTGGATGGTTCTAATAAAGCTGACCTCCTTGTGATTGCGAAGGAAATCATCCAGGAGAGCTTGGATTGAGGGGAAGGATATCTGATTCTTTGGCAACGGCTCAATGGTGGCAATGGTGATGTCACTGTGCCTGCCTCGCGATCGTACAAGCACCACTCTGGACATCGGCTTCCGGTGTGCAACGTCAATCCGGTTGCAACCCCGGGGCATGAACGGGGTTGGGTCGACAAAGTGGAAGGCCATGGACTCCAGCGACGGGGATGATCCAATTGGGGGAGTTGCTCTACTGTAGCACCCACCATGGTTTTCTCAGTATGGCCAAGAAACTGGAAGGAAGGTGGTGTTGCGGTCGTTGTCGAATGCTTAGCAGTCGGCGGAGATAGTGTTGGGGGTGGTGAGGATAAACAGCGGTGGTGGCAGAGAAGGGAAGGCTCGACTGGCGGAGAGGCCGAGGAAACTTGCCAAGCGATTGAAGTCAAGGGGGTAGCAGATGGAAAACCCAACAGCACTTGAGCTAATTGCTCGAAAGAGAAGGATTCCGGTCCACTACCAGAGGCCTTATCTGTCAGTCACAGTGTTAAGTGAAACCATCGGTCCACATTCTAATTATCCCAGCTTCCGGCACAAAGCGAAGGAAGGAGAGCCTGTCAGAGGCAATCTAGGAAATCAAGGCGGGAACCGGCAATGAAGGGAAATGTGTCCCAGCCTGAAACAAGAGACGCGCTTGACCCGATTGTGGCAGTTGGGCTGAGCATGCAAGTTGGAGAGGCACCCGGAGCATTGATGACGGCCCAGGAAAATAGACGGGCTGGGCGGCGTGAAAGAGGTATTGATAGGAGGATTAGCAAGAAACCAGCGAGAGTTTAAAGACAAAACAAAATCCAAAACCTCCCTAGATTGAGGGGGCTTCGTGTTCCTCGTTGTGCCCGTGTTCTTCGCTTTGCTCATGGAGAAAGAGTGAGCCGAGATTTTCAAAGCTGCGTCTCTCAGAAGATCATCAGAACTGAGCGACTGAAAGCACTAACCCGGGGTGTAAAGGAGGGAACAATCCCTTTTTTCCGAAGAGGGACGAGATTGGCACCCAACAGGGGGGCACATTGACTCTGAGGAGTGGTGGCAACCGCAGCATAAGTTCGAGAATCCCTCTTGGAGCGACCCGTGGTCCAAGAAATTTGGGGACCTTGAGAAGAGGCAACAAAAGATTGAGCTGATTTTAAACCCCGCTCATTCCACAGATTAAACGCCACCTTAAAAGAGTCAAACAGAGCTTAAATTGTAAACCCGAAAGCCAACTTGTCGTGAGAAGACCGAAAATTTGAAGATCCAATCCTCGACTTCCACAACAGCAAACAAAGGAGCAAACTACCAAGAACTGACTGAAGGATGAGTTTAATATTGTCCTCATTGAGTTTGATTTTGGATCAGGCGAAGGAGGCAAGAAGTCAAAAGCTGCCTTCATCATCAGGGCTGGGGGAAGTGATCAGGGTGCCGAAGAGAGATCGTACCTTGGCCGAGAATCCGCACCATGATGAGGATTGAGCAATGAGATGGTCTATCATGGGTGCTGGTGCGGATCGAGAAGCGATCAGGGGAGACGGAGAACGACGCCGTGGAGCAGCTCAGCGAGGCAGAGCGGGAGGAGAGCCATTCCACGAGGGCCTCCTGTGTTAAATGTGCTCAAACATTTAGGATCAGTCGGCATAGCTAGCTGAACGCTGGGCGACTCGTGTTTTTGCCGATCTTCTCCACCTAAAAAACTGTATTTGTTGGTAGTTAGGTTGGCCATCGTACCGAAGTTGTGGGGGATGTATGGAATACCTCCCCAGTTTGTATAGTCTTTTGGTCCGATTTTTCTCGTAAATTGTGTTACTCTTTTTTTATCTAACAGTATACTGCAACAAAGTTCTTGCCGTTAAAAACAATAGATGAGGCTGGAAGTTTGGAACACTAAGATCAAATGGGAGTTGGTACTCAAAGTTGTGGTCATGGCTCAGCCATAAACCAGAAGTCCAGGACAGTATAAATGCAAGGGGGGAAAATGTTCCGAGGAAAATTGAAGGAAGAAACCATTGTCTTTTCCATGGAGGCCAATGTAAATGTTCGCATGTCATTTTTCTTGGCATGTGATGCTGAAGTTGTAGCAGCAGGAGCAAAGAAACTTCACGGTACAGATTGACCGTTTATCCTCTTTCCACAAGAAGCACTATAATCGAGTCCAAGTAGAACTACACTTTAAGCACAACGCAGAAATTGGATGCGTCTGGGGATGAAATTTAGATAGAATAATATATCAGATAGTACCATAGGTAGTTCATACGACATATTCTCCATTTGCATGCTCAGTGATGCCATAAAGGGACACACATCGAGTTCCATTCTAAGGTAGCACCTTATGCATTTTTTCTTAAGAAAGTCACCAGCACTCTATCATAAGTCGCTTAGGCTTCAAGACTAAAGTCTCGTTCCTGCCATGTCTTTTCCTATACAATGTATATTTTGTGATAATGATTTGGCCAATCACGATTGCCCAAGCTAATTCTAACCAAAGCAGTCATACCAGCAACTGAATGGTTTTTACACAGAGTTCAGAAACTTCCTTCCCTCACGTAGAGTTTTGCATCTTCAGGTCATTCACCAGGTCCTCTTGCACTTGCTGCAGTGATGTATGCCCCTGGACATTGGGGAGGCACAGAGGTAGCAGAAACGATGTTGGCACCTGTAAATTGGAATAACGAAGAACCTTGTCAGTTGTCATATGGGCTCGTTGGACATGTAATTTTGGACTGCAAGCTGTGAAATAGTACCTGCAGACGATGTACACGCAGCCCTCGGCCCTCTCCACGTACATCTTGCACTTGGGGCACCTCTGCCACCTGCTCTCTCGTGCGACCTTCCTCAGCAGCAGGTCATTCTTGCCCCGCTCGTCCTTCCCGAGTCGTTGGAACTCTGCGCAGGCGATGCCGTCATGCCATGCCACCTTGCACTGTGCACAGAACATACGGCGGCAGTGTGGGCACTTAGCTTTTGTTATCGCTGCCTCACCGTGGCCACGCTCATGAACAAGCAATGCTGAGCAGTTGTTGAAGGGACAATAGAGCTTGAATGACCCCAGCGCTGAGTCACAAAGCGCAGCGCCCCACCTCTGGAACAGCTGCGGTGGGATGACGTCACGGCATTCCTCCGGGTCTAATGCACCATATTTGCATCCTGGCTCAGGGCAGCCAATGGACAACACGTTATCCTCTACTTTTGCGGTAATGTACTGGCTCACGCAGTTGATGCAGAAGAGATGTTTGCACCCAGAAATAGGAAAGAGCTCCCTGACATGCACTGCCTCCATGCATATGGTGCAGTAGAACTCACTGTCAGCCATCGCATTGACACCAGGAAAGCTTTGGCCTAGCTCCATAAGCATATCATCCAATGGCTCTTTCCGTTTTCGACTGTCCATGTCTTCAGTTGAGATCAAGGTACTATTACCCACATCAATGTTCGGATTTGCCCTTGACTTGCACAATGATTCACAAGTAGACACCACACGCTGGAGGCACTTCTGCCACTTATTCTCCCGCACAGCCTTCTTCAGCAGCAGGTCATCACTCCCCTGCTCATCATTCCTGAGCCGCTGGAAATCTTCACATGTGACGCCGTAGTGCCATGCCACCTTGCACTGTGCACAAAACATCCGGGAGCAGTGTGGGCACTCGGCTTTCCTTATTGCTGCATCGCGAGGGCCACATTCGTTGACCAGCAGAACAGAGCAGTCCATGAAGGGGCAGTAGAACTTGAATGCCCCCAGTGCCGAGTCACAGAGTGCAGTGCCCCACCTCTGGAATAGCTGCAGTGGGATAATGTCGCGGCACGACTCTGGGTCCAGTAAACCATCCTTGCACCCCGGTTCTGGGCATCCAATGGAGAACACATTATCCTCAACCTTCGTAGTGATGTACTGGTTCATGCAACCAACACAGAAAAGGTGTGTGCACCCAGCAATGGGAAAGAGGTCTTTGAGGTCTACTGTCTCCATGCATATGGTGCAGTAGTACTCGCTCCGGGCCATCACATTGGCACCCTGAGAGCATTGGCCTAGCTCCTGAAGCATAGCAACAAATGGCTTTTTCCCCTTGCAGTTGTCCATGTCTCCGATTGAAATTAAGGTAGTATGACCCACATTAATCCCTTGATGTGTCTCTAACTTTTGCAAAGATTCACAGGAGCCCACAGGATCAGGTTGCGCCATGCTCTCCTGCCTGACCTTCCTCAGTAGCAGGTCATCTAGTCTCCCCTTATCATTCCCGAGCCTCCGGAAATCTTCACAGGTGACGTCGTAGTGCCATGCCACCTTGCACTGCACACAGAACATCCTGGAGCAGCGTGGGCACTCAGCTTTCCTTATTGCTGCCTCACGTTGTCCATGTTCATCGACCAGCAGCGCCGAGCAGTCCTTGAAGGGGCAGTAGAACATGAAAGCCCCTAGCGCCAAGTCACAGAGTGCAATACCCCACCTCTGGAACAGCTGCAGTGGGATCACATCCTGGCAAGCCTCTGGACACAGTGTACCATCCTTGCATCCCGGTTGAGGGCAGCCAATGGACACCACGTTATCTTCAACCTTCTCAGCGATGTACTGGCTCAGACAGCTGATGCAGAAGAGGTGTGTGCACCCGGGAACAGCGAAGACCTCTCTGACATGCACCGTCTCCATGCACTTGGCACAGTAGAACTCACCGCTGGCCATCGCATTTGTGCCACGGGAGCATTGGCCTAGCTCCTGACGCATAATATCCGATGGTTCTTTCCCTTTGCCACTGTCCATGTCTTCCATTGAGATCAAAGTGCAATGATCCAAATCGACCCTCTGATGTGTCTCTGACTTGCAAAAGGATTCACAAGATGCAACCGCACACCTGGGCTGCCCGGTGGCCTCTGTCTCGGGTGCATATTGACAGAGGCAGGCAATGCAGATGATATGATCACAGTTGTCAGGTTTCCATGACGCTTCCAGCGACGGGATCACCAACTTGCAAACAGCACAGAACCTTTCTGGGTGAGTTGAGAAGCGGAGAACCTCTTCAGCCTGCGGATCCTCGGCCAGCACCAGATCACAAGCTAACTTGTAGATCAGGTCCAGCATTGTTGTAGCTATGTTGCTTTGCTCACTCAGTTGGAAGTGAATGAACACCCAGCGGAGGTCTCTGCTCCAAGGAAATTCAGGCTGTGAGCATGGTTCTTTACATCAAAGGAACGAGAAGGTTACGTACTGTGCATGCTAGTAAGTGCATAGTAAAAGATTTAGATTAAAGATGCAACAAGAAGCAACGCAAGCGTGAGGGCTGACACAGATACCACCAGTACAAAGAGCGGTGAACTCCTTGCAGGCATACCATCAAGCACGTGGTGTGCGCTACACGAGCGCGCGTACGGACTCGCAACAAGAACGCGTCCTACATTCAGCGGCAACCAGGCAGACGAAGTTCCTTTGAGCCGAATCCCCATCAGAAGGGATTCAACCAGAGAGCGGAAGCCAGAAGGACAAAGATCGAGCGCGCTAGCTCCTCGCAGGCATATCGTCAAGGACTTGGCGTGCCCTGCCCGATCACACCAATTCTCGCACACGCGCGGATCGCACCCCGTGTCCAGCACAGCCACACCGGCGCCAACTGCGGCGACCGGGATGAACTCGCTTGAACCCCCCACCCCCCAAACCCCATCAAGATCACGGCTTTAACGGCACGCAGAAGGGGGGTTTTCTCGCGTGCGTACCAGTGCTAGGGCGCTTCCGCGTGCCCGCTCCCAGCGGCGGGCCGGCCCCCGTGGCGTGAACCTTGGAGCGGGTCGCCGGCGACCGGCCGCGGAGCGAGCGAGGGCCCCGTGGAAACGAAGGGGCTGGTCGGGTCGGCTGCCTCGGCGCTCTGCCGATCGATCACCTGCCGCCGAAGTTACCCGGTACCTTGGCCGGTCGGTCGCTTTCAGCGAGCGCCCGCTCATGCAGATGCAGTGCCTGCACGCGCTAATCCTTTGGACTCAGCGACGTGATGGAGACACCCAGACTTGTAACATTTTTTGGGTTTACAAACTATTCGAACCTAGAATTTAGTACTGCCTACGTATTTAAAGACGACTTGGCAGTGCGCCCAGAAAAGATCGTCCAAAGAGGAGATAACAATGCGCGCCCGTGGCTTTTTATTTGCTTTTGGATCGTCAAAAGTATGCACATATCACACAAAAAGCATGTATACGCACCGATCTTCTACGCACGGCATGTACCCTGTGGCCAATGGGAACTTGACAACGCAAGGCACCACCAGCAGACACTGTCCGGTTCGATTTGGTCGCGGCTCCGGCTCGGCTTTCCGCTCTCGTAGCACGCCCTGACGCGTCCATCTCCATCCACCGTCTTCAGCTACCGTTTCGGGCATCGGATTTGCCACGTTAGCACATCCCCAGCTAGCTACCGGCGGGACCTCCGATCCCAACAAATTCAGGCGCCGCGTGTGTGGTTGGGCGCGGAGGAGGCTACGTCATTACGCCACCAGCAGTGCGCGTGTGGTTTCAGATGATCGCAGCCTATATGACTATACATTCAGGAAACATTAACCTATGGCCTTATGCAGTTCAAATTTAAAGATGGTTTGCCCTCCGAGTCATGTTTAAATGATCAAGTACAGATACCAGTTTCCAACTTGCAACACATGCCAAACATTAGTTGGCACCAACTAAACTGAGTGACCCATCCATTTATATGAAAGTACTTCGGGTCTCAAAAGTTTCTGGCAGCAAATATCTAGAAGTTCATAAGAAATTCCCATCGTATGCTCGGTGATTTCTCAAAAGCAACATACCTAGTTGCCCTGCAAGCTAGCATGATGCTTCCTAATTGCTAGAAACTGGACAGCAGCTTCAGATGTCAGCCACTACAAAAGGTTGCAAGACTAAGCTTCACTCTTGTGATGTCATTTCCTAAACCACACTTTAGTGATTATGACTAATAGACTCCGGTGCTACTTCTGCTACCGACTTATCAAATCAGAACTGCACGAGCCAGAGATAATCAAAACAGTCATAACAGCAATCAGCCGGATCTAGTAGAGTTAAGAATTCCCTTCCTTCAGTTAGGGCTTGGAAGCTTCAGGTCATTCACCAGGTTCGCTTGCAGATCTTGCAACAATGGTTATCCCTAGACATGGGGGATGCACAAAGGTAGCAGAAGCAGTGCCCACACCTGTAAATTGGAAGAAAGAAGAACGTCATCATTTGTACTCGGTGCAAAACTGTATGCTTGATCTGCAAGCAGTACCTGCAGATGATGAACACACAGCCCGTGATCCTCTCCACGTACATCTTGCACTTGGGGCACCTCTGCCACTTGCTATCCTGTGCGACCTTCCTCAGCATCAGGTCCTCCCTGCCCCGCTCATCTTTCCCGAGGCTTTGGAACTCTATGCATGTCACACCATCGTGCCATGGAACCTTGCACTGGGCACAGAACATCCGGCAGCAGTGTGGGCACTCCACATTTGTTATCACCGCCTCACCATGGCCAGGATCATCAACCAACAGAGCCGAGCACTCCTTGAAGGGGCAGTAGAATTTGAGTTCCCCCAATGATGAGTCACAGAGCGCCGCACCCCACCTCTGGAACAGCTGCAGCGGGATCACATCACGGCATGCTTCTGGGTGTAACACACCATCCTTGCACCCCGGGTCAGGGCAGCCAATAGACAGTACATTCTCCTCAACCTTTGCAGCAATGTACTGGCTCACACAACTGATGCAGAAGGTGTGTGCGCATCCATCAATGGGAAAGAATTCCCCAATGTGCATTGTGTCCATGCAGATGGAACAGTAGAACTCGCTGCTAATCATTGCATCCGCACCATGAGAGCATTGCCCAAGCTCTTGCGGCATGCCATCGAGTGGTTTTTTCCCATTGCGGCTGTCCATGTCTTCGATTGAGATCAAAGTGCCATGAGGCACCCTGATCTCATGATGCGCCTCTGCCTTGCACAAAGATTCACAAGAAGCCACTGCACACTTAGGCAGCCCGGAGGCCTCTGTGTATCGGCAGAAGCAGGCAATGCAGATGACATGGTCACAATTGTCAGGTTTCCATGAGGCCTCCAATGATTGGATCACCTGTTTGCAAAGTGCACAGACATTCTCACTCTTGAAGTGAGTTGAGAATTGGAGAACCTCTTCAACCTGCAGATCCTCAGCCAGCGCAGAATCATCAGCTGACATAGCAACCAGGTCCAGCATTGCCGTTGTAGTGTTGTGCTGTTGCTCTCTTGGTTGAACTTGATCAATACCTGGCCGAGGTCTCTTGACAAAATGAGAGAAAATATAAGAGCAGGCTAACACTAAAGGATCCAAAAGAACTGGCAAGTACATGAAAGATGAAAACTAAAGATGCAATAAGAAGCAACCCTAACTGACGCCCTGCTACCAGTACAACTAGAGGTGAGCAGGAAGGCAAATGAGCAGAAAAAAGGAGCAGGCAAAGTCCTCTCACTCATATCATCTAACCACTGGTGAAATCTGTATGGGTGCACTGACTTGGGTGAAAGAACGCCTCCGATAAATTGGAAGCCCAGCACACTGACCCACCGTGACAAACTTTCTCGAGCCACAATGTCCTGTCAAAATCATGGCTTACTGGCTTCAACCGCTAGAGAACCGTAGCCAGAAAGAGAGCGGGCGAGCTCCTTGCAGCATATCATCAAACACTTGGGGTGCGCTGTGCGCGCACACCGGATGGTGTCCAGACCACATCCTAAACTAAAGCAACCGCCGGCGAACACCACCCTTACCCGCTGCGATAGACTTTTGAACCAAAAAAAAATAATACATCAACATCACGGCGGCGGAAGGATCCCAGCAGCGAGTTCTTCCGTACGTACCAGTACTTGCTAACTCCCGTGTGTGGCCGATAACGGTGGGTACGGAAGCTTGGAACGCATCGGCGGCGCAGCACACGCGTCCGGCCCCTTGCGCGCAGCGGCGGTCGACACCTACGGAGGAAGGGCTGGATTGGATCAGACCAGAGGATGCGCTCAAGCGCGCGGCGCAGGGGAGAAGGTCCGCGCGGCAGTAGAAATAGGGGAATGGAGGTGGGATCGGGGACCGAAGCGGCCTGAAGGCTGAAGCAGTAAAGCAGATCGCCTGTTGCCGAGGTTATCGGGATACATGAAGTCACCATCACGTTAATGCAATTTTGAACGACCTGATCCTTTGGATGCCAAGGGGGGCACCTGCGTCACACGTGACACGGATAGTAAACTCTGTTTTGCATAAAGTTTTCTTTCGACGAAATTGTGTACAAAGTTCGTGTGAAATAATATGGGTGAACGGTTAAATGGAACAACAACGTCATTTAAAGGTTTCACTCAACAGGTTGCAAATTTTACAAAATGTCCACGAGATATATTTCAATTTTGGTTCGAATCTGAAAAAACATTCTTTTCAATCAGATTTTTATTAAGTTTCTCTTTAGAGAAAGTATATTGGGGTTGCCTTATAAACAAGCCTATGCATGCCATGTAATCTTGAGATGATTTATCATGCAATCTCTACAATGGTTTATTTTTTGTTCTCTTATAGTAGTATACCATATTATTTAATATAGAAAAAAGTTCGGTTTACACCCTCGAACTGTGAACTGTCACAAAAGTCTGATTTTCAACCTTCAACTACAAAATCGGATAACATAGTCCATCCAACTATCAAAATCGGACAAAATTGGCCATTTGGGTGGTTTCGAAGGTGGTTTTCTATTTTATGAAAATTAAAAATATTCAAATTTAAACTTAAAAATTCATAAATAATCCGTTTTAAATAAAAAAATATGAAGTAGGTATCAAAAATTTTCTAAAAATGTAACATATCTATTGACACTATGCTTATCATTTATTCGGATCCAATTTTTTTATATTCATAGTATTTGGTTACTTGTAGTTATGCTTATTATTTTTTAATAAATCAGATTCAAATAGAGCTATAATAGATAGGTTATATTTTTATAAAAATTTTGGTATTGGTTTCCTATTTTTCTGATTTAAAATAAATTAGTTTTTGATTTTTTAAATCTAACTAGATTTTTTATTTTTTTAAAAAAATACAAAACCACTTTCAAAAACTACTCTAAGGGCCAAATTTGCCAGATTTCAGCAGGTGGATGGTCTATGTTATCCGTTTTTGTAGTTGAAGGTTAAAAATCGGACTTCTCCGATAATTCGAAGATGTAAACCAGACTTTTCCTTTTAATATATATAGATAGAATAGACAAATATTATGAGTTGCACGGCAACAAAAACTTAAACAATGGTGGGAGAGTAGTTTCATACTTCTAAATTTTACGAAAGAACCACCTCTTACTCTTATCTCCCTCTCTCACCTTCACATCATTATACATATGAGCAGAATTGAGGACTCCAAAAGCTTGTCATGGGCATGTATGTTTGGCTGTCATGGCAACGTCATAATAAGTTAAAAATAGCCTTGTAGACAAGGCAGTTAATCAAGATAGATTTACATAATAAGGTGTCTAAAGATACTCCCGGTTCCTTGTTATTGTCGTTAAGAAGGTGTACGTACAATGTCATGTACGTTTCCAAGATAGATTTACTTGATATTGATAAAGTTAAGAATACGTTTCACGCCATGTTCCTATTTGGATCAAATTTGTCCACGTTCCTATTGTTTTTCCTTATAATTATGTCTATTATTTTTAAATAAATTAGATCTAAAGAACTTCAAATAAAACACCAACAGATAGGTTATATTTTTAGAAAAATTATGGTACCAATTTCATATTTTTCAGATTTAAATGAATTAGTTTTGAGTTTTTTAACCAGACCAGATTTTTTTGAATTTTCGGAAAATGGAAAAAGTTTGAAACCACCCCAAAATACTAAATTTAATTAATTTTATCAGTTGGATGGTCTTTGGTGTCTGGTTTTGTAGTTAGGATTGAAAATCAAACTATTATGTTGGAGAGTGAAGGTGAGACCTTTTTCTTTTCTTTTTTCCAGCTCTGCCACTATCATACTAGAGTGTCCGATCCACCTGCCGAATCGTGAGGTAAGTGATAATGTACCTAATGGGAGGTTGACACGGAGAATATTTGAGATCATTTTCAGGACGGGAGCCGGGAGGGGATGCATGCAGAGAGACGACGAAGTGACGAGCGCCTGAGTCTGAGAGGCGAGAAGAAACGCACCATGATTCTTGTTCCACTTCCACCCCCACCTGCCCGAGCACCATCGCGGTCATCATTTTTGCCCTCCTTTTGTGAGCTGCCGCAGCGAAATCACTTGATAAAGCCTTACCTTGGCATGAGGACCTAACTCTCTACAACCGCAGCGCGAGACCAGCGCTGCAGCGCAAGGCCGCTGGCACGATAGTGAGAACTGAGAAGTAACTTCTGCCCGTGGGCTGCAGCTTGGTGGAATATCAAGAAATGACAGTATGCGATGCCATGAAATGACAGTAAATTATGTCATGTTAAATAAAATAGATAAGGTCGTAGGGGCAATCAGACGAGACAATGAAAGGAAAACGTAAGCAGAGGTGGCCCCCAGAATTTAAAATAAATAAAACTTCTGCACACGAACCCTACACAGGAATTTCATGGTAGGCGAACCGTTTATCCAAAGCTAGGTTTCCATATATCAAAACAACATATAAACTTATTCCTTGATGCAGCACACTGATCCTTCAAGAGAAACTTGCAGGGGTGCAGTTTCAGGATATTTCAAGCCACAAAATATGATTATGTTCTCCCAGAGCTGTGACATTGTGACAACAATGAAACGAAAAAAAGAAAAGAAAAGGAAAGAAAATACTTCCAGTTCGCATCATTGGTAATAGCAGAATATATAGGTGAGTTGAAAGCTCCTGGTCTTCGTGCATGGCTTCCTATGCAACATTATGACGCTGCATATGAAATATGATTCTGTCTCTTGGGAGCAAAAAACACATTTGTGGCGGCAGGGTGTTCCAAATGTCCAGGTTTCTCCGTATGTCATGGCATTTTGCGCCCTGGCACCTGACGAAAATCAGATTAGTACAGATAACTAGAGATATCAAGTTCACCATGCTAATAAAATTTAACAAATAGATTTCTCCACCATGACAGTTTGAGCAAGTGCAATTCGCCACAGGCAGCTGGGTTCCAGCAGGCACACACACCCTTCCACTTAACCCAGCAAAAGAACATAATTCACACTCAGATATATAGTGATAATATGAGGCTGCTTGCAGACAGTATAGTTAATGATGTATGCAGTACGCATGCTATCCAAAAACCTCCCTTTTATCTAAAACATTGCCTAGTTTCATGTATTCCTTTGGCCATGAATTCATAAGTGACTATACAGATGGAAAACATGGGATGTGCCTAATAAGTAGTTAGTTGACCATATGTCCAAATGATAAAAATAAAATAAAATCACAACACGTGATAGATCAACCAAAAACATAATACATCATAAATTAACTTTTTGAGTGCGATGGTGATTAATTACGCTCATAGGATACAAACACTACAATATCATGAAAATTGTTAGCAATAATAATATTTCACCTTCACAGCAGAAGGCTAATTAGAAAATGCTTTCCAAGATAAATTGTTTGGTCAAGTCAGACAGTTCTAGAAATTAGTCATATATGTGTATCAGCCATATATAAGGTTCTATAATATATATAGGCTACCTTAATAGTAGATCACATGCAAGATACTAAATGGTGCTTTGGCCAGCAGAACATATAATGACATCACCTTAATTAACAATTAGGTATACATACCTACTAAATAGTTCTAAAACAACAGAGTCGGTAAGAACTTGTCTCCTTAAGCACCCCATAATAACTAGGCACAAAGAGAAACTAATTTAGACATGATCTTATAATTTATCATCTTATACTACATAGTACCATCTTGAATAGTACTACACGAACTTATTGTCGATCAATCTGTATATACACTATATTGTTCCATAAACAATGGATAGGCTATATAAAATACTCTTTTCAAATATTAATCATATATATATAGGAGTACATAAATGCTAGAGAGACCATAACAAAAATATAAAGTAACTTGTGTATACAAAGTGAAGCGAAAATTTTGTTGCATATATAGAAATATTTGACAAACAAATCTGGTTATCATATTATTTATGTTGACGCCAACTTTACTTAATACTCATTCAATAAATTGACTCTTCATAACTTGAATTTGATTGACACCAAGTTAAAAATATATATAACTTGCATAGACATATGCTCAATAAATCTTGCTAACAACACTATTTGTGGGTGCACTGTAAATTCTCAATCCTCAACCGAGCTCTTCAATCTCTAATCGTTAATTATTAGAACCCATATAATTGAATTTGTTAATTGGCTTTCTATCTACATGATCAACAAATTGTCATGTAAATAGAAAAATGTTAATGTGAAAGATTTTTAAATCAAACCATGCAACTAGTTAAACTACATGTACCTCCAATTCTAAATATATAATGTTTTAATTTTTGCGAGAGAAATTGTAGTAAACAAAATGACTGACCTTGTGTCTTGTGTCCTTGTTGTACACACAGTTACAGGAAGAAATCTACATAAACACCCCCCCCCCCTCCAACTATTGTGGTCGGATTACTTCACCCCAAACTAAAAAATCAGATATTTAACCCCTCCAACTTCGCAAAACCGTTTACTTAACCCCCTATCTAGTTTTGCATATTTTAGCCACGTGGCATGCTGAGCTGGACAGATACACTGAGTGGACCTGTTGACATGTGGGCCCCACATGTGAGTGGATAATTCTTCTCTCATCTCTTCTTCTTCCTATCCCCTTTCTCCCTGAGCCCCGCCACCGCGACAAGGGCGGCCATCTCCTATCCCAAGCGACGCTGCAATGGGACATGTCAACGACCTTCAGCCTCAGGCACACCGCCACCAACGCCTCCAGCCTGCGCCACCCGACCCTGCTCGCCCTCGTCGGCGCACCTACCACACGCCCAGCTCGCCGCCCTTGCCGCCGCCTCCGTGGGGCAGCAGCACATTGAGAGGTCAAGCACGGCGAGGGCCAAGAAGGTGCAGGACCCTCTACTCCCTTCTTCTCCCCTCGCCTCTCCCCTATGGCCGCTCATCTAACCTCGTCCCCACGGCTGACCTGTGTTGTGTGCCCGCCTCGGTGCCACCGCAGGCACTCCGCCCTACGAGCTCACCTCGACGTCGCCACTGGTGCGTCGCCCCCCCCCCCACACACACACACTGCGGGCCTGCTCGGCCGCCCATGGCGCTTCCCCACCTGTGCCGTCAGGCCGAGGTGAGTGGCCATGGGAGAAAGGGCAGGGGAGAAGAAGAAAAAGAAGAGAAGGGATAAGACCTTCTCAATGACAAGTGGACCCCACATTTCGGCCGGTCCAACTCAGCATGCCATGCGGCTAAAACCACTATGCAAAACCAGATAGGGGGTTAACTAAATTGTTTTGCGAAGTTGGAGGGGTTAAATATCCGGTTTTTTAGTTTGGGGGGTGAACTAGTCCGACCCCAATAGTTGGGGGTGTCATGTAGACTTCTTCCCATAGTTACAAAAGCTGTTAACTTTTTTCTATTAGATACAAGCTATGGGAAAAGTATAAATAAGGTCTAACAAAGCAAAATGCCTCGAAGCTGCATGCTGACTTTTACTAAGAAAGGGTATATTTGGAACTAGAGGGAATACTAAAGCTTAAAATGTGTTTTTTTAAGATCCTTGTACCAACATATGATACATAATGATTTCACAATCTTACCAATATGGTCACAACAATTGCAGAAAACAGAAGAGAGATCAGAGAGTTGGAGGCCACATAATGTCAGACCGCTATTAGCATAAATGGTACAAAAAAAGGCCAATACTATCAACAATATGGTCCAAGGTGTGAATGTTTTACTTCTAAGTGGACCACTCTTTCTCTCTTAATACAAAGATACGCAACTCTCCTGCGTGTTTGAGAAAAAAAAATGACATAATAGTAGGGATACAAGTTATATATATTTTGGGTTATTGGGTCGACCCAAAAAGTTGATAAAATGAAGTAGAATGTCATTATGGGTAAATAACTTGGGAGGAGAAATGAACTAGAGTGGCATGCCATCGTAATTAATTAGCTGACCAAAAACACTATTGGGTACCCACTTGCATCCTTACATAATAGGAAATATGATGAGAGAGAGGTATTTTACCATTTGGATAATCCAGATAACTCTTTGCTTAAAGATAAGTTATAGTCAACCAGAAAATCAACTTAAAGTTACCGATTCCAAAATGTCTTTTTCACACTTGTTAAAACATCATATTTACATATTTGATCCAAACACTTCATTTGGTACACATCATGTTGCTCTTTCCATCCTATTCATCAGTACCACATTGCGCTTCTTGGATCTAGTTCATAGTTTTACTAAGATCCAACAAAATTATTATTAGAATGCGCATATGATATTTCCCTTATGTATGTAGTGTCTACTAGTTTATATATCTATTAATTTATTTTACCTACAAACAAGACTACTTCAGCTCTTTTTCTGTGTGTCATTTTCAGTTTGTTAATAGTTTTTTTTTTCTTTGGGAGACTTCAAGAAGATACATAATATAGCTACCTGCACATATTCCATACAATGTTTGATACATTTCCAAGGCTCAGTTTTGTTGCTCATTTCAGTCATCATGGGCATTGAGGAGACAAACTGGTGTAAGATAAGGACATATAGCACCCTATCCTATTAGTGTACATAAAGCTAAAATGTGTTAGATTCTTTAGCTTAGAATCACTTCTGTTCTGTTAAGAACAGAAGAGAGACATGAGAGGAGTGTTTTTGTGGAGTGAAGCTAACAATATATATTTCTATATTACACAAGCTTGGATACATCTGAGGGTTACAGGAATTTTAGGTCGGTGCTACAGTACTGCTACAGTAACCGACATTATGTCAGCTAAAGTAAAATCCAAATTTACTACTTCTAGCAGTTGTCAACAGCTGCCTATAACTTAATGGCTAAGCAAAGTATATCTAACCCTACTGGTCAAAACAAAACAAAACTCATGGATTATCTCACAAAATGACAAACAAAAAAGAACTGAGATACCATTTTAGGATATTACCACTATGACACGTGTATGTTTAGACTGCATGTGTGCAAAGAAATTATTTGACTAGAAATCATTTTAGGTTTGATTTTTCTTACAGTAGTTTGGTGGACTAGAGCTTATAATTATATTTATCTACTTTTTTATGACACGGACTCCATGTGACACCAGCTATCTAGATTCTAATTTACAATCCTCATTTGCATTAACATCTATGCTATGGTTGTATTTGGTTAGATAATTTTCTGTAACAAGTTATTAAATAAAATAAAACCGGATGGTATGGGACGACAAATAATTAAATTGGACTTAGATGACTTATTTGCACCAAACATAATAGTTGAGTGGCACAAGTCAACAAAATAGAATGGTTTTGTTAGTTAATACCAATTTTGACTTATTATTTATATCAAATAAAATAGTGTCCAAAGGCCAACCATCAACAAAAAAAAAATGCACAATGTACAAGTCAACCAACGTCACCTAAACAATAACGTTTACAATGCATGAATAGTAGGGTAAAAAGGTATGAGGAGGAGCATATCCATATACCCCTACAGTGATCTTGCTGCAACTGCAAGTATACGATGATCATGAAGTGTAATAAGTGGTGGTTATTTGATTATTAAATAAGGACACCAATATCCAAGTTGATAAAATAGACTTTGCAGCATATGTATGCTAAGGCCTTCAAAAGATCAGCTTTGAGTATTGTTTTTCGACATGAACATTTTCCTGTCCAAAAGCTCTGTAAGATTCAGTGTCGAATGCAAGTTAAACATATTTTTATAATTGAGATTTCAATTACTTTCAGGAGCAGAGACTGCAACCAGCACCTTATCTCCTTGTTCTGCTAAGGAATTAGTCACTACTTAACTCTCAGAATGAAATAATTTCATGCACTGTTACAGTTTGCAAGAGGAAACTAATAATATAAACGCTAGTTAATTTTGATAAAAAAACTGTTAGATAGAAGCTAGAGTGCCCACATTGCCATTAGAAACTTCATCTGTTAGATATTGTCAAGAAAATTTGTAAAGCCAAAACAACATCCATCCAAATTTTTATCTTTTTCAGTTTCTGATGTCCAAATATATATGCGAATATAACATATAATTAAAACTGGAACCAAGCAGTGACCCGTATATGTGGTGTTTATTAACTGCTGTTTAATTTTACATGACCAAGGCAAAAATACATCTTTTGTGACTAGCTGAAACTTCAGTAACAAACTAATGAGCGACAACTTAAACTCAATGTGCCATGCATACAGCAACAAACTATAGTTTTTGCACTTCCATCACATAGAACTGCCTGCAAAGATTTACATGATCAATTAAAATAAATATCTTTTGAAGCTAGCTGCAACTTCTGTACTAATAAACTAATGAATTACAACAGCTTTGTGGTAGCATGCAGCAATAGCTTGGAGAACCTCGACTACAGTTTTACACTAGAGTACTGGAATGGAGATGGCACAAAGTTGAAGGATGCAACAAATGATATATAGAAGCACTGAAAAAATGATACATGCTTGCAAGTAAGGTAGTATTGCATATAGTAGTGTGAAATCCCCCAAGTTGATTGTTCCAATCAATGGCTTCAACAAGCCCTCTATTCTGCATACAATAAAACGACCAAGTGTTGCACTGTGCTACTACAAATTTCCCAGATGGGAGATCATATACAGGACTGATAAAAACCGGCCATAAATTAAGCAAATTAGGTGGGCAAGAAAGAAGATAAGCTTGAACTTAAGGCTAACTAAGCCTATATTATCTGGGAGATTGACACCGGTTCACTCGAATTAAGAACAACACACACACAAGAGATAAACTGAACACCAGAGACAAACAATTGCATGACTGAAACTCGAATTGACAACAAGAAACTCTTAGCTAGCTCATATCACACGTATGAATGCACCATGAGATGCAAAATCCCCAATCGCCCTCAGAGACGAAACCATCCATGAAAAAACTCTAAAACAAGGCAAGTAACAACATAAGCACAATACCACAAATAGATCAGGTACGAGGAGGCATGCACACACTCTAGCAGAGACTAGGACGAGAGAGGAAGAAGCATGGACTCACCGGCCGGGGAAGAAACATCATTTCCAGATCTGGTAGTCGCCGGCGGCGGCGGTAGGTGCCCCCCTCCCTTTCCACTTGCACCTCGCAGATCTGCCTCCGACCACCGTCTTCATGGCTGCCTCCTGCCTAGGCACCTACTTCCCAGCACTCACAGCGCACCACATGAGATGAGCAAAACAAGAGGGCAAAAAGATCCAGTTTTTGCTGTCAAATCTTTACGGAAAGGAAGAGGAAAGAGTACATAAGTGAGAGAGGAGGAGGGAGAAGGGGTAGCAAGGACTAGTCAAACAGTGCTTTCCGTTAAGCACACCTGGGGAGGCGAGCAAAGCCAGGTGTTAATCAAACCATCACGCGTCCTCCTCCCCCAAGGCTGAAGGCCCCTGCTAATAATCCATTATCGGAAGCCACAAAGACAGCAACGACAACCTCGCCGAGAAAAGAAACGCGGCCGGCGCGAGGATCCATGGCGTGCATGCGCGGGGCGGCTGCCTGAAATTTAAGAGTACCTTGTTCCAAAGGGCAGGCCGTAGGAATCCGAGCAGGAGACAAGATAAGATTGCAGGTGGGGACACGGCAAGGCCGGCAGCGCCTAACAAGACGAACAGTACCGCCACAGCCGGCACGGCCACGGCGACCGATGCGAGAACGTCTGCACGACGACGCAGCGGCGCGCACCGATCAGCGATGGATGATGGAAGTGGGAGGGGGGAGATGGATGCGGCGGAACAAGTCCCGAGGAGGAGAGAGAGCTGACAGAGAGAGAAGTGAGCACGCAACAGCAGCTGCGTCTAGGCATCCATCCATCCACCCGTCGTCTTTCATCTCGCAAGAAGCAGCCGTATTCAGATGCAGTCTGTGCCGCTGCGTGCTCACTCTCTTCTGTCAGCCACAGTACCACCATGTCCAGCGCCCCGCCCCATCCCATCGTCGACCACCGCTGCAAAGTGCCAAGGCGCAGCAAGAACTCGACACGAAGAGAGAAAGCACGAAAGGGGGACCGGCGAGAGATATAGGAACCAAACCCCGTTACACAGACTTATCATCATCGTCGGCTTTCCCGAATTGGGGACGAAGGCGGAAGCAACCGGCCAGATCTGGGAGGGCTATCCTACTGGCTGAGCTTCTTCAACCGTTCTGGTGGTATAACCCATCAAGGTGGGCTTATATAGAGGAGATGGTCCCCTAAGTACCTTCCCTGTTCATGCTAGTGGTGTCGTATAGCTACTGCTGCTAGGGTTGGACTTGGGAAGATAGGGTTTCATGAGGACGGGATTCTGCTCATTTTTTATTTCATTTAGGGATATACTCGCTCAAGGTGCTGATTATTGCTATGCATATATACTAGCTACGATGGTACCTTTTGTGCGAGTATCTATGATAAATTTCGAGACGAGAGACTCTGCTCCGTACTTTCATGTGTGAAGTCTTTTCGCCGAATTCATTCCCGCACTTACAACACTTCTAACTAATCCATTGCGGTGGACACGGCATATATTCACTTAAAGTTAGTATTCACTTAAAGCTAACTTGCCGGTGTTATATTTTCTTATATTTTAGTGGCTAAAAGGGTTAGACTATTGTCTACTATCTTTATCCGGTGTTTCTATGATATTCTTTATTTATTGTAGGTATGTATAGATTTCTTTACTTTTACAACATAGTCTTGTCATGAGTCGATATATTTGCTTTTTCGCTTATGTCAATCCAATGAGTGCTCGACAGCTTTTATCAGTATTCCTAATGATATATATCAATTGTTGTGCTAAAATCAAATTAAAGACAATAGAATAAAATGCAAATTGTTATTGTTTTTCTAATGGTGGCTCCATGTAGCTTAACCAATTGAGAAGACTTGCATGTAGTCTAGACTAGATGGTCCCCTAATTACACTGTTCTCGCTGCACGCGTGTTACCGTTACACTTGAGGATCGGATGCTGTTCATTTTGCTTGTGCAGGTCCACTCAACCCACGGTGCATGCTGTACCTGCAGCGATGCTGCTACGCTTACCAACGTTCTCATGAATTCAACCAGCAAAATACCCCGCGCAAATAGCGCGGGTCGCAAATTCTTTTTTCAATCTTCATGGTTTTGTCAGATTATCTTATTGAATTTTTTCCAGATGCATGGCACAATATCTCAAAATCTGATCCATGTTGAGTTTTTTCTTATCCTTTCATTTTAGTTAGTTATTCCTTGTAAGATATTGCTATTAAATTGTGCTTCTCCATGGCCATTCCAATGGTTTTTTCTTCTAATTGTTGTCACGCTCCCTAAATTGCACAGTAATGGTCTATTTTGTAGGACTTTGGCTCCTTCCAAATGACTTTAACTTTGGCTTTAATGGTGAAACTAATTTTTTAGCTGAAACCATTTTAGAAATATTTGGCAAAATAATTTTCTTAATAATAATTTATTAATTCTAGGAACACTTTGGAGCTTGAGGAGGAAGGAGAGCTGGTGAAACTACTTTTTTCACTCCTCTCTATTGTAAGCCGTTTGGGGATTAGTCGGGTTGTTGCGTGAAGCCATTCTATTTTTACTTATTTAGTAGGATTTCACGAAAGTTCTTGGAGAAGTCATTGATGAAGTCCTAGCAAACAGACTCTAACAATCTTAAGTGTCACTTGTGGTACCGCAAAACGGCGTTGGTGTTTGAGATGTTAACAATGTGATAACGTGTATATCAAGGCTCAATGAACGCTATGTTCAAGCCACCACTAAGCTATCTATCAATGAGGATTGATTTGTAACCTTTAATAATTGTCCGTAGCTTGACCTAAACTAGAAGCATACATCTTTCTGCGGTTTTTCAAACTAATACTATAGTAAAACTGGAGGTCATAATGGGGCAATTGCCACAACGTAGTTGATGTACTTTGTAGTGCTGGACAACATCTCAAGCAAGTTACACACAGGTAATTGAGGTAATGGTTAACGGGTTATTCTAAAAGCAGCAAAGGAAAAGTATACCAGTACCAACAATTAGGGATGGCAGTTGGACCTGTGGACACCCGCTGGTCTTGCGAATCGGGTGTAGGGCCTTCTTTTCACCTACGGGTGCCCTGTGGGCCCCATAATAAAAGTTTGTATAAGATTTTTTCTATAAATTTAGATCTAGAGATGTATACAACCGATCAAATTAAACAAAATTTTCTAGTGTAAGCATTCTCATGCATAATATGATTTTTTTATTGCTATGACTTGTGTTCGTTTGTATTTGATGCTTAATTGATAATTTGTATGCTAAAATATTAATGCTTGGTGTATATAGTAATGATTGTGTTGTTAACGCACCAACGGTTGACCTGAAACCCGACCAATAATCCGTGGGTGTGATTTTTCACCCGCGGGTCTAGTCGGGGGGGGGGGGGGCATGACAAAATAAAGTAAATCTTGTCGAGGATGGGTTTTTACTTCACCCGCACCAGACCCGACCCATGGCCATCCCTAGTGGCAAGAGTATGAAAAATTTAGATAATTTGCTTCCAAGTATCGGTGGAAACTGAAATACCACTTTTCATTATTTTATTTGTATTGATGTATTTATTTATTTACTTATCTAGAATATTATAGTTTCCATTTATTTTCATATTAAAGTACATATTAATTGTATTCACCAACCTTTTTTGATTTACCTAAACCAATAGATTATTATAAAAATAAAAAAATATTGTTTTAGTTTCAAGTTAAATTATATATCGATCGTATTCGTGCATTCAGGTACGTGCGTGTAGCTCAGTTATCATCAAGCTCATGGCCGAGCTCGTGGTAGACGGCACTTGAGAGTTTGCCTTGTCCCACGGCACTTGAGAGGCTGCCTTGTCCCAGACGTTCAGGATCTCCCTGTCCCCTTCCTCAAGCTCGTGGTCGTTTCATCTTGTACATGTGCATGAGTTTTGAACCAACGTGATTATACATTGTTGCATAAATAAAGGAACTTATTTGCAACCGATGGTAGCAGTAGTTGGAGAGGGACTATTCTATATTTAGATGGACTCCAAAGTTAGCAGTGACTCAAACTTGGTAGTCCGTAATTCATTGATCATGGACAGTTATGATGGTCGATAGAGGCACACAAAAATGCAAGTTTTTTTATTTGTTTAATTTAATTCTGAAATTGTACACTTATTAATCGTATTCAACATAGACTCTTGAGTTCTCTGGAGTTCTTTTGGACCGTTAGATCTTCATAAAATCAATCGGTATAAATTCTTATCTTCTTTAGATTAACTCCTTATCTCTTTTAGATTAACGTGGGAATTTCTAGATCTTCTCGGTGAACATGGTGGTTTCTTTTAACACTATTGTATTAAGATAATAGATAGATAACAAGAGGGTCTCATTCACAATTTCGAGGGGTGAAGTGATCGTTAAATTCATTGGCTTATATATGGTATTTGTACGTTTCCTGTTGCGGACTAATGAAAATAGCAAATATGTTCTATTTTCATCTATATTATTACCAACTTTACTACTATACAAACTAATCTAAAAGAATTGCATAAATCTGTATCTAAGTTAGCTGGTTATATTATCATAAAAGTGCGGTGATGTAACCTTAAAATAATATTTAAATTACCCATTTGGACATTGTAAAAGACAATCTAAAGTAACTTCACTAATCCTAGAACATTGTATCATGCATCCTAAATGAGGGCCACAGAGAATGTTTTGATGACATAGCCTGGCACAGAGTTCCGACTCCTCCAATAGTAGGAGCTAGCTGGTAGTTATAAGACGTGTCACATCTACCTCAATAAAAGTTAGCATAAAAGATCACTTCTCCAATGGTGTGCCTTTACACATCAAATTCTCGGCACTTATCCACAAGAATTTTTAAACAAAAGCTAATCTGGGATCCAAAAACAAAAAAGGAAAAGATGATTGAAGGAGATATAAGTGTTGGCCTACCACACATGAAAAGATGATTTGAGATAACCTCTTGATTAAGATCTAGCTCTTCTCTTCCTCCTCTCCCTCTCTCATTCACATAGGAAAATAAGATGAGATGGAATTTAAAATCTCGCGCATGTGTTATCGATGGCGGATTCAAGACCTGGCGATCATGGAGCCTCGCCCAGGCTCATCTACGTTTGAGTCCGTAGGACCATGTAATTAGTAGTCTATATATAAGTGAAGGTGGGTATAATTCGTTGTTTAGCCTTCTAGTTCCTCCCGATCGACTTCTAAAACTTCGTGGGTCTGCCACTGTTACCGTTGGAGGAAGACTAAGAAAAAAGTTATATGATGGAAATACAATCTTAGATATATTGTTGCACTATCTAAGTTTCACTTGCTGCGTTACCAAGAGTCATGATCAATGGATTCAAATCGTAGAATCGATCCTAGTTGCTAGGGTACCGATAAGCCGATTAATTGTTATTAGTCATCGATCAGGCCGATTATTCGAGGCTAGTCGGTAGCCTAGTCGTCTGCTTAAATAATCAGGCCGATTATTCCAGCCTAGTTGGTAGTCTAGTTGTCTGCCTAAATAATCTTACAAAATACAACAAAGATCAAGATTTAAGAATGGTTAATTAGCCTATAA
This sequence comes from Panicum hallii, assembly GCF_002211085.1. Lineage (NCBI taxonomy): Eukaryota > Viridiplantae > Streptophyta > Magnoliopsida > Poales > Poaceae > Panicum > Panicum hallii. Next base: position 43,107,161 of record NC_038043.1, on the reverse strand, counting down.
TGATTTTGAATGTTGCAATTGTGAAAGTGTCCACTATCATACTAGCTAAACCTAATACCTAATGGCCCAAATTGCAAGTCCAAGCTATCCTAGTCCTGCCCAGAATCGGCTCTAATCTAGTCGTCCCCTCTATAATCGGACGACTAATCGCAGCTAGTCGATGATTAGTGGGACGACAGCTGGCTAATCAACCTAATCGTGTCGGTGGCTATAATTGGTGAGTGATTAGTTGTAACTAATCAAAATTAGTTAGATGATTTAATAACATTGGTCCTGGTAGATGGATAGAGAATCAAAATTATAAGGTTAGAGGCATATAACACTACTGTTTGCACTAAAATTTGGTAATTTTATGGCTAATGGAGTACGTGGAAGGAAGCCGATGATTTGGTATCAAGGAAGGACACGATTGGTCAAAAAAGCTTTATTAGCAAGGATTCTACAAAAGGGAAATTAGAGTCCGTGTATCTTAATGTTTTCTTTTATTTAGATATTTCTTGTTAGATAAGTTTTGTTTAGATATTTCTTGTTAGGTAAGTTTTGTGTCAGCTCAAGGTATAAATATAAACCCCGGCTATTGTATCAAGGATCTCTCAAACAATACAACACAACTTTCAGCGCATCGCAACCCTTTTTTCGAGGTTTTCTATCACTGGCGGAACTTGGCACTTGACGCGGGACTGCATCGCTTCGATCTCCGGCGAAAGGGTAAGTCCTAAGTTATGCCGGCCCTAGCAATTGTATCGGCTACATTGGCATCATTCAAGACTGCATTGTTTAGATCTCTTGGATTGCTCTGGTTTCGGTTGGTATAGGCGTCTACCGGTTATCGATTCCTATCAAGTTTTGTAAGACTGCATCGTTCGACCACTTGCTGGATCTGATATGATTATTATAGTTATCTTGAATCTATCGGCTTATATTGATGGAATCTATTACTTAGCTGCTAATAACACATTGTTTTCTTTAATAAAAGTATCAGATTAGTTCTTATTAGATGATAGCTCTTTGTTTTGGCCTTATTTAAGCTTTTATTGTGTATGTGTCTTGTTGTAACTAGATCCATCAACTTGTACCCTTTAGTTTATCACCATGCTGCCAACGCTGCCTCAGTTAGGTCTGATCCGATTGGTGGTAACGGTAGATTGATTGTTATTGGTTTGGTGGTTCTTTTGCGATAAGATAGATGTTCAGTAATCGCTTCATTCTCATCGGACTCCCAACCGATGTATGCTTCAAACATCTGGCCTAGATTTAATATTCTATATCAATATCGGCCGATTATTTTGTATCATTATTTATCAATCAGGATCAACGTCAGACATATAGCCGGTAGTTTAAACTCGGCTGGTATCGCTACATCGGTCGTTGTTTCTATCTATATCGTCGGTTGTAGGATTAAAATGAGTGGCACGCTACCAATCTCAAAATTTAGGACGTGCACCGGAGGTGACACCGCAGGTAAGCAGATCTCCGATGTGTTGTTCCTGAGATCATCATCAGCCGAGCGAGTTTTCTACCAAATCCGCGGACAAGGTGTAACGTGGTGTCCGGACCAAGTCCCGTTTCGCCAGCTTCTCTGCTGCTGCCGGAATGGTGGCCACTCGGCTGCTCGTGTTCACACAAAGGCCTAGCTGCCTGTTCAGCCAGCTGCTAGGTCCTGCAGTACAGACCATCAGTTTATGAGATAGTGAGAGGCTCAGAGTACCGGACGTCTGGACGTGACAGCAACACGCGTTGCAACGGCCACCGCGCGCTCGGAGGCTCACCACTACTTCTGCACCTTGCGGCGTCAAGTGCTGGCCGCAGAGGATCACCGGCGCCGGAGAAGGCCGTCCTGACGTCAGTGACCTATTAGGAGCGAACACGTAGATTCAGGGGCCCGCACAGCATCCGAATCCACGAGGCAAAAGCGGCCGCCGGCCATCTGATCCGATTAGGTTTTCGATATCCTTTTCTTGCCTTTTCCGGCGTACGCATTTGACAGCGGTACCGAGTCCTGATCCAGAAGGCACGGCGCATGTGTCGTGTTGTTTTCGATCCCCGGACCGGGGTATCTCGGGCTTGGCTGGCTTTATTCCCGTGTCGCGCCCGGCAAGTGCCGATTATTCTGCCGGAGGAACTGAGGAAGGGATCAACGGCTGAATGCACTGCAGTTGGTGTGCCTTGTGTGCATAGCAGAGACATCAGACATGGTGGTCTAGATATTCACATTTCTAGCTCTTCTTCTTGAAAAAGAACATTTCTATGTTCACATGAAAAACTTGTGGACTTGAGACTTGTGACGGCCTATGTTTTTTTTTGCCAACCTTTTGTTCCACTAAGCAATGGATTGCGCACACAGCATGAACACTTAATGCAATCTGTCACCTCCATAATAATGCTGGTTGAATACCTATCACACATGGAAGTTAGAAACCAATATGGATGGAGATTTTACGCACAAGCTCCAGATGTTACTACCTCAGTCCTAAAATATGTATAAAATATACAAATTTATAAAGAAGAATATTAACATCTAACACATCAAAATAATTATTTAACATTTAAAATATTATTACCATTTTTTCTATAAATTTGATCAAATTTAGAATAGTTTAACTTAGCACAAATTAAAATGCCTTATATTTCATGATGGAGGGAGTTGGTGCGTGATCTTTGGTACAATTATAGAGTGTCGTCGGTAGTAGTTAAGGTGGCTGCATGCGGCACTTAAAATAATTAAGCTAGCTCTCTCTCAAAAAAGATGCAGTTCCGGGATTCCCATGCTCATGCATTCAAATGGGCAACGCAAAGAACCTCGCCTTTTCGTAAAGGAGATTCGGAGGCACGTCGTGGCCGGCGACGCATCGATCAATGGATGACGAGCTACGACCTTGCTAGGAAGGATCAGGGCGAAAGCTCATCACGCCACTCTCTCCTTTACCAAGCATTATGCACAGGCCGATGGCGCATGCACAGGGGCCGGTTTGTTTAATCTGCAGTAGCTATCACGCGGGAATCACTTCCGGCCTCCCCCATGATGAGATGAGACGATTAACCAATGCGCCGTAGCGATGTGGACCATGCTACTCAGAATACATTTGTAACCTGATACTGCGCTGCTGTATAGAAAGAGTATTATTCTCTGTCTATTTCTACGCATGACCACAGGTATCCTGATCACTTCAAAAACTTTCAGTCAAAGTCTGGAGAGAGAAATAGAGAGAATCTCGCAAAAAAGTGTAGAGAGAGATGGTCAAGTTAGGGTGGTGATGGACTGATGGTGCAGTGTAGAGACAGTAGCAGAGTGTAGACTGCAGGCTAGCTGTAGGAGATAAGATGAGCATCCTGCATTACTGCATCCCCATCCGCAGACCGCCTTACAATCTTCTGTGCGCTTTTGAGATAGCTGCACGAGCACGCATGCGCGGATGGTCGTATGGATCAACGTAGGTTCTGATGCGGATTTGAGCCTGCTTGGTTTGCTACTATTTTCTACCATGCTAAAATTAGAATATACTATTAAAATTTAACTACCAATTAGTTCATGTCTAAAAATTGATCACTCGGATCAAAATCAAGATAAATCATGGTAAGTTACTAGAAACCCTTTAAACCTTACAAGAGAAGAAAGTATTGGTCGGCACCAAACCAAATGAATATCTAAATTTCTTGCCAACAATTTGGCATGCTCTAATTTTGACAGATTAAGATATTGGCTTGTCATAATTTTGGCTGGGCAAAAATTGGCATTCAACCGAGCAGACTCTTACTCTAAAAGTACTTTCTCGAATATAGAGGAAAAATGAGAAGGAAAAAATATATGCTTTTTGACAGCAACTATCTAATAAGTTGATATAATCACGATGTAAGGGTTGCATTGCTACATTAGAATGATAAAAGGAGAGAAAAGAATTGGCAGGCTGCAGACTTACAGCCAGCGAAGAGCAACTTTTAACACTCATGAACTATGTATTAATGAAAGGCTATACATCAATACCCTAATATTATATGGGTGGACTGTTAGATCGGCTTTATGTGAGATTACATTACTATAAAGTAACCAAATTGCTAAATTAGTAAATTGTTAGTCATGCTCTAAGAAGTAATTAAAAGAATTACTGAAGTGTGAATCCTATGCTTCTCCCTTTTCACGCCTCCTATCAGCTGGCTACATCACCTACCTTGTTGAGAAAACTCAACTCCAGCAGTAGTCCCTACTTCGGGTCCCTACTTTACTAAGTAGGGGCTCCTCCTACTTTCTAGATCCTTGACTTCTGCCATCAACTCTAACAACAGACCCTACAACCAAGCCCCTACTTTTATTCTGATAGATGGGGCCCATCAGTTGGTGTTTAACTTTTTTCTCTCTTATGACTTGTGGGCCTGCCCCATCCTTCTCCTCCCCCACACACATCTCTGTGCGCTCGACCAGTCTCGTGATGCGCCGCCCACCGCTGATGATCACCACTCGTCGGATCCCCCCGCCGCCAAAGGTCGCCCCTCGCCGGATCCGCCACCCGCTGCCAAAGGTTGCCCCGGAGGCTACTTTCGGCGATGGAATCAGAGGGGAGAAGGACGGGACCGAGCTCCCCACCATGCTAGATCTCAAGGCGGCAGTGGGTGATGGGGAGGGGGGAGCCTGAGCTCCAGCTCCCACGTGGCGGCGCGAGGAGCAGGGCGGTACTGCCAGCCCAGCCCGTGGCGCCGGCGCGGAGGAGCAGGGGTGGCGCTGCCGCGGTGCGGAGGAGTAGGAGCACGTGGGGTGGCCCTGACGGCAGCAAGTGCACTGGCACGAAGGAGCGAGGGTGCTGTGGTTGGCCCCGATGGTGGCCTGTGGCACTCGAGCTTTCGCCGCCGCCGCTCCTTCTCCCTCCCCCCGGCTCTGCAACCGTCAAGCCAGCGTCGCTATAAGCTTGGGCCCACCCTTACTTGAGGTATCGTCGGTGCCGTTGCTCGATTTGTGCCGGTGCCAGCTCGATTGGCCGCCGGTGGGCCATGCGGGGGTGGTAGCCGGCGGGGAGAGCGATATTCCATGCAAGCGCGCCTGTCAGATCTTGGTACACGAGACTGTACACGTGGTATACTTTTTCTAGTATAAGGGTTGGGACATGGTCCACGCCCTACATCTATGTAACTACTCGTAGGCTGGTAGAACTGCTCCTATAGTAGTAAAACTAGTCGGATACAGTAGGAAACTACCAGAAAAGTACTTAGGTAGGACTCTAGGGCATGTATCCAACTATGATTTCCATGTAAACCTGTCCTCCTAGACTATATAAGGGCGGACAGGGATCCCCTTGGGGACAGCGACCATCAAAGGCAATACAAACAACATAGGACGTAGGGTATAACTCTCTCGGCGGCCGGAACCTTTCTAAAACCTTGTGTTCCTTTGCACCTTCGAGTCCCTGATCTCAGCGATACCCTACCTACAAACTCACCACCTCGGGGATATCTCTCGATGGGTGTGGCGGTAAAACACCGACAGCTGGCGCGCCAGGTAGGGGCGTTCATCGAGCCTCCACTGGAGAACTCGATGGCATCTCTCAGTTTCACCAGCAACGTGCTCGACGAGGGCACAACCTTCATCTTCGGCTCCTGGATCTACGTCGCCAACGGCTTGGGTGGCTTCATCAGCCACCTAGTCGATTTCAGGAAGCCGGAGGCTCCTGCAGCAACTCGACGCAGCAACCTCGACTCCTTCATCGATGATCTTAACGAGTTGCTGCTCCCAGATCCGCCCAGCCAGATCGAAAAGACGTCCGTTTTTGACGCGACTTCAAGTCGTACTGCAACAGGACTACTCGAATCGGATTCAAACCGATCTGAGAAGGCTTTGCGATCCAAGTCCCTCCCCGACTTGGAGGAGGATTTGGATCGCCTCTTCAAGATTCGAGATGAGGGAGTCACCGTGCATCAGGGGCCCCCCATTCTCGACTACAACTCAGATTCCAACGAAGAGTCAGCCACCTCGCCGGCGTTCACCTTCGGCTTCTGGGTCTGCATCGCCGATGAGGTGGTGGCTTCAACTACTACCTTGCTGAAACCAGGAAGCTGAAGGCATCTGCTACAGCATCCTGCCGCGACATGGATGATCTCGTCGAGGATCTCGGCGGAATTTGATTTTCCGATCTAATCAGAAACCGTGAGGGCGAGCCTGGATCCAACCCGGCTCCTACTCGTGATCGACTCGAATTCAGCCTGTGCCACAACAACGACGCGCCATCACCGCCACCCTGATGATCCGGCTCGATTTCAGCTAGCGTCGCAGCGTAGACGCGCTGCTGTCACCGGCTATGACTACTTCAACAAATCTACGTCGCCAACGACTACTTCAACTATTCATCTCAACTAGAAACTAGTCGTTAACGAGCCTTAAACTATTTGGCGATTAGTTCTGCACGGCCAACAACTGGTCAGAATCAAATCCGACTAGTTGGCTTCTTCAACAAATCATCGCGGCTCCATCGACGACTGCTGCGGTTTCGTTGACAACCATCCACGAGTGGGTGTAATTCGACTACTCCGACTACTTGTTTCGGCAAGAAAACTACTCAGGAGGTGGCTTCACATCGTCAACAACTAGTCGGAATCGATTCCAACCAGTTGGCTTTATCAACAAACCGTTGCGGCTCTACGGACGGTCGTTGCTGCTCGTCGCCAATCGTCCACGAATCAAGCTAAGTCACTTATACTTTTTCCGACTTGCTCTTCAAAAGCTCGGATATTTTTTACGCAACGCGCATTCTCTTCATAGGCCATGTCATGCCTGTGTCCCGATTGCCTGCACGGTCCGCCCTACAACACGGGCTATCGGGTTACACTTTATAAGTGTGCTCCACGAGCGTTCTCTTTTTGCACAGCGCCGACTGCTTTAGTTTCCTCTGAACGGTTGTTACAATACCCGGATAGCGTACTTTTATCGTGACACCTCGACTCTTCTGTACGACTATGCAACTACGCGTGCACGCAGCCAAGCTCCCTGCGCAACGGTTTATGGTAATTAGGGATCAGGTGCTTACCGTAACAGACTACCTACCCGGCATCATTATGCGACTCAGCAAGAGTTCAACACGAAAAATTTTACATGCATTTTACAATGCTGGGATTTGCTCCCAACATGATATCATGTATATCAGTTCGGGAGAACTCGAAAACGCCTTCAGAAGTACTCGAACGCCTGCAGTACTCGGCTACGAGGAGCTCGAGAGTTTGTCAAACCCGGGTACACGGGTACACGTGGCATACTTTTCGTAGGATAAGGGTTGGGATATGGCCCACGCTCTATATATCTGTGTAACTACCCGTAGGCTAGTAGAACGACTCTTACAGTAGTAAAACTAGTCGGATATAGTAGAGAACTACCAGAAAAGTATTCGGGTAGGACTCTAGAGCATGTATCCGACTAGAACTTTTATGTAAATCTGTCCTCTCAGACTATATAAGGGCAGACAGGGACCCGCTTGGGACAGCGACCATCAAAGGCAATACAAACCACACAGGACGTAGGGTATTACGCTCTCGGCGATCCGAACCTGTCTAAAACCTTGTGTTCCTTTGCACCTTCGACTTTCTGATCTCGGCAACACCCTACCTACAAACTCACCATTTTAGGGATATTTCTCGGTGGGCGTGACAGTAAAACACCGACAGCGCCAGGGAGGAACGAACGAAATAGAAAAGCAGGGGCTTCCCTCTCCACTCGTGGGAGAAGGGCTTGACGGGGGAAAATAGGGGCCTCCCTAGAGTAGCTTTTGAGCAGAGGCTTGACTAGGCAGTTGCTTCTACCTTAACCTTTGTCTTTATATCCTTTATATCCGGAGAGGTGCCTATAGCACATATCTGCCTAGAAATTAGCATGACGGAATGCTTAGGCATGATCTATACTCGCGTCCACCAGCTTGCAACCATCTCCATGGGTTATCCCGTCACCGCTGCCTTTTTTCTCTGTTGCTAGCGTAACCACACACCTTCCGACTCCAACAATCCATTAAAGCCTTGGGCTATCGGTATAGTGGGCATTCGATTAACCGAGACCGATTGATATGGTTCCTTGTTTTTCTTTAAAAAAAAATCAGTTATCAAAAATTGAACAACGGTAGGTTCTCAAGAATTATAAAGAATAAGAATTTCAGGTTCGATCTGTTCGATTCCATATTCAATCTTAACCAAACTAACCAATTTATTTAAAAATTGGAGGAAATATAGAAACAATCACAAGAACCGGAAACAGGAAAAATCCATCCTCGTCGATTGGAGAAACTGGAACCTCATCTTGGGCTGAATTGCTTGACGAAAGACGACGTCGGTTGGAGAAGCCGCTGCATCCTCCTCATCTTGGTCTTGGGTGTTGAATTGCGTGACCTGGGCCATCCAGCGCTGCAATGGGGAGAGGGAAGGATATATATAGTGGGCCGTCTCGATTCATTTGCGTGACGTATGGAAAGAAGACAGGGCTTGGCGCGCTAGCGGAACCCACCAAACTACTTGCCGCTGGACCCGTCACACCACACACACCCACGACGGGCCCATGGCCATTTTCGAGCCAAAAACCGCGGTAACCCATGGGCTCCGTCCGTGCAGCAATAGCCGCCCGGCGTTTCTGTTGACCGTGTCGCCGATGCCCTCCGCCTTCGGCACAGTTGCTCGCCTTCATGTCGAACCGCGGGGCCGGCTGGGGTCGGCCGATCTGGAGCACCACCCTTCCCCACGCCACACGGTAGGTGCCTACGCAATCATTGGAGTTCGTTCGGTTCTTGGTCACTAGGAGCAAAACTAATAATTTAGCCTGTTGCCGGCTAAATGCAAGTACCATGCCACATAAAATTAATAATATAGCCAACTCATATAATGGCTTAGCTACTAAACTGGTTGAGAGGAGGAATATAATAAAGAAGCAAGTATATATTTGCATATGCATACGATTTTCTATGATATATAACTTTGTGGCTAGTCTTCAAACCAGGAGTAAGAATATGAATAAGAATGGCACTTGCGCAGAGGATCTCATGAAGTGAGAAAAAGCTAGCTGCATGCATGCACTAGCTAGGAGCGAGCTTTCTATCTCGATTCCCGTGTTTCAGCAGGGCGACATGCAGAGCGCCCGCTAGCCCCTCTGTCTTCTTTTCTCTCTCCGCCAGCGAGGAATGTTGTGACGTGTCCTGCTACTGAGGTGGCCTCATAATACTTGCTCTAATCCGCTCGACGGAGCGGAGGAGATGAACAATCACTCGTCGAATCAGAAGCCGCCGGCGAGTCGGAGAGATGATAGCCTAGACTGTCATTCATCAACACTAAGACTGACTCCAACAGGTGATCTATTTGATCCTTTAGACCTAAAATGGGCCGAGAAACAAGTTTGTAGGCCTCCAACAGCTGACCGAAACACGCGATCCAAAAATAGAGCAGCTCCCGGCGCGACCCAGAAATAGATCGCCTTCGGCCGCGACCCAGTACCAACGGCCCACCCTCGGAATAGAGAGAGAAAGTGGATCGAGCGGCACCAACACCGACGGGTGAGCTCTGGCGGCGACGACCGCCCCTATCCTGCGTTTGCGTCGGCGGCGAGGTACCTCCAGACTTGATTCCTCTTTCCTGATTCGATCCCCTCGTCTTGTCTGAGTTGACCTGGTGATGAGGAGAGATTCACGGGCAGGGGCGGACTCAGGGCCGTAGTCGCCGGGCGGCCAGGCTGGTGCCCCGGCGCTCCGCCCCCAGCTAGCTCACTTGCCTCTCAACTACTTCGGTTCTCCGATGTCTCTACAGACCGGCACCGCTTCTGCAGATTAACTCTAGTCCCGGCGAGCCCCCAACCAATCCTGCAGCAGCAGGCAGTGGGCAGTGACCACCGCGGATGGCCACCGCCCGGCCAGGCTGCAGCGTGCGTGTGCCAAGTTTGTTCTGAACTTTAGGCTATGCCAGCGACAAAGCATGAGTGACAAAAACTACGGATTACTTTTATTGGTTTGCATGACTAATGACTTCTTGTTTAAATTGCAAAATTGTTACGTTTATGCAGTTTAAATGGCTTCTTGTTTACTTGCATCCTTTAGTGAGCCAATGATACGGTCTATGCAGTTTAGGCTGGATTTTTTTTGTTTGTTTGATTCAAAGTTTATTTGCTATAATTAGAATGGAGTATGGTCAGTCAGGAGAGGAGGATTTACAAGAATTGTTTCACCACAATGATGGAGCCTCCTCACATGGTGTTCCAATGGATGATGTAGATATTGCTACTGCTGCACAGGTAGGATTGTGAGGCTATTTGTTAGTTAATCTTCTTGTCCTGATCTTGCATTTGCTAGAAATTACTAGTGCTCTTGCCTATGCAGTGCAACAACATGCAAAAAGGGAAGAAACGAGTTGTGCAGAAAAATGTTGCTCGGAGGGGGTTTGCATTCACAAAGGAAGAGGACGCCGTTCTTTGTTCGGCCTACCTGAACATAAGTAAGGATGCTATTGTAGGTGTTAATCAAAACATGGGTGCCTACTGGAAGAGAATATATGATTATTATTCTGAGCACAAACCAAATGGCTCAATAAGAAGTCAGATTGGTTTACAAAAAAGATGGGGTGCCATACAGAAGGCTGTTTCTACATTTTCTGCATGCAAAAGTAAAGTGGATAGGAGAAACGAAAGTGGAAAGAATGAATATGATAGGGTAAGTACTTTGTTGATTTCTACAAAACTGTTTGTTGTTTGGGTATACGATCTAAAAAAATGTACCATTTTTAAATTTCAGATTGAGGATGCTGTGAAGATGTATGAGCAAAAGGAACCATTTCAGTTTATGCATTGTTGGAAGATTCTTCGCTATGAGGCAAAATGGAACGATAAATTGCTGGAAGTGAACAGCACGCGAAATGTTCGTAAAGAACCTGCAGCATCCGAGCCAGTAGTTACACAAGGTGCAAATGATCCAGTAGGTGATCAAGGTGCAAATGATCCACTGGGTCAACAAGGTGCAAGTGATCCACTAGAGAGACCGGAGGGTCGTGATAGTGCAAAAAGAAGAAGGGCCAAGGAAGAATCTGCATCCTCAAATGCAGCTGTTGAAGTGTTGCAGCAGATTCATCAAAAGAATGAACTGACCGAAGTGAAGCAAGATGCCCAAATGCAAGAGATTTTAAGCTTGAAGGGGGACAAAATGAAGCTTACACAACAAATGTTTGATCTGCACAAGCATGACATTGAAGTCAGGAACAAGTACAAGGAGGAGCAGCTCAATCTTACTAAACAGGACATAGAAGTCCGGGCGAAACAAAGTGAGGCACAACTCCTCACTGCAGAGCTTGGAATTATGGGAGCTGATTTAGATAAACTTTCTCCTCAAGTGAGGTCCTACTATATCACCATGCAGCAGGAAATTATGAAACGTAGAGGCATTGGAACCTCTCAAAACTCCGATGGAGCATAGAACCTCTTGTACTGTGTGAATGTGTCACACCTATATGACTGCTAGAATAAGAATTTAAATTTGTATCTGTATTCCTTTCAGAACAGAAATTTGTACGTGTGTTTCTTCGAGAACATGAATGTGTGCGCCTATTTATTTGAGAACATGAGTTTGCAATTACAAAAATTCTGTCATGATCAAACCAGCTAGAATTCAGACCAATACATTGAGTTTGCAATTACAAAAATTCTGCCATGATCAGAGCAGCTAGAATTCAGATGGCATGTTGCCATATTTTTATTTTTTGCAATTGCAGAAAATCTGCCATGATCAGACCAGCTAGAATTCAGACCAATACATTGAAATTGCAATTACAAAAATTCTGCCATGATCAGAGCAGTATTTAATCAGACTAAGTATAGATTAATTCAGAACACAACCATATGATGATCTATCACTATTTCAGCTGTAAGTTCAGCCATATTACAAAAGAAGGCCACATATCTCTTACTAAAACTAATTGAGATGTTAGTTCAGATGTACTGACTCTTTGGCAAATGGTCCAGACTTCGACCCATACAATTCCCACATATGTTCAATAAGATCTTTTTTTAGTTGCTGGGCAGTGGATTTCTCTTCGATCAAAGAATAAGCTTCATTGACCTCCTCAATTGTAGGCATTGATCTGCTTGTAGTTATTGGAGGGTTAGCTGCACCTGGCCACTCTGACACGTGCACGCTTGGAAGATCAACTCCACGTTCATCCTCCACCACCATATTGTGTAGGATGACACAGGCCAGCACAATGGTGTTGAGGTCACGCTGACTCCACAAACGAGCAGCATTATGCAAAATCTTCCACTTGGCTACAAGTACTCCAAAAAATCTCTCTATGTCTTTGCGGCATTTTTCCTGCTGTGATGCAAACACCGACTGCTTGTTACTCTTTACACAACTTATGCTTTTCACTAAGGTCGCCCAATCAGGATAAATCCCGTCAGTCAGGTAGTACCCAAGGGTGTAAGTGTTACCATTGACATCAAAGTTAACAGGTGGTGTTTTGCCATTTGCCAAATCATCAAAAATAGGAGAGCGGCGCAGCACATTGATGTCGTTGTGAGATCCTGGAAGACCAAAAAATGCATGCCAACATCGCAAATCCTGTGTTGCCACTGCCTCTAGAATGACTGTAGGCTTTCCCTTATGTCCCTTGTACATCCCACCCAAACTTGTCGGACAGTTTGCCCATTCCCAATGCATGCAGTCCAGACTACCCATCATGCCAGGGAAGCCACGTGCCTTATTTTCTAATTAAATTTTTTTCAACTCAATTTCTGTAGGAGGCCTAAGATATTTAGGTCCAAACACTTTGATTATTTCTTTAGCAAACTCCTTTACAGTTTTAAGGACGGTGCTTTCTCCCATACGCAAACCTTCATCTAGTGCATCTGCTGGCCCTCCATAAGCCAACATCCGTAAACCCACAGTGCACTTTTGTCTAGTGGAGAATCCCAACACACCAGCTGCATTTCTTTCTTGTCTGAAGAACTTACTTGCAGCTGCCAATTTGTCTTCAATCTCCAAGAAAAGGGATTGCCGCATACGGAACCTGAGCATGGAGTCATTGACAGTTTTAGGGACTGAAATTTTAACTAATGCAGTGTTACAATTGCAGTAGCAATTTACCTTCTGCGGAATTCCTCGGCATTGAATAATGGCCTCTCAATAAAATAATCATTGTTCAATTGAATGTTACCACCAATACGGTCACGATTTTTTGTCTTGTGGCCAACAACAGAGCCTCCCCAGCGCCGTTTCTTCCTTAATGTTGAAACGACAACAGCACATGCTTCGATTTCATCATAATTAGTAGTAGCGGCAGCAGATCCACACCATGTGCGTTGATAGTAGTTAAAGGCCATGGCTGCATGAAAAATCATATCAAATTGTCACAGAGCAGCAGACAGAGTCATACACAGAGCATGAGGCGCAAGTAGGGCGCTCAGCAACAGCACATAAGGGAAAAAAAGAAAGAAAGAAAAAACAGATAACACGCTTAGGAGCAAACAAGGATAGCTGAACTGATAAGAGAAAAGAAAGGCAACTCGGACGACGCACGGCCCGCTCTGCACCAAAGCACTACTTCACCTTTCAATCTTGCCAAGAGCTAAGTAGTTGATTTTCTGTAGAATTGAAATCTTCTTCTGCAATACTAACAAATAGGATGACTAATTTGATTGATCAATCCTTGTGTCTCATTTACTCAGGTAGGGTAGTAAAAATAATGGATCTGTACAGATAATGGAGTTGAGAGCAGAAACAGCATGCCATGTGTTCTCTCAAACACTAACCTACTCCTAATTTGGTTGTTTTTTGGCTGTGCGTGCCCTCAAAAAGACCCAAGTCCAGAGAGTTGCTGGACGGAGAGATGAACAACAACATTGCCTTGAAGGAGAGGAGAAAACAAAGGTACCTTCAAGCAGCTGGATGATGGGCGACCAGGCTGACAGCGATCGGTGCCGGGCGAGGGGCGAGGAGCGATCGGTGCCGAGCGAGGGGCGAGGAGCGATCGGTGCCGGGCGAGGGGCGACGGGTTCCTCGTTTCTGGGCGGGAGGAGACGGGACAGAATATTGGCTTCCCGCCTCTTGACGCTAAAACAGTTGACGGAGGCCCATTCTCTTCCGTCTGTTGGAGAAGCGAGCTTTTGGGTCTTGTTTCCATGAGCCCGTTATGACCGATTTCGGGTATTGGTCGTGGATTTGAGTCTCCATTGTTGGAGTCAGTCTAATGCACGCCCCTACTCGGATGCCAACAGACAACGGTCGCCAAGGACATCACGTGACGGCCGGTGTGTTCTCACGAGGTACTTTCATTCCCAGATGACAGTTCATTTTCGTTGGCCAAATTTATTTTCATCGGTCCACGGCGAACGATGAAAACAAATATATAATTTCATCAAAATTATATATTATTTTCGTCGGCTGCTGCCAGGCCGACGAAAATAATGACCTACTTTCGTCGGTATGACCAGGCCGACGAAAGTAACTCTATTTTTGTTGGCGCAGTTGGCCGACGAAATTGTACTTGTATTATCTGTTAAGTAGTTTCGTCGGCTTGACCTAAACCGACGAAACTAGAGGTATTTTCGTCAGCCCATCCTGACCAACGAAATTGACCTTATCCTAATTAAGCCGTCGCCGCCGCCTGTTGCCGCCCGTCAATTCCTCACTCCCCTTTCACTCTCCCCTGCCTCCTGCGCCGCCCCACCGCCCCACCGCCCGCCGCGCCCTCCTCCCCGCCGCCCGCCGCTCGCTGCCCTGCCGGCCGCCCCGCGCCCGCCGCTCCGCCCGCCACGCCCTCCGCCCCCGCCCGCCGCGCCTGCCGCCCCACGCGCCCGTGCCGCCCCTCTAAATCTAAAGTCAAGCTGTCTCAAGAAATATTGTGAATGCTATCAGGTACTTAAAGTTGCTCTGGAAACTTGTATCGCAGATGTTGCTATTTGAAATTATACGTGGTGCAAGTTACTTATGCCTTTAATGTTTGATTGAATAAAAGGGAGGAGTTGGATGCTCTAGCAACTGCAGATGTGAGAGTTGCAAAAACACTTTCGGCAGAAGAGATGGTAAGCACTTTTGTAGCTTGCACAATCGTGCTATACTTGCTCCTTTTTCAGACTCAAAAACAATTTTTCTGGAATCTTGCACAAATGCTGTTGTTTCCTGCTAAAAAGTATTCCTGCGTACTGAACCACAATAAAAGTATTCGATAACCTTGCTTATGGTTCTTTGTTTAATAGGTCACCACTGTAATTCATAAGTAGGACATTCGAATTGTTTTGCTAGTTCTGTTCCTTCAAATGGTGACATAATGAGTTCAGTTGAAAAACTCAAACGTGAACGTGCAAAAATAGTTGTGCCATGACCGTATGGGTGTTTTTGATATAAAATAAAAGCACATCTGATTGAGAGAGCATTCTTGTCTTTGCGGTCTTTAGTCGTTCCACTTTTCTGAATAATCAACTGTTGTTTCCTGGAGGCTGGATACATGCTACGTTTGCTTATTTCATCTCACAACTATACTGTCGGTACATACAGACTATACTGTCGGTACATACAGACAGGGGTACCTCCTACTAGGGTGTCCAGACCCTTAGCGTCTCGCTGTCGCCTCACAGGAGAGGGCGCGATGGTGGCCGGCTCCGGCGTGTGCGCCAAGCGCATCGTGGTGGACGCATGCCACCACATGCTCGGCCGTCTAGCCTCCGTCATCGCCAAGGAACTGCTCAACGACCAGAAGGTCATAATAGTCCGCTGCGAGGAGATCTGCCTCTCCGCGGGCCTGGCCTGTCAGTGAGTGTTCTGACAGGGTGTCCATCAAGACGGGCGTAACCTCTCCCTCGTTATCTGGGTGACGTGGCGTACGACCCGGGCCTGACAGCTGGGATCATGATCTCCGGACCTCCCTCGTGCTCTTATAGGTCCGGTGCCTCCATGATCCCACAAGGGCAGGGCGCTCTGGCGCGGCCCCCACGGACCCGGACTCTCCAGGGAGTTCCAGTGCCACCACGTGTGGAGGCCAGACCTCCACGGGTCTGACCACTCCAACTGGCCTCGGGGGCCCAGACCCTTCTTCCCCTGGGAAGGGGTCCGGCGCCGCCACGTGCCGCCACGGAGGCTACCGGTCCTGCCACATGCCCGTGGCAGAAGGCCCTTCGCGGGGCACCAGCCCAACTACCGCATTAAATGCGGGAAGGTGGGCTGAGCGTGCCCAAGTCAAAGCATGGTCTGCCCAACTGACACCACGGTAAGCTCGCATGTTTTCAAGACGGCGCATCACTGTGCTCTGTGCGCAGGCAAGCGGCGTGTAGTCACATCACGGCCCCGCGGTGGGTGATGATGTCCTGCTGCAGGCGAGCCGAGGCGGGCGCTGCAACAGTGTGCGCGGAGGTGACGGTACGGCGGGTCAGTGCTACTCCTTCGCCTGTCAGACGGTCCTGACCCAACAGTGGCAGCACGGCTTCCACTGTTAGGTAACACTGACAGCGGTCACTATGCCGGCAAGGCGGCACATGGTCATATCTTGGCTGTAGATACGCACATCAACTTCCTGATTGAGAGGACTACAGAGAGGAGCTGGAGAGGAAGATCTCCATATCTCTCATATAACAGGCTCCTGTTGGCTGGGCCCACCTGTCGGGGCCCGCACAGTGTAAGCACTCCCTTTGTCTATAAAAGGGAGAGTACACTCGTTAGAACACAAGTTCCTCCTCAGGCTTACACAAGGTCTAGACTCACAAGCTGTCCACAAATACACTCAAGCAATACAACTCAAAAGTGGACGTAGGGTATTACGCTCCGGCGGCCCGAACCACTCTAAATCCTCGTGTCCTTCCCGTGTTCATCCGTCCATCGATCAAGCGCTCCTAAGTCTCCCCCAAACTCTTCCTAAATTAGAATTAGGCGGGTGCATTCCACCACCCGGCTGGAGATTTCCTCTGACATTTGGCGCGCCAGGTAGACTTAGGAGCGCTTGATCGATTAGCGAATGTACACGGGAAGGGCACGAGGATTAGGCGTGTGCATTCCGCCACCCAGCTGGAGATTTCCTCCGACACATACCATTCTAAATCCTGAATATAGATTACCCAACACAACCATAACATTCTGAATCCTGAAATGAACAATGCACCATGTTTTAAGTTATTCCTCTGAATATTAATGCACCCGGCTGTTTTCTAGTTTAGGAAGAGTTTGGAGGAGACTTAGGAGCGCTTGATCGATGGGCGGATGAACACGGGAAGGACACGAGGATTAGGCGGGTGCATTTCGCCACCCGGCTGGAGATTTCCTCCGACACATACCATTCTAAATCCTGAATATAGATTACCCAACACAACCATAACATTCTGAATCCTGAAATGAACAATGCACCATGTTTTTAAGTTATTCCTCTGAATATTAATGTTTTGTCGTCACATGCTACATCAGCTGATAGTGAACTCACTAAAGAAATCAAACAAGAAGGTGAACAAACAGAGAATTATGGAAAAGAGAAGGAGAATGATCAACAAAAGGCAAATGTACAGAACGAAGATCATCCCCTTCTTGATCTTGTTCCAATAACACCTCCTTTTGATCTTTCTAGGTTTGCTTATTACATATTCATTTCCTTGAATAAGATTCATATCTTTGCTTCTGCATTCTATTAAGTAGTAACTGAGTAATCTCTTCCAGTTCTTTGCTTAAACTACCAAATTTCTCAAGTGCAAAGCCACCAAGACCTTCCAAAGCTCGCAGTGGGAACTCCCGTTCGTCTGCTTCAAAAGCTATTGCAACATTGCAGTCTTGTAAATCATCCAAGGTTGCTGGTAGTGCTATCGATGAGGGGATGCCAGATATTCTAAAAGAAGCTGATTCTCCTAACAACTGTGTCAAGACTACTTCACCCAACAGAAAACGAGTCTCGCCGCCTCATAATGCGCTCAGTATTTCCCCAAACCGGAAAGGTGGTAGGAAATTAATATTGAAGTCAATTCCCTCATTTCCATCACTTATGGGAGAGCCAAACAGTGGTTCTGCAATGAACGATACCGATAACACATTCAGCTCATCGCCTCTCATTTTAGGTAAGCACTGTTTATGCCTATGTAGATAGCACTAGACATGACTTGAGTTATCTTGAAATCATGACAGCACCTCATTCGTATTCTTGTCCGCCGAACCAGGACCATCTTAAAGCTGTGAAGTCGACTATGGGACCGACTTGTAGTCCAAATATGTGCCTCACATCCTACGCCTGCAGCAAGGCTTGAGGTACTATCAAAGAATAGTAAGTTGGATTTAAGATGCAGTGATATGTATTTGTAAAATATGTAGGCTCTCAATAATCTGTATGTAAGATGCTGTGTCTTGTAGCTGTTATTTTTATTAAATTGTAGTAAAACTTTAAATCACCTCTTAAGGAGGTTCCACAATTCCATTCCATGTTTCTTGTCGCAAACTCTCAAGTCCGAAGCCAACCCCTACTGCTGTACAAAAATGAGCTCTTCACCGACAGCTCATGTGTGAGCGCGACATCTGTTCAGCCTGGGCAGCCTGCTGCACTGCTTGCATCTGCATCCATGGTCCATGGAAATTCAGAGCACCCAGCTGAGTGGGGTTTGCTGGAAGCCTGCCTCCCAATTATGCATCTCCTGGATTTGTAACTGCTTATGGATGTATTGTTGGTCAAAACCCACCGGCGAGCAGCGACAGGCAACACGAGGAACCGGGAGGCTTCCGAGATGGCTGGTGGGTCCCGGTCCCTCGGTCAACGGCTCAGAAGTCCGGCACACGCCCTGGCTTGGTGAAGTGCTAGGCGTGCCACCTGACCTATATCTGATCAGGAAGGTGTAAAAGTTGTTATCAGTTATTTTCCTGCACGCACAGCCATGTCAAACATTAGTCCGAACCGCGATCAGCTCTTAAAATGATTCCCGAGGTCGGCTAGAAAAGCCGATGGTGCCTCCGTACTGGGTCGGACCTGCTCTTGTACCAGGTTGGACCTTCGGGTAACCCCCAAAATCGGCTGAAAGAAGCCGATTGTACTCGTTTGACAAGACAGATCTACTAGTATTCAAATATCTTGTACGAATCCGATAGAGAAGATAAAAGCATGTTCTGTAATCACCAAGCTAATCCAATCTACGACAGTAAAAGTTTTCACCGTGTAACCGGAACATCCTACGCGTGGTTAAGCATAACGAACATGGAAGATAACAAGACACTAACCCAAAACGAGGCCTAAAAACCAACTAACAAGCGGATTCCCGGAACAATCCCTCCTTAGATTACCATAAAGCACCAGACATACAGCCGGAACATTCAACCCGTTTGAAGGGCCTAATCATACGGATATTAAACCAAATCCTTATACTACAAAGAACTACCTTAACAGATTAGATCTACTAAGCGAAAACAGAGCAAGATGCTGCCCTTGCACCAGGGATCACGTACAAAGGCAGCTAAACGATTATGAACAGCAAGCAGAGCATAGATATACTATTCAGAACTCATGCAATATCATAATCGCTTAAGATAACTAGTGTTACTCGCCATCAACAACGCTTCAGTACGAGAAACACAAAGATAAGCAGATAAATACGACGCTGCTCCGACCATGCGGAGCATGATCGCAGCAGCATGTCGATTACCTGGAGAAACCCTTGGGAAAAGGGTGGCGATGCATCGAGAGTTTGTTGTGAATGTTGGATGATTGACTATTGAATCTCATGATACATATTTATAGTCCAGAGACTTGATCTTTTTAACTAACCCTAACTGATTACGATACAATCTCTAACTTATTATATTTAAACTATCCTTACTAGATACACGGCCATCCCGGCCCTTAATACGCTCGCACATAACCCGATTCGCAAACCATCATGATGATCTTCTTCAGCCCACGTTGCTCTCGGCCCATCCTCTGGCCCAGTCAAATTATGACGATAACACATGCCCCCCTGGTTTTGGCAATGATAATTCCAAAACCATCGCCTCTTCGACTTCTAAGACTTGTACACGCACATGCCGCTCCCAATGCCGTCGGACGCGACCCCTCAACTTCCAGGCCCTGTATGCGTGCGCTGCCTCCCAATACCATCGGACGCAACTCTTCAGCTTCTCCCTCAAAAATCGTCATAGCGCTGCTTCGCCTTCCATCTCTACCCTTATAAACTGGCATCGGCGGATCTACTTCTATTCATCTCCTTCCTCCGTGCATTAACCGCACCAACATATTATGCATCCCCCGACGATGGCTTCCTTTTCCTCTGCCTCCTCCGATTTCTCTTCCTCTTCTACTTCTTCCATAATCTCCATTACCTTTCCTAACTCCGAAACCTCCAGGGAGGCGACGCCGGAGTTTGATTTGGTAGCTTCATATGAAGAGGCGACGCCGGAGTTTGATCTGGATGAAGGCGACGAAGATTCCTGGGATGACGACTTCTTCTTTTCCTCAGAAGAAGATACCAAGGACACTTCAACCGACAACAACTCGGCAGCAGGAGGGTTCCTGCGCGGCGGATCGTCGACTTCAGAAGACGACGGGGACGCCAGCGACAACGCCAGTCATAGCAGCGATGATGGCGGCAACAGCAGCAGCAATGGCGGCGACGGCGATGGTAGCAGCGACGATGACACCAGCGCGTCTCCCCCATACAAGCGCCGCAAGTCCTTAGGGACTCACTGGTGGTAGTTCGTAGGGTCTTCCGCTATTATGCACAGAGCCGGTAAATCGGCTTCTTTTGTAATAATTTCTTGTAGATGAACCCTTTCATTTCAGTAATCCAATGTCTGAAAATCCAATCTTCTATAGTCCGATGGCATCGCATCGGCCTTTCTCCTTGAATTGTCCGATCCAATCCCAAGCTTTTCCTTTATTCCGGATCAGATATCTCAGAGATCTTCGAGAACTCGAGTACGCTTCAAATGATTTGGCCAATAGCAAGAGTACTCTGTCAAGATCCGTCCCTACTTTTCTTTCGCCATCTAGTTGTATGCCAAGGCAACTTTTCACCATCTAGCTGTATGCCAAGGCAACTCGTCTGACTCTTCCTTGAAACCGGCTTTCAGACGTGCTCCTGTTGTTACTGCTTCCCCCCGAGCCCAAATCAAGTCGAAAAATATGATTACCAAGAAAAACCCGGAAAGAAGTCGAACCTTTTCTTTTAAGATCAAGAGACCCTTGTAGTTTGCCTGATTTGAGTCACGCTGCAGAATCCATTCTGCCGTCCTTGATAAGACACCTGCAATCGACTTCTTTGCTTGTTATCGAAGCCCGGGACTTGCAGGTTCTGATTATTGCTTCTAAAATCGATGGCTTAACATTGGCTATTCAATCTTTAGCTCCGTGCGCGGACCTGCACTGTTCTTTCTTTACAGATCTGACTTGTTCATCTCGTTCTACCTTACAGCCTGATGCACTGCACCGGCTTTTAAAGTACTCGATGGATGCCGACCTGCAGCCTGATGTATCACAAAGTACCTGATCATATCAACTTGCAGCCCGATGTATCATAAAGTACCTGATCATATTGGCTTGCAGCCCGATGTCTCACATCGGCTTTCTTCACAGATACCCTGATTGTATTGGTTCATAGCCTGACGCATTACATCGTCTTCATCACTCGTCTTCCCACATGCTTGGGAAATATTTCTTGAGGTGTTGGCCATTTATGGCTACCGGAAATTTAACTCCATCCAATTCTTCAAGCATGTACGCATTCCCTGGTAGAACTTGATCAACTCTATAAGGCCCATGCCAATTTCGAGACCATTTACCACATGTCGCATCCTTAGTCCCCAATGGTAGCACCGCTTCCCATACTAAATCTCCAACTTGGAATTCCTTCGGTTTAACCTTCTTATTGTATGCGCGGGCTACCTTAGCCTTATTTTCCTTGATCTTTTCCAGCGACCAAAGCCTGAGTTCCATAATATCTTCCACATTGTCGCTCATCAGAGCGGCATATTCTTCAGTCGTCAAATTATTCTAAAACTCTATCCGTCTCGAATCGGCCGTAATTTCCTATGGTAATATGGCCTCCTGTCCATACACCAAATGATATGGTGAAATTCTTGTTGCCCCGTGGCATGAAACGCGATAAGCCCATAACGCTTCTAATAATACTTCATGCCAACACCGTGGGTATTCATCAATCTTCCTTTTGATCAGCTTGATCAAGCTCTGATTGGACGCTTCAGCTTGTCTTGCTTGAGCGTAGTACGGAGATGTCCTGATCAATTTAATCCCCATATCGGCAGCAAACTTTTTGAATTCATCAGATATAAACACCGACCCTCCATCTGTTGTAATGGTCTGAGGAATCCCGAACCTATAAATAACGTGTTCTTTGACGAAATTGATGACATCCCTCGATGTTACTGACTTCATAGGAACAGCCTCTACCCACTTGGTGAAATAATCTGTGACGGCCAAAATAAACGGATGGCCTTTACTCGATGGAGGATTAATCTTACCGATCATGTCCACGCCCTAGCCTCTGAACGGCTAAGGTTTGACGATAGGATTCATTGCTGACGCTGGTACTATTTGTATTTTCCCAAACCTTTGATAAGCCTGGCATCCTTTATAATACTTGAAGCAATCTTCCAGCATATCAGGCCAATAATATCCCGAGCGCCTAATCAACCACTTCATCTCGTGGGCTGATTAATGAGTACCACATGTACCTTCATGGACTTCATGTAAGAGCCGATTGGATTCAATCGGCCCCAAGCATTTAAGCAGTAGCCCTTCCAGAGTCCTGTAAAACAAGTCGTCTCCTATCAAGACGTACTTCATGGCTCTGCAACGTGTCTTCTTAGGTGCCCCCCGAGCCGGATCCTTCAAGTAATTGAAGATATCGGCTCTCCAATCCCCCTGATCCAGTAGGTTTATTGCGAAATCAGCTCCATCCGCCGTGTCCTTGTAACCTGAAGCCATCTGGGCAAGATCATTGGCCTCCGAATTTTGTACTCTTGGTATCCAATAGAAATTTATATATCTGAACCGGGCCATTAGTTCCTGGCATTGTCTCCACAAGGGAAACAACAACTCGCTCTCACATCGGTACCTTTCCGTAAGCTGAGAGATTACCATTTTTGAATCCCCAAAAACTTCCACTGCTTCTGCTAGGGCCTCAATAAGTAATTCCATACTTTTGTGCACCGCTTCATACTCGGCTAGATTGTTGGTGCAAGGTGTTGGCAATCTGATTGAAAAGGAATATGTTGCCCCCCGAGGCGAAACGAGCAGAATACCTATGCCAGAGCCATCCCCACAGACTAACCCATCAAAATACATTATCCATGCGCGGATGGAAAGCGCTGCTATGTCTGAGCTGGTCCTTTCTGCAACGAGGTCGGCTAGCGCCTGCCCTTTGACTGCCTTCGCAGGCTGGTACCGGATATCAAACTCTGACAAATCAAACATCCACTTACCGAGTCGGCCTTTCAACACCGGGGCCGACAACATATGCTTCATAACATCTGATTTGCAGATGACAATCGTCTCGGCGGAAAGTAGGATGTGGCGGAGTTTCGTACAGGTAAAGAATAGACAAAGGTATAATTTGTCAATTTCGGGGTACCTGGTCTCTGCATCTAACATCCTTCTTTTGAGGTAAAAAAACAACACTCTCCTTGCCATCATGCACCTGTACGATGACCGAAGCAATGGAAGTGTCACCTACTGACAGATAAACATGGAATGGCTTACCCTGCTGGGGTGGGACTAACACAGGCCATTTGGATAAATATTCTTTGATATCTTCAAACTCCTGTTGTTGCTCTGCCCCCCAACAGAACTCGTCATTGGCTTTAATTTTTACCAACTCCATGAATAGCTCGATTCTTCCTGGCAGATTAGAAATAAATCTCCTGATAAAATTAATCTTGCCAATGAGTTGTTGGAGTTCCTTCTTTGTAGTAGGTGGCACCATTGTTCTTACAGCTTCTTGACTTTTTAGGCCGATCTCAATTCCTCGTTCATGAACTAGAAAACCCAGGAACTGACCGGCCGATACACCAAAGGTGCACTTCTTTGGATTCATTCTAAGCCCGAACTTCCTAGTTCGTTCCAAAACTCACCGTAGATCTCCTAAATACCTCTCACCCGATGCAGATTTCACCACTACGTCATCAATGTAAATTTCCACCAGCTTACTGATCAAGTCATGAAACATATAATTCATGGCCTGTTGGTATGTAGCACCAGTATTTTTCAGCCCAAAAGTCATGACCACATACTCGAATAATCCCACTGCACCTGGTACTCTGAATGCGGTCTTATGGATATCCTCTAGAGCCATAAAAATTTGGTTATAACCAGCGTTGCAATCCATGAAACTCAACATCTTATGACTAGTGGCTGCATTAATCAACGTCTCCGCAACTGGCATGGGTACTCATCCTTTGGTGTAGCTCTGTTGAGATCTCTGAAATCCACGCAGACCCGCCACCGGCCCTCCTTCTTCTGTAGAGGCACAACACTGGAAATCCATTCAGCATACCTGCATGGCCTGATGAAGCCTGCTGCTAACATCTTTTCGACTTCTTTCTTGACTTCTTCCAGGACTTCGGCCTTCATTTGCCGCGCTTGTTGCTGCAACGGCCAAAATCCTGGCTTAAGAGGGAGCCGATGCTCAATAATACTTCTATCCAACCCGGGCATCTCTGTGTAATCCCAGGCAAAACAGTCCGCATATTCTTTCAGCAGCACTATCATCGGCTCTCGCAACTCTGGATTCAACTTCTTGCTAATAAATGTTAGCCGTGGCTTATCCCCAGGACCAATGTCGATTTCTTCCAGCTCGTCAGCAAATGTGAACCCGTATTCTAGTTTCCCTTCATCCATTAAGTTGACACTGCAAATAAACGATGAATACAATGTAAAAGGATTCGGCCGATCGCAGGGACCGGCCGACTTGTTCTTTTCATTAATTTGTGCCACTTTACAATCAACATATGGCCGGCTGCTCGAGCGGGCCTCTTTGTGATCATTATAATGATGTAACCTGATTGACAAAAACAACTCACTTCTTATTTTTTGGGGCCGATCACAGGGATCGGCCTCTCCTGTTACCTTGGTATAAACTAACTTTGGCACCCCATCTACTCGGTAAGGCCAATGGATAAGACCAGCCTCACCCCGTTTTGTATAACCTCCACGCGGTCGCAACCTTCCAAGCTAATCCCTGAGATCGGCTCCTGGTCCTCCGCGTCCCAGACACTCATGGCAGCATGTGAAACTTCAACAGAATCGTCCGCATGGACTACTTCTACTTCATCTCCATCCCATTGAATCAGACACTGATGCATTGTAAAAGGGATACAGCAATTGGCATGGATCTAATCTCTCCCAAGCAGGACGGTGTACGAGCCCTTGCTGTTGACAACAAAAAATGAAGTAGGGACGGTCTTGCCTCCTACCGTCAAATCCACGCTGAGGACTCCTTGCGGCTCCGAAGTTTGTCCGTTGAAGTCACTTAACGTGATGTTGGTTTTAATCAGATCCCAACAGAATGCCCCAACCGGCGCAGCACTGAGTATGGCATTATGTTAACCGCTGCTTCTGTGTCGACTAGCATCCTGCTGACAGGCTGGCCGTTTATGTAACCCTTGAGATATAAAGCCTTCAGGTGCCTGTAATTCCTCTCTCGGGGCTTCTCAACTATGACTGGCCATGACCCCAAGTCAAGCTGAGCCACTGGCACCTCCTCATGGCCTGGTGCATGAAACTCTGCAGGAAGAACAAACACCATGTGTGCATCACCCGATGTCTTTACATCGGCTTTCGACTTCTTGGGACGCCACACCTTCTTGGAAGAACTTGCCTCTGCTTTTTGGGGGTGGTGAACTTTCTCTGCCAAATCCGGTCGCGTCTTCCTCAGCGTTTCCAAATATTGAGCCTCAGCTTCTTCTAGGCTGCGCAACCGTTGCACCCTCCGCTTCTGGGACTGGTTAAGCCCATCAGGACACCAGCGTGGTCGGTGACATTTGTCCTCCTCACCTTCTGAGTTCCCCCCAATGCGTGATGACTTGGCTTGTCCATAGCGGGGGCGCACTGGTCCTAAACGCTGAAAAACTGAGGCACTTTTTGGATCTTGCTTCTGAAACCTACACTCTGGGCAATCCTCAAGAGTGGGTAATCGTTTCATGCCAGAATCTCAACAGTACTTGAAGAACGGGCAATGCCAATGACTTCGCGTATTTTCTTGCTTTCTGAGGCGTTTCCCAGTGCGCTGCTCGTACTCTTCTTCTTCAGTCTCATGTTGGAGATGCTGTTGATATTGATACTCATACTTTCTCAGAAGATGAGAGGAAACTGATCGTAGATTCCTGACGTGTCTCACCTGCTCTACGGTGATATAGTCCCTTTCCTCTTTTTGGGGCCGATCGCGGGAATCGGCCTCCTGCTTCCTTGCATACTGACGTGATGTATGTCCCGCCATGTTAATACTGAGCGTAAAATCCAGCTGATGACGTGTTGATCGGTCGTACCCTTCCACCATGTTTACATTCGGGAATGGTTCAGTATCAACCTTCATGGCGTACTGCCCCAAGATTAATCGGCCTTGCTCAATAGCCGATTGTATCTGTCGTCGGAGTTTCTTGCAGTCACCGGTACCATGAGTGAAAGAGTTATGCCACTTGTAGTATGATCTCCCCTGGAACTCCTGAGCTGTTGGGATCTTGCAACCTTCAGGGAACTTCAACTGCTTCTCCTTCAAGAGTAAGTCAAATATTTGTTCGACCTTGCTCACGTCAAAATCAAATCCTTGTGAAGGTCCTTGTTGTTTCACCCACATGCAGGACACGGGTTTTGCCCCCCGTGCCCACTCTACAACTGCTATCTCTTGGTCATCCCTAGAATCTTCGGAGTCTTCAGCGTCAACCATTACTACTTGACATTTGAACTTGTCTTGGTATAATTCTGGGTGGCGTTGCTCGTATACTGTCATCTTTTGTATCAGATGAGCCAAAGAGTTGAACTCCAGCTGGAAAATTGGATCTCTGATCGGTTTTAACAATCCCAAAGATGCCAATTCAACTGCCTCCTTTTCTGAAATCCGAGTCGAGTAGCACCGGTTCTTAACTTCTCTGAAACGCTGAATGTATTCCGCCATCGTTTCTCCCCGCTTCTCGCGGACCTGTGCCAAATCAGCAATCCCAGCCTCTATAGCTTCTGAATGATATTGTATATGGAAATGTTCCTCTAGCTGCTTCCAGGTGCGGATAGAATCAGGACCCAATGATCTGTACCATCCAAAAGCCGGCCCTGTGAGAGACTGCGAGAAAAACCACACTCGCAATAGATCCGACACCGAAATCATCCCTAGCTGCGCTAGATATCGGCTCACATGCTCTATGGAGCTGGATCCTTCCGCTCCGCTGAACTTGGTGAACTCAGGCAGCCGATACTTGGGCGGCAGGGGAATTAAGTCGTACTCGCTTGGATACAGCTTGGTGTAGCCGATCGTTCGCCTTCTTGGGAGAATGCCAAATTGATCTCTCAAAATGGCACTAATCTGATCCACTGTATGAACTCCTGGGGCCGAATGCGTACCTTCGTGACTTGGCCCTGTTGCGTAAGTAGCCAGCCATGCCTGTTTGTCTGCATCGACTACAGATGTTCCCCAAGTTGTTCTCTGCGTGGGTTGCGCCGGGTTACCGCCATCCGGTATATACGCATAAACATACCCATGCGGTACCTCCTTGGGGGGTTCACTAAAGAATTGTTGATCAGCAGGGTCACCTCCCACCTTGTATATGACGTATGCTAGAGAATTATGTTGCTCTGGAGCTGCAAATGTGTAAGGCATTGGTGGCCTGGCTTGAGAAGGCAACTCCCCTTTGTAACTCCCTAAAGCAGGTCCTGTTGGAGAGTACTGGTGTTTCATAATCTCCTGCACCACACGTACTGCGACACGCTCAAGGGTGTTCACCAAACTCTCAGAATGTCGATGTAACGAAGGAGCCACCTTGTAGTTGACTTCCTGGCGGAGAGCTTGCGTGCGTTCTTCCGTAGGAGTAGACAGATCCACTTCGTCGAGTGCACCTTCAGATGAAAATCCCTTCCATCTGATGCTGTGGTGATGGGTCCTTTCAAATGAGCCGATGAGATCGGCTTCAAAAGCAGCATTTATTTCATTATACTTCTGCTTGTGCTCATCAGACAACTCTTCAAAAGTAATTGGGTTCTCGTTCGGCATTTTGACAATGGAAGTCGATGTAGCCGAAGAAGATGATGCAGTCGATTGTAGTCGATGAAGTAGTCGATGTAGTCGATGAGGTCCCACTAGGCGTGCCAGAATTTGTTGTCGGTCAAAACCCACCGGCGAGCAGCGACATGCAACACGAGGAGCCAGGAGGCTTCCGAGACGGCTGGTGGGTCCCGGTCCCTCAATCAACGGCCCAGAAGTCCGGCACACAACCTAGCTTGGTGAAGTGCTAGGCGTGCCAACTGACCTATACCTGATCAGGAAGGTGTAGAAGTCGTTATCAGTTATTTCTCTGCGCGCATAGCCATGTCAAACATTAGTCCGAACCACGATCGGCTCTTAAAACGATTCCCGAGGTCGGCTAGAAAAGCCGATGGTGCCTCCGTACTGGGTCGGACCTCCGGGTAACCCCCAAAATCGGCTGAAAGAAGCCGATTGTACTCGTTTGACAAGACGGATCTACTAGTATTCAAATATCTTGTACGAATCTGATAGAGAAGATAAAAGCATGCTCTGTAATCACCAAGCTAATCCAATCTACGACAGTAAAAATTTTCACTGTATAACCGGAACATCCTACGCGTGGTTAAGCCTAACGGACATGAAAGATAACAAGACGCTAACCCAAAAGGAGGCCTAAAAACCAACTAACAAGCGGATTCCCGGAACAATCCCTCCTTAGATTACCATAAAGCACCAGACATACAGCCGGAACATTCAACCCGTTTGAAGGGCCTAATCATACGGATATTAAACCAAATCCTTATAGTACAAAGAACTACCATAACAGATTAGATCTACTAAGCAAAAACAGAGCAAGATGCTGCCCTTGCACCAGAGATCACGTACAAGGGCAGCTAAACGATTACGAACAACAAGCAGAGCATAGATATACTATTCAGAACTCATGCAGTATCATAATCGCTTAAGATAACTAGTGTTACTCGCCATTAACAACGCTTCAGCATGAGAAACACAAAGATAAGCAGATAAATACGACGCTGCTCCGATCATGCTCCGACCATGCGGAGCATGATCGGAGCAGCATGTCGATTACCTGGAGAAACCCTTGGGAAAAGGGTGGCGATGCGCCGAGAGTTTGTTGTGAATGTTGGATGATTGATTATTGAATCTCATGATACATATTTATAGTCCGGAGACTTGATCTTTTTAACTAACCCTAGCTGATTACGATACAATCTCTAACTTATTATATTTAAACTATCCTTACTAGATACACGGCCATCCCGGCCCTTAATACGCTCGCACATAAGCCGATTCGCAAACCGTCACGATGATCTCCTTCAGCCCAGTTGCTCTCAGCCCATCCTCTGGCCCAGTCAAATTATAGCGATAACAGGATGCTTATGGATATGTTAAGTAGCTGCTTATAGATGCTTATGGATGATTGGGTTTTATAATTGCTATTATATATGGAGCTATTTTTTAGCAGAATCCCAGTATTTTCGTCGGCCAACTAACCGACGAAAATACTGCAGCGTGTCCAGTATTTTCGTCGGCTCCAAAGCTGATTAAAAAATCTATAATTAATTTTGTCGCCTACAACGGCCGACGAAAATTTGTGCGGTCGTTTTCGTCAGCCTGTGTAGCCGATGAAAATACTACCATCATTTTCGTGGGCTAGATTGGCCGACGAAAATAGGTGCACATTTTTGTCGGCCTGTCCAGACGACGAAAACAATTTTATTTTCATCGGTTGCCGACAAAAATACGCTTATTTTCATCGATTTTATTCCGTCGGCCTAATTTCATTGACCGGCCAACGAAAATAGCTATTTTCGATGGTTTTAGGGCAATTTTTGATGATTTCTGGCCGACGAAATTGCGCTATTTTCCTGTAGTGATATCTTTAAGCGCCGGCTGGAGCTCCTCGCTGCAGATTGCAGAATGACTGGCACTCCGTCGCATCGCCACCGTGCTTCTTCACAGCCACCACCATCACCAACGGCGCCATGTCCGCTATCGCCAGCCGTGTCCGCTACCACCCGCGCCGCGCGACGCCGCCTCCAGGCACACGCCGCGGGCGCCGCTGTTCAGAGGTGTTTGGTTGGTAGTCACACTTTGGTAAACCTAACTTTAGGCAAGTTTGACTAAGTTGGTAGGTGTTTGGTTGGTAACCAAACTTAGGTAACGATTCTTTTAGTCTCCACATGTAATAAAAACTAAAAGTGATATATAAAAACTAAAAATGTGGTAAGATTCTCTTAGGCAAGAAAAAATCACACTTGCCTAACCTTAAGTGTGGCAAAATATGACTGGCCACCAAACATACCCTTCGTCACGTGCATTCTTCCAGCCTGGCCACAGCCTGTGGCCAGCGATTCCAGGCGCGACACTACATGCCGCTCGCCGGCTCGCATGTCGCGAACAGGATAGGATGCTGCCCACGCAGGACATACTACCGAATAGCAACGACAAGTTGAAGCCCTCTGAGAGGGAGATGAGGTGGAACGCGTTCCGCGCCTCAGGCTGCTCCTTCTCGTCGTCGCGCCGCTCGTCCGTGGACGGCGGCTCGGGTGCAGGCGCCTTGAGGGGCACCGAGACGGGCGATGTCTTCTGGAACCACGGCGTCTCGATGGCATATCTGTTGGTTTCCATGCAAATATGTCTCCGTTAGCCCTAAAGGAGTCGACGAGCGCGAGTTCCTATTTTTCGTCAACCCCAGCACTGATGAGTGTTGTCTTAGACGAGTCGCCTTCCTGCAGTTGGATGGTTTTCACGCCGACATCGTAGGTGTTGGGCTTCACCGTCGACTGCCCAGCTTCTTATGTGGAGGTACAGCTAGAATCACCATCTTCGACTGGGAGAGCTGTTGTGCAGCCGCGAACACTTCGGATGAAGGTTCTGGCACGCATCTAGCCTAGGCGTACTCGATTGCCTCTTGATCGCAGTCGTAGAACTTCTTCAAGTCGCCACGGAAGGTGAGGACCCCTGTCTTGCCCGGCATCTTGTGGAGAAGGTACACGTAATGGGGTACGGCCATGAATTGGCCAGGGCAGGTCTGCCGAGGATGGCATGGTACGAGGACTCAAAGTTTGTCACCTCGAACTTGATGTACTCCATACGGTAGTTTTGTTTTGTCTCAAAGGTAACTGGCAGTGTTACCAAACCAATCGTGTGGCTTCATTTCCGGGAATGATGCCGTAGAAAGGAGCCTTGCTTGGGGTGAGCATCTTGGAGATGTCCAGCCCCATCTTCATCAAAGTACTCGGGTGTGCTGTGAGCTGGCCACTACGGGATCCAGAACAAGCGGGAATTTTCCCAGCTCGAAGAAGCTGGTCCACTGATCCTCTCGAGAGAAAGAAATCGGGACCTCACTTTATCTCAAAGGCCACTATATGGCTGGCTCGACAGATAAGATATTGTGTAGAGTAAGCTTCTACGCGCGCTTGTTTGGGAAGCCACCGTCATCGCCGAAGATAACATTGACGACGTTCTTGGGATCTTGATATCCCTGGGCCCATGACTCGTCTCCCTCCTCGTCATCCTTGTCCTTCCCTTTTCAGCGTGATCATGGAGAGGTGCATTGAGAGACTTGCGGAGAATGATGCACTAGAAGAGCGTGTGCATGGACTTTGGGTGCATCGGACATTGCTTGTGCAAAATCTTCTCAAACTGATCCTGCTGGTTCCCCGACTTCTTGCCACGTGAGTTGCGCTCTACATCCACGACTTCATGGTCTGGCTTGCACTTTCAGGAGGATTTTGAGTAGTTTTGCTGGCTTTTGTCAGAGCGGTTGCCATTGTTGTGCTTGTCGTTGTTGTGCTTGGGGAAGCGCTTGTTCTCCTCATCCTCCTGGTCAGCCCATCGCTGCATCATGTCGTGGAGCTCCACGATAGTCTTGGGGCGGTTGCGGCCGAAGTCGCAGTAGATGTTCTTCGAGCCGAGGCCATTCTGGAAGTAGTGGATGACGTCCTCATTGGTGATGTTGGCAATGGTGGCGCGCATCTCAAAGAAGCGCCTGGTGTAGGACCTTGGGGTCTCATTCTCCTCTTGCTTGACCTATGACAAGTCATGGCGAGTACCTGCACGGAGCATGGAGCCCTAGAAGTTGTCGATGAAGGTTTTCTTCAGGTCCTCCTAGGAGTTGATGGAGTCTGGCTTGAGGCTTTCGAGCCAGGTGAGCGATGCAGATTCCAACACCATCGGGAAGTAGATAACCTTGGTCGTATTGGAGCCGCCCGACACTTCAATGGCGGTGGAGTAGCAGCAAATCCACTGTCGTGGGTCTTGTTTGCCATCGTACTTGGTGATGCCGACTGGCTTGATCTCTCTTGGGCAGTCGCGATAGGTGATGTTGCGAGTGAAAGCTAGGAAGCGAACATTGTCGTCGATGTCGCGTGGGTCACCGCCGCGCTCGCGGCGTCTCGAGTCGATGTTATCTCGATTGTCGTGGCCTTCATTGATCTTCTGCCTTAGGTCAACTGTAGGAAAGTCATGAAGGTTTCCACGGTGGCCGTGGCCTCCCGTAGAGTGACCGTTGGCTTAAGGCCTTGCGACCTAGTGGTTGCCCGACTGCCGTGGAGGTTGTTGGACTTCTTGGTCAGCGTGGCCGCGTGCGGATTACTGGGCGTGCTGGTGTCCATGGGCACCCCGACTATCTTGGTTGTGGTGGCGGTTGTTGTTCCCTCGAGGGTTGGGTCCTCCCACTGGGGTATGACTAACCTAGGGGATGGAGCTTGCGTGACACTCCGATCTTGAGCGGGTGCGCTGCAGCGACGGCATAGGGTTTCGCTGGTCCAGTCAAATGATGGCATGCTACATCAGATGCAGAAGCCTCTCGATCTCCGGGTTTCGAGGTAACCACTAAATTAACAAAGATGCTTCAGTGATGTTCCCGATCGGCATGTTGTACTGGCGATCGTCGGCTGCAGTGAAGGCACCGTTGAAGTTTCTGCGGTGAGGTGGGTTCCGTGCGTGGGCTTCTGCATTCCGCCTATGCTTGGCACGTTTGGCGTTCTTGATCTTCCAGATTCTTCTGTGCTCCTTGTCTTCATCTTGAGGAACGTCCGCCGTGCACTCGTCGGCGGAAACCTCCATGAATAGTTCATCATCGTACTCTCTTCCTGGTTTGTCATCGTTGTCATGCTCGTGGAGGGAGGCCATTTAGACGTGATGTTGTGGGGAAAACTCTTCGCTGGAGTTGTAGTCAACGAGTACTGTCCTGCCCCCTCCCCCTCAATAATGGAAGAGAGGGGTTTGCCTTCCTGAAAAGGCAGTTCTTGTGTGAAGGCCACAAGGCGGGAGTCAAATTCAAGTAGCTCAGAGGGCTCCATGCCCTTCTAGTATACGAACCGGACCTGTGATGTCGAGGTTATAGTCAGGCCCAAATGACAACTCGGAAAGGTTTCGGAGTCATCATCCGAGTCCGAGTACTTGTCGAAAACGGGGGCCCTCTCAACAGGCGGTGGCTCCTATGTCCCCGAGCTTGAGTAGATTATCCTAGTCCTCTTCCAGTACGGAGAGGAACTCGGATCGAGAGAGCTACTGGTAGATAGAAGCCACATTGCGTAGCCCGAACAGGAGTCGGGTACGCTCTTCCTCAGATCAGAATGCGACTCGAGAAGTCCTGGTGCAGCACGAGTCGAAGTCGCGTCGCCAGTGGACTCCTCCTCGATCTCCTTGGCTAGGTCAGGGAGCAGCGTTTCATTGAGGTTGTCGATGAACTCGTTGAGATCGCTGTGTTGAGCTGTTGCAAATGCCTTCGACTTCATGTCGTCGAAGAAGTGCCAACGAAAGCTGCCCGCACCGTCAGCGACACAGGCCCATGAGCCGAAGATGAAAGTTGTACCTTCGTCGAGCATGGCGCTAGTGAAGTTGAAAGTTGCCATCAAGTTCACCAGTGGATGCTCGGTGAACACCCCTACCTGGCGCGCCAGCTATCGGTATTTAACCTCCAAGCCCACCGAGGGATACCCCGAGGTGGTAGATTGTAAGTGGGGTGTCGCCGAGATCAGGAACTTGAAGGTGCAAGGAACATAAAACTTTAGATAGGTTCGGCCTGCCGAGAGCGTAATACCCTACGTCCTATGTGGTGGTTTGTATTGCCTTAGATGATGTAATTTGGAGGGGTTCCCTATCCGCCCTTATATAGTCTGGGGGATATGGTTACATGGAAATCTAAGCCTGATACTAGCTTAGGAGTCTTACCCGAATACTTTTCGGGTAGTTTTCATCTGTTCTAACTAGTTCTACTTCTATACGAGTAGTTACAACTGGTGTAGGGTGTGGACCATGTCCCATCCCTTATCCTAAAATATGTACGCCATGTGCGCAGTCCCATGGCCCCGGACCTGACAAGCCACGCCATGGCCTCGCCATTGTGCGCGAGCACCGTGAGCATGTACCCCTTGGAGACGAGCTGCCCCATCTCAGTGGCGAGGGAGGTGAGGTTGACAAGGATGTCAGCGAGCTCGTTGTAGCCGCCGTAGAGGAGGAGGGTCTGGACAAAGTTCTTGACCTGGCCGTGCCTGTCGACCGTCAAAGTGGGGGCGGGCGCCGGCACGATGGAGGGGCCCGGCGCCATCGCGTCCTAGTCGGGGAGGACGGGGCGCGCGCCGAACGGGACGGGCGGGGCGGGCTTCTTCAGGTGGGGTGGGCGCTTCTTCACCATGTGGCACGTAGCACAGGATGAGGAGTCACTCGATGTCGTGGATGACGCCGTCGGGGTGGACCACCGCGTCGGGGCGTGTGACGGCCGTGGAGACGAGCTCGAGCGGCTCATCGGCCTGGAGGGAGAGGGCGGTGAAGGCGAAGGAGGGGGAGAGGTGGAAGCAGGTGGGGAGGACGTGGAAGAGAAGGGACGGCAGCGGCTCCCGAGGAAGAAGAAGGGCGTAGGGAAAAGAAGGGGCGCGCCTCTTTCTTTTTTTCACGAGTAGTTATGTTGTGTAACCAGTGGCAAAAGTGGATAATTTTACCTTATTCAATGAGAATGTCTATAACTATTGTTTTTGAAGCACCACTTGAGGAGCTCCATAAAAAATATGGAGTTGACCCCAACTCCAGGTTTTTTCTGGAGTTTCCGAATCTAGAGTTTTTGAAGCTAGAGTTTTTGAAGTTAGAAATGTAGGTCGTTTTGGCAAATCTAGATATATAGCAAAAATTATGTATCTCGATTTGCCAAAACGACCTATATTTTGGAACGGAGGGAGTATTATTTTGTTGCTTGCTTTTCTAGTTGAAAAAGATGTCTTCGTCACTCCGTTTTTATTTTACTTCTTTATTTGATGTGTCATTATCTCATTGGTCGAAAAAGTGGTTGATAATTTAAAACAAAATCACCCGAATGATATGTAGACACTCCCTAATAATAATCCTCTAAATATACGGTAAGTTTTGAATCTAAACTTTTTTGCTCAAAAATCAAAAAACATATAACGGTTCTGCCAATTAAACAATTTTCGTCAAAAGAAAACCAAATTCGTGCGAACAGGCTCCGTGTGTGGTTTAGCCTTTTCACTATCTTTCAGTTTCACTATCTGAACATACGGTACAGCATTTCCATTTCATGAGCGTACTATAGTAGCTTTTTTTCCATTAGAAGTGTGTCCGTCTTCTGCAGAACGCTCCCCATCCACACAATATTGATCCAACCTCTGAAATCCGGTAAGTTGAAAACGCAAGCGAATTGAAGTCGCGTTAGGAAAGAGCCGCACCTTTTGGGGCTTTTTCCACGTACACACGTACAGGCAAGCCTGGCAATTGGCAACCAAGGGCCTGTTTAGATCGCGTGTAAACGTAAAAACGTGTAAACGTAAAATGGCGGCTGTAAACGCAAAAAAGCCGTAAACGCAAAATTTTTAAAGGAATCTTGCCAATTTGAAGTACTAAATGAAGTCTATTTACAAAACTTTTTACATGGATGGGCTGTAAATCGCGAGACGAATCTAATGAGCCTATTTAATCCATGTTTGCAACAGTGATGCTACAGTAACCATCCGCTAATTATTGCTTAATCATGGATTAATTAGCATCATTAGATTCGTCTCGCGATTTACAGCCCATCTGTGCAAAAAGTTTTGTAAATAGACTTCATTTAGTACTTTAAATTGACAAGATTCCGTCGAAATTTTTTTTGCGTTTACAGAGCCCAAATGCTAAAAAAATGCGCCGATCCTTTTAGATGCGTAAAGACAAAACGCTGTAAACGCAAAAAAATTTTACCTTTACGTGAGGAACTAAACAGGCCCCAACAAGCAGTGGTCTGCGTACGGCGGAATGCCAGCAATGGCGTTTCGAGACGCGCCCGGCGATGTTAACAGCTCAGCCCAGGTACTCTGCAGCGAGGCTAACAGGCTAACACGCCATCGCCATCTATCTTCAGCTCTGCTAGGCTGCTACGCGAGCGCTCTCGAACACGTCGCTGTACATGGACCATGGATAACTCTGATTGCTATCCAGCCTGCGAACTGGAGGGGGACACCGGCACACCGCCGGGGACAAGACAAGCTGCTGCAGGTGGTGCCGCTGGTATTGGTAAGGGGCTGTTTGTTTGGGCTTATAGATTATACTATCCAGCTTATTTGGTAGCTTATATAATTTAGTTTATTTTTTTTATTAAATAAGCTGAATCTTGTTGTTTGTTTGCCTAGCTTATTTGGATCCAGCTTATTTATCCTAGACGTGTAAAGACAACAATGCCCTTTGGTACTAGACTTATTCATTTGCTTACTATTTTCACAACATTAGCAGTTTTGAAGGTCAGGGAGAGAGGGGCGCGTGGGGAGGGGAGGAGGGAGCGAGCCAGAGAGAGGGGTGCGTGGGGAGCCAGCCAGGGAGAGGGGCGCGTGGGGAGGGGAGGAGGGAGTGGGCTGGTGGGACCCAATGGCAATTGCGGGTAATTTGCTCCTCTTTGCCATGGGTAGTGGGTCTTTTGGGTAGAAATAAGTTGAAATAAGCTCCACTTGACTAGCTTATGAGATTGTGGTGTTTTTGACTCTAGATTATATAATCTGAGCAAATAAGCTGCCTATTTATTTTCTTTACAAATTATTTAAGTTGGTTTGTATAATCTACAGCTTATTTAAGCTCAAACAAACAAGCCCTAAGGCTTGCTGCTTGACCCGGGCACTGGCAGGGTGACCCTGACGCGGTTGATGGATCGGTCAGTCAGTAGTGCAGCCATCATCCGTCCATGTTCAATAAACGATAAGCAACTTTCAGGCATCGGGATGGCCTCAGCCCTTCAATACATAACTTCGATTAATTAATAATTCTTGTTGTAATATGTCTCTTGAAACATAATGAAAGTATATTCATTGGAACTACCTTTCAAGGTAAATCTATCTGTACTATCAAATATTAAAACTGAATAAATAGGATAAAGATTTCCCTCAAAAGAAAAATAGTATAAAGATTAACAAGAGGGGAGATGCGAAGAAATATCTATATTTCTTTTTCTGAAACGAAGAAATATATATATTTCGCTTTTGCTTGAGATGATTCAGATGTTCAGTTTACACACTCTGTTGCAGCTTTCGTTTGAAGTATCTCAACCTATCCATCCATTGATCCATCTATCTTATTACCCGATCGCCAATCAACTGCTCCTAGCTAGCGCTGTGGCGTTGCTTGGCCTCATGTCATCATGTGGCGAAGTCAGATGGTGATGGTGACCGTTTCGCCATTGTCGCAAACCGCCAAGCGGCAGTATCAATGGGCCGTGGACAGGTGTTTCGGCTGCTCGCTGTCCATCGGGCCCCGTAGGCCGGCGCCACATGACCGACTGCGACGCCGGGGGTGGCGCGTGGCCGTGTCAGTCCACTTGCCATCCTATTTGTCGCGTCACGGCGGAAGCAGCAGCTTCAGGATGCCGGTAAATCTGCAGTGATCCGGGCTGCAGTCAACATCGGATCTCACATGGGCATTCAATGCTGCCCTTCGCTTGATTCCCTGAGGTCCTATGACTTGTTACGGCAGATGACCGCGCTACTGACCAGTGAAAGGTGAGGTGTTCCATGTTCAGTGGTGGCAGCAGCTGCTGTCGCTGTTGCTTGTTTCCTCTGATTACTTTGTTGGTTTGAAGCGACGACCCCTGCTGGATGAGTTGGTCCGCGACTGAACTCGGTTGCTGCTTTGTTTCCTCTGATTGCTATTGCTTTGTTTCCTCTGATTGATGTGCTCTCGGCTTCCCGTACTTTAATTTGGCAATCATGCCACGGCATGGTCTCGTGAGAAGAGCATAACCATGAAGCTGAAGGTTGAGTTGATCTTTTGTCCCCAAGAAGGGAGATTATAAACATGTGCGTGCGTGGATTTACAAGTAAAAAGCTAAGAGGGAGCAAGTGCTACGAGAGCCCCTCAAGTATACTCTCTCGGTCTTAAATTATTGATCGTTTTGACTTTTCTAGATACATAAGATAGAATATATATCTAGTGTACTTATAAAAATTAAAACGACTAATAATTTAGAACGGATAAAGTAGTATATAAATTGTATGTACAAGCTCCCTATCTGTTTCCCACGTACAGTACAGACCAAAACTTGCACTGATGTAGGCAAGACAAACTTCAGTTAGACCATATATGAGACTGCAGTCTGCACAGATCAAATCATTTTCCTCAAGAATTGGTATGGAGATACTTCGTCCGAACGAGAACCCGGGGCTCCAAGAATGAATCTCTAGCAGTGACCTGGATGCTAACACGCCGAATTCAGATTCTGTGGGCTTCACCAGACGACACAAAAAACTGCAATAATGCAAGGCATCTGTCTCCCCTCGCGTACTCCAGGCCACAAAACCCAAATCAAAAGGTTAGAGAAACATAGAATCATGGAGTAAACAAAGCATCCCATTGGTACCCATCAGACGCCGGCCATCGGCGACGGGGCCGGGCGCCGCCAGGTGGCTCGGCGGAGACGCCTGATGGCGCCATGTCATCCGGGCAGCCGAGCACACAACCACCAGCCGTCGCCGTCGAGGAAATCTACGTCGTCGCGTCAGGGGGACCAAAAATAATGCGTGTCGCCTGCCGGGGCGAGGCAATAATGCTCCCCGTCCGTCTTTTCGAGCGGGCGGCGATGCACCAGCAGCGCACGGCCGGTTGCTGGCACGCCGCGCCGCCGTGGCGGAGGAGGAGGAGGAGCGGTCGCTGTGCGTGCTCGCTCAATTATTTGTACCCCGCGCGACGGCGGCCTGGGCCGCCCTTTTGTAGTCTTGCTTCCTTGGTGCTGCCTTGGCGGCTCCTGATGCGCCGCGGGCACTGATGGATAATGCACCGGCCGGGGAAGGAAGAGCGACGTGACGCCCATACGGGGGACGCGACGCGTTGGGAGGCCGGCCGGAGATGTGCTTGGGACACGCCTGGCCCTTGTGGCTTTGTCCCTTGCGATCCTTTTGGGGCTGCCCATGTCGGCATGGGCCATCGGGTCTCTTGACTTGCTAATGAATGATGCTTTTGTTTGCAGACAACATAATGGAGAGTTTTCGGTTTTCTCCTCTTTTTTATTTTTTGGATAATATATTTGTTAGCATTGTTGTCTGTAGCCGTTTGGAGAGTAGCTACCATATATTTGGCTCGTCGGCCTTGCAAAGTAGTGCAAACATAAGCAAAGGCAAAAGAGCTAGCTAGTACTAATTAATCATGACCAACTTATATGATTGTTTCACTACGTGGTAGTAATTTTTGTCATTTGGAGAGTTTTCCGATTTCTCCTCTTTCTATTTTTTTTGTCTAGTGTAAGGGAGCATTATTGTCTGTATGTAGTTGTTTATTTGGATTGCTCGTCAGCTTATATGTAAGGTAGCATCATGACCAACTTATATGGTTGTTGCATTATGTGGTGTTGCCGTGTTGCATCGTGGATTTATGAAATATTATGTGTTTTTATATCCGTATGATGAATGATGCCATCAAGGTCCACACGGCCTAATATCATTCCCAAGTTCCAGAAAAGAGAAAAATTGAAGGCAACTTCGTGGCGAAGATTTCAAGTTACAAAGGGTCCAAGCCAGCTCATACAAAGTTTTGTGACTGAGTATCCTAGGCTTGAAAATGCTCGATTTTGTGATCCTTGGATCGAGACCTAATCTCATAAATTTATGTGTTTTTATATCCTCTTCAGACTTTCTTTTCTTGGATAGGCTGAAGTACTACACATATTTGTACTAAGTTAATTACATTAGTGGAAGAGACACAATAATGGAAAATATTAAAGGTTAGAGAAATCACATTGAGAAGATGATGAGGAATATAGATAGCCAACTGCTCACTAACCTACTAGTAGTAGAGATCAATAGTCAACTGCTCACTAATCTAAGTAGTAGTAGAGATCAACTTGATCTAAAGACTGGACAATAATGAGAGGCTAAGGTACTACAAAATTATTCAAACTTCAAACAAATGTGTAGAGCACAACCTGCACCTGCTTCATCTGCCCCATACCCAGAGGCCAGAGCACTGGACGACGGCAAACCTCGTCCAGGGTCACACACATCATCTTCCTGGTGTGCTTCTTCCTAGCCACCGCCTTTTGTTGGAACTCGTAGCAACTCGCCAGCTCGACACATCTCCCTTTGGCGGTACTATCACCTGCGCCATCGCCACCTCTAACGATGATCGGAATCAGCTCTCAGCGTGCTCTCTGTCTCAGGGGTAGAGACATGACGAACAATGAAGAAAAGCACATGGCGAATGATTCATAGAGACGAGTCTTTCCCGGCGAATTCCTCTCCCACTAAACAAACCCAACCTCGCCGGCAAAGAGGACGTTCCACGAGACCAGAACGCTGCCCCTGCCATGGTAGTACAACGTTGAAGGTTGAACGCTGAACGAAGCAAACGGCCCAATCATCCGGGACATCCGCCCGAATCTGCTCCCACACCACCCACGCCTGTGATGGGCCCTTGGGCGCTCCCGCCCTCCACTCCGCAGATCACACCTCGCCACCAAACGGCCTGTCCCCTCCTCCCCCGGCTCCACCGGCGCGGGGCCCCACCTGCCACTACCTGCCCGTCTCCCGTTGGCCCGCCGCGCGCGCCCCATCACACCGCTACAAATAAGCGAGCCCACCGGCGCCAACGACTTTCTCAATCCCGTGTGCCGCCCTGCCCGAGCCCACACCGCACCACCCAAACCAACGTCCCCCCGGGTCACGGAAACCATGTGCCGCGCCACGTTCCCACGCGCCGGGCGCCACTAAAATCAGCAGCACCTGGCCTCCACGCACCGCCCGAAGCTCTCCGCGGCAGCAGCAAGCAAGGAACAGCAGAGTCACCAGCAAGCCAGCAAACTAAACCATGGCGAGGTCAGGGCCGGAAGGGGGAGAGGGCGGGGGCGGGGAGGAGCGGAGGCTGGTGCTGGGCAAGTACGAGCTGGGCCGGATGCTGGGGCAGGGCACCTTCGCCAAGGTCTACTACGCGCGGGACCTCAGCGCCGCGGCGGCGGGCTCCGGCGCCGGCAGCAGCGTGGCGATCAAGGTGATCGACAAGGCGCGGCTGCGGCGCACGGAGGGGATGGTGGAGCAGCTGCGCCGGGAGATCTCCATCATGCGGATGGTGCGCCACCCCAACGTGGTGGGCATCCGGGAGGTGCTCGCCTCCCGCTCCCGCGTCTTCGTCGTCATGGAGTACGCGCGCGGCGGGGAACTCTTCGCCAAGGTGGCCCGCGGCCGCCTCACCGAGGACCACGCGCGCCGCTACTTCCAGCAGCTCGTCGCCGCCGTCGGCTTCTGCCACCGCCGCGGCGTCGCGCACCGGGACCTCAAGCCCGAGAACCTGCTCCTCGACGAGGACGGCCGCCTCAAGGTCACCGACTTCGGCCTCGCCGCGCTGCCCGAGCAGCTGCGCCACGACGGCCTGCTCCACACGCAGTGCGGCACCCCGGCGTACGTCGCGCCCGAGGTGCTCCGGAAGCGCGGCTACGACGGCGCCCGCGCCGACCTTTGGTCCTGCGGCGTCGTGCTCTACGTCCTGCTCTGCGGATTCCTCCCGTTCCAGCACGACAACTACGCCAAGATGTACCAGAAGATCTTCAAGGCCGACTACCAGGTGCCGCCGTGGGTCTCCGGCGAGGCGCGCCGCCTCATCGCGCGCCTGCTCGTCGTCGACCCCGCCAAGCGCGCCTCCATCGCGGAGATCATGCTCACGCCCTGGTTCAGGAAGGGCTTCGTCCCGCCCGTCCTGTCGCCACAGGTGTCGCCCAAGAAACGGTTGGTCGACGAAGACGATGTCGGCGCCCTCCTCGAGGGCGGGGGCGACAACAGCAGCTCCGCCTCTGTAGACTCGCCCCGGTCGTGCAACGCGTTCCAGCTCATCTCCTCCATGTCCTCCGGGTTCGACCTGTCGGGGCTGTTCGAGAGCGAGCAGAAGGCCGCGACGGTGTTCACGTCCCGCGCGCCGGCGGCCGCCGTGGCGGAGAAGCTGGAGGTCGTGGGACGCGCCCTGGGGTTCGAGGTCACTAGGGGGACCAAGGGCTGGAATCTGCGGCTGGAGGCCAAGGTCGAGGGCACGAACGGGTGGCTCGCGGT
The DNA here is from genome assembly GCF_002211085.1 of Panicum hallii. Taxonomy (NCBI): domain Eukaryota; kingdom Viridiplantae; phylum Streptophyta; class Magnoliopsida; order Poales; family Poaceae; genus Panicum; species Panicum hallii. The sequence goes on along the minus strand of NC_038043.1, from coordinate 43,064,525 downwards.
CACCGCCGAGGTGCTCGAGGTGGCCGCGGACGTGGCCGTGGTCGAGTTCGCGCACGACGCCGGGGACGCGCTGGACTTCAACAAGTTCTGCGCAGAGGACGTGCGCCCGGGGCTCGCGGAGATCGTCTGGGCGTGGCAGGGCGACAGCTCGCCCGCGCCGGCCGCCGTCGCCGGGTGCGCGCGATGAACAGAGAACGCGTCCGTTCCGGCGTCCAATCCGTGATGTAAAATTCGTACGGCTTTGTTAGGATTTGCACGGTTCCACAGTTGTTTTAGGCTGTAAAAATCGTATCTTTCGTTGTACAGGGAGAAGAGCTGAACCGAAGAGAGGAGTTTGTAGACACGAATATACATGACGAGTCGAGTTGAGGCAGGGTGTATGTGCTCGATCGGCTTGCAAATTTTGGTAGCAATCTGTACGTGCGGAGTTGTGTTTTGTGTACATACAAAATTTTGTTCATGATGATCAAATTTAGTTCTGGTCCCCATATGATATCTGATCTGAATGATTGTGCTACTTGCAGTTCTTATCAACTGCTATGTCATTCTCACTGCATCTAGGTCGATCTCAACAGCGATAGCTATTCATACAAGTCTTCGAGCACCATCACCGGATTGTTCAACAAGGTGAAAATTCTCGTGTTCTAAATTTAATTATGGGATGATGATATATGGTTCAAGTGATTATTTGGCTTCTTTTTTTTCTTCTGGAATACATTCTTTTTCGAAGGTGATCATTGCAGTTCCTACTAGCTGGCGCATGTGTCCTGTTCAAAATATATTTATGCCACATGCTTTGTTTTTCAGTTTGATTAATTAAAATGCACAGCTAATGATGTCAAGTCATAGTTAAGTGGCCTTTTTGTACTGCCAAGTTTAAAATAATTGCACTTATTTATGTTGCAACATAATGATTGTACTTGTGTATTATTGACGAGAAAGAAAAGAAAGTGCCGCTATATGCTCTTTGAGAAAGAAGAAACTGAGTTGAGTATCAGGAGTATAAAAGTGATACGCTTTACAGAAAAAAAAGAGAGCATAGTATGATTTGACTGGCTCCCTCTCTTTAGTTTGTACCAAATAATGCACATTAAGAAAGTAATCTGAGAAAAAAGAATCTAACCAAACAAGGCCAACCAATGAACCAAACCACTCATGTGGGCAAGGCTCATTAGGCCACCGATCCCCTTTATTTTGCTGTTTCTCATTTCTGTTCCATTGTCTCTTTCCTTTCTGACTGAACTAAGCATCATGAGAATAAGAAAATGTAAAATGAGAAATAATCAAATAAACCACACACCCGACTACGTGTACCACATGCTTTTTACGTAAATAGTCAGACAATTTTCTGGAGTGTATACCCTGTACAGCTTGTATTGGCATATTTGCAAAAAAAAAAAATTGAAAAGATTGCAGGAGCTCTGCTATGTCATTTAAGAGGGGAAGCAGTCAAGGTCTTACAAGTTCGATATTGCATAAATCAAAGGTAACTCAAGCTCAAAGAAAGAGAGCTTAATCATGCCAAAAAAGAAAGCTCTGGCTCGCCACAAGCCATCTTGGGCAGCCTGACTTCGGTCTTGATTTCTTGCACAGCCTGCAAAGCATCCATGCAACGATCTTCAAAGATGCGCCAATTCCTCTCTTTTCATAAGTTCCATGCGGTGTACATCATGATGGCCGCCGCCTTGATCCGTCTTGTACGCTTGGGCAAGCTGACCAGCTCCTGCTGCCACCATTCCAACACGGCTTCCTGTTTGCCAGGAACTTGCACAGGATTTCCTGTCCAACTTCTGACTCGCTCCCATACCTGCTTTGCGAAGCTGCAGTGAAGAACCATGTGTGCTGCCGTTTCCTGCTCTTGATTGCAGAGTAAACAGACCGGATTGCACGGCCGATTTCGCACCATCATTTTGTCTGCGGTCAGTAGCTTGCATTGTATGAGCAGCCAGGCAAAAAACTTGTGTTTGCCCTCTGCGTATTTGCATTCCAGTGAGCTCTTCTGGCTAGTCACTGTAAACAGTCGTCGAGTCAGCGTGTGACCACCTCCGGTAGAGGGTACCTTTAGAGGCGTCAAGAAACTCTCCCGCGCGCGCGATGGCGACATTCAGATAGCACGGCGCGGAGGCAGAGAGACAGACCTTTGTCCTCATTTTCCCCTTGCGGAAACAGGGGCCGACTGAGCCCCGGTGATACCTTGCGTGCCATTGGAGAATTTCCCAAGAAGCTCCCTGCAGCTGCAGTGCCCTGCCGATGGCCATCGTCAACGTGTCAAGGATCACGCGAGAAGAAAAGGAGACAAAAGGGGGTAAACGGATAGGGCTCTTTCGTGATCCGATCCCACGTGCTTAGGAGACGGCTCTTAATGGACGCAGCCGCACTCGTATGATGCGCTGTTCCAGCTCCTGAAGTTTCCGGTCATGTCACTGTCATTTGCGCGATGTGGGCACTGATGACACACTCCTCCTCCGAGCTCGTCGTCAACTCGATAGGCTTCAGAGACTACACGTTCGGCGAATGGTTAGCCACTGAACGCTTCCGTTTCATCCAGTTCGGATAAGCGCTAACCGAAACAGGTAGCCGAGATTGGCCAACAAAACGCTGTGACGTCTAAGCTTGTGGTTCTTAGCGGGAGGAAATGCCAGTGCAGCTCCTCGCCGATCTGGACGTCTTCCTAATATATTGAGTCGGAATGCTGCAGACCGACCAGAAAGAGCAAGGTAATGACACGCTAGCTCTAGCTCCTGCAGCGCTCGATCGCAGCATCTGCTCTTCCTATCTGCAAGAGTCATGAGCTGGCGCAGGTCGGCATTTCCAGGAGGAGAGCAGCAGCTAGGTAGGAGACTGCTGTATCTCCGTTTCAGAAAAAGGAGGGATCGAGGCGCCTAAACGATCGAAATCCAGATGTGGCTAACAGTGTGGGTTCATGAACATGTGAGGATCGGAAGAGCACGGACTGAATGCTACGCCGCTGCATCTCGGAACGTGGCACAAAAGACAGGCGATCTTTGGCGGGATCCGGTACAATACAATCAACTGGATGTGTCTGAGTCTGATCTGACGGGCTTGGGCTTGGCAGGAAGGCTCTTTTCCTTGCTTGTGCGGGTCCGACCGGCGTGGTTGTTTTAGGGAGAGGATAGATAAGGTTTTGTCCGCGGGGCCTTATCCCGTTATCCTGAGATCTTGCGCCCATAAGCCCGGATTCGGCACATTTTTAATGCCTTGAGCTAACCCTCCGCCACTATAGAATTGCCCATTTACAAGAAACGACGCCATCGCCCTGGAGATAAGCCCGGCGGTCCGAGAACCTCTCTCCGGATGAGAGAGCACTAGCATGCATCCCAAATCCGGCCACGAATAAGCTACGGAATAACTGCCGTCCAAGACAGCAACATGACCACAAAGACCAACGCAAATTTGGTTAAAAGCACGAAACATGCGCGAAGTATAGCAAAGCTATATGGTATTGTAAGAGGACTTTTGAAACCCAACCGATCCATATTGTTTTAAAGAGTTCATTTGAAAAAGACTGGCGTCCCAAGTTTTTGACAAATCTACCTAGTGTTTGGCTACAAAGAAGTAACCCAACGCTGTAGCTGTTTTTTTGTCGCCGGAGAGAGCAGCATGTACATTTTCAACTGGCAGATCTGCGATGTACTCCTACGCGGCTACCTCGCCGCGAGATGACTTGCCTAAAAAAAAGGCCCACATGTCGTTATTATTATCAGAGGTTGACGGTGCACTTCTTTGTACGCAAATGGCAATTGCTTAATGGTGATTGATTGATCGATGGGCAAGTCCACCCCACCCAGAATAAGATACCGGTGGCCAAGCCTACACCACCTGCCGCGAAAAATATCTGGGACCGGGAGGGGCGGCGATGTTGGCCGAAGCCCAGCGCTGACGCGAGCGGGAACCTGACGGGCGGGGAACAAGAATAATAATGCGCGTGGATGATTAGTGGAAATGGAGGAATCGATCGGTGGGGGATGGTTGGGCCCTCGTTTCCGATCGAGCGGTTGGATTCCATTTCCCTTGCAAATCCGCTTTGTAGTCTCGCGCGGGTGGGCCTCCGCTCGGGTTTTCTCTTGTTTGGTGCCTACCCTGATCAATGCCAGAAACCACTCGGGTCTGCTCTGCTCTGCCTCGGCGGCAGGAAGCTGCGCGGCTGCCGGGCACCCCGCGCCGCGGACACACGACGGACACGAGTCGCGCGGGCATGGAGCGCTAGGACAAAGCGACAGCGACCGCCTACTGGAGGACAGCCAGCCAAGAGTCCAGAGCGATCGGTCACAGGCACAAAAATGGGGACGGTTCCTGGTGATCTTTTTCCACTCTCTTTTTCTTGCCGTCTGGGAGAGAGCAGAATAAGACGAAGATGCTTCTCCATAGACCCCGGCACCGGCACAGTGGTTCTCGTGCTGCTTCATCCGTTTTCTCCGCCACTTTTATTGGAGTGGCATTTTGTTTCTGTTCCAGATGTAAGATGTATGGTGGTGTGTTCCCTCAGTTTTGGCACAAATTATTTATTTTATATTGGTATAAATTTACTTATTCTTTTCTTACCCTAAAAAAATAAGTCTTCCCAATTTAATACTACTGAGAGTTTTAGGTATAGAGAACCAGTTGTGGTGATTTTTCTTTTGCTCTATTGACTCTTGTATATGTAATATATGTAAATAATATGCAAGGTAATCTAGGGTGGATATTTTTTAAGGCCAACATTTGAGCTTCCGGAGCTGTCTCTATTGGGTCAATGTGCTAAGTGGAGTAAAATTTGAGTTAGAATTAATGAATTGTATCAACAGACTGAATTTCATGGTTCAGAGCAGATTTTTGAAGAAACAAAAAACAAGCACTAACAGTACAATAAGAAGAAGCTATAAGCCTTCTTCACCAAAATCATCGCAAAATTGAAATAGATGGTATCTAAACTCAGCAAATATCCATAAATATAACCAAACTCCAAACTGCATTCATATAGGTTAAAAAAAACAGCGTCATGTTGTAGGGCAAAGCTACCCCCATCAAAAGACCAAACAGGCAGCCGTAATAACACAAGGCGATAGGTGGTATATTGGTGCTTGTACCACGAAAAGGGAGTCTCGATGCCTCCTGACAAACTCGAACCACGTGCTAGGATTCCCTACGGAGAATAACAGTCAAGTGCAAAGAAGCAGGCACACTACAAACTGAATTGCTTCATCTAGAGAAGTCAGCGATGCAGACTTTTGTATTGATTGTGACGACTTGTTGATGTGAGAACTGCATCCATCACTCGTCACCTTGCAAGATCAACTTAAAATTTAGAGATAAACTGAACACAACAATATAATGTACATAAGCAAGTGCATGATCCATGTTAAATGTATTTATTTAGTTGCGGACTATGTATCTATGATTATGTATGTCTGTAACAGATCTAAGATTTACAAATAATTACAGAAAAAGCTTAAATATTGTTTGACATAAGTCTATTAGTCGTGGAATTAGAAAAATAAATGAGAGGTCTCGATAGATGTATAAGTAATTTAGAAAGCTACTTGGATTGCTATTTATTTGTGTACAAGAGATTTTTCAAGACAGTTTAGTAGTTTGTTTGACTGATGTATGAAACATAACAATGGAAAGCATTCTATCTAATTTAGGGGGTATATACTAACCTTGGAGTTAATCTTTGTAGAAGTCGACTTCTATAGCATATATACAAAACAAAAGATATGTTCTGTCCAAAAGCTGCGACATATACTTTTCCAAAAGCTTTTATAGGTAGACAACAAAAGGAATATCTGTAAAAGAAGATTTAAAAAATAGTATGCGAAGAACCATAAAGGTTAGCATATACGAAACCAGAATTTTTGTGCGTAGATGAGAAAGGTATGTAATATTACCTTGCTAGATGTTCTTTTACTGCAAGCTTTACTTATTTTTACCTTGGATAGATAGGACGATCGCTTGTATTATTTTCTTCGAGTTGTTGTTGTACATAAAGAAATATTAATTTTTAGCGTGGTTAGATCATGACCGGTATATCTTGGAAATAATATATACAGCAAAGCACTGGTAGAACTTTAGTGTCCATTAGTGTCCTATAATTTCTATTAAAGTAAAGGTTTTTAGAATTCATCCAATAATAATTTATTTTCAAATTTTTAAATCTAAAATGTTTATACCTGTTTGCTGCTGTCGATTTCGTCATCAAGGTCCATGTTTTCTGTTTGTCCAACAGGTTGCAAAACCTGAATTGATATTGAAAAATCAAGTATATGATAGCTTGGGTCAGCTAGAAAGAAACTGTAAGCAATTATATGGATGTTTTAGATTTATACCCAATGTTCACTCTTCTTGGATCCTATAGGAACCAGTGGTGGTAAATTTTCGTGCATTGCCAATGTGCTTGAGGTGGATGCAATTGATAACACTTGGTATGGTTGAGACTTAGGAAGGATTGGCTCCTTTCCAAATTTTTCTTTGATGACAACAACTTCAAATGAAGGTTCAGGTGCATCTATGCTTTTGTATAAGATCTTGACTATAAAAGTGAATTTGTGTCCTATATAAGCAAGCACTTCAGCAGGAGTTTGCATGAAGTCATACTGCTTTCGGAGAATCTCTGCATTTTTTCCAACGAGTTCTGTTCCTCGTTTATCAAAAACCATGAATTCAAGAGTATGTGTTCCATCAGTTGCTATGAATGGTATCTTGTACATGAAAGATATTGTATTCAGTGTCATATACTATTGTTTATACAAAGAAGTTTTGCTAATGTGTTAAGTGGGACAATCTGGTTACTCACTTCCAATCAAATTTGCTATTTGTGCATCCTTGTTTGGTGCATGTAAATGTATTATCTTCAAGCTTGACATTACGATTATCGATTGTGCAAGACCTATTGCACCACGGCTTGTTTTCTCTCACTCCAGTAATTGTAACAGTGCATTCATAGTTCTTATCCTGAAATTTGATATAAGTTTATTAATATAAGTCAAATATATCTACCTAGAAGTACATAATCAACTTATCTTTTCAGTGAAAGGATCTATGTCTTTCAGTTGTAGTAGCGTCTTCTATTCAAAACTTTGCTAAATTTCATACTTATTTTGTAAGAGCAACTTCTGAATTGGCTGAGCTATAGGTGGAAGACTACATTCAGAGAGTCAAGAAAAAATATTTAGATTAGAGATATTTTATATGTATGACATAGGTAGAATATGTATATAAATTGTACCGCTAAATTGTACCTTTTTTGGAAAGCTTTGATTTCAGGAATATTATTTTTATTTGTATACCAACGACAAGCTGATGTGCCACTTAAAAACTGCTGATCTTCTCTGTATCCTTTCATTAAAGTGCCAACAAATATTGCTATGATATGATTTTGTTGTCCAACTCTTAGTACTTCATGTCCATCAAATTATAAAGCTCTTTTACCACCAAGTGATAGTTCGAGAATGTTTCCACTACAGTAAAAGAATAGTCTATGCTAAGTATGTTCCAAAGAATTTCTTTTACAAGTATCATAACTCAAACTATATCATGCTGCATTGTCACAAAGCTCTGTCTTCCTAGCGCAGTACTTAATTGAAAGGAAGCATCAAGATAGAGTCAATAGTCTGAGAATAAACCTCCCGCTTGAAGCGTTCATATTGATGGTAAATATACTATTTTGCCTAATTCTTATTGAATATTAAACCATAATTAAGTATGAGAAGTATAGGTATGATAACAGCTAGCTTAGAAAGAAGAAAAGCATTATTTTTTATACTATAGTGTGCAGTAATAGTCTAATATATTCTATGGAGCCTCACTATTGCAGCATTGCAAGAGGTGAGGTTCAGATTTTTCATAGTACATAAATACCGTTGGAAAAAATAACAGCTTCAGTTCAAAAGTTGTGAAGAGCTGATATATTGGCTACCTAGTGTTGCTGCTCCTTTCTAATAAAGCTAAGCTTAATAGGAAGAATAGGTTGAAATCTGAGAGTTCAAAGGGTTTATTAAGTTGTCTATTATCTAGCTGCTAGGTGACTCAGTATTACTTCAAATTCTCACCAAAAAAGACAACCAATTATTTCTATTATACCAATGTAATAAGTACCTGAGGTCTTGAAGCTTTGTTATCCTTCTTGTTACTAAATCCCCAGAGGAAGAATAAACATTTGCTGCATTTGAAACAACAACAATCTTTCCAATAACATCTATAAGATAGAATTGAATTAGATATCTAGATATTTAGAACAAGAATGGTGCAAAATAATTAATTTTAATTGTAAGAAAAGTATAGTACTAAGAAATTTTTCTTTGCTGCGCAAATATTAAATCAGATTACTGAATGGAGTCAGCGAAAATGTATCTTGAAAAGTTCTCTGGATAAATATTTGCCTCCATAATGAGTGTAAACTTATTCAATCTGATCACGTAAGGATGTTCAACAACCTTAAAGTACTGCTTGGCTTTCTCCACTGTTATTTTGCCCATATATACTACCTTGCCTTCTTGAAGATGAGGTTTGCAAGTGGAAATGGCATTTGGTGGGATTTCAGCATAAATTGAGGTACCCTTTTGCAGCAAGAAGAAAAAATATTAGTTTTTTTAAAAATATTTTTGTTGTAGTAGTTGCAAGTCTCAAATATGAATACCTTGTCATCAACGAGAACAAGGTCAAGATGCTTGATACCATTTTTTTCACTGGCACCAGTGTGCTCCTACATTCTTAAATTACGCACATGTATCACATAGTTCAGTTCTTTTGGTTGCAGTTCCGAAAGTAGAACAAAGTTTCCTTGCATCTGTATTGGAAAAAAATTATTAAATCAAATCATCTGAATTATTTTTTATACTATATTCGTAGTGCTAGTTCCACATGTGCCATCTTGATTTTCAATTAGTATTTTAAGGCCATTTCTATTCGTAACTCTTGAAACTGCAACATAGAGTTGGCCATGTGTAAAAAACTGGTTTTTTAAGTATATTCCTACCCTTGATAAAGTCTGGCCTTGACTCTTGTTTATAGTCATACAATAACAAACTTTAATAGAAAATTGCCTTCGGCATAAAGTAAATGGCCAACAATTTCCACGTGTTGTTAAATTTATTCTAGGTATATAGGCTGTTTCTCCTATATATATATACCAGTAACTACGGTAGCTTCAATAATATTTTGTGCTAAATTGATGATTATCAACCTTGTACCATTGCAGAGTCCTAAGCTTTGATTCAGATTTCTTAGTAACATTACTGGTGTGTCAATCTTGAGTTTCAATTTATGAGATGGAAAATTATTCGCATTCAATATATTTAAATATTCAATAGGATATATTATATCTGCATTATTACAAGTATTATACAATTCGATATTGAGTCAGCACTGAAATATTCTTTCTGCTACCAAGGCTACTATGTAATCATTTATTTGGTCAATTATATCATTTGTAGTTGATAGAATAGCTTTTTCTTTGAGGTAGTCTGGATCGTTGTACCTTTTTAAAAAATCTAGAAATACAAAATTAACTAATTTTTCTATTTTATTTTCTGTGGTGTATAGTAATAAATCTCTTGGTATCTCAACTACAGAACTATCTTCGTCTTTATCTTCATTGTTTGCATCATTATTTACGGTTCAGCCATATCCAATATCTAGAATCCAATTGCTAAATCTATTTAACTCTTCATAATTAAGGCTGATAGGTTGCACACTTTGTAAACGCATGTTCTTATGCAGTTTTAATATCTTTACATCATCCCAAAGATATGACTTAAATATTGAAGCATTTATAATTTGTGTTTTCGATGCATTTTCAATAACCGGATGAATTTGCTTGGGATCTCCGCCTAAGACAACAACTTTTCCTCCAAATGGCATATTGGATGCTTTAGTGTCTGTCTTAGAAATTATATCTTTTAGTGATCTATGTAGTGTCTGTCTTAGAAATTATATCTTTTAGTGATCTATCCAGTGCTTCAAAGTATTGATGATTTGTCATTATGGCTTCATCCCATATAATTAAATTAGTTTGCATAAGTAGTTCAGCTAATTTTATTCCTCTTTTTATATCACACAGAGATAATTCATCGATTTCTAGTGGAATCCTAAATCTTGAATGAGTTGTTCGTCCATTTGGCAGTAATAATGAAGCTACGCTTGATGATGCAATTGTTAGGTTTATCTTGCATCATGCTCGTAAGTATGATATGATCGTATTCCACAAAAATATTTTTCCGGTTCCTCCATGACCAGATAAAAAGAAAAAAATTGGTTTGTTACTTAGTGCACTATTTATTATCTCGTGGAAAGCATATTTTTGGTCCTCATTTAATTGAAATTACATTCTATTAGCTTGCTCTTCTAGATAATCTGTATCATAGGTTAGTTCCTCCTCTATCAAATGGTTACTTTTTTCTATAGAGCATTGAGTAGCTCGTCGCGGTAAGTTATAATTATTTATACTTATTCCATTTTTACTCAATATTTGCTCAAGTTATATAAGTAATAAATCTTGTAATTCTATTTCAATAGGATAATATTTTATTGGGTGATGTTTGATAACTAATGCATTTTCGATATGGTCAACCATTTTTCGCCAATTTGTATTATAGAACTTTCTTTCATGCTTCAAATTGCAAAATAGAAGCATTGTTACAAATAGATATCTTAGTTGTGATGATGTTGCCCAGTTGGCAGCTTCGTTAAAGGCGTTATACCATTCATTATCGTCAGTAAGTAGACCCCGTGCTGTACAAGCTTCTTTAAAAGTTTGGTATATAGTACCATTGTATGTTCTAATATCCTCATAACTTGTTGCTCCTTTAACTATCATGAGTACCATACGAAGGTACAATCCTTCCTCTTCTATTGGGTTTACATAATATAAACGCCCAATCTTAAAACCATGCTTTCTTTTGACCGATTTTTTATTTTTTGTTTCCCATTTCCATTTTAATGGAAAGTCACAGTATGTTAGATCTCTAGCTTCTTTGTTATTTTTGTTAGCTTCAAACCACTCTGTAAGCATTGTTTTTTTATTTTTAGGGTCAGCAAGAATAGCCTTTAGCTTATCATTTTTTTTAGTCTTATAATGTTCATAAAAGGTAGATGAATAGGAAGTCTTTCTACTGGTGGCCAATGATAGTGTGTATCAAATCCAAGTAGCCTCCACATTGCATCTTGTTCACAAATATATCTACAATCTAGATACTCTTATTTCATCTATATCTTTTGTTTTGTCATTTGTTGGTGGATCTTCGTTTTTCTTGAAACGTTCAAATTTTGCATTTGCTCTATCTTATCCTTTGTTTACATATTTGCACAAGTATTTCAATAGCTTGCTTTTGTTTACGTACTCAATGTTTGTATGAGCTTGATATTTCTTTAGAAGCTGCAAGTTATGAGGCACGACCCATCTATTATCTAGGTTACAATTATCTCTACGTATATAAATATTAGTATATGTTCATCTGTATTGTGTGAAACCATTATCTGTAAAATTTGTTTTATTCTGGAATTCTTTTGGATGAAACTTTGAGCATCTTCAACATGGGCAATTTACATTTAGTATTCCACAAGGGCCATGCATCATATGTTCTGATATAAGAATATATTCTAAAAAATCTTCAAATGGATGGGGTATCTTAGCAAATATCCATTTATCTATCATTTCAGGTGTGATTTCATTTCTATTTTTATCTATCCAGACTAAAATATGCACATGTGGCAATCCTCTTTTTTGGAATTCTATGGAATCTAGAAGAGCAAATGTTGGACCAAAAATTTTACCTAAGCGGATATTTTGAAGTAATTGTTCTAATTTGATAAGAAAGACACGTACTATAATATCATATCTATCATTTGCTTGCTCACCAGGTAGGATAGCTAAAACTATCTCAGGCCATTTTGGATTACAAGTAAATGTTATAAATAGATCAGGTGGTCCATAAACACGACATATAGCAATATCATCATGGTAATTTTGTATTATATAATGCCTTGAGCCAACATGACTTGATGATAATAACACTCTTTTTCCAATCTGGTTTCCTTCACTTAATCCTTTTTCTACAGCATCAAATACACCTTGAAGATAGTCCGCTCTTAGTTCATCTGATTTCTAGCAATATATCCAAGCCTATCTTCATCTTCCATTGCACGAGCATCTACGATAGCTTTTTTGATAACCTACCCTAACATAAGTATGGATTCGGTTGGTTAGGTCTGAAATGCATATGGTATTTATAATACTCATGTAATGTTACTGTGTTTCTTTTCTTTTTATCATCTTTCTCTTTTTTATCTGTATGGTATGGTATGCGTAGTTGGATATTGTAGAGGCATATAAGCTGGATGGAATAGTGATATACATTGTAATCCTTTTCGTTTGGTACTAACTATAATATCTCTTTTATATTGTTCAAGACTTACATCACCAACTATAAGCATTGCTAGTTCTTCGCTATGTGGCATCTCATATTGTATTTTATCTCCTTTATTTGCTCCTATAATTTTAATGCTAATATCAACACCATTATGCTTCTCAAGAAGGTCTCGAGCATGGCGAAATATTTTAACCAACGAATTGTTGTTGTCTAGCATTTCCTTAAGTTTACTAGCTATTTCTACATTAAATCACTTTCTTTAGGTTCTTATTTTTGTAGTGCTCGTATTCTATTTTGAATTTCATTTTTTGTATCAAAGATATATAATTCAGTAAATTTTGGAATTTTGTTTGGTGAGGGTAGTAGAGAGCCTATTCGGTGTTGTACTTGTCCATTGATGAGAAATACACATGGACCTTCACCTTTATTAATATTTTTGTCAATATTACCACCCATCAATGTAAATGCAAAAAGGTTATTATATTATCTTATCTTTGGAAGAAAATGCTTTGATATTGGTTCATGTTTATTGTTTACTAGTCTTCTTAAAAAATTCAGAAGGTTCTTTAAAAGGTGGTATCTTGATTTGTCCATATTTGCAACAGTTGGAGTAAATGATTTCTTTCTTTTTTTCTTGAGTCAGTAATATTTGTCTCATCAAACCAGAAGCATGCATTGCAATGTTTACAAATATGTTCTGGTATTCCTATATATGATCTTTACTCATATGTTTCCTTCAGATGTTGAATATAATCAGCTGGATATGAAACCATACCATGATTTAATGATAAATAACCATGAGTAACATCAATATTGATGCATTGGCATTTTCTTTTATTTTCTGAGTTTGAATCATCATTTAATCTTTTCTTTATACTACTGTTTGATATTTTTTGCATTCTGATTATTCTTCTTTTTTTAGGGCTTATCAACATATTGTCATCTGATATGATAGGAGCCTTTCTTTTTCTGTATACCATGCTCATATATCCATATTATTAAATAAGAGGATCATAATAAAGTTAGTTAGTTACACTCCACAAGTCCAGAAATAATTTATAAAAGAGACATACAAAGGAAAATATATAATTCAAAGTTAATACATGATCTGTATTACAAAGGGATACTACTGGAAATCATATTGATATGTGCTTACTCTTCTTAAATTGTTGTAAGATGGGACAGATTTCTAAAAGGAATTAAGTTTCAAAGAATTAAATGAGTACCACCTATAGGTTATTATATTAGTTGTATTGCAAATGTTGTGTGATCTCTACAGGTTATCATAGAACTGGTAATACAAGGATGCATCTTTTGTCCATCAGCAATCATTACTATTTTGGTGCAGAAAATATCTTATAGAAGTTAGAATCTATTGGCATATTCACCTCTAGTATTTTCAGAATCTAATGACGAAAAAGAATATATTACAAGCATACTATGGGGATGATATGTACCTTGGTTCAGCTAATTGTGTCTGTTAATTATCCAGAAAATGGTTCCTGCATCAAGTGTACAAAAATATATTTTAGAAAAATGAAGAACACAATTTTTAGTAGATCATTTGTTTAGAAAAATAATAGTACCATCTTTAATCACAATGCACTCTAAATGAAATTGTTCTTTGCAGTTTTGGAACTGTTTTTCAACCATTTGCTTATTTCAGTTGTGCTTGATCAGAGATGGGACATGAACCCCACAGAAAGTTACTGGTATTATTTCTATCTCTAGCTCTACACTAATTGTTGAGGATGTTAAGACTGAAGTTAACAAAGAAAGAAGATAATACACAATAGATTTTCCCAAAAGATAGCCTTTTGCTATCAAGTGGGCTCATTAGGTATAAGTCTGGCCATATAGTTGCTTGCTCGGGTTTAAGGGAAGCTATCAAATACTCTATAACTAAACAAGATTGAGACACCAATTAGAAATTGACGTTTCAGAAAAGAGAAACAGAGGCAAAAGGCAGAATTTCAATCTGCTGCACAAGACATTGAGGCTGCGATGCGCGGCTACGATGAGGCCCTGCTCTGTTTCCGCGGCAGCCGCGCCAAGCTCAACTTTCTCGAGGACGCATGCCTCTACCCAGCATCCACAGCGGCCGGGGCCTCGCCACCGGCGTTCGTCTATCGCCGGCACTGCGCCGTCAACTTCGCCAACTGGCTACGACGCCGACGCTGCTCAGGTGCTGACTACCTGCGGTACCAGATAGATGCTTATGCAAGGGGCCGTTGGCAATCAAGCACGCTCCTCCGGTTCTACGCCGCTGCTGCCGGCGGTATGAGCAATCTCTACGGTAGCAGATTCGGGCCATGTTTGAAGTGCAGAGTGCATGAAAGGGGCATGTTGGAGGAAGGGAGATGAATATGCATGAGAAAAAAAAACTGAGCCGGAGCCTCTGCCTCCATGCGATGTGTCTGTTCCTGTGGTTTCCCTACAGCGCCACCGGCGGCGGCACCGTGCACGACATTTGTGCACGACTGCCGGAGTAGAGAGCAGGGCAGAGGGAGAGCAGCTCCTGGTGACCCATTTGTGAACTCTGAGGCTTGCAGCACAGGCAATGGTGAGCCTGCAGCGGCAGCACACGGCAGGGGAGGTGAACGGACTTGATGACACCGGCGCTAACTTGATCTAGGCCACGAAGAACGCTGAAGAGGCAAAACGGAAATAATGTTGGACGGGGATCAAACTAACATGCGCGGCAACTGGTAGGCAGGAGCGGGGGACGGACGGGCGAATGAGCCGGTCACAGGTGGGACGACGGACGGATGACCGATCGGAGAGCAGAGGTGAGGGCGAGGGCGCGGAATCGGCAAGCGCGCAACCGGATATATTCCTCCATCGCCGAAACAAAGAAGAACGATTGAAATCGAAAGGATTGAAATCGTAGAACTCGACTTTACCTGTTTATCTTGCTGATTCATCTGATTTCTCGGTGGACTGGATGAGTGCTAGTGTGCTACAAGGAGTTGGGAATACGCAGAGTTTTAACGATTGGGGCACAGGAGATGAAGAGTCCTGCTATTGGAGTTTTATTGACCGTCATGCTTTCCGGAATAGTGTAAGCGGCGCGAGGTTCTTGAAGACTCTCAGTACATTGGACAGTCTGCGATAATTTATACGGCTGCCAGTATACATGCGACATGGCCCAATGAGCGATGAGAGCTTGGCTTAGGTTTCGTTATAAAGAGATTTAACATCACCGTCTATTTTCAATAGTCACCGTGTTAAGTTGATCATTTGCCCCTTTTGAGGCGTGCAATGCAAAATGACCGATTTTCACCGGTTCGGATCTGTCTCACCCGCCGTATGTTCCTCCCTTAATTGAGATGATAGTATTAGAAACTGATTATGTACATGCGTTCTGACTGTCTAAGTTGTACCGCGTATTAAATACAACTGATCTGAGCTTTCGAGCGTTAATGACGGTCCTCGACGCCTCCTAGTCCACATTTCAGAACAGCACGAAACGAGCCCACAAAAAAAACAAACGAGCCACCTAGCAGCCCATACGGGCCCGAATCCAGATGTGGCCTAGTTTGTGTTGTTGCAACCCGTCGTCCAGAAAAGCCCGTAGAGTTGATGGGCTGATACGACGCCCTCTCTCCAGGCCTATCTCACCATACACTCGGATCGCGATCCGTTTCAGGCCCAAGTTCAGATCGCGGAAGAGGGCCCATTCTTTTTTATCGTTTCAAAGAAGATTAAAACCTGCCAAAAAACGTTTCTTTTTTATAAAAAAAAAGACTCGAATACGAGAGGATATCGCATGCAGTAAATAACGCCAAGTCAAAATGTCAATCTGCTCTGTATCTTCTGACTTCCGGCCTCCGGGTTGCCTTTGGTCCAAAAGTGGCAGCACGCGAAATTGCGCTAGTGGCAGGGGAACATGAAGAGATAATATTACTTATTCTATCTCCAGGGGAAAAAAGAACAGCCGAGTGAACCGATCTTACCTTATCGCCACCACGGCACCACCAAATCCTCACTTTGCCCCTTCCCTGACCTCCAGCTTTAGAAATTTTCTTTTCAAAAATAAAATACAGCCGCCAAGAACTCTTCTGCCATTCACCTTTTTTTTGCAGTTGGTTAAGTTGACTAGAAACAGCGACTTGATTCGCGGCCAACCAAAAATACTCCCCTACTTTCCAAGTACTAGCAGTACTAGCGTAGCCCATCAATCATGCGCCGTGATGCGCGAGACCAAGCAAACAACCTACGAACTGGGGTAATCTAATCTCTCGACGCCGAGGACGCGAGGACACCGCACAGGAAACAGTCGACGCGACGAAGCGGAGAAGAGCCCGGAGACTCTTCGTCGGGTTGGCGAGAACCCCAGCAAGAGGAGGACTCGTCTTCGACCACTTGGTTCGGTTGGTGGTCCATGGCGACTTGTCCTATCCACGAGCACAGCAACCGGTGACGCGCCAGCCGCTGCCGTCAGCGAGCCGGCCGATCGCATCGTCAGCAGCTCAGGCCCAGAGCGTCCTTCCCGTCCGGAACCGATCGGGAGAGCAGCGCCCGATTTGATTCGATAGGCTATGACTTTGACTCCACCGGAAAACTTGTGACGGTGGCGGAGGGTGTCAGGCGTGACGCGGCATGGTGACGCCGGAGCCGGACAGATGTGGCGAGGGATCGGATGGGGATGGCGATGGCGGTCGGTCAAGTCGTTGCCGGAACCCGGAGGCCAGACGACGGCACGGGTCGATGTCGATCCCCGGCCTTCCCTATATAGCGTGGCCCGCCGCGTCCTCGCACAAGGTTCACGTTCCCTCCCGTTCCGAGACCACACCCGCTGCTGCTGCTCCGGATCGCCGGACGCGAGCCTTTAAGCTTTTTACACTCTGTCTCACCGTGTCACGTGCGTGGAGGTGGCCATGGACGGCGACGGCGAGTGCTCCTCCCCCACCGGCAGAGCACCAGGGCTCCTGCCGCTCTTCGGGCCGTCACCGGCGGTGAGCCCATCTTCACCTCATGGACCACCTGGTCACCGATACATTTTGCATGCCTCTGCAGTTACCGACGTCCTCTGTTCCATTGGTGTCCGTGCGTGGACAGGCGGAGAGCCTCGAGGACAAGCTGAGGCGGCTCAGCGAGGAGAACCGCAAGCTGTCCGGCGCGCTGGACGCCATCCTCGCCGACCGCCCCCACCTGCGCGCCCTCGCCACGTCGCCGACGCCGAGCTGCCACGTGCACGCGCCGGCAGAAGTGGCGGCCGCCAGCGTGACGGCGGAGCCGCGGCCCAAGGTCAGGACGGTGTGCGCGCGCGCCGAGCCGTCGGACGCCGACGCCAACCACCTCAAGGACGGCTACCAGTGGCGCAAGTACGGCCAGAAGGTGACGCGCGACAACCCGTACCCGAGGGCCTACTTCCGCTGCGCGTACGCTCCCTCCTGCGCCGTCAAGAAGAAGGTAAAAGACTTGCAAATTTGCACTTCATTCCTTCTGCTGGGTTTTTAATCCTGCAAAACCATGCAGATTTGCTCAAATTTTCACCTTCGTAAAAATCCTGTATTTTTGCTGATTTTTTTTACAAAGTTTCTTTGGTGAATTTTGTTCTCGTAAAACGCAGGTGCAAAGGAGTGCGGAGGACAAGTCGATGCTGGTGGCGACATACGAGGGCGAACACAACCACGAGCAGCGCGCCCAGAGCGACGATGTCAGCGACGCATCGACGATCCTCCAGCAGCAGCAGGCCGGGTCGCTGCCATGCTCGATCTCCATCAACTCGTTGGGCCGGACGATCATCCTTGGTCCGGCGGACCAACGGCCGGGATCGAGCGCCGAGGCGGTCGCCGCAGCGGAGGTCATAACGCCGGAGTTTCGAAAGGTTTTGGTGGACGAGCTCGTGAATCTGCTCAAGAACGATGCGGAGTTCATGGAGTCTCTGACAAGCGCAGTGGCTGCGAGGGTGATGGAGAGAATACCAGGGCAAATATTCTGATGCACGAGGATGTATAGATGTCTATGGATGCAAATGTGAATATATTTGTGAACATACACGTGCAGTTTTCGTGGTTATATACTTATATGTGCTTGGGATCTTGTGGATTCACTCCTGCAAAAAGCAAAGTTCTGGTACCCGAAATTAAGAACAGGGACAGCATTACTAGAAGAATTTTTATATTTATACGTCTATGTAAACTTATATACCCACTATAGAAAAATCCCCAATTCACCTGTTGTTTGGAGTTTATCTCACCGTTTTAATTGGAACCCACATACTAAATATCAATAACAGCAAATAAGGAAACCGAGTACGAGCGAGAATGTTTATTCTGTATCACAAGCAATTATGCTTATTCTGTATTTCATGACACAAGCAATTTCCCTTCATCTAATTCTTTTTTTTTCCTAAACATGGTACAGATGTAGATGTCATATACCCCCCGCACAAACAATCACCCATTTAAACGCACATGCACACATCATAGCTCTACAAACGCGTCCACGGGATGTCAATCTTTAAGTTGACGAAGTCACTGCATGAATTTCGTTATTGATGGTCGCATCGCCTATTTTTAAAAAATGATTAGCCATAAATACGACCACCATGCTGAGCTAGAGACTAAACCCAGGCCTGAACATGCTTGTAATGAGCGAGCATATCAATTTTCATAAAGTTCGATAATCATGAAATATGTTCTCCTCATGAGTCACGTAGTAATCACTACACCACAACACCGCAACAGCAACGGACGGACCGTCGTTATAAGCCGTTATACCGACGGACAGTCCGTCGGTAAAAACTTTTACCGACAGACAACTCCCGTCAGTGCTAGTCCCGTCGGTAAAAGTTTTTACCGACGGACTATCCTTATACCGACGGACCATCCGTTAGAATAGCATTTACCGACGGACTGTGCGTAACTAGTTATACCGACGGACGGTTTGATGTTAAAAGTTTCTTTACCAACTGACCGTTCAACGCGATAATTCCAATTTAAAAAAAATAAAAGCTCATTTAATTGCAATTTAAATGGTACATTGAGAATATTCATTCATCAGGTCTCAACATAATTCCAGAGAAGCCATTAGCAAGCCAACAGAAAAGCCAAAATAATTTACATCGGTGAATATACATAGGACATCATCCATACAAGCCAAGAGTCAAGATAACAGCTAACAGTTCATATATCTATGGTTCAGCTGCATAGCCATTAGCATTTGTTGTACAAAAGACATCATATTAAGAGGTTTAACCTTCCATCAAAATCACACACGAGACAAGTTAATGTGATTCCTCAGTGGTGTCATCACATCCCCAAAAGATCCACTGAAATCACCTCAGCCTCCAACAAACGATCTGGCACAATTACTGGCTTGATGTTGGTAATTTTGCTACTTTCACCATGTCAGCTAGTTAATTAGCAGCGCCTTGTGATTCCTACAAATAAAGATCAATACGGAATAATAATCAGCCCGATTGTAATTAATGAGTGAACATGAAGAAATAAGCAAGATCCAACAATAGGGTAGATCAATTAGGAAATAATCTAGACCATGAGAAGGTTTTGATGCCCTATCGTCGCAAATCTTTAGCTGTCACATGCAAAATCAGTTAGGAAATGCTGCTTACTCCTCACAAATCAAAGAAACAAAGGAAAAATAAAGCCCAATTAATTATTACCCTCTTGTATGGCCATGCAATTGACATCATGTCTGCATCAGCCATAGTTTCCATATCATCATAAGGGCGAGGCAGCATTTCATCTCTTTTCAGCACCAAATTCACAATAACTTCGCAAAATTGCTTCCCAAGAGGCTGACCTCCTAATATGGTGTTTGGATTAGTTGAAATGACAACACCCCTAACTACAGCTTGTGATCTCAGCATAGCATATAGTATGACAGTCTTTCCAACCTGTACTGGATGATGCAATTATTTAAAATGGGTACAAGATGGATGACCCGCTGGAAAATCACAAGTAGAAATTTTGCTGCGGGATAAGAAACTTACAAGGGAATCATGTGCATAGCGATGGCCATCATCAACACATGGTTGGGATGCATTGTTCATGGCAGGCACTAATGGAGCTGTTGCATGCCTTTGGATAAGCAAGTTCTCCCCATCAGAAAGGTCATAATCTTAATTGTCTGTGCAATTACCTACTTCAGCTCTAGAATTATTTTGATGTGACTCATCTGCAGCTTCTTCAGGCCTCGGACTCTACAATGAGATAGTTTAACAAGATGGAGGAATATGTTAGAACATAATAGTCAACTTATAGCAATGGCTGCAAACACATGCTGAATTCATATTGCTTGCTGAAATTGAACACCCTTACCACTTGGTGTCGTGAATTAGAACCATGTTGTGAGTTGGATTCATGATTTTGCCTTTCTCGTGCCAGACTTTCCTCAAGCATTTGCTCCTCTAATTCCTTAACACGTTGTTGTAGAGCTGCTCTCTCACTTTCAGCTTTTTCACGAGCAAGAACTTCCATTTGAATCCTTGTTGGCACGTACGACTTCAACTCCGGCGTACCAATATCTTGGGGAGTTGGTCCTACGCCCAATACACGAACACGTCCTTTTGGCTCCTTTAGTCCGCAAACAATAGCGTATGCATCGCCTTGCTGAATTGTTCTGTCAACCAACTCTGGATAGACTTCAAGAATGTCTTTAATTTCATCCTATACACACGAAAGCAATATCTCATTTGTGGATGAAGCAATGGCGTATTGAAGGCTGACTTTTTTCATGTACAGAACTTACAATTTTTGGTGCTGCCTGCCTTGAAGGAACCCCATTTTTTCTTGTATGTGTTTTGACAAAGACTTCATCTCTTCTAGCCGGACGCCCAAGTTCCTCACCCTAGAATGATTTTACTACTTAGCAGAAATCACAATGCCCAAAAATACTATAATGAATAATTAATGTGAGTGCTATGTTACATTACCAGTTTATGCCTAGTAGAAGCATGGCTAACACTGCCAGATGTATGAAGGAGCTGCAACTTTGCACGGCATGCTTTTGCCTATTCCGTGCGAGCCTATGATAGGAATAGTAAAAATTTACATACATTTTGAAGAATACAAGATCCATTTGCAAGTTATGAGACAAAGATTATTCACATGTTACTTACTTTAGATTCATCAAACCTCCAAAAGTTAATAAGATACTTCCAATCATTAGGATTTACTCTTCCACCATTTCTTGCCATCAGCTCCTTATCTGTTAATGTCTCATCAAAAAACTTCTCTTTTAATTCTGCCTTAAACCCCTTCCATTTTAATCCACATGTAGTCATAAACCACTTGAAAGCAGCATCACCAATATCATAGACTTCCTAATTTGTGATGAAAAAAATCAGCAGAACATCATGAAAGAAAGGAGTGCAATAAGATGCTACTATGGCAGCTAACAATTTAGTACAATATGGAAAAAATTTAGAGCCATATATTGCTGCTACCTTTATATTTTCCTATACTTCCAACTTCTTTTTTGCATCAACAAGCCTCCAATCATCACACCCAAGTGGTAGTGTCCTTCTCACCTGAATCCCAATGGCACCAGCAAGCCTCCTAGAATTTTCCACAACCGGCTGTCCATATTCATTGAGCATTATTTTAATTTTAGGCATGTCAGGTGTTCTGAAAAATATATCATCCAATCTACTGATACCCTGCCTTTCTTCTTTTGTGGTTCCAAATCTGTAAAGATAAGTTTTAAACAAATAGAAACATAATATCATAGGTTGCTATTTAAGATGCAATAAGATGAAACAATAGAAGTTACAAGACCTTCATTGTCACATAAGAAATCTCCATTTGTTTCATGGTCTAGATCATGAGAAATCTGCTCGTTTACAGTCTCAATATTGTTTCTTCGTGACCTTGATCGCAAATTATGACCTTTAGTTGCTGCATCACTTGTTTGGTGAATTTTCTGGAAGAAAAAATATAAGTGTGAATTAGTTGTCTAGAAAAAAAACATGATGATCATAGGTTGAAGATTAAGTGAATAGGCTAACATTTCTTCTTTTGCTAGGTTGCCTAGGGGGCACCAAGGTGTTCATATGAGGAATTTTTAGAGATTCCAACCTTTTCTTAATTTATGCCATGTTTGCAATTCTTTGCTGCTCATACTTAGGAATGGAAGAATCCTCATTATTTCTTCTTACGCTTGATATTTTTCCTCCTACAAAAGGTTTGAAACATATTAGCAAACTGAATGAACACTATTTTCGAAGTAATCAGCAACAAAAATATAGCAGCCACGTTATTCAACAAACAAGACTTACTTCTTAGTGTTTTTTCTAGACCTTTTAGGTTCAACAATTATACTATCTATATCTGTCCTAACAGCAGGGACAACCCCGTTAATAATATCCACAGTCACATTGCCTTTTAGGTCATGCAATGGCACAACCAGTCCATTACCATTATCTAGGTCCTCACTCTCTAAATTATCCATATCATAAAAATCCCTTGGTTTTGACTGAAGCACAGCGGCCCACTCAGTATCAATTGGATCAGGAACATAGAAGACTTGAACTGCCTGTGAAGCAAGAATAAAAGGTTCATCTAATATTTTTTCGCTTGTATTGAATAAATACCTAAAATTGACACTGGTAACCCCAAACTGATCGGTTTTCACCCATTTGTCCTGCACACGATTGTCAACCCAATCACACTTGAAAAGAACCACATTTCCTTTGTGTTGATAGTTCAGTTCAACAATCTCCTTTATAATACCATAGTAAGTCTTGTTTCCTAGTATGATGTTATCCTTATTGCCCCTTTCAAAGCATTCTGACTCAGCAATCAGAGCAACCCCACTATTTTGAACAGACCTACCATCATCATAAGATTTTGTATGGAAATCAAATCCATTTATTGTGTAGCTACTATACTTTCGTGCGATCATCATTGGTGCCTTAGCTAAAATTTGTATCTCATCTGATGCTTCCTCACCTATTTCTTCCACCTGTGATTATAAAATACTACTGTTAAGGTAGCTATGATGTTCATCTCAAATAATGTGTGCCGTCTTCCTAGTTACTTACATGCGACCTAAGCCACTCATGAAAGGATTCATGCTGCATCCGGTTGATGTCTCGTTTGTTTCGAAGACCAATTGAAGATAGATATTGATCATGCTTGCTGCAATGGTAATTTTATAACTTTACCATGAAGAGAAAACTAAAATGTGATTTTAAATAAATGAGATAACTTACTCCAAGTATGGTCCTATATTGGCATAGTTGAACAAAACATATCTATGTGCTTGCAGCCATGTCTTGTAGTCTAAGCTCACCGTACACTTTCCAGCCAAACCCCGACCAAAGCTGTGAAAGAAAGGAGTTGTACTGCAGTTCTCTACTTGCTGCCTGTCATCATTTCTAACTTGTCGACTAAATTGAGTCTCACTATGTAAATAGCGAGCACAAAGGGTAAGGCTCTCATAAAACAAATGCCCCTCCATAATTGATCCCTCAGGATGACTTTTCGTACGAACATCACCCTTACACCTCATCAAAAACCTGTACGCATATAATAAGCTCAAAATGTTGTAAAATAATATGTACAATTGTTTTTTACTACAATTCAGCATGCCTAAGGGGAATTACCTCTCAACAGGCCACATGCTACGAAAATGTACAGGACCAGCAATTTTTGCTTGGGCAGGAAGATGAACCATCAAGTGTACCATGATGTCAAAGAAAGATGGAAGAAATATAGCCTCAAGAAGGCTCAAGGTTTCAGCTATATCAGCCTCTAAACTCTCCATATCAGTTATTTGAATAACTGGTGAGCAAATTTTCTTAAAGAAGTTACTAACACGAATCACTGCAGCACTGACTATTTCTGGTAATATTTTCCTCACAGCAAGTGGCATTAAGTGTTGTAGAACAATGTGGCTCTCATGACTCTTCAGCCCAAACACCTTTCTTTCATTGACATGAACATTGTGTCGAATATCAGATGCGTAACCAGCAGGGAACTTTACCCCTTTAAGTACTTCACAAAATAATTTCTTCTCATTAGGACTCATTGTGTATGGTGCAGGTGGTAAATAAAGTTGGCCATCAACATCAATAGGGTGAAGAGCACTTCTAATACCTAGAGCTTGAAGGTCCAATCGAGAATTCAAATTGTCCTTAGATTTCCCATCAGTGCCCAGAAATGTATTAACAAAGTTCTCATCCACATTTTTTCCTATGTGCATGACATCGAAATTATGTCGCAGCATCAATTCTTTCCAATAGGGAAGTATGAACCATATAGATCTTCTTTTAAAAATTACTAATGGCTCCCCCTCCTTGCGGGTTTCTTTCCAGATGGATCCTTCCCAAAAACTGTAACAATATCTTTTGTACACTCTAAAATTTCCTCACCGGAAAGTGGAGTAGGTGCTGGCCTAAGTTCAGTTGAACCAAATTTATCAACATCAAACCTAAATGGATGATTTTCATGCAAGAACCTACGATAACCCATATAGCAAGTCTTGGTACCATTACTAAGTCGAAATGAACATGTATGGGAGTGGCAATCAGGACATGCTGCTTCACCAGATGTTACACAACCTGATGCATAGCCTAGACCTGGAAAATCAGTGATTGTCCACAATATTGCAGCACGCAGCTGGAAGAACTCCCTCTTGGAAGAATCATAAGTTCTGACTCCATTTTCAAACATATCTAGCAAATCATAGACAAGGGGCTGAAAATAAACATCCATATCACTACCAGGAGCGTGCCGACCAGGAATCAACAAAGAGAGGATGAAGTTTGATTGCTTCATGCACATTGAAGGTGGAAAATTGTATGGAATACAGATACCAGGCCAAATGCTGTAGCTAACATTCATGCCCCTATATGGATTAAAACCATCGGTGGCAAATGCTAAACGGATATTGCGGCTGTCTGAAGCAAATAGTTGATGTTTATCATCAAAGTCTTTCCACAGAGGAGAATGAGCTGGATGCCTAAGTAAATCATCCTTTGTTCGCTCCTCATCATGCCATCTTGTTAGCTTTGCTATTTTGGAAGTCAGGAACAATCTTTGGAGCCTTTTCTTTATTGGAAAGTAGCGGAGAACCTTGCTAGGAACCTTATATACATGTTTCCCATCTAGACTCTTCCTAATTGATTTCCACCTTGAAACCTTACATTTTGGACATGAATCTGAATCTACATGGTCCTTCCAATACAGGATGCAATCATTTGGACAAGCATGAATACTAATGTACCCAAGTCCTATGGATTTAATCAATTTCTTAGCCTCATAGTAGTTTCTAGGTAGAGATGAAGCCCCAGGTAATGCATCATTGAGTAGATCAAGTAATAGGTCAAAACTTTTATCGGTCCATCCTCCAAGAAGTTTGATATGAAGCAATCTAATGAGGAAACGAAGCTTTGTATAATTCTTGCATGTAGGGTACAGCTCTTGACTATTTGCTTCTACCAACTTATGAATCTTTCGTAGATCGTCACTAGGTTGCTGAAATAGAAGTGTTGTCTTCAAAATCCCCTCTATCATCTAATCCACAAGCTAGGTCTCTAAGCAATTCAGATATTTCATCTTCTTCACTAGACTCATTGTCACTATTCCCATGATTCACATTAGAGGTGTTTGCTTCTCCATGTAAGTTCCATGTTGTGTACCCTTTTACAAACCCATCACATATCAAGTGCTCACGTACATCACTTGCATCTCTCCAAAATGAGTTAATACACTTTCTGTAAGGGCATAATATTTTTCCTCCTACAGCTGAATTTGTAAATGCATAAGCTAAAAAACCGTTCACCCCTTGCAAATATGCCCTTGTGTGCCTACATGCAATTTATTAAGTTAAGTCACATATTAACTTGACAACACTTTCGCATCTTTGAAATAGTTGTGATGTACCTAGCCTCATTGTTGATCCAGGTTTTATCCATCCGTCTTTATGGAGATAAAGATGCCTCTAAGTTATATCTTTTAACACTAAACTATTGCACAACAGATAGCACAGACAAACAGTAAGCATGAAAGACAATGCAACAATCACTGAACTGTTACACACAAGCTCCTTCACTTAATAACTTCTCAGCTACAAAGGTTGGCTGCTATGAGTGTTGCAGATGCACCAAAATGATGTGCGAGCTGCTGACAATGTTGTAGAGGCAATTCAATATAAGTCTAAAAAAATTTAACCATGAGAAAGAAAGATGGAAATATGTAGTACATGCATTATCATATCTTGCAACCAAATTAATTAGCATTTTATATCAAAAAGAATGGCATAGCTTTATTACCTTAATGGGACTTCAGAAGGCCAGCAATGCGGCGGCCACCTCTAGATAACATAGTTGGGGAGGATATAGGTTCAAAAACTGAAAGTAGGAAGCAAGACATAGATCCATAAGAAGATTCAAAATAAAAGGCCTCAGCAGCAAGGATACGACAATGTCAACAAACATTGAGCTAATAAGGGTGTACATCTGAAATCAAGTCTTATCACAAAATTGTACAGAAGTGACGGGCTAAATCAGCACACAAAACTGCATTTATGTAACCACCAAATGAATCATCAAATAAATCACACAGAATTCTCTCCAAGTACTAATAATCTAAGGATCCTATGGCATCATGCATCAACTCGCTGTTGAGTTGTGTTCCAAATTCAGTTGCACATAAAAGGCTGACTTGTGACGGAGCGTAGCGGAGGCTCGTTGTCGGAGGCCCATGTGGTTCGACCTAGCGTCACCTGAGGGGGGTGCGGGGGGCAGCGCCCCCGCGGTACACATTATATACCCGATTAGGGTTTCTCCTTGATACAGAATTCACCAACTCATATTACTGTAAGCAATGCATCATCATCAATTTCTGCTACCACCTTCTAGAACTGAGCATAAACTAATCCTGAAATAGAGCAATCGAACAGGCCTGCACTACCATCTTTCAGCATTGCCTACCCCCTAAGCGCTCGACCATATATGCAATGAAAACAAACTAAACTACAATAATTGCTCAATTAGACACAGAGCAAACAATTTGCACAGGAAACCTGCTATACCTGCTATATCCGCCATAGATCCTACCAAATCCTAGCACTGAACAAGAGAAATAGAGGGAAATACCTGGGATTACGAGGGGATCTAGAAATAGAGGGAAATACCTGGGATTACAAGGGGATCTGGAGGATGAAGCCAACGAGGTGCTCCTTCACGACGGCGTGGCTGAGCTGGGGTGGGTCGGAGGTGGCACGCAGCAAGGATGACCAGACGGGGCCAGGGAGCGCGCGCGACGAGCGGCCGGTGACGGCGCGCGCGAGCGGACGGGGACGGGTTGCACGCGAGGGAGATGGGGGCTGGGTCACGCGGACGGGGGCAGGGAGCGCGCGCGATGAGCGGCCGGTGACGGCGCGCCCGAGCGGACGGGGATGGGATGCGCGCGAGCGAGATGGGGGCTAGGTCACGCGGACGGGGGCAGGGAGCGCGCGCGACGAGCGGCCGGCGACGGCGCGCGCGAGCGGACGGGGATGGGATGCGCGCGAGCGAGATGGGGGAATGGGTGGCGGCGCTGCCTGCTGGTGTGTGGCGAGCAGAAGGGGGCGGGAGTGGGTTTTTTCAGCCCAAGAGAGCAGAGTTAGGGTCCAAAACATTCTGGGCGGGCGCACGAGCCCGCGCGTGGAAATAGTTGGCGCTAAAATTTGTTATGTTTTACCGACTCACTGCCCGGTAGTATCAGGATTTACCGACAGATCATTCATTGGTAAATATATATACATTTATCGACGGACCGTCACTCGTTAAAACAGGAATCACCGACAGATCGTCCATTGATAAGTTTTACCTACAGACTGTCCATTACTATTAGTGCACTTTTACCAACTGACTCCTGTCGCTAATACTGTGTTGTGGTGTAGTGAATGGCTATAACAAATAATGTTAATTGGCATGATAAGGACCGAATAAGTTGCTGCTTGATATAAATTTATTTTATATTGATTGAACCATTACAATATATCTACATTGATGGCTTAGTTGTAACCACTTCACTTTTTATAAAGAAAATATGACTACAATCGTAGTTCATTCATAGAGATTATTCGACATCTCGGGCACTCCAGCGCAAGCTAAAATGTCTTCTTAAGCCATGTGGTTGCTTAGTACAGTCTAATCCATATTCTCCGTAAAATCCAAAAGAAGAGTATATAAGAGGTCTAACAAGCACAAGGATTTCAATTAATACGCCAAGGAAAAAGCATTTCTTACAAATTATAGCAGGTAAGGTCAAGTTTGGGAAGCCAAAATTGGATTCACAATGTTACGCAGATGGGCCTCAATAAGAGATGACATACCTGAAGCTGACACAAATGAATGTATTGTACAAAATGGAAAAATAAATAAATAGGGATGGGAAAAATATACAGAGTAAATGGTAAATGGAATCTGTCACAACTTGATAGTAAAGATTACAGTTGTGTTAGAAAAAGGACAAATTATAAAAAGTGCAAAGATAAACAATATTTAAATGCTGATCATAACTTAGCCACTAACTTCTGCTCTCCCTGTTTTTATAATATGAAGGACAAGCTATTCACTTAATTAGTTTGCTCTAAACATTACATATTTAAA
Source organism: Panicum hallii (assembly GCF_002211085.1). Taxonomy (NCBI): domain Eukaryota; kingdom Viridiplantae; phylum Streptophyta; class Magnoliopsida; order Poales; family Poaceae; genus Panicum; species Panicum hallii. The sequence continues at coordinate 43,035,587 of NC_038043.1, read as the reverse complement.
AAAGAGAGAGGACTACTGTTGCCTCTTTTAAAATACAAATAATTTTTTAAAAAAAACTTGTGTAGGAGCATAAGTTAATCAGGTAGCAGGAGTTAACTAGCTTTCTCTACGCAGAAACTGATTGTGAAATTCATGTGCTTCAAATGCGGTGTAAAAGAATAGTAGGCCATTTGCATCGTATAATAAGAACGGAAATCAATAAACCATCTAAGAGAATACACCGACCATGGTATTATTGCTGCTGCTTCTTATTCCTGTACTGAAAACACGTGCGACGACGTGGAAGTGAGCGACGTCTTCTTCGGCACAAAAGGAACAGGAAACAAAGAGAAAAAAGGACCTGACGTCAGGGTGGTTACGTCATACGCATGCACCAGACCGCTGAAGGAAAACGTCAAGAACTAGACAAGTCGGGTGTTCTCATATTGGTCCTATTAGAATTCTCGAGGAAAAGTTAAAATTGGCCTCAGAGAATATGACCTGGAGTTGACGGCATGTGCTTGACTTCCAAGCAGGTAAAAGCCATGCTTAGTCGCTTGATAACACCGATAACCTCTACACAACGTGAGTCTTGACTGACTGGACATTCTATTAACTGAAGACGTAGTACCAAAGTAGGAGCATTCGAGAAAAGAAGATGTAGTACCGGATATCTAGTCAGGCGTGCGTGTCGATAATGATGAGACGATATTTTGATCACTTTGTATCACCAAAAGTAGAAGCTTTATATATGTTACGGTCACTAGAGGTACAAAGGTTTGCCAGAAAACCATATAAAAGGAATCTAAAGCAAGACTATGCAGAGTTAAGCCTGAACCGCTTGGTGATTCTATTTGCAAAACATCGTGTCTCAACTTCACTTCTAAGTACAATTTACAACCTCAACTATGGGCTAGTACTTTGGATGACATTCACTTCTCTCAAGTCTCAACACTCAACTGTAGAAACATACTAATGCATAAAACTAAAACACCTACGAGTGTGTCTCCTATCACTTGTCTATAAATAAACCGCTGAGCTTGACTGCATAATGTGTAGCGGTGAAGGCGTGTGCATAATTCGTTGTTAATAAAATTTCTAAAATTTGAAATATGGTGAGTGAATTCATACTAAGCGATGAAGCTCAAATTCACTTGGTTTTAATTTCTACCTTTTTTGGAACGTTTTCCCTTGCGTTTTTCCCCTTCAATCAAGCACCTTGTTTAGTTGTACTTGTCTTGTTGAGTTAGGTTTACTGCACCAACCCTGTTCCATCCATCTCAATTTCTTGCAATCATGACATCATCATGAAAACGACATGCATGCGTCAGATTATAGTCGTCATATGTCGTGCCAAGTGGAGCTTGGCTCGGGTGAAAAAGATGTTCTGGAACCATAAACATGTAGGTACGTGCAGACATGATTCTTTTCAAGGACTTCCAGCGGACTTGACCCGCTAGCTTATTCTCAAGTCCTCACCATCAAGTCGCTCAAGTAGGATACCGCCGTGCCATCCTAGCTAGCTAGTTGGTTTTGTGAAATCGAAAATGAAGCCGATCATCTGCTGATGCGCGATCGTGTCGACCAAGCACCGTTCACAGTTTCGTACGAATTTCCTGTGGCGCAGAAAATCGGCGTCGTGCTCCACGGCAACAGAATTGCTTCAGGTTTGCCCTCTCGTGCGTGTGGCTGCCGATTCCTTTTCGCTAACCAAGCAGCGAAGGAACCCAGCAGCTCTTGCGAAGCTGTTGAGGGCTCAGGGCGTGCTTGGTTGCACGCCACAGATCGCCAAGCCACAGCTGTGGCTGCCACCTCGATTGAAGCACCTGTTTGGTTGCTCAGTAACTTTAGGCACGCCATAGGAAAAGTAGTACTACAAGCTAGCAATTCTCGCCACTGGTGCGGCGCACATTTTCCCGCCACAGATTGTGGTGCCGCCACGGTCGGCATGGCAGATTGTGGCCGTGCAACCAAGCACGCCTTCGGAACAAAGGTGTCGTCAGAGAAACGTCACAGGACGGCTAGGAGACAGCGTCATGCAACTGGACACACGGGATCTTCCCGTACGACGTGCCAAGAGAATATGACTTGGAGGTACCATGTGCTTGACTCGTTAGCTGGATAGCACTTGGCCCATATAATTGAAGACTTGACTGACTTGACAACCCTTTAACCCTTTCTTAAATCCTGAACATCTGCTGGTACTAATTATCTAGTCAGGGCTACGTGTGAACACTGATGAGACAGTAGGTTCATTTACCTTGATCACAAAAAGTACATTGTTTTGCCTCTCGCCAATCAGAACCTTGAAAAGGAATTCAAATTAAAAAAACGTGCAGAGTTTAGGCATGCGTCTTTGGTGGTCGAAACTGCAAGCACTACTTCAGCTTCTTGGGGTTTCACTTGCTTATGGAGTTAAGGAACATGCAGAGTTGAAGTCAACCTATTTATTTGTTTTGCTAGCGGGTCGAGTAAGTTGTAACAAGCTTCTCTTCTTCTTAATGAAATGCTTGCCCCGTATAAGTTTTTGAAAAGAAAATCTATTAACTGTTAAAATATTTATTTAGGGGTAATAAGAACTTGGTTACACGTAAGGCTGGTCCGGCAACAATTTTGTAATGGTCCTTCAACAATTGACAATTGCTAAGACCACTCCATATTTCACTTGGATTTTGAGATTCCACTTCACTACATGAGGCATTTTGTTACAAATTTCCACCCTTAGTCGTCTGTGCTGCTAAAAACCACCCCCACTGATGATGGTTAGCTGATTTCGTTCATCCGTTTGGCCAATGTGAAGCCACATTGCATGCCATGCTAGCTGAGTATTATTGGACTGGTACGGTGGAAAGTATACATCTTGTCAGGACAACCCATTCCATCAGCTGGTATGTACCACATGACATCATAGATGAACATCAGCAGAGCATGCGTCAGAAGTAGTCAGCATCGTGCCAATTGGCAAGTGGCACAGCACGGTTGAAAAGGACCTCCGTTTTGGCAGGCACGAGCGGACGATCAACTACTAGTTGGCTAGTTGCCTGTCGACTTGACTTGGATTCCTGAGGATTATTGGGGCCGCCCTCTAGTACTTGAGAAGTGGGGCAGGGGTACGCTGACCCGAGCGGGCAGAAGGCTCTCTCAAATAGTCAGTGAAAGTATGAAAAACCTAACATTGGATATGTGCCCATTGAGCAAGTCTTAACGGAGATGTAGTGGACTACAAGTACTATCACAACAATTTCGTATAAATTTCCAGTGGGGAAACCAAGGAAAATGAACATGGAAATGATTATGACTGAAAATCAATTTCCTTCTTTCTACTTCCACCACAAGAAAATAAAAGTTTGAGCCACAAACACATGGGAAAGGCCAAAGAACACACCATGACCGATTCTCGCAATTATTAGCATTAACTGGGCACTTGTGAAAATGACACATTTAGAAGGTGTATTTTTAGTTGTTCCTCTAGCTGATGCGAGAGTAGAAGAGGTGGATAAGCGTAAAAGGTTGTGTGGAATAGAAATGTTTGCACCATAATTACTTTAATAAAGCTTTTTCTAAATATTTATAGAAGTGAGTGTGTGTGAGCGTGCCCCAGCTAGCATCTAAACTATGTTTTGCAAAAAGAAGACCTTTTGTAATGGGATTTTCCTAGTTTCATTCAGAATTAAACTAAGTTACTTACTGTAAAACCAATCCTTTATTCATGAAAATTACTTCATTGGTAATATGATTATAAAAAAATAGATACCTTGTTATAGACACAAAAATTCTTTTGTTAACCGGAGGGTGGAGGAACTAGGCACTAACTTTCCGACTAAACGTGCTAGCTGTTGTGTTTTGTGATGTGATTGTCAAAAATTAGCATGAATTCATTCATCATATTAGTTAATTTCTTTGCTAGCAACACCAGATACATGAATAGGGAACGTGCTAGAAGGATGGTTAATGCTTAAATATAGATATTTTGCCAACTATTAAGATGTATAGTTTGTTCTTACAGCTTTCGGATACCCCAAGCGACATTGCATGTTAGCTTTTCCATTGTGAACCTAGTTGATTCCAATCAACAATGAACTAACGGGTTATTTCTGCACATTTTCCATTATAATTTTCTATGGCAATAATATCCTCATATCCGTGAGACCATGAACTTATCCTTATAATCATGAACCTTGGTCACGAGTCTTCGAGGACCGAGTTGGTCTTCTCTATTAATCTTACTTCTGTTCCAATCCCATCAACTAGCTAGGTTACTATAACAAACCATTAAGTTATCTATCGTTTATCTTAGACCTAAATACTAACTTCAGAAGACAAAACATGCGGCGATTTAGATGGAAGCTTAGCTTAGCTTAACACTTAGCATGCAGTGGATCAATGGATATAGTATCAAATACAGTTGAGTAAATGTTTGGAATTGGATGTTAGACCAGAAAATTTTGCAGTTGAAGTATATCTTTCTATAGACGTATTTGTTGTGAAACACGTCGTCAATAATTGGATGCTTCCTCATGCCCCAAGAGATAATCACAAGAAACACAATAGACACAAAATATAGGTAGAGTTTTTTTATATACCTCAAATTAGTGAATTATAACGGAATGCTTGTCTTGGTCAGTTATATAGTCCTGAACTAAGAATAAGTTTGGTAAGAGCCTATATTTAACAGGACATGAAGAAAGATCCATCTTCTCTATCGGGTTGTTTGGCCAGTACTTTCCATATGTTGTCCAAGCCATACTTAGTTCAAGGAGTCTATTTTTTACAGCAGTATCGAGTTAGATTGCACTATCTTTTGAGAAATATGTATCTTTCTAACTTAAATTTCTTAGGAGTCACAAACCAGTTGATAACACTAGAATTCGGCTAAGATTTTATTGCTACAACTTCTGGTTCGCACTACAAAGTTTGGCAACACTAAATAGAAATGTTGCCAATACCTGTCGATGTTTTACCACCACGCCCACCGAGGGATACCCCAAGGTGGTGAGTTTGTAGGTAGGGTGTCGCTGAGATCAGAAACTCGAAGGTGCAAAGGAACGTAAGGTTTTAGACAGGTTCGGGCCGCTGAGAACGTAATACCCTACGTCCTGTGTGGTTTGTGTTGCCTTTGATGATGATTGTCCCTGAGGGGGGTCCCAGTCCGCCCTTATACAGTCCGGGGGATAGGTTTACTTAGGAGTCCTAGTCGGGTATAAGCCAAGAAGTCCTATCCGAGTACTTCTCGGATAGTCTCCTACCGTGTCCGACTAGTCTAACTACTGTATGGGTAACCCTACTGCATTACGAGTAGTTACAACCGATGTAGGGTATGAGTCATGTCCCATCCCGTATCCTAGGAGAAGTGTGCCACGTGGATAGTCCCGTGTCCCGGGGTCTGACAAGCCCCCGAGCTCTTCGTAGCCAAGTAGTGCAAGCGTCCGAGTACTTCTGAAGGCATCTTCATGTTCTCTCGAAATTTATCTTGAAGGTGTCCTCCGAGTACTTTCCTGGCTATATCGAGGCTGTGAGGTGCTCATGCCCCGAGTAGTTTATCCATTCTTCCTTATATGGGGTGCGATTAAACTCGCACTCTATGTGGAGTAGCCCCTGAGCCTCAGGTTGACTCGTAGAATCAGGTTGAGGGTCAATTTAATCTTGAGTCTTCTGTCCTTATCTTCCAGCATATTCAAAAAATAAGTCACTGATGACACGTGTCCCGCAGCCCCCGAGCCTTTGAATCCAAATCCCCAAGGTTTTGAAATAAAGGATCCAAAAAATCGTGCCATGTAACATATAATAGTAAAGATTTGATGGTGAATATGGGCAAATTGGTGTAGTAAATTTGGAAACCTCTCTTTTCGGGATGGGTTTCTGAAAAGATGGTGAAACAAATAACATCCGCAACAAACACCCAAGATTACCTCTCAAACCAATCTTTTTGCCCTGAGCCAATGACTAAATAAGTCCTCTGGATAATAATTTGAAAAAAATCCTTATTTCGGAATAGCATCCCTGAAATAATGGTTAACAAACATATACCCAAGATAAGTCTTAAAAAACCTCTTGGATCGGGTATTGTCGAGTAAATGTATAGCATCCAGCATGTAAGTACGAGAGCTATCCCTTGAGGCACGCTAAGTGCCTTTATCACATCAAGCCCCCGAGCCAGATGCATAAAGTAGTCGTAGTAGAAAGGCGGCGCTAGCCCCTGAGCCCAAGCATAGAGCAAGGAACCGCTAGTGAATGAGCAGTCAATGAAGCCATCTAGTCGGAATCGATCCTGACTAGAATTGTAGAAAAGACAAGTAGTCGAACAGGTGTGGAACCAGTTGTAAACAAGTAAAGTTCTTGTCATGGGAGCAGGGCCCCTTCAATAACATAGTGTACAAGTTGAAAACGAGTAATATGTTTCTGAAAAATAAGAAGGCAAAGTCCCTTCGGCAAACTTGCACATGATACCGGTCGTAAACCAGTAAAAACGGAGTTGTACTAGAAGTATTGGCACAAAAGCCCATCAGAAACCCAGGAGACTAGTCGAAAACTAGTAATTAGGGACTGGAATTATGGGAGCAAAGACCCTTTCAATAAACTTGCGTGTAGTACCAGTCATAAACCGGTAAAACGGAGTTGTAATGGTAGGATCAACCTCTATGCACCGATAGAAGATGGACCCAGTTGATCAAGGATGAAACCGTCATGGTTGTTCAATATTCCATGAGTTTGGTACCTTCTGGCCATCTGGGTACTGTAATCGATAAGATCCAAGGCCTGTAACCTCATGCACAATGAAAGGTCCTTCCCATCGCGAATTAAGCTTATGAAGCCCTGTATCATCCTGGATTCGTCGAAGAACTATATCTCCAACATTGAAAGAGCGTCATTGAACGTTCCTATCGTGGTAACAACAAACTCCCTGTAGGTAGCGGGTCGACTGCAATAATGCATTGTATCGGATTTTCTCAACTGAGTCAAGCTCCAGTTGTCGTGCAGTGTCAGCCTCGCCTTCGTTAAACATTTTCAGTCATGGAGACTTCCATATCACATCAGCTGGTAATATGGCTTCAGACCCGTATACAAGAAAGAAAGGTGACTGGCCTGTGGCTTTGCTTGGTTGTGTGCGAAGCTTCTAGAATACTGATGAGATCTCGTTGATCCACTTATCGCCCTTTTTGCTGTTCTCGTCATAGAGTCTTTTTTCAGTCCATCAAAAATCAAGCCGTTGTCGCGCTCAACCTGGCCATTGGCCCGCGGATGAGCCACCGAAACATATATGACTTTGATGGAGCTATGTTCATAGAAATCCCAGAACTCATGCGAGTGGAAATTGGACCTCAAATCTGTGATAATGGTGTTGGGAAAGCCAAAGCGGTGTAAGATGTCGTAGATGAATGTAACCACTTGATCAGCATTGAGCGTTGTGATTGATTTGTACTCGATCCACTTTGTAAACTTGTCGATGGCCACCAACATGTATATGAAACCTCCTGGCGCAGTCGTGAAGGGCCCAGTCATGTCCAAGCCCCAGCATGCAAACGGCCATGAAGGTGGTATAGTTATCAGATTATGAGCTGGAACATGAGACTGTTTGCTAAAAAATTGGTAGTTGGTGCACCGGCGAATGAGTGCTTCGGCATTTGCCACAGCAGTCGGCCAATAGAATCCAGATCGAAATGCCTTGCTGACTAGTGTGCTAGAAGCAACGTGGTTCCCGCACACGCCTTCGTGAATCTCTTGGAGTATTTCTTTGCTCTCCTCTGTGCTGACACACTTCATGAGTATGCCTGATGCCGATCCACGCTTGTACAGATTGCCTCCAACTAGAACATACCCTTTGCTATGTCATAGGATGCGAGTAGCTTGAGCGCTGTTTGGATCGATGCCGGGGGGTAGTTTGTGCTCCTGGATTTAGTCGATGAAGGCTACCCCCCAGTTGACCTCGATCATCAAGACCTCTTGATCGGGTTCCTTGGGACCCTGAACGATGGAACTTGAGTCTGGTGCCCTGATGGAAGGGTGATGCAACTCGTGAATGAAGACTTCCGGTGGGACATTAGCTCGATCAGAACCCAGTTTGGAGAGCACGTCCGTGCCCACATTGTTGTTGCGAACCACTTGGTGAATTTCTAGCCCCAAGAACTTTTTCTCGAGCTTGCATATTTCCATGACATAGGCGTCCATGTTGTCCTTGTTGATGTCCCACTCCTTATTGACTTGTTGAACCACCAGTAAGGAGTCGCCATAGACTAGTAGTCGCTTGATGCCCAGGGAGATTGCCAAGCGTAGGCCGTGCAACAATGTCTCATACTCAGCCTCGTTGTTGGAAACCTCGAATAGTATTTGAAACACATACTTGAGTTGTTCTCCTCTCGAGCTGATGAAAAGTACTCCCGCACCACCGCCATCGAGCTTGAGTGAACCGTCAAAGCACATGACCCAATGCTCCGGCTGGTTGGTTGGGACTTCCACTTAGTTTTCTCGCCACTCCGCCATGAAATCGACTAGTGCTTGTGACTTGATGGCTGTCCGGGGCTTGAAGTCGAGTGTAATGGCTCCCAGCTCCACCGCCCACTTGGAGATGCGCCCGGTAGCATCCTGATTGTGGAGGATATCCGCCAATGGGAAGTCGGAGACCACCAGGATATTGTATGCATCGAAGTAGTGGCGAAGCTTCCTGGAAGTGATGAGGATACCGTAAAGAATTTTTTGAATCGTCGGGTAATGAACCTTAGATTCTTAGAGGACTTCACTGATAAAGTAAACTGGTCGCTGCACTCCAAAAGCGTGGCCTTCTTCCTGTCGTTCCACCACCACCGTGCTGACGATATGAGTAGTCGCAGCGATGTAGAGCAGCAGGTTCTCGCCTGGTTGGGGAGCCGTCAGGATGGGTGGCGACTGCAAGTGATGTTTGAGGTCTTGTAGCGCCTGGTTTGCCTCCTCGGTCCACTTGAACTTGTCGTGGTGCTTGAGCAACTTGAAGAAGGGTAGTCCCCTTTCTCCAAGTCGGGAGATGAAGCGGCTCCAAGCTGCCATGCAGCCAGTGAGCTTCTAGACGTCCTTGATCGTCTTTGGCGCATCCATGGCTGTAATGGCATTGATCTTCTCTAGATTTGCTTGTATCCCATGGTGACTAACAATGAACCCGAGTAGTTTGCCTTGAGGCACACTAAAGAAGCACTTTGTTAGGTTGAGCTTCCATCGAAACCGTCGCAAGCTGTTGAAAGTCTCCTCGAGATCAGCAATGAACTTGCTATGGGATCTGATCGTGATGATCACATTATCCACGTAGGCTTCAACGTTGCGGTGTAGTTGGTCTGTGAGGCATAGTTGGATAGCCTGTTGATAGGTGGCTCCTGCATTGTTTAATCCAAAAGACATTGTAGTATAAGCTTGATAGGTGGCTCCTGCATTGTTCAATCCAAAAGACATTGTAGTATAAGCATATGCTCCAAAGGGGGTGATGAACATCGTTTTGATCTGGTATTCCTCCTTGAGAGCTATCTGATGATAGCCCGAGTAGCAGTCGAGGAAGGAGAGCAAAACACAGCCAGCTATGGAGTCGATGACTTGGTCGATGCGTGGGAGCGCAAAGAGGTCCTTCGGGCAGTGTTTATTGAGATCAGTATAATCCACACACATCCTTCATTCATTATTATTCTTTTTTAGTACAAGTACAGGGTTAGCTAACCACTCGGGGTGGTATACTTCTTTAATAAAACCAGTCGCGAGTAGTTTTGCTAACTCTTTCTTGATGGCCTCCCTCTTGTCGGGGGCGAAGCAACGTAGTCGTTGCTTTTTCGGAGTGGCATTAGGGTCGACTTTTAGGCAATGCTCAATCAACTCCTTGGGCACCCCTGGCATATCCGCTGGTTTCCACGTGAATATGTCCGGTTATCCCTAAGGAAGTTGATGAGCGCACTTTCCTATTTGTCGCCTAAGCCGCCCCCGATCAAAGCGGTCTTGAACGAGTCGCCTACTTGAAGCTGAATGGTCTTGATGTCGACGTCATTGGGGTTGGGTTTAACCCTCAACTATCTTGGCCGCTGGTTGGAGATCTCCATCTCCGTGTTGGTCAGCTTCAGCGCAGCCGCGAGTACTTTTGCAGATGGCTCTGGCACGTGTGAAGTCGCAGCATCCTCGATCGCCTCCTGGTCATAGTCGTACGACTTCTTCAAGTCACCCCGAAGTGTGAGTACACCTGTCTTGCCAGGCATCTTTAGTAGCAGGTAGACATAGTGGGGCACAGCCATGAATTTGGCTAGTGCCGGCCTGCCAAGGATGGCATGGTACGACGAGTCAAAATCTGCCACCTCGAACTTGATGTACTCGATGCGGTAGTTGTCTTTTGTTCCGAAGGTGACTGGCAGGACCATTGACCCGAGTGGTGTAACCGTGTTACCCGGGACGATGCCGTAGAAAGGACCTTTGCTAGGAGTGAGCATCTTAGAGATGTCTAGTCCCATCTTCTTGAGAGTACTTGTGAAGAGCAGGTTGAGGCCGCTTCTGCCATCAATGAGTACTCGAGTGAGTTTCGAGCCCGCCACGATAAGGTCTAGGACAAGCGGGAATTTACCCGGCTCAGAGAAGCTGATCCATTGATCCTCCCTGGAAAAGGAGATCGGGATCTTGCTGTATCTCAAAGGCCTGTTCGTGACTAGTTCCACAGAGAGTATTTCGTGCAGGGTTAGCTTATGCGCGCGCTTGGAGGGAATCCGCCGTCTCTGCCAAAGATGACATTGACAACGTTCTTCGGATCCTGGAAATCTTGAGCCCCCGACTTGTCACCTCCTTCTTCGTTATCCTCCTTGTCCTTTCGCTTTCCTGCTTGGGGGAGGGCGGTGCATTGAGTGATTTCCGGATGGTGACGCATTCGAAGAGCGTATGCCGCGACTTCGGGTGTATCGGGCATTGTTTATGCATGACTTGCTCGTAGTCCGAGTAGTTGTTCCCCGACTTCATGGATCCCTAGAAGTTGTCGATGAAAGCCCGCTTGAGGTCCTCCCACGAGTCGATGGATTTTGGCTTGAGGCTTTCAAGCCACGTGAGGGGTGCAGGCTCCAGAGCCAGCGTGAAGTAGAGAGCTTTTGTGGAGTTGGATACCCCTGAAACTTCAATGGCGACGGAGTAACAACGAAGCCACTAGCGTGGGTCCTGCTTATCATCATACTTGGGGATTCCGAATGGTTTGAAGTCCTTGGGGTAGGACTTGTCGGTGATGCTGGTGGTGAAGGTGGGGAAACAGTCGCTGTCGTCATCGTCGTGGTACCTCCGAAGTGGTCCTTTCTCCTCGCTTTAATAATAAGCCACGAGTCGCGGCCCTCGTTGATGTTCTGCCTGAGGTCTACCGTGGGAGCATCATTGAGGTTGGCCTCGACTGGATTTTGACCGTGGTGCCTTGCTCCACACTGGTTTCGAGGGGGTTGTTGTACTTCTTGTTCATTGTTGCCACGCGCGGACGGGTGGCCCTCATTGCGCTGGCGATTGTCGTTCCTCCGACTCCCGTGGCCTCCTCTGGGGCTGCAACTGACTAGCGCGGTATTACCGTGTTGCTCAGACCTCGAGAGCTGATTCCGAGCGGAAGACACTGGATGTTTCCCATCAAGTTGCACGAGCGTGCACTGGGTCAAGTACTGCAACCTTTGTATCTGAGGATTAGATGAGAGTTGTTGAGCTAGGAGGACTGCTTCTGCGATGGCGCAAATCAGCGTATGGTACTCGCAATCCGCGACTGCTGCAAAGGCGTTGTGGAGATCCCTTGGTTCGCGGGCGCCGTTCTGCGCGATGCGCCTGCGTTGAGCGCGCTTGGCATTCTTTGCCCGCCAGATCCTCTGGTGTTCCTCGTCTTCATCTTGAGGAGTAGCTGCTGTGGGCTCGTCGGCTGAGACGTCCGCGAGTTGTTCGTTGTCATACTGGGTGCCCAGCTCGTCTTCTTCCGCGTTGCGAAGGGAAGCCATGCAGACTTGTCGATCCGGCGAGTGGTTAGCTCTGAGCCTGTACTCGAGTAGCTTTGTGCTACTCTCTCCTTCTTCCACAATAGGAGAAAGAGGTCTACCCTCTTGGAAGGGTAGTTCTTGCATGAAGGCTACAAGGCAAGATTCGTAATCGAGTAGTTCGGAGGGCTCAAAGCCCTTCCAATACACGAAACGTCCTTGCTGCGTTGAAGCGATGGTTAAACCTAGAAAGCTACCCGGAAAGGTTTCGGTGTGGCCGTCGGGTTGCGAGTGGTTTTCGAGGGCAGAGGCCGCCCGATGGAGTACCCACGTCTCCGAGTCTTTTTTGGATCCAGCTTGAAGATGTAGTACCGCATGTGGAGTACTCTTCGTCAGAATCCGAGTAGATGTCGAAAACGGGGGTCTCCCGGCTAGCGGTGGTGCCCACATCCTTGATTTGGAGCAGCAGATCCAAATCCTCCTTCAAGTCGGAGAGGGACTTGGATCGTGAGGTGTTGTCAGATTGGTTTAGATCTGATCCGAGTAGAACTGGTGCGTCACGAGTGGAAGTCGAGTTGAAAAAGGACATCTTTTCGATCTGCTGGGCCAGATCGGGAAGCAGCGTGTCATCGAGGTTGTCAATGAAGTCGTCTAGATCGCTGCTTGAAGTTGATGACGAAGCCTCTGGCTCCTTGGAGTTGGCTAGGTAGCTATTAAAGCCACCCAAACCGTCGGCGACGCAAATCCAGGATCCGAAGTTGAAAGTCGTGCCCTTATCGAGCACAGCGTTGATAAAGTTGAACGATGCCATCGAGTTCTCCGGTGGATCTTCGATGAGCTCCCCTACCTGGCGCGCCAGCTGTGAGTGTTTTACCACCACGCCCACCGAGGGATACCCCGAAGTGGTAAGTTTGTAGGTAGAGTGTCGCCGAGATCAGGTACTCGAAGGTGCAAAAGAACGCAAGGTTTTAGATAGGTTCGGGCCGCTAAGAGCGTAATATCCTACGTCCTGTGTGGTTTGTGTTGCCTTTGATGATGATTATCCTCAAGGGGGTCTCTGTCCGCCCTTATATAGTTCGTGGGGTAGGTTTACTTGGGAGTCCTAATCGGGTACAAAGCCAAGAAGTCCTGTCCGAGTACTTTTCGGGCAGTCTCCTACCGTGTTCGACTAATCTAACTACTGTACAAGTAATCCTACTGCATTACGAGTAGTTACAACAGATGTAGGGCGTGGATCATGTCCCATCCTGTATCCTAGGAGAAGTGTGCCACGTGGACAGTCCCGTATCCCCGGATCTGACAATACGTAGATTGTTTTCAATATAGATCCTTTGGTAAATTTTAATGTGGTTCCATTTATAGACAACGTCGCTACGTTCTCATGCATGTTTCTAGTTTTTAATGCAATGCTTAATATGCTCTCCAAGAAATTAAGCTGCACAAAATATAGTTAGTTACGTGCACTCAATTGCTACATACTTGATATTAGCGTTCCTTTTCGATAAAGGAAATTTTGTCGCTTTCTAAAGTTTTAATCAATATTAACACGTACCATGCATCACGTCACCTATAAGATGTCATGGTGATTGGTCAGCACGAAAGCTTGTCAAGGGAAAACAAAGCCAAAACGTCGACACCGTGTAATGGAATCCAAGGGAAATGTGGAGAAAAGTCTACAATGCATTTCTGAAAAGTGACAACTAAGTAGTACTCCAATGCAACTTGCTCCAACAATGGTTACATGGCCATGTGGCAATGCTTGGCATTTTAATACTAGATGACTTCGATTCTTGACTTTGTGCTATAGAAAGATGGTCATCTATGTTTCCGAAGGGAGGTGGTTATTTTGTCCTTCCCATTCCCAGGTGAGCAGACAAAAGCTCCATGTGTCGAGTTTATAGCTACAAGGAACAAAATCTCGAGGAAACACAAGACCAAAATAGATTTAAAATGCAAGGGATGGTCACTTGATGATGCTTGCGTTGTGAAATTCTGAATACAAAATGACTTTGTTCCTTGACTTGGTTTTGCAAAAAGATGACCCTCAATGTTGTCCCATGTATCTTGCCCTTCCCTTTCCCCACATTATGAACACACAAAAGTTTCGTGCCATCAAGTTTAGAGCTACATAGAAGCAAAATCCAAGAAAATACATGGAACAAAGAAATGGATTTAGTAATAATGGTTACTTGATGATGCTCGATTGCATAGCATTTCAATACCGTATGACCTGGTTCCTTGACTTGTGCTATACCGCTATAGAGAATGGCTCTTTCTGTTAGTCAAGGGTCGCGAGGGCTTTGTCCCTTTTTGTTTCTAAACACGCAAGTGTGTACATCATTTTGCGTGTAAAATGTTTGAACAGAATATGGCAAGTCTTACAGAAATATAAAATAACACGGTCATTTTGTAGAATGCCATACTCTAGATATATTAGTGGGTCTGAAGTTTCATCAATCAGAAAGACAACAAAACAACGTTTTCTTTTCCGACTTCGCCATTCTCATCTCACGTGGGAAAATTGCCTGGCAAAGTACAATTACCCAGCAAGGCCAGACGCGGCCAGTGGTTTTGCGGGCAAGCCACGGACACGCCCGAGAACGCACGCAAAACCCAAAGAAGACTTCGTTAAAGTCAACCGCGTTCACAAAAGACTCCACGGAGAATTGACGAGCGGCTCTGGCTGCGTCCCATCCCATCGTCTGGCCCAACGCCGACAGCTCTCTCTTGTGCGCGGTCGTGCATCAGGTCACGCCGGACATGAGATGACCAGTAAAAAGTGAGGAAGAACTCAGGGAGCTAATGATCCATGGTACACCAGGGTGTACTGCGGAGACTAACGAGTGCTCAACGGTGGTGTTTCGTACAACTTTCTTGGTGAAATCAGAAATGTTTTTTTTTGCCGGGTCAGTCTACTCAAGCGAGCTATTCTGCAAGAAAACCTCTTATTAAAATAAAACAACTACAGGAGAAACTGACGCCTCCGCAGACTTGTTAAAGGAAGAACTACTTTTTTTTTCAGAGCTTACTTGATGTATTCTATTCATAACACACACGGATTTGTGCTTTCACACTAGACTCGATAGGGGCAGATGAATTTAGGGTTTTTTTTAATCGACAAGATGGCAAAATTTAGTTTTTACAATCTCTAGGTCATCCAAACACATGGCTATAGTTTAAATTTTACAACCCACCAATCTAGAATGTAGCAATTTTTTTAAGAGCATGGAATGTAACAACTTATCCACTCAGGTTCGAGTCCTCGACTCGGTACGAGTGCTTATATTTTTCTGAATTTATTCCATTTATTCAGAATTTAACCGATGTTAAAGTTGCGTGCGTATTTGTAAGTGTCTACATCTACATCTGTACTGTATTTCTAAAGAATAACTTACAAGTTCCTCTGGCTTTTACCAGACTGTGGATTGTAAAAGGACCAAAGTACTAGTTGCTTTTTAGTGAAAATTACCCCAAAATGGTACAGATATATCCCAGCCCACGTGCCACGGGGATGCGAAACCAAAGCCGCTCTTCCCTGGCACGAGCAAAATGCGAACGCAACAGACACACCCCGTCCGCGTCCACCGCGATTCGTTATCGTGCGCGCGCTTACACACCTGTGATCACCCGATCAAACCAGGCAGACGCCCGAGCGCATTTTCCCGTTTGGTCGGACGCGCACGCGCCGCTTCGCTCCCCGACGAAGTCAGCCTCGCGGCGCGACGGAGGAGGATGACGCGCGCCGTGACGGCAGACGGGTGACGCCCCTGCCCGTGACGTCGGGCCCTCTGGATGACCGGGACGGGACGACCTCCACGACCACGGCGGATCCAGGGCTGGCCACGCGCGCGCGTCCGTGGCCTGGCCTCTCAGATTCTGACCGGTCAGCGCGTCGTGCTCGGTGCTCCGCTTTTTCCACTCAGCTGCGTCCCGCCCGCGCCCCGGCCGGTCGATCCCTGATCCCCTCCCCCTATATGTACCACGCCCTCCCGGCGGCGAGCATCCAAGTGTCCTGTTCCTCCAACGCTCGTGCTACTGACACCTCGGCGGCGGCTGCACGATCGTTTAATTCGCAGAGAAACGTAGGCATCGATGCTGCTCATGGACTCGGTGCGCCGCGCCGGCTGCTCCCCGGTCTGCCTGGACCTCAGCGTCGGGCTCTCGCCGTCGCCGCTGAAGATGGGCGCGGGAATGGCGGCCGAGCCTGGACGACCCGACCCTCCCGCCGGTGGCTGCAGAATGGCGTCGTCCATGGCAGATGAGCAGGTAACCGATCGATCTATCACTCCCTCGCTGCCATCCGATTTCTTCCTCTGCGCCGCCTGGAACGACGCCGCTGAACTGGTAGCTGGAATGCTCTGTGTGACGCAGGCCAAGACCCTGGAGGCCAAGCTCACCCAGGTCAGTGAGGAGAACCGGCGGCTCACCGAGAAGATCGTCTACCTCTACGCCAACCAGATCGCCAGGCTGAGTCCCGACTCCACGGACTCGACGCACGCTTCGCAAGCCGCATCGCCGCCGCCGGCTGCGAGCAGGAAGAGGAGCAGGGACAGCATGGACGAGCCGCCGAATTCGGGCGACGCCGACGGCAGCGGCAAGGCCGAGGCCGAGGCCATCGAGAGCCCCCCGAGCGACGACTTCGAGGGCTCGTGCAGGCGGATCAAGGTCAGCAGGGTCTGCACCCGGATCGACCCGTCGGACACCACCCTCACCGTCAAGGACGGCTACCAATGGCGGAAGTACGGGCAGAAGGTGACCCGCGACAACCCGTCCCCGAGAGCCTACTTCCGCTGCGCGTACGCTCCATCCTGCCCCGTCAAGAAGAAGGTAAATTTCACTCATTTCTACGGCGACCATCACCTGATTACAGGATTACGGCGGCTTCGTTCAATCCGTGGCTAATGGCGGACCCCTGTTTCTTTGGAGCAGGTGCAGAGGAGCGCGGAGGACAGCTCGGTGCTGGTGGCCACGTACGAGGGCGAGCACAACCACCCGTGCCCGACGCGCGACGGCGAGCTCCCCAGCTGCGCGACGCGGGGCGGGTCCGTGCCGTGCTCCATCTCCATTAACTCCTCCGGCCCGACCATCACGCTGGACCTCACCAAGAACGGAGCGGGCGGCGTGCGGGTGCTCGAGGCCGCCGGGGCGCCCGACCTCAAGAAGCTGCTGTGCCAGGAGATCGCGTCGGCGGAGTTCCGGACGGCGCTGGTGGAGCAGATGGCGAGCTCGCTGACCAGGGATTCCAAGTTCACCGAAGCGCTCGCCGCCGCGATCCTGAAGCAGCTGCCGGATTACTAGAGTCCAGGGCCCGGTGTCGTAGCTCGGAGAATTTCCGCCAGCAAAAGCTTTTCTTCAGGAAAAAAACTTTTTTTTATGGCATTCAGGAAAAAAATCTTGGTAGCAATAGTGTATGTCTATTAAGATTAGGGCATAATCTCCCCAGATTTACATGCTTTACATGCATAGTTTCAAGTTTCAGGATCTAAAGCATCCCCAGTAATATTGTACATTTTACAAGTCCACTGTTTGATCACGTATTTAAAATAAGGACCGTCCTCCCAAGACAGCTGAGAGTTTGAGAGTTTGCTCTAGCTGTTTTTTTTTTGTTTATCTGAATTTAATCTGTCTCAGTAGTACTGTACATTTTTAGTTGAAATTTTCGCTAGGAATTTTAGTAACTACTAATAAAATGATCTCTCAGGTTTCTGTGTGCTACAAGAAAGAGGGAATTGGGTTGTACGTGACTGCCCAGGTCCACCGGGCCAATTCGCATCAAATTTGTTAGCCCAAACATAGCCAGCCCTGTTAAGGCCCAATTTTCCTATAAATCTGGCAATGGATTTTAGCCTCCGCATCGAGTGTGAAGGATGGGAGAACTGGTTTGTTTTTTTCTCAAAACTGACTCCGTTCTTTTAATCCAGTTTAATTTAAAAACTACCGCTCAAAAAAATTATTTTAAAAACTAGATATTATCGAATTAATGTAACAAAATATCCATATGCAGTTTGAATTCGCATGCTGCTCTCATCGATATGAACTCGGCAGGTCCAGTAGTCCTGCAGCCCCTGCAAACAAATTAAAATTGAAACATACCAGTCCTGGACACAGCTGAAGAAGCAAATGCTAGGAGCCTTCGTCAGAAATTCAGAACGTACTGCCTTCGTTCTAAAATGTAGTTTATTTTAATTTTTCTAGATTCATAATATTTACTATATATCAAGATATAATATATATTTAGATATATAACAAAAATTATGAACCAAAAATATTAAAACAATCTACATTTTGAAACGGAGGAAACAATTAATTACGGCTCCCTCAGATTCTATTTTAAATTACCCCCGCTGCCCGCGACGTGCAAGGCCAGACCACACCAAAACAACCTACATTTTAAAATGGAGGGAATAGTTAATTACGGCTCCCTCAGCTTCTATTTTAAATTATCCCCGCTGCCCGCGACGTGCAAGGCCAGACCACACCAAAACAACCTACATTTTAGAATGGAGGGAATAGTTAACTACAGAAAACAATAAACATTTTGAAATGGAGGGAATAGTTAATTACGGCTCCCTCAGCTTCTATTTTAAATTACCCCTGCTGCCCGCGACGTGCAAGGCCAGACCACGACAGGTCAAGTTAGTTCTCTCCGTCCGTTCTTAGTACGCAGGCAACGTGACAAACTCGATCAGAAGTGCCAGCTCGCTTTCCTGCACTTTCTGCTGCACGCCGAACTCCATTCAGAAAACTGAACATAGCAACCGCTGGCACAGCCCAACCGAGTCTAGCAGAAGTACAGGGAACGCATATGGCGTCTTGGCGATGAACCAAATTAAGATGCTCTCGCTAACACGACGAGCTAGAAGAGCCAATTTTGGGATAAAAGAAGAACATGGCGACAAGAACGATGAAGCCAGCCCACAACCGAAGTTTTTTTTTTCTTCAAAAAGGTTCGTTTTATTTCCATGGATTTTGGGATGAATTCGCGTTTCCTCTCTAGATAATAAACCGTCCATCTAGACTTCTTTAACTCGCGATACCGGACATATGACCTCTCTACCTAGTTTCTGTGGGTGGTTTTTGCTTTTTTTTTATCTTTTATGTCTATTTTGGCTGAATATTTGAAAAATCATAATAAATCAAAAAATAAAAAAATCTAATTTTTTAAAATCCCGATGAGTAGATCTATGCAGTAAATATATGACATGATATAATTTAGTAAAAAGTTTTATTATATTTTTAGATATATACTTTTATGTAATTAATTCATAGCTACACTTTCCATGGTCCAATTATGGTGATATTTTTATGGTGCACATGCTTGAGCTGTAGTAAAGTTTTCATGCTCATTTGATCATTTATGCTTGAGCAACTAAATTCCAAGCTATATCAGATATTTTTCAGTTTCTCAAGTATAGATGATCCAATGAGCATGAATTTTTTATACAGCTTAAGCATATAATGGTTAGACCACCATAAAAATTCCACTATAATTGGACTATAAAAATGTATCTATGAATTAATTATAGAAAAATATATATCTAAAAGTATAATAAATATTTTTATTAAATTATATTACATCATATGTTCACTGCAGAGATCTACTCATGTAGAGTCCAAAAAATTTAATTTACCATTTTATAATTTTTTTATGATTTACTATAATTTTTTAAATATTTAGCTAAAATAAATATAAAAGAAAATAAGCAAAACTACCGAGAGAAACTGGTCTGGGAGATCATGTCTCCGGTATCGCGAGTTGAGGAGGTAAAAATAATTTTTTCCTTTATTCTTTGTATGCTCGATGCAGCCCACACAATAAGGCCCAAACCCAGCCCAGCCCACACAATAAGGCCGCTCTGGCCTGTTAATTTCGTCAATTGGGTCCACTTCAGCGGCCCATTGCTGCTGCAAAGGTACTAAAAGAGAACGCTGCTAATATAGGGCGGGTGTTGCAAGATCAGATAAGCTGAACCTGCTCTGCATGAGAATCCGGACTCTCTATTCGTGCGCAAAATCGCGCCCAGGGAGTGAGGCTACGTTGCCTATTTTCGCGGCCGTTGGATCGCATGGACCCGGCCGTCCGTATGCACCAAGGCATGTGCGTGGAAATTTGCGAAACCCCCCTCCTTATTTACCGAAATCCACCCGTGATCCAGGGACGCCCTCAAGCTACAGTAATCGAGCTCGTTGTTATTACTTAAAATTCCCTCATGTTCAAAATATTTTAACACGAAGAAAAGAAAATTCAAAATGTTGCAAAAACGTGCCCGCCGTCACTTTTGCGGAATACCCCTCGCCGCCCCTGCCGTTGCAAGATCAGATAAGTCGAACCTGCACTGCAGGAGAATTACCATAGATGCAGAACGATTTCTGCACACGCAAGAAAAAGGAACTCCCTCAATCGTTTAAGAAGAGAAGAAGCATGCATGCAGAGTTGTACAAACACTTCAGCGTACATGTGCATCTGCGTCTCTCCCTCGAGTCCTTGACCCATAGGCGTTGTGTGGGCAATGTTGCGCTTGCTTGCGCCCCCGTAGGGTGGTGAGGCATCTTGTCGCCTAGACGCGTCTGGAAAAAAGAGCTCTGGTTGGGTGGCCAAGCCTTTAGGCACACTGTAGCACAGTGCTGCGTCCGTGCAGCCCCCCAGTCTACTTTCACTTCACAGTTCACACACAGTTGATGATTGCTGTTGCGTGCACTCGACCAGCACCTACACATGCAGTGTGGAGATACCAACGAGTTCTAAATCTCCTGCTATAGTTTTCACTATAGCCGCTATAGCCCTTTGAGGCACGGTATAACTATTTAAACTCATATACAATTTAGCCGCTATAGGCTGATATAGTCTCATTTAGCCTAGCTGTTCTTAGAGTCTAGCCGTTAAACCTCTTAGAGCATCTTCTTAGAGCATCTTCAAAAATCTTTCTAAAATCTACTTTCTAAATCAATCATTTAGTGAGTCATTTGAGTAAAATGCTGAAATTTTAGTGGGCTTGGTCCATTAAAAAATTTAGAAATTCTAATAAATCTCAAAGGCCCATATGTGCAAAAGGTAGTGATATAAATTTAGTTCTACCTTACTAGTGAAGGAGTGGGATGACCATATATAAATATGGAGATTGTCTCCACTCCTACAAACTATGTGATGGAGGAGAGAAGATAAAACACCACACGCGCGCGGATGCCACGCCTCTCTCCTCGCCGGGCCGGGCCGGGCAAAGGGCGCGGGCGGGCGGCACCTGCGTGAATGGTCCGTCGAAATCCGACCCCTCGCCTTGCGGGAGCGCAGCTTTCTTTTGCAGTTTTAATTTTTGGTGACTTGATTCCTAATTCTGCAAAATATGGAAGTCTAAACCCGGTTTAGATCCCGATCACAATGGGATGTCGGTTTGACTTCCCTATGACTCATCGGCCTCCACCAAAGACACACCAAAATTTAGGATTTATGCCTCTTCTCGTTGCTGCGCCGCCACCGTAGTCTTCTTCATCCCGAGCGCCAGCGTGCACCGGCGAACAGGAGAGCAGGTCTCCGGAACACTTCGCCTTTTGGATCATGCACCGGGAGAGGGCGAATAAGATTATTGGGAAGCGCTTTTGCGCGACTGCTCAAGATCTTCACCACGGCTCATCTTCTGCTCAACTCTGTCGCCTCATGGGCCAACCGCCTTCGTCGTATCCAGCAGCGGCGATTCGTCGTCGTCAATCCTCCAGCCAAAACTCAGTACGTGTTCTGCGATCTGATCTGTTCCTTAAACATGTATCCTGAGTTTCTGACTATACTGTTTATGCTGACTAGTATGTTAGACTTATGCATGCTACTTCCTGTGTTCATCGTAATTTATTTGATACAGAATTTAATATTGCATCTGCCTATATTCTCAATATAAAAATCATTCTCTGTATCTTTGTACTCTCCAACAGCTTTTCTATATCTTGTGCGTAATCTAGAGAGCAATTCTCGCTCTCTATCTTTAGCTTGCGAGAAATCCGAAATAGAGAATGTCTATATTTAGATATCCAATTGAAGAAACTGTTGGAGGTTAAATTTCTAACAAAATCTCTATCTAAAGATATAAAGATATAAAAAAAATTTTGGAGATATTCTTATCCCGCTATTTTGAACATACCACCCCACGCCCGGCCAAGAAGCATATCGCTTTCCCGTCCCGTCCTGCTGCATCTGAGGCCATCTGCGAGCAGAAATACCCGCCAACCCTACGCCCCGCCGCCGCCCCCCGCCCGCGGTGAAAAGGAAACGGAGTTGAAGTAGTAGCGTAGAGTCTGCTCGCCAGTTTTCGGCGCGTTGGATGGGACGGGCTCGATCGCTCTATCACGGGCGCACGCACTGTCGATCACTGGCTCGCTTTCGCCGGCTTTTTTGCACGCCTAACTCCGCTGCCCGCTCGGACGACTGGGCACGGCAGGTCGATCGATCCCCGGCCAAGTTCGGCACAGGTACAGGGCTTAGGCCGGGAGGGGTCAGCGGATCCCTCATATAGTTGCTACTACTAGCTTCGTAACGAACCTGGTCAGATGCTCTCGCCTCGCTCTAATCTATAATATAGGTCACGAGATGGACTATGCGTCCTGTGTTTATTAGTGCCCTGCAGCTGCAGGGGGATAACTCATAAGAGTGTGCCGACAAGGCCGGCCTTGTTTGCATCACCACTACTCGCTCTCTGTTTCTTATTTCCGTTGTTGCATCCATGATCCATCCATGCATTCGACGACCGACCATGCTGGCAGGTTGACATATTCTCCTCTCGCTCCCTGCCAAAAAAGGCTGCACCGTTGACCTGTGACGCGTCCGTCCACCAGCACAGCAGCCTAATAGCTCAAGTCGGCCAATGATGATACAGATGCAGTAGTGCGCGGTGGCAAGACACGGTCAAGGACTCAAGGTCAACCTAGTTGCATTCGGCCGTATGCTTATTGTTTTCCACGTTGGTACGACAGGACGTGGACCGCAGGAACGTTGTTTGCATCGCATCGGCCTGCTTAGCCCTACCACTACCATGACGGGCAATTGGACAGGGATATATACGGACAACCACAAGTACTAACCGCTCGATCCGTCAGCCTAACTGCATTGGCGTACATGCTCTCAAAATTAAAATGTCTTAGCAGCAGCACTGCACAAGAAAAGGTCTGGCTGCCCGATCGAGAGATGGATCTTGGATAAGGGGAAAAAAAAAAGAACGAACGCGACGCGATGCCTTGTTTACAAGATTGAATAAACTGAGGGTTCAAACCCGTGTGTGCACACCTCAGCTATGGATCGCTAGCAAGGGCGGATCTTAGGGAGGGAGCTAGGGGGACTCAAGCCCCTCTACCTTCCCAAGATTAATGGATATCTTCTAAATTTTCCTCCATATTTGGAAAAAAGAATGAAGAAGAGGAGGGTCGAAGAAGAGAAGGGAGATGAGCCCCCTCTTAACTTCCTAACTGGATTCGTCAATGATCACTAGCTAGCTATGGATCACTAGATAAATCCTCGGTAATGTTTAGTAAGAATGCTAAGGCACCTGACAAACATCAGCTGATGGTAGGTCTGGACATCAGCTTTTTTAAGTGCAAATTTGTTCGTAAATGTTGGCAACTGATGAAACTTGAATACATGAGGTTGAAGCTAGTAGATTCCAAAACCGCAAGTGAGGTAACAAACTGTATACTTTCTATGGAGGAGAATAGAAAATATGAGACCATCATCCTAATGTAGTCTTGGTGGGATGCAAGAAACAAAGCAAATGCTGGTGAAAAGAGAAGAACGGTAGAAGTAGTAGTGCATCAAGCAAGGAACATGTTTTGGGAGGTAAGTGCTAGGCTAAAGAAACCAATTGAGAAGAACCACATAAAAAAGCGAAGAAATGGAATCCACCACCTGAAGCTCTCAAAGTTAATATTGATGGTGCTTTCTTGATGGAGAAAAAATCTGGTCGATGGGGTTTCACTGTAAGAGATAAGAATGGGGCTGCGGTAATGGCTAGAGCAGGGAGATTAGATTCAGTTCATGATGCTTTCTGTGCTGAAGCTCAAGCTTGCCTAACGGCTTTAACAGCTATCTCGGCTCAAGGTATGACAAGAATTCAGCTGGAAAGCGACTCGCCTAACTTAGTCTCTGCACTGAAGTCAAGTGCCTTTGATCAATCATCGGCTGGTTTTTTGCTTAGGAAGGCAAGGCAAGACAAGTTATCCATTTAGATTTTGTGGATGTTGAGGTTTTGTTTACTCCAAGATCTGGTAATTTGTGTGCACATGGGTTAGCTCGCATGAGTTTGAGTTGGGACTTGGATCAGCCGTGTGTTTGGCTTGATTCCCTCCCAGAGTTTGTAACCTCTTTAATGGCTTGTGATTTTTTTGAACCTCAAGCTGGTGATTAATAAAGCAAACAGTTTTACTCAAAAAAATAAAGCTAGGACTACTAGTGGAGTATAGTAGAAGTGCACTGCCCTTGGCTGTGGCAGAGCTCCATAACCACAACGTTAACCTTGTGCGCGTCCCGGCGGACAAGTACGCGTGCTCAATTTCTCCTTTATTTGCAGTTCCACTGCCAACGTACCGCCAGCTGCCGTGCGGCGAGGCTGACAGCGCAAAGAGGGACATTGCAACGCCGGCCTACGGAGAAGACAAGCAGCTTTCGGCCTGTTGCTCTCCTCGTTATGTAATCTAGCTTGAGGTCCAAGAATAAAATGGTAAAATGTTATCTGATATTTGAACAATAATCTGATTCAGATTAGCTTATTCAGATTATTTCAATAATCTAGAATGATCTTTTGTCATGGTAAAAGTGGTAAAAGTATACAGCAGACCATAAAAAAAACTGAAATAAATTGTGTACCTTATTTCAAATTATTTTTTAGTCCAAAGTGGCATTTTAATATTTTATCATACTGTTATTGGACCATAAGCTAGATTATATAATCTAGGAGGCAAATAAATATAGGCTCCCCTCTTTGTCTTGTACCAATCTATATATCTTCAACATATATGTATTTTAATTCAATTTAATCAGTATTTTGATTTTTCAAATTGTTGCTCGATTACCTCGACAAAAGAGATATACTTCCTCTATTCCAAGTATATTTTGGTTTGTTCCAAGTCAAACTCCTTTGACTTTGACTAAGTTTATAGAAAATTTGTTAACATCTAGAATGCTAAATAACTAAATTATGAAGACATATATCCATGTTGGATCTTTTTGCACTAGTATGATGGTGTAGATGTTAGTGTATTATTTTCTATACGGTTGGCCAAAGATAAAGATGTTTAACTTAGAACAAAATAAAGCGATTTAAATTTTGGAACGAAGGGAGTCTTAATCATATGCTAAGAATATATATGTGTAGTTTGTGTAGCTTATATGTATTAGTTAGGAGTACAAAGACGATTGTAATGCTAAACACAGGGGTTGTGCTTCAGAGTTTTATAGGGTAACTTAAGTTAGCGTAGCTAGTTACAAAAATGTGGGTATAAGCCATCATATCTTTTAGTACTTTTCCTTTGCCTCTATTCTTGTGTTTCCTTGCATAATAAGCCTAAAAAATAACCAAGCATGGTATGAAGAGAAGTTGTTGTGTCGTAACCAAAAACTCTAGCGCCCAAGCCTGAACATGCACCACGATAGTTTAGGAATATAATAATTCGTTGGGTTGCCATAGCACTGTATGTAGTTCGGCTCACAAAAATGGACCTCGAACTCATCACTACACGTATCTTATATATATGAGTCTTAAAGTGAAAATAGTAAATTAGTTGGCACCACTGATCTACCCACTCCAATTTCTAAACGCATGAAAAACACTAATAATTAACATTTTTCCTCTCCCATGCTTCCTCTGTCATAACCACATCCACATCTTTTTATATAAAATCCTCAAATCAAGTTCAATTCAAAACTCTCTTGGAACCAAGTTTTCTAGAATCAACCCGAAAGATTCCATATCCAACTTGAAATTTCTAAATCGAATGATTATACTCTATTCCAAGTTTCCATCTTAGATGAAATTTTGCATTGACTTGAAAATTCTAATAATGATGCCCCCAATTTGGCTTGGGCACGAGCAAGCCCATGCTTGTAATCAGCTGCCAAGATTAGACGACCCTTGTAACTTCAACATGCAAAATAGTTCCTCCATCCTAAAATGTTTAAGCCAAAAGCAAGTCGGTCCATCACCTCTATTTATACATTTACATAGTATTTCAAGTTGCGAGGCCCTCGGTTCATTTCTTTCAACCTAAATATGCTGTCAAGTCCCGTCTACTGCAATTAGCAGCCATATGGGCAGGCGGAATCTTGGCTGGGCCCGGGCCTGAGCCTGGTTCTCTTGATCTGCTTGAAACTATGGCTTGGTTCTAACAGGGATGCAATTAATTAGCTAGTCTGCACAGAAGATCCACCCGTTGTATCAGGATGACTACTGTCAACCACATGACACGGTACAAGTTGCAGTCATTTTACTCTCACAACACGCTGAATCAGACACTTGATAAAGAATTGAAGAACATGATTAGTCACAGTGTCACACACTAGTCGATTGGTCATAGCCGTCTCAGAGCAGCTGATCATCATCCATTCCATTCCGTCCTGTTCCATCCGGTGGAGTCGTAAAACAAATAGCCGCCGCCCCCGTTATAAATAGCCGGCGACACCAACCCGGCGTGCTCCTGGTTCTCTTTCTCTTCTCCCTTGGAGCCACCAACCTTTCCTCAGCTTGGCCAGCCAGCCAGCTTCCCTAGTTCCCTGTAACCCTAGCCGCCCGCCCGGCTCGTAAACCCTAGCGACCAGCAAGGGATGCAGCCCACGACGCGGGAAATGCAGGCCATGGCCGCCGCCGGCCAGATCTCCCTCGACGACCTCCGCGCGGCCGGCGGCGTGCACGACGACTTCCTCGACCAGATGCTGGGAGGCCTGCCGCCGTCGGCCTGGCCGGAACTGGCATCCGCGGCGGGAGCCAAGGCGCCGGAGGGCGGAGCGGAGGCGGAGGGGATGCACCAGCAGCACCACCAGCAGCAGCAGCAACAGTTCGGTGGGGGGTTGTACGACGAGTCCGCGCTGCTGGCGTCGCGGCTCCGGCAGCACCAGATCAGCGGCGGCGGCGGCGCGGAGTCCGCGGCGGCGGCGAAGCAGATGGTGCTGCAGCAGCTGGCTGATCTGAGGCACGGCCACCACATGCTGCTCCAGGGCATGGGCCGCTCGACGGGCGGCGGCGGCGGGGACGGCGGCGTGCTCCTCCCGCTCTCCCTCGGCAGCGGCGGATCGGGAGGCGATGTGCAGGCGCTACTCAAAGCCGCCGCCAATTCCGCCGTACTCATCCATCGCCTTCTTGCCTCAAATCCACTTGCTGCCTTTTTCCGCCCCGTCAAGAATCTAGAATCTTTTGCAAAAGTTCGCGTTTTTATTCGGTGTTCGTTCCAGGGAGGAGAGGCCAGCGGCGTCTTCGGCGGCGCCTTCGCCGGATCGCTCCAGCAGCAGCAGCAACATTTCCAGCCGCATCCACAGGTTCGCAAGATCAAGGAGCCACATGCGTACATGGCTTAATGCTTTAAGCAACACATGGGCCGCCTCTCTAGTCTCTAGTAAGCACGGTTCTTTGATTCTCGCTTGCAGTCCCAGCAGCAAACAGCGCCGTTGCCGGGCCAGGGCTTCGGTGGAGGCGGCGGGGGCGCGTCGCAGCCTCAGGCCGGGGCTTCTGGCGGGGGCGCGGCGGCGCCACCCAGGCAGCGCGTGCGGGCGCGGCGCGGCCAGGCCACCGACCCCCACAGCATCGCGGAGCGGGTGAGCTACGCGACGACGCTCCTCCCCCCACCCCACCCCAATTGCCGCTCTGCCTTTACTATCAATCACGTCGGCCAGCAGTACTTAATTCTTAATTTGGCGAATAAATCCGCGGCGGCGGTTGCTAATCAGCCGGCTGTCTGTTGTTGCTTCCTGGATTTGGATTGTTCTCCCTCCGTTCCGGCTCCCGCCGAAACCCAACCGCTGCCATTCCTTTGTCCGTTTCTTCGTTCTCATATTCGTCTTCGCCATGGTGTTCACATGTTTATCGGTCTCACCTGATGCTCCAATCGTGTCGTCGTCCCCGTTTCGCAGCTCCGGAGGGAGAGGATCGCGGAGAGGATGAAGGCCCTGCAGGAGCTGGTGCCCAACGCCAACAAGGTACGTACGGTGAGCATAAAGCTCGATTGCATACTACAACACGCTTTGAGAGAAGAGAGGGAGATTGCCAAGGCCTAGGGTTTTGGTTGTTGGAAGATGATGCTGGCAATAAAAGGTTTCCCCAATCACTCGTAGCGAGTTTGTGCCGAGGAAAACGGGGGGACTGGACTAAACAATGGAGAAGAAGCTAGACAGCAGCTTTACTAGAGTTCAATGGGCATGGAGAGCTGTAGGACGGATGGAGTCGTCAGCCATCAGCGGATTGATGTAGCTGCTGCTGTGCCTGTGCGGAGGCGTGGCCGGTGGTGGGCGCGCGTGCGGGGCACATTTACCCGCACGTCGGCCTACTTGACCAGCACCGTGCTCCCTTGGCGACCGCGCGGGGACGAAGAGGGGCGTGGCATGGCTTTTTCCCCGCCTAGAATTCCTGCCCATGTCGCGCGCGGCGCCGCTTCCGAAGAGGGGGAGAGAGGCTGCTCTAGCTTTAGCGCGCGCGCTCTTTTCAGCTGTCTGTCCATCCTCCTTTTTGTTCTTTGCGCTTGGCTTGCATTGCATCCTCACCGCTGCGTGTTTTCTGTTCTGAAAATATTATGGATATGATGCGTGCAGACGGACAAGGCGTCGATGCTGGACGAGATCATCGACTACGTCAAGTTCCTGCAGCTCCAAGTCAAGGCAAGCATGAAATGTACTAGTATTAGTGTAGGTGTAGCACCATTGATGCCGTTGATGGAGGTGCTGACATGTATGTGATCTGCGTTTACCAACCCACGCAGGTGCTGAGCATGAGCCGGCTAGGTGGCGCCGCTGCCGTCGCGCCGCTCGTGGCCGACATGTCCTCGGAGGTGACTATCTCTCTCTCTATCTTTCTCTCTCCCACTTGCAGTCGAGTCGATCGAGTGGCATGCAGCTTCTCTCTCTAGCTTTCTCCTGCTGCCGTGCCAAGTTTCGTCCCCCTCTCTCTCCTCCCCCCAACTTTTCCCGCACTCGAAAGAATCAGCGGGATGTGAACAAACTTTTCAGCGCCACGGCTGATGGCTACTGCCATCGCCACAGTGCCTCGCGTGCCGCCGCGCGAAATGACGCGGCTGCCCCCGCGCGAGCGGCGAGCACCACCACTTCGTAATCGTAAGTTCGTATTCGTCGTACACGCGTGCCTGAATAATCTCCGGGGCCACGTGTTCTGCGTGCAGGGTCAAGGCGGCGCGCCGCCGGCCGCGGCGGGGAGCGACGGCCTGGCGGTGACGGAGCAGCAGGTGGCCAAGCTGATGGAGGAGGACATGGGCACCGCCATGCAGTACCTGCAGGGGAAGGGCCTGTGCCTGATGCCCGTCTCCCTCGCCTCCGCCATATCCTCCGCGACGTGCCACATGCGCCCGCCAGTAGGGGGGCTCGGGGTCGCCGCCGCCGCGCACCACATGGCCGCCATGCGCTTGCCGCCCGGCATGAACGGCGGCGCCGACGCGGCTGCCGTGCCGGCCTCCCCGAGCATGTCCGTGCTCACGGCGCAGTCGGCCATGGCCAACGGCGCCGGCGGGGCCGACGGCGAGGGCTCGCACTCGCAGCAGCCCAAGGACGCCGCGTCCGTGTCCAAGCCATGATCCCGGCCGGCCTCGAGAAGACAACAGCCGCCGTTTCACTAACGGCGAAACCCTGACACTCCTGACCTGACGGCGTCGGCCTCCAGTTACGGACTTCCCCATCCGCGGGTCTCGCTCGGCTTGGACTCCTGGGAACCGCGGGCTCCCTGACGGGCCCATCCGCGCCCCTGCGGGCCCACGGGCTCTCGGCACTGCAGCCGCGCAGCGCAGCAGCCCTCAGAGTCACCTTTTTATTTTTCTTTTCTTTTTCCTCCTTAGCCTCACCATTATTTTCTTTTCTGTTTAATATTAATTCCTGTATTCTGCTGTTTTTTTCCAGTAAATATTAATTAATTAATCCAGGGCTGGTTCTCCTGCTGCTGGCTTTGTGCCAGCTTTACCCCTTTCCTTTCCCGCCATCCGCATCAACTTTCCCCCCTCCTTTTCTGTTTCCTGCCCTAGCTTTGCCTGGCCCCACTTCCAGTCTAATTTACGCACAAGTTTGTCCTTTGCGGTTGGACGGGGAATTTGGTCTCCCAGCTTTGGCTGCAAACCCTTTCTTTTTCGAATTTATTGCGTTTTTTTTATTCCCAAGTGTATCCTGCTATATTTTCTGCACTACTCTATCTTGGGGTTGTTCTCCGGCCCCACCAGCGAAGAACAAAATGTGCTGGTATTCTAGCCTGGTAGGGACTTGGAATCTTAGGCTGGGGATTAATTGTTTGTTTAAGTGATCGTTTGTTCATGGCTTAATCCCCAAAAGTCTGTTGGACTCGGAACGTTCCCGAAAGGACCTATGGGGGCAGCAAGGAATCGAGAAACAAGCGGGGGAGGATGTGCAACTAGATACGGTAATTTGCTGACTCAAAGCCACACACCAGGGGTGGCTATAGTTCACCTACCTACTACGGCCTGAGCCACTTGCTCAAGAAATTTAAATTCTATCTCCTTTCCTGCAAGAAGAGTGATGTGTCTTGATGCTGTTTTCAATCCGGATGGGGAGGAGTGCCCATGAAAATTGCGGAGGGGAATATTTCTAGTAGTGTTAAGTGAACTCATGAAAACACGTTTACCCACTAACTCGCCGTTATCCGGCCGTGTAGGGAAGAAGGGCAGCTAGTTTGGAATTTCATTAGAGAATGGCTATGATTTTTTTTTTGTAATTTACCCTTTCTTTTTTTATATTTTTGTTGGTTTCCTTCGTCCCCCAAATTCTGCCCTAGCTGTTGGCCTCCTTAGGATTCAATTGGAAGCATCGCGCGATCAAAATTCCCCAAAGGTTATTAACACCTTTTTAGTTAACGGAACTAATTCACGAAAGATCTCACCTCCATGACAACTTACAGGTAATAAATCATTGGAGAATACAACTTTAGTTTCTATAAATAAGACTTACACTCCTACATAGCTAAAGCTATCTTTGGATATTATCAACACGCTCCTCGATCCGCCCCGGATCAATTTCAGACCAGATGCAGCATCACGTACGTGTCCTGACGAATCATATCAGGCTACCTAGATTATTGTTGACGAGATTGCACCACTTGTCCCGTTGACGTTCTTGTTCCGGCAAACAATATCCGGCCATGTTGTTGACTCCGGGAGGAGCCAGCGTTTGCTAGCTAGATTCACATGCTCCGCCAGCATTATTTCTACGTTGAAACTCACGCGATGACACGACACCATCATCGCACTAACGCACGGCTAGGCAGCTGGTAAAGCTACCGGCCGAGACGTGTGGTCGATCGCTCAACTGCGCCGGAGTCAAGTCAATTACATGCATGGCACGCCTGCACGTACGTCCCATTTCGGTATACGTCGACCGGGTGCGATGTGGAAAAGAAGGCAAGGGTATTTACGCCTAAGATTCAGAGAATTCATTTGCAGTATAAGTGAGCATGAGGTCCAACCTCATGTTCTCTATTTTTGTGCCTTAGGCTGTCTCCAACGGTATCCTCTAAGATTCCGTTCTCTATTGCTCCAGCAGCGTTCTCTAAATGGTCCTCTAAAATAGAGAACGCTACAGGTTTCCTCTATACATAGAGATTCTCTCTCCTCTTCTCTATTTTTTCTTTACGTTTTAAACACTGAATTAAATAAAAATAAAATATGTCCATAGCATTTGAGGTGTGATAAATACGTACGTATAAAAATTTGGAACAAAATACGTTTCTAATATAGCGTTTAATGTATAGAGAACGAGATTTAGAGAACGTTGTTGGAGAGAAATGAGATATAGAGGAGAGAATCTTATAGAGAATTCTGTAAATGAAGGATATAGAGAAGGATATAAAGAACGACGGTTGGAGATAGCCTTAGTAATAATCCTGTGTTCTTCCAGTAGTGTAGCATCTAAACACATTTTTGTAACTTTTCCGCGTTTTGGATTCTTGTAGGATTTCAATTGCGTATGTATTCTAATCCTGTGTTCTTCCTATTCCTATGTTTTAGGAATAATCCTGCGTTCCAAAGAGGCCCTACAAGATGAGGCTAAAATTACCAAATTACTAGGTTGCCACTGATGGCAAAGTACCAGTGATCCCGAACCTAGCATGACATCACACGTAAATGTGTTGTCATAAAAATTTCCAAAATGATCAAACGATGTAGAGCGGTGAACGTCGCCATATGCTTCACATTAAAATTCAGCTCAAACAACTATTTTAGACATCACCATGTTATGGTTTCCTTAGATGCCTCTTCTTCCCTTCTTTTTCAGGCTCAAGTCGTTGTTCGGATTGAAATTTTTGCAGAATGTTTGATGTCTTTTTTAGGTAATGAAGGGAGTAGAACTTCCATGCTTTGCACTAACCAGATATTTTCCCTGTCGACAACGAGCAGCTCTCTTCTCCCCGCGATCAAGTTCTCAGTTTAGAGTAAGCCCTCCTGTCCCTGCCCGTTGACCAACCCACTTATTTACGGCCACAGAAGATCACCGGCCAAGGCTGCCATGCATTGCCAAAGGCTGCAATCATGACACTACATATGGAGCGCGGAGAAAGTCAGTCGTCAGTCGGCTCCGCTAGATAGATAGTGGGGTTGCGTAAGTCGTACTGCTCCGCACGCTGTCGATACTCACCTTAATCTCGCGACAACGCCAGAAAACGACCGATTAGAGCCAGGATTAGCTTGGCTATAAATCTTGCTAATCGCAGACCCATGGACATGGAGCTAGCGAGTACCCAAGCAAATTAAAGCAAGCGAGCACGCTCCCGGCTTTCTCAGCTGGACTAGCTTGTTAGTGTTTGCCGATGACGTCGACGTGCATTGCTGTTCTAGTATTTTCCAAAAGCTTCGCCGATGATGCATGCAAGACAGCAGAGAGGACCCAGCCACCAGCACGGCGTCTCGAGTGCCCGGAGTCAACCATGCAGATTACCAGATTCGCCGCCGGTAATGCGCACGCATTTGCTCAGCTAATCAGCCGTTAAACAAAATGTTTTCACCGATCCGGGAGATCAAGCGAGGAGCGAGGACGGCGACCGGCCGCGATTGATAGCCTAATAATGCAGCAGGGGCGCGTGATGGATCGGATCAGCTTTGGTCGACGTCGCTACCGGCGCGATCGCAGTCGCAGGTGCAGGCCTGGGAGAGCCTTTTTCTGCCGCGGGAAATGGTGATGGCGACGGCCGGCGAGGGCGATGCGGTCTCTGTGCGGACAGCTTTCAGGCTCTCGCATCAGCTAGCCCGCCCCCATTAGCCCCCGTTCGGCTAATCCCCTTTTCCTACACCGGTGGCCCTCCTCGCCGAATCTCTCTCTCGATCACGCGCGAGAGATCTGCCGCAGCGCCGGCCGGCGTGCCAACACCTGGACCACGACCACGAGTGGCACTCAGGCTTCCGCGATCAGCTGGGCAAGCGAGCTGAGGTTGGTGAGGTGAGCGGGTGGGGCGAGTGGCTTGGGTTTCACACACTGGTTTTATTTTCTGCTACCCTGTGGGCGGCTGGGGATCGGGTTGGGGAAAGATGAGATCAGCCTAAGATCAGCATCGGCCGGCCGGCTCGATTGCTAATTTAATTATTGTGTACAAGCGAAGTCAATCTTGACTTGGATTGTTATCTTGTGCGTCCAGCTTTGTCCGGCATGCATGCGTGCTCTTAGCTGGCTTGTTCAATTTAGAACTAGATTTGTTTAGAGATGGTGACAACCAATGTCAAACCTAGCTGCTCGTACAGCCCGATCCATTGGGTTGGGCAATTTGTTATCGCTAGCTATGGCTGGGCATGCACCAGGGCTAGGAACCCTAGCTCCGTGCCAAGGCGAGTCCAGTCAGCCCGCAATATGCACCGCGTGCGCGCGTATGCAGGAGTAACAGTGTGCAGGCCACCGCGTGTGGTTTCTTTTCGCCTATCTGAATGAACCGGATATTCGCTCTGTAGCCTGTATCTGTTTGCTACTGTCGGAAAATACAGGTTCATGTTTTAGTTTCAAACTTCACTATTCACATACATGGTACAGCCTGCAATCTGAATTTACGCTTGAGATTGTTTTTCTTTGCCTTTAGTTGCAAGGAACCTCTGTTAGTAACAGATAGTCGAGCGCATGTCTTGAACAGATCGAGGCTGGAATAAAGAATTCGTCATCTTCTACGCAGGTCTGCACATAGTACATGCATGATCTCGTTTGCTCGTACGACAGCGAGCTTTCAGTCCCTGGCTGGCTGGCTGGCTGGCTAGCTTTGCGTCCGCCGCGCCGCCCAGGGAAACTTTTCAGTCCTCTGCGGCCGCGGGAAGTGACCACCGCCTCCTGGCGTGTGGCGGGGATGGCACCGGCCACCACCGTCTACCGTCTCCGCGCAATACGTGACCGCCCGCCTCCCGTGCACCGCCGCACCGGCCGCCCTAGCCCTGGTACATGCATGCTGCCGAGTCGCGGGCGCCGTCCCGAAGCAGAGCTCGGCGCCGCGTTGACGTCGAGAGAGGCAGAGGAGGTCTAAGGTGCGTTCGATTCCTAGAGTCTAAAGGTTAGAGGTGTCGCGTTAAAGAGAATCTTTTCATTTAGAAGTATTAAATAAAGTCTAATTATAAAACTAATTGCAGAATCTCAGGGCTAATTCACGAGACGAATCTAATAGGTATATTAGTCCATGATTAATTACTGTAGCATCACTGTGGCAAATTATGGATTAATTAGACTCATTAAATTTGTCTCGCGAATTAGCACCTATCTATGCAAAAAGTTTTATAAACAGATTTTATTTAATATTTCTAGATAGCAAGATTCTCTTTGATGTGATGAGTCTAAACTTTAGACGAGAGGAAACGAACGCAGCCTGAGGCCTCCAAGCGCCGAGCACACAGATGCCACTCTAGTGGGACCTGCGCGTTCTGGGTCACCGGTCGCGGCACGGTCGACCGCTGGGCGATGGGCGATGGTGCGTTTGGAGCGAGCGGTGGGAAGCACGGAGCCGTGGCCTCGCGACGATGTGACCCGACGGAAAATCCTCGGACTCGGCCGACGCGAGTCTCGCAATCTCACAAGTCAGCGACACCCAAGTCTACTACGGTACTAGACTACCGTTTCAAAAAAAAGTCTACTACTGCTCCTCGGCGGCGTTCGCATCGCAACTGCGCATGGGCGGTGCTACGTGAGTTGTTGGCAGATTTGTTACCCCAGCTCAAGATCACACCTTTTTTCTTTGCGTGGCCCAACCCAAGTCCTGCCGGTTCTGTGGCTCGGCCCAACATCTTCCCATTTCTTTGCGTGCCAGAATTCCCTTCGGGCCCACTCGACTGCGCTGCCCGCGTGACCGCGTCAAATGATGCGGCCGGCTTGACGGGAGCCACCGGGCTGGAGTAGTGATCGGTAAGTTGGGCTAGCCCAACCCTGGCTAGGAGAGTAGAGCAAAGCAGGCATATGCCAGCCATTTAGCCCAAAACCTAACCCAGCTAACGACTGCAAATGCCAACAATGTTGCATCCCTACGCGTGCAGTTGGTCCTCCTGTTCTCGCACAGTATGTTGCATCTTCTCCAGTTTTGCTGAGCATCATGTAAGAGACAAGCTGAAATACGTTGAGAAACAGATGCTAGAGCCTAGGCAATGAACGAGCAAGTTTCCCAAAAAAGAAAATAGATAAAAATGGACGGTCTCCGGCGCTCCTGGACGTACACGACGCGCCATCGAGCCGCCGCCATCAGCTCGGCCTTCAGCGTGCGGGCCGCGCGAGCCAAGGCGAGAACGGACAGGATAGGACGCGCTGGGGCGTGGCCGCCCGCGGGACGTTGGCCTTGCGCTCCCCCTCTTCCGTCGATCCGGTTGCCCCTTGCTGCTCCCAGCCCCCCACAATCCGGCGTCGCAGGGTCCGAAAATCGCGGGATCCCGACGGAAGATGGCTGCCTCCTGCTCCTTCCGCTCCGTCGTCCGTGCTCCTCCGCTGTCCCGGAGCCTCGGCAGGAGCGCGGTGCGCTGCCGCAGCGCCGCCACGCCGGGGGCCGGTGGTGCCGCCTCCACCTCCAAGGTAACCAACCCAGTGTACGTTCGCAGGCACCACGCTGCCCCCTCGCCTCTTGACACTTCGAAGATTCCTGATCATCCCCCCCCCCCCACCCCACCCTCTGCTGCGATGATTGGCGTCTCTTCACACGCTACCTCGAGCCATCAGCTGTGGGATGGGGTGTGTAGCTGAGACTATCTGTTCACCTGTTTATCTGGCGTTTGTTGCTTGCTTCGCGTGTGAAGCTTGTCCTCGAGGTGAAAGAACGGCTGGAGAGGGAGCACCCGGGCCTCCCCACGGGCAGGAACGGGAGGGACGATGATGACATGATCCTCTGGTTCTTGAAGGACCGCAAGTTCTCCGTCGACGAAGCTGTCTCCAAGCTCACCAAGGCCATTGTATCCTATGAATTATGTTCAGCAGAAACATTTATGGTTTTCTTTCATTACAATTCTCATCTTAGCTTTTCTCTGCGCTTGAAACTGTGTGTGCTAAATCCATTATCCATGATACTTGGTTCTGAAAGTGTGGTACAATTTTCTATAGATAATTCTTTTAAGCAGCAGCTTGTAACATATCACCAAAAGCAACTGATTAACTCAGAAGGCTTTCCCAAGCAACTTCTATAAGTTCATTGTGCAAACATTTTGCTATTTGTTACTTTTTGAGTCATTAGTGCATCTTGAGCTGTGCTGAGTTCCGACGGTCGATTCACTGAAAGTAAGTAGCATTAAGTTCTGGAGAAAATTGGGCTTAAGATTGGCACAGCTGAACTATAACTATTTATTCCCTTCTAGGGTTGATTATAGCATAGGAAAATGGAAAGCACTGGAATTGGCAAAGGATAGATATGAATGTCAAAGAAAAACAAAGAAATGAAAGAAGTAGGAAAATTATAGGAATGGCGTTTTTGGATAATTTTCAGAGATACACAGAAGTTTAAAGATTAGTATGTATGTTAGAATGATGGATAGATTACAATTTCCCAAGCCCAACTTATTTCTTTGGACTTAGCAGCTTCTTACACAAAGGATAGGAACTAGGCACAGTTGAACATACAATCTTCATCTCTTCTACTTATACAGACTTGTCAAATTTCCATACTCATGTTCCAATTTATTTGCTTGTTATCACTTATCTTTGTTACAGGGGTTTCCCATCCTTGACCTTTGAACCTGGATTTTGTTCCAAAATGTAATGTTGATCTGAAATGATACCCTTGACACCTCAAGATTTATGTTTTGCAATATCATGGAAAGCCTAGCAAACTCATTAAATTCCTGTCATGTGAAAATTTTATTTATGCATTTTATACCTTAAGCTTTCTTACATCTGCATTAGAAATGGCGTCAGGACTTTGGTGTATCAGAATTATCAGAAGAATCGGTGAAAGGCTTGTACCAAACTGGCAAGGCATATGTACATGATTCTTTGGACATTTATGGCAGACCTGTGCTAGTTGTAGTAGCAGCCAAACATTTTCCTTCGGTGCGCTTCTTTTGTTCTCAATCTTGATTTGGAAATGCTTAACAAGGATAGTGGCTAAATTGTTTCCAATTGTTAAAATAGCACAAAGAACAAAGGACAGCAGTATGATATGGCAAACTATCAGGATTTTTTCATATTGGCTCCAAAACCACTTGTCTTAGCTAGTTTTATTCTCAACAATATTCTGAATATGCTTCTGCAGACACAAGATCCAGTTGAAAACGAGAAGCTATGTGCCTATTTGGTCGAGAAAGCAATAAACAGACTTCCATCAGGAGCAGAGAATATACTTGGAATCTTTGATCTGCGAGGCTTCCGTGTTGAAAATGGTGATCTCCAGTTCTTAAAGTTTTTGGTAAGTTGATAGCTTATAGACTTAACTAAGCATCTCTGATTACCATTTTTGCTGTTTAGACTATGGAGGTATGCATGCTTACTTTGATTTCTGATGATATAAAAGGATGTCAAAAGTGGGCAGCGGTGCCGCATTAGTGATTCATGTAATGTATACATCTGTTGCAAGAAGTAATTTCTGATGAATAAAACGAGAAACTTTTCTGCATATAAGGCACATCAGCTCAGAAAGACATAAATGATGCTGGAGTAATTCAGAAATGGATTTTTTTTTCTGTATGCCCAGCTAATGTTAACATGTAAACATGATATTTTGTGCATGCATTGCAATTAACTCCATCCCATTCCCAGATTGACGTTTTCTACTATTACTATCCGAAGCGGCTTGGCCAAGTTCTTTTTGTAGATGCTCCATTTGTTTTCCAACCAATGTGGCAGGTTGTTAAACCTCTTTTGAAATCATATGCCTCACTGGTATGCTCTCCCCCTCCTCCCTCCTCAGAGCTTTTCATCAAATGATACAGGTAATCTTACCCTCTATTGCTATTATTGTCAGGTGAGATTTTGCGACTCTGAGACTGTGAGGAAAGAATACTTCACAGAAGAAACCGTGCCTCCTGATTTCCGCTGTTAGGTGTCTTGATTTCTTCAGTAGCAAATCACTATCCAGGAATGGCTCTGACCGGTTTTGGTTGCAGGTCAGTGCGGATTTTCCCTTGCCTGCATTTGTTCTGAATTGATGTTTCTCTTATCAGTTGAAAGCTTTAAGCACTGAACTGTGTGCAAAATATTTTTAGTGCTTTGAGTCTCCTAAAAAACTAAGTTGCAGAGATATTGTCGGTGGTTGCTCAGGTTTGGCCTTGTTTGCTTGTCGGAATGACACATGAAGCACCTCCATTCCTCCAATTAGGAAGTGTCAAGGGACGCCATCAGTTTTTCAGTCTCATCGCTTTGTGCCCAGGAAATAGAAGACGCAACTGAAGATTGTGAAGACAGAGCCCCACCTGGTGCCACGAGAATGTCTGGATGAAAGAATGAATCGAATCTCCAATGGGTGAAGAACGTTTTGCCAGCAGTTCAAGAAGGCTCTAGAGTAGAGGTCATGGTGAGAATCCAGAGCGCTGCATTGCTGTTTGCCTGCAGCTGTCCTTCTATGACATAAGTATATAAACACACTGTCTTGGGTACTTTTTTGGTAACAAATCTTAAAGCACGAGGATGGTTTTTGCCCGAGAATAAAACAAGGAAAACGAAGATAGCTTCAGAGGTCCTCCATTCTGAACATGCATTGTGTTGTTCTCGAGCACAGACGGCTCCATGCTTCGTCACTCTATTCTGTCATCCTTAGTTGATTCTGCTCTGAAGCCATCCTCCCCGTGTAGAATTCAGCAGGTCATATCATATAGTGACACAAAATCTCTTTTGCTATTGTAACATCAACTTTCACGAGGTCAAAGTAAATTATCTGTACAAGTTTAAGATAAGAAATGTCTGCTCTGCACGCCGGTAAATGATACTGCTGGTTGACCACAGCGTCAGATACCGTGTTCCCCCGACTCACTCATCATGAGCCCGAAGCAATGAGCGCTCGCGGTCGCGGTCGCGGGTGTTGGCATTCCCTCCTCTCCCGGCCGCCCCCCGCCTCCCTTCCAACAACAGCAAGTCAGCAGCCCATGCAGGCTGGGAGAAGCAGGCTTGGCAGAAAGCGGCAAGGCAGGTGCCGATCGGTGCGACGCGACCGTCGAGGTGTAATGTAACCCTGGAAAAAGGGTGCGGCAGCAGCACGCGCGCATACTGTGAGTTTCTGAGACGCGCACGCCCGACCGGCGCTCCAGCCCGGCAGTATTCGCAGGCGTAGCGTAAAGGCCCTCTTCCGTTGCACCCGCCTGCGACTGCGAGGACTGCAGGACCGGCGAGCGCCGGCTGTACTGCGAATACTGCCGGTCGATACGCGGCCGGCACCGCTGGCCGCTGCTAATGCAGACGAATGCCGTTCGGGCACAGCGTGGCTGAGATCCGAGGTACAGCGACACCAGTTCTTGGAGCGAAGATAAAATCCTGAGGCCCTCGCAGGACGAGACGATGCGCGCCAGGCTCAGATCATGCATTTTACACTCTGCTCCCGTCCCCGTCCCCGTCCCCGTCCCCGTCCCCGGCGGCGGCGGCGGCGTACGGTACGACGGGTGCTGCGTCGGTTTCTCGCCGTACACGTTTGTCTGCTGACATGCGTGCTACTCTGATCAGCAGGCTGGCACGACGATGGCATTGGCATCCATGCGTTAGGCTACGGGGCGCCCCGCCCCACGATAGCTGGAGCATAATAATTGTGCGGACGCCGCACTCCCTTAGCGCCCTCGCGCTAGCGCCAAGCACGTTTTACAGGGCCGGCCAACCACAACCAACCAAAGGGCAAAGGCGATGACACCGAGCCCGGCCGGCCGGCGGCCAGCGGAGACGTAGGGACGGCGAGGATACGATACGACGATCCCGTGCGGCCGTGCGCGGTGGACAAACGAGTGACTACGCGCACCAAGAATCCCGGGCTCCCGGCCCGCCGCTACCTTCTACTCTATATGCGTGGCCAACGAATCCTACTGCTACTGCGACGCACGGACGCATGCCGGTGGAGCTGTCCCTGCCGTGCCGGCTGGCCCGGGGGCCCCTTCCTTCCCGCGAGCCGCCTGGATCTATCGGCGCTAGCCCCCGTCCCCTCGCGGCGTCGCCCCAGATTCCCACGGCCCCGACGCCGCCATTGCCCACCAACCGCACCGACCGCACGGCCGATCGGCAACGAGAAAAGCCTATGCGCTATTTACGAGCCTGCCGCGCGCGGTCCATGATTGCTCGACCCGTCCGTCCGCACCTACGGCCCTACGCGTACAACCAGGACGTCCCGTCCCAATCCCAATCCAAGAGCTAAGGTAGCTAGAGTGAGCGAGCGATCTCACTGGCGTCCACCACGATCTGCCGGGCACAGGGTACTGGAGGGGACAACGAACGGACTCCATGCTCAGGCTCAGAGCTGCCGGTGATCAGCCCGCTGTGCGCTCTTCTGTTGACGCCCTTATGGTCCGCATGCAGGCGCTGTGCGTTTAGCTAGCCTCGGTTCGATCCAGCTCGATTCAACAAAAACACAGCTCTGATGTGCTAGTTAGTTATACGTCATGTTCTTGTTTTATATTCCTTTCGTATCAAAATATTTATATTTCCTCCATATCAAAATATTTATTATTATTAATTTTTTTTATAACTTTGATATTCATCTTATTCAAAAATTTATTACAAGCATACAAAAAGTTAAGTTTTTTGAATAAGATGAATGGTTAAAGTTATAAAAAAATTAATGACGATAAATATTTTTATACGGAGAGAGAGCAGTAGGAAAGGAAGATCTTTCCCCACTTCTCATACAGGGGTGTCGATGTGCTCGCACGCGGGACCATGTGAGCGGCAATATAATGCG
Organism: Panicum hallii; assembly: GCF_002211085.1. Classification (NCBI taxonomy): domain Eukaryota; kingdom Viridiplantae; phylum Streptophyta; class Magnoliopsida; order Poales; family Poaceae; genus Panicum; species Panicum hallii. The sequence goes on along the minus strand of NC_038043.1, from coordinate 42,994,216 downwards.
GAACAGGAGGAGGATTGAGGGAGGCAGGCAGGCCGCGGCTGGGCGATACCACATTATTACTCGTCCATCGCGGCAGCATCTTCTTTCCGGTGTGTGTGTGCGCCTCTCTGGTCCCGTCGTCGAGGCTACCCGATCACCCACCCCTTCAATCATCCGAGACCGCCCACCCCCCACCACATGATGATTACTACGACACTACTACTCGCTCCTGGCTACATAGTAAGAACCAGAGCATGGGCCGCGCGCGAGCGTGTTTAGGCTGTACAGTGTGCGCGTGTCTTCTTCTGTTTGTCAACAGTGTTTTGACAACACCAGAGATTAGCCGATTGGTTTAACACTAGCTATGCAATGAATCTTGCCGTAAAACCAGTATCAGTGGAAGTTTTATAAGAGTTTTATGAGCATTAAATATCAGCAAATTTATTGATATGATATGATCATTTATACGATACGAGGAGGGAGAGTTTCATGAGATGAAGGAAGAATTTCATCCCCATGACATTTGTCCAGCTCGGTTACCAAGTTCTCAGTTTTGGTAGTTATACAATAAAACTATACACTAAGACTGGCCTTAGAGCAAGTGTTATAGCAGGCTAGTAGGCTCAATAATGATGTGGAGGAGAGAGGAGAGGAAAGAGAGAAGAAGTGGACCGTAAGCTTGCAACCGGCTTTAACATAAAATTAAGGAACTTTGTGAGATAGTTTGTGAGATAGATAAGTAGGTTGTATATTAATGGTGAAGAGCTAAATATTTTTACGATAGTTATGAGTGGGCTAAGAGATTGGCTGCAAAGATATTTACGTGTGGCAGCCAGTTGTATGGTTAACCTTGCTTAACGACGGAGTTCTGCGTCGTGGAGAGATAGCTGGACAAAACATCATGCTCTAAAGCCACATCGCATCAAGTTATAAAAAAAAAAGTAACCCTATTTTTCCCCTTTTAACAAACCGAGACACTGTCCAAGCGACCAGCAGGATCATGACTAAAATGGAGTGAGGAATGTGAATGAGCATGGACCGACTCATTTCCCAAATCAAACACCTCTCAAGTCGTCTCCACGGCAAAACTGGAAACCCTATGATACACTCAAGTTGTCCGTTTGGATTACAATTGTTTCCAAAACCCCTCAAGGCTAGAAAGGTGTGCAAAGTTATGATTCTTCAACTTGGTGCAAGGTGCCACGAATGATTAGACCTGATGCAAAGTGACCGTATGACTCCCAAAGCATCATGTTCTGTGAAATCTGCCCTTAACCCTTGTTAGGGTAAGCTGCAGCTGCCGTCATGATAGCGGTATGAGGCTTCAACTAACCTTAAAATGCCCAACGCCGCACATGAAGAAAGCTGATGAAGCAGGTGACCGTTTTCAGGTCGGCAAAGACGAAATGATGAATGAGCCAGCATTAAAATACGAAAACTTCTACGACCTCTTTCTGGTTCTTCTAAAACTCCCCACTACCCTATCACACACCCCAACACGAGAACATGTGCACACATCTAAAAGAGCAACGCTGACCGCTAGATGTATGACTAGACTACTTAACCTATTCCCATTTACAAAAGCGAAAGAAGAACAATCGAAGCGATTAACAAAAGGGAAAAAAAAGCAATTCGGAGAACAACATCTCAAAGCCAGCTCCTGTCCGTCGCCTGAATTCGAATCGATCCATCCGAGCACGTGGTCACCATCAGCAGGCACGAGAAAAGGTGCGACGAGCAAGCGAGCAGCCGATAAACAAAGTGCTTAGGCTAGCCCATCTTCTAATCACTCCGCTCTGCAGGCGCTGCAAAGATTCCCGGTCTCCGACGCATGCAGTGGAATGCAGTGCGGAGGGCAGCAAAGTCTCCTCCTCATCACTCTCCTGGCCTCTTCTTCCCTGCTGCAAGAAAAAAAAAACAGGTTCAGAGAGAATTTTTTACTGTCTGGCCCATCATCAGAGCAGTAGTACAGTTCAGCAGGAGGTAGAATAATCGAGGCATAAACTATGCCATGGGTTCGAGAGCTGGCTTGCAGGAAAAAGGAACAGGGATACTGACAGTGGATTAGTCGTAACTTGTCTTACAAGCTCCAAAGCGAGGGTAATGATGTCCTGTCTCCAGCTTTTGGGTAGGGACGACAACAATGGCTTGGCCTAAACTGTTGGGGATCGAGCTTTGCTTTGCCACAAAGCAACAAAGCTGCTGTTAATGGCCATGGCAACCCCCAAGGTCGAGGTGAAGCGAGGCGCTGACCGATGCTGCCGAGGAGGAGATGATGAAGAATAGAGAGAGCTTCTTGACCTTCTTGCAAGCCGGTTTCCAAGGTGGGAAATGGCTGATGTTGCAGTTCAGGACGGTTCCAAAGCTAAACTCCCCTTGTGGTTGTTGTACTTGCTGGTAGTGGTAGAGTGGTCAAGAATTAAACAAACTGAGGAAATGTGTTTGGAAAGTTTGTGGAAACGTGTTTGCAAGGGACAAATGGAAATTTCCGTCGCTGATTAGACCGCTTGTTTACTAGTAGCCTTTTGTGAGATAATGAGACAACGGTTCAGTCAGTGACTGTAATGGCAGACAAAATGCTAGATCAGTGTTGATATGGTAGTTGAGCGATCAACTGAAGATGCAACGACATGCTCGAATGCGGTCATTGCTCAAAGTTACTAGCGTTGTGCAGCTGTTAAGGGACGGCATCATCAGGGCAATGGCTAGTTTTTTACCTGTGTTTTTAGTTCCGGTGGGGGCTTGGCATGATCTCCTAGAACGGCAGGCTCTTGGAGGTTGAGGACGCCGTGAGGGCCTTGAGGCTCTCGGCCGACGCCGGCGCGAGGTCCTGCGGCAGCCGCGCGCGGCGCACGATTCGGCGCATATTGCTCTGTAGGCTCTGCTGCACCAGCTGCCTCACGGCGCGCTTCTCCGCGCTCATGCACGCGTCCGCGGGCTCCCCGTCCACCGCCTCCTCCCCGCGGCACCCGCGCTCCTGCGGCGCCGACACCGTCGCCACGACGCCCGAGGCGTCGTCGGCCACCTGCTTGCCCTTGTCGGCGCGGAGGATCTCCAGGATCCTGGACGCGCGCTTCTGCGCCAGCGCCGTGCCCACGAGCGTGAGCTCCAGGAGCGCGGACGTGGCGCCGGCCTCGGCCATGGCCGCGCGGTCGCCGTAGCTCCGGTGCGCCAGGACCATCAGCACGTAGGCCGCCTTCTCCTGGCACCCGGGCTCGTCGGCCCAGTTGAGCACGTCGACGAGGGACGGCACCGCGTCGGGGGCGCGGCTCACCGCGCGGCGGCCCTCGGGGCAGGCCGCCACGATGTTGCAGAGCGCGGCGAGCGCGCGATCCGTGATGGGCGCGTCCCCGATGGACGCCACTAGCGCCGGCGCGAGCCCGGCCGCCAGCAGGTGCGGCGCGTTGGCGGGCGCGATGGAGAGGTTCAGGAGCGCGCGCAGCGCGTCGTGGCGCGCCTGCTCGGTGGAGCACGCGCCCTGGAACGCGCGCACGAGGAACGGCGCGGCGCCGGACGCGCCGATGACGGGCTTGTTGGCGTCGAGCGCGCTGAGGCAGAGGAAGTTGGCGACGACGGCCTCCGTGAGCGCGGCGGACGCGCCGGCCTCCGCAATGCGGAGCACCTTGTGCACGGCGCCGGCCTGCACGATCGCCGCCTTGTTCCTGAAAATCATAGCGAGCAACTCAACGAATCAGAAACCAACCAAACACCCAGATGGCCAGATCTGACCACGAAGCAGAGGAACAGAGTAGCACGAGAAGGAAAACGCGAGAGGCTCACGTGTCATTGCCGATCCCCAAGTTGAGCAGCGCGTAGAGCGCGGCGGCCGTGACTTCCTCCCCGCCGTCGCCGCCCTCGTCCAGCATCGCGACGAGCGGCGGGATGGCGCCGAGCATCGCGAGCATCTCCCTCGCGGCGGCGTCGTCCTTGGCCTTCCTCCGCACGGCCGCCGCCGCCTCGACGCGGGACATGCACGCCTCGCCCCCGGCGGCCTGGAGCGCCCCCACGACGCCCTTGAGCTCCTCGAGCGCCTCCACCTTCCTGGCCGCCGCGTCGGCCTCGTCGTCTTCGCCGCCGCACTCGGAGGGCTCCTCCGCCCTGAGCAGCTCCGCGAGCCTGTCCGAGCGCGGGCGCGGCCTCGGCATCCGCTGCGGCGACCGGTACGGCGTCCGCCCGCGGCAGGAGCCGCCCCCATCCCTGCCGCCGCCTCCGCCGCACGTGAGGACCTCCAGCACCTTCCTACGCAGCGCGGCGGCCGAGAAGATCGGCCAGAGCCGGAACCCGCCGGCGTCGGCGTGCGCGCACCTCGCCACCATCGATCGCGTCACGTTCCTGCCGCGGCGCGAGCGAGCTCCGTCCGCAAGTCACATTGGCCGGCCGGCTGGTCGGAGGCGGGCGGGCGAGACACCTGGCTGCGCTCGGCCGCTCGCGACTGGCGTCCGGAGGAAGCCGTGGCGCGGCGGGGTGAGCTGGGGGTTTATACGCGTGGAGGGGTGACCGAAGGGGCCGTGTGGTCAGCGGGGTGGGGTGATTTTTTCTTTAGAGGAATAGAATAAAGGCTAATAAATGGTGTGAGATTTGAGCCGAGGACCTCGAGCTATTGTTAATGGCGTGCTTTACTGGATTGGCTTGTTTGTGGTTGTGGGCATACGGCGGCACAGTGTGCTACCAGTGAGGCAGGCCTAATTACAGTTGGATCTTCCAGGGGAAGGAAGACGATGAGGAGCCTGATAAAGAATTGTTGGCAGCGCTGTCAACTTGGCTGCAACCAGGTCGGCGAGTGACCCTTAGTTAAGTAAGACCTTGCACGCGACGCTCCAACTTGAACTTGATGGTTTGGCCGGTCGCTGGTTTGGCAGGGCAGCTTGCACCCCATGTGTCCACGCATCGCACTGTCAAATTAGCGAAGGCTAGTTTCCCCGACGATCTAATCCACCGCCGATGCCCCGTCCCTGCACGTCGCAGCCGAAATCACGGGCATCCAAAGGGGGGCTCGTCAGTCGTCATGCTTGCTGCGTGTTCCTGATTTCCTCGTACCAACTGGCCCGCCGCGAGACGCGCTCTTGAGCTTTAGCCCGAACATCCCGGCGCGGCACGGCATGGCGAGCGCGGGAGGCATGCGCCGTGTGTTGACGACCGCTCACGGAAGAGATGGACCTCACGAAGTCACGAGCCGCGCATACGCTCGTGCCGGGCGCCGGCCGTCCATGGTTCGCCAGCCCCAGCCTGATCTCCATTGATGGAGAGCGCAGAAGCTCGCGGTAAGTAATAAGGAGGCATGGCGGCCACGGCTCACGGTTTCGACTTTCAAGCGTACACAGTGTCACTTTTGACTGCAGGCTCATGGAGCACAAGCACTACGAGTCTACGACCACTGCAGCATTATTCATCTGCTGTGACCATGAGGTAGCAGGGATTTTTTTTTCAAAAATAAGTAGCAGGGATTATAAATAGGTCAGCGCAAGGAGCAGGCGAGCGGCACAACCATGGGAAGCAGCAGCATGCCGATCTGGCGCTATGAACGGCATGCGCTCGCCACCGACGCAAGTCACCTCCGGTCAATGCGCGCGCATCAAAACCAGCTGCATCCAGGAACGGCATCGGCAACGCAGCCGCATCGGATTGTGGAACAGCTCGAGCGGTGGCACTGGCAGTCGTACTGCCGTCCAGGTCGCCAGGAGGACCTGTGTCTGCAGTTCTGCACTGGCCGGTACCGGCTCATCCAGCGCCGATCGTGTCGTACGGCTGATCAGCTTTTTCACTCCGGGCGGCAGCAGGCAGCGCCCAGTAGCCAGCCAGCCATCCGGAGTACGAGATCGCGCAGCTGGTTGCGGGGGCGATCGTCGAGTGAGACGACGGCCGTACGGCCCCGCGTCCGCCACCGCCACCGACGCTCGCAGCATTTAAGGCGGCAGCGGTCGCCGGTCGGTGGCGACGAGCCGAGCGGCACGAGGCTGGCGCGACGTGAGCGATACCATCTCCCGCGTGCGGCGACGAGGCCAGCCAGAAAGATACCGGCGCACAGGACTCCTGCGTCGCGTAGGGCTTGTCAGGATGAGGATTCCTGTCCCAAATCCTTGGAGATCCGGACGATAGAACGCATGAGCATGGGCGCATGGCTGCTGCACCCCTGCCTTCCACGGCGACGTCCACCGGTTCGCCGTCGCCGTCGCCGTCAGGCCGGGCACCGCGGCCGGGAGAGCACAGCAGGCGCGGGCGCGGGGTGAACCGTGAACGTGGCGGCGGTCGTCCACACTTCACAGGAGCCGGAGGCCGCCGGAGCGGGGGCGGGTATTGAATTGGTCGGCGTACGTGATGGGTGGCGGCTTTAAATTGGCTGGTGGGTGCACAGGAGCGGAGCGGAGCGGCGCAGCGACGCCACGGGGCCGTGCGATCGAGACCACCCGGAAGGAGCCGCACGAGAGCGACGCGTACGGCCTGTCGGGGGCAGGGATGAAAACGGTGTCAAAGGATCGATCAGACCATCAGAGAAACGTGATAGATCTCTCAGGATCCCCTAACCGTCAATTAGCTCGGTAATTAACTAACTAAACAACAATGTTTGACTGATCTAGATAGAAATCGAGAGAGAGAGAGAATGACGTACCCCCAGTGGACGAACCGGCTTCGCTGGTGTTGGCCATGGGGTTGAGGAAGTCGTGCCGGAGTCGTGGACGAGGATGAGCGAGCGGAGGCGATGCCGTGCAGCGGCGGCGGCACTTGGTGCAGTGGCGGCGACGTGGATGCAGAGGCGGCGGCGGTGCTCGGCGTAGAGGCGACGGTGGCACTTCCCGTCGCTTCAGCACCTCCCCTTGGATCGGGTCGCTAGGATTTTAGGTGGGGATTAGGCACGGCGACGAACTTCGTGTGTCGTGCCCCGGCCCCCACCTCTCTATTTATTTTGGCGCTGCGCGACGGGGGCCCACCCGCCATTGGGTTGGCGGAGCGTCCCCGATCAGGGCGCGTAACAGACTCCGGATCGGTCGTTAGACCGATCCGGAGTTTGAGATCAAACTAACATTCTCCCCTTTGATCTCAACTTACTCACTCACTTCTTACGTCCGATTTCATTCAGATCAGTGCATCGAGCATGCCTCGTCTCAACAGTTATTACCGCTGGATTAACAGCCACAACACACTTTTCTGTTTGAAATAGAACCGTACTTTTGGGCCCTTACTGTCCAGGAATCATAGGCTTTCCCGTAAACCCATGCCGGCTAAGTGTTCTCTGAACACATTGGGTGGTAAGCCTTTTGTGAGCGGATCCGCTAACATTTTCTTTGTGCTCAAATACTCAAGACTGATTGTATGATCCTGGATTTGCTCTTTAACAACATAAAACTTTATGTCGATGTGTTTGGCAGCTCCACTCGACTTGTTGTTATGAGCATAAAATACTGCAGGCTCATTGTCGCAGTACATCTTTAGTGGTTTTTCTATGCTGTCAACCACTCTTAGTCCGGGTATAAATTTCTTTAGCCATTTAACCTGCCTCGATGCCTCGTAACAAGCTATAAATTCTGCATACATCGTAGATGATGCAGTTACTGTCTGTTTGGAGCTTTTCCACGATATAGCTCCACCTGCGAGAGTAAACACATAGCCTGACGTGGATTTTCTATCATCCTTATCTCCCGCAAAGTCTGAGTCTGAATATCCCTCTATCACTAGAGATTCAGATCTCCTGTATGTTAGCATGAGGTCTTTCGTTCCTTGCACATAACGCAAGGCTTTCTTAACAATTTTCCAGTGTTCTATCCCTGAATTGCTTTGGAATCTGCCAAGTATCCCGGTGACAAAAGCTAAGTCAGGGCGCGTACATACTTGAGCATACTGTAGGCTTCCGACAGCTGAAACATATGGTACCGCTTTCATCTGATCGATTTCGTACTGATTTCTGAGACACTGAAATTTCCCATAACAATCGCCCTTGACTATAGGAGCAGGTGTTGGCTTACTCGCATGCATACCGTACTTCTTTAGTACCTTTTCTAGGTATGCTTTCTGCGATAATCCTAAAATCCCCTTGTTTCTGTCTCGGTGAATCTCAATTCCTAAAACGAATGAGGCTTCACCTAAATCTTTCATATCGAACTTTGAGCACAAAAATTTCTTTGTCTCTAATAGCAGATCAATATCGCTGCTAGCAAGCAGGATATCATCCACATATAAAATGAGGAAAACAAATTTTCCATTCTTAAATTTCGCATAAATGCAGTTGTCCTCCTCATTTTCTTTGAAACCAAATTTTCTTACGGTTTCATCGAATTTTAAATACCACTGTCTGGAGGCTTGCTTTAATCCATAAATGGATTTCTTTAGACGACATCCCATCTTTTCTTTTCCTTCCACGACAAAACCTTTCGGCTGTGCCATGTAAACGTTCTCATAAAGATCCCCGTTGAGGAACGCCGTCTTTACATCCATCTGATGTAATTCTAAATTATAATGTGCCACTAACGCCATTATAATCCTGAAGGAATCCTTGCATGAAACAGGCGAAAATGTTTCATTATAATCTATCCCTTCTCTTTGCGTGAAACCTTTCGCCACAAGTCGCGCTTTATATCTTTCTATATTCCCTTTGGAGTCACATTTTGTCTTGTAGACCCATTTGCAGCCTACTGTTTTGGCTCGTTTAGGAATTTCTTCTAGATCCCAAACATCGTGGGTACTCATCGATTTCATTTCGTCTTTCATGGCTTCCAACCACTCAGACGAATGAACGCTTCTCATGGCTTCTTCAAACGAAGTGGGGTTACCCTCCATCTGTATTTCCTCGCTATTATAGATTTGATAATCACTCGAAATAGCGGGCTTTCTTATTCTTTGAGATCTTCTCGGTGCCTCAGCTATCGGCACTTCTTCCACTTGGGGCTGCTGCTGCTCCCCTGATGCGCGGCTATCGGTTTTGTCGGATCCTGAAGGACAGGTTCCTGGTTCTGACTCGTCGCCGCAGCTGGAGAACTAGCAGCAGGTGCTGGCACCGTAGGTGACGCAGCAACTGGTGAAAAATTAGCAGCAGCAACAGGCAACACGAAAAATGGATCTTGGATCATCGGAGTAGGTACGAAAACCCGCTTCTCCTCAAGATCAATCTTCCGAGCTACCGTGCTCCCCCTCATCATCTGATCCTCCAAAAAGACAGCGTGTCTCGTTTCTACGAACTTTGTATATCCGTTAGGACAGTAGAAACGATAACCTTTCGACTTTTCTGGATAGCCAATAAAATGGCAACTTACTGTCTTAGGGTCTAACTTTCCGATATTTGGATTAAATACTTTCGCCTCAGCTGGACAGCCCCACACGTGTAAATAGTTCAGTGTAGGTTTTCTCCCTGTCCATAACTCGTACGGTGTTTTAGGCACCGACTTACTCGGTACGCGATTAAGAATATGAATAGCGGTTTTTAACGCCTCCATTCACAAATTAATCGGTAACGTAGAGTAGCTTAGCATACTTCTCACCATATCCATTAGGGTACGGTTACGTCTTTCAGCGACTCCATTTTGCTGAGGCTCGCCCGGTGTAGAGTACTGGGCTACTATTCCATTTTCCTGTAGAAACCTTGCAAAAGGTCCAGAAACTTGGCCATACGGGGTGTGACGACCGTAGTACTCACCTCCACGGTCAGATCTTACTATTTTTATTTTAAGATTTTGCTGATTCTCTACTTCAGCCTTAAAAATCTTAAATTTATCTAACGCTTCCGATCTTTCTTTGATTGGATAAATATATCCATAACGCGAATAGTCATCCGTAAACGTTATGAACGAATCATAACCATCCACGGACTTTATGGGAAATGGACCACAGATATCTGTGTGCACTATCTCCAAAACCCCTGAACTGCGTTTAGCTCCTTTCTTTATTTTCTTAACGTACTTTCCTTTAACGCAATCGATGCAATATTCTTCATTTGAAAAATCTAACGGATGGAGAATATTTTCTTTAATTAATCTCTCAATTCTCCCCCTCGAAATATGGCCTAAACGACAGTGCCATAATTTCGCTGAATTTTCGTTGTCGCATCGTTTGCGCTTATGACTTGCGTCGTTAGACGTGCGTTCAATACTTGTGGTATTGCTTACAGAATTTACAGTCTCATGCATAGGCAACATATAAAGTTTGTCTTGTCGGATGGCAAGACCAACACACTGACTTTCAAATAAAATCTCACATTGTTCTTTGCCAAAATGACACTTATAACCATCATCTGCCAAACATGATACTGAAATTAAATTCCTAGACAAAGAGGGTACATAAAGAACATTATGTAACTGGAGTTTAAAGCCGTTCTCTAATTCTAACGTGAGTTGACAAACTGCTTCAACGTCGGCTCTAACTCCATTGGCGACTTTCAGCCATCTATCCCCTCTTTGTAGCATCGCCTTTGTACTTATACCCTGCAAAGAATTAGCAACATGAACAGTTGCACCTGAGTCAATCCACCAAGTAGATTTAGAATAACTTACGTACAGGGTCTCATCGATAAATGTGATAACATCCTCACCTTTCTTAATTAAATGCCGTAGAAAATCTGGGCAATCTTTCTTGTAATGTCCCGTCTTGTGACACCACATGCATTGATCTTTTTCAATATATGGTTGATCTTTCTTTCCACTCTTGCCTGGGTGAGTCGAAGAAGAAGAAGAAGTGGAACCTCGTTTGAACTGAGGTTTCCCTTGTGGCCTCGTATATTTATCTGAAGAGTTATTTCTTTTATTATGCCTAACATAGTTGAGCGTGTCACTATGCGAGGCTTTGAGTCTTTCCTCTTCTTGCACACACATCGCAATGAGCTTCTCTAAGTCCCATGTGTCTGGGCTGATGTTGTAGTTAACAACAAAAGTCTCAAACTCTTTCGGCAGAGAAGCCAGAACTAAATGGACAACAAAAGCATGAGGAAGCTCCATGTCCATAAGTTTTAGCTTAGATGCCATATTGCTCATTTTCAGTATGTGCTCTCTCACACCACCGCCAGTGTACTTATCATTAACTAACCTCTGAATCAGAGTCTGAGCATAAGCTTTTGAAGAGCCAACAAATTGACTCTCCACTTTCTTTAAGTACTCAACTGCGGTGGGGCAATCTGGGATTGCTCCCCTGATACTGTCTATGATGGAACTTTTGATAACCATCAAACACTTTCTGTTGGAAGAGATCCATTTTGCTTTCTCAAGATCAAATTTCATTTGAACACTTGCATGTTCTCTCTGACGAGCCTGCCAAGCGGCAGTCGTCTCTTCCGGGTCCCTCACCAGTTCCGCAGGACAAACGGGAAACGGTGAGGTGATGGCGAAATCGATTTCTGACAATGCGAGAGCCACTTCTAGCTTCTGTGCCCACATCCCGTAGTTGGAACCATCCAACGGCGGTATAGCATTAATGAAGGTCATGGCATTAGATCCTGAAATTTAAATCAAGAAGGGTGAGAACTGCTTTTTATGAAATAATAATTGCATATCTCAATTTTAACGTTGGTCAATATTAAGATATTCAATTAACTAGCTGCATTAATTCTAAAACACCGTTGGGCAGAATTAGAGCAAATGCATGGAAAACTTACTTAAAAGATTATAATACTGCTATTATCAACGTTGGTCAGAAAATAACAATATTATAACTATAGAAAACTGAAAACTGACTTGAAAATTGTAATATTGCTATTATCAACGTTGGTCAGAAAATAACAATATTATAACTGAAGAAAAAAAATCTGAAAACTGACTCCTTTAATTATAATATCTCGTTGGGTCTAAAATAATTAAAGGATATAACTTAATTAAATTGGCAGCGGAAAAAAAAAATAAATAGTTCTAACTTTCAGAAACATTCTTACTTCTTTCTCTCTATAGAAATTATCACGTTGGTGAAATTAAAATAGAGATTAAATCATGCATTAAGTGATTAAAAAACGTTTCTGAGAAAATAACGAAAAGTCTTACTGTGCAACTGACCCAATACGCCAAAATTGGGCCCAAAACGGCCCATCGCGGCCCGGCCCAGCAAGGCCAACGCGCGCTCGCGGGCGCTTCCCCGCGCACCAGGCCGCAACCTGGGCCTGGGCCGGGAAAGCGGCTTCCCGCCTGGGCCGAAAGTGGCCCGCGCGCCCGTCCTCCCTCTGCAGCCGTCGGATCAAATCCGACGGCCGTCCGGCCGTCGCGGCCCGATCAAAACCGTCGCGCGGCTCCTCTCCCCTCAAACCCTAGCTCATTTCTGCCTCCTCCCTCGCCCGCGCCTCCCCGGCCACTCCCCTTTCCTCTTCCTCGCGACGGCGACCGAGGCGACGGCGCCGCCGCGGGCCTCCTCGCCGGCGAGCGCGCTCGCCTGTGTGTGAGCGCGCCGCCGTCGAGTGGGCCCTAGGTGGTCAGCTCGCCCGCGCGCTAGGCACGGTGAAGGACAGGAGCTCGAGAAGCTCGGGATGGTGCGGCTCGGGTTGAATCCCGGAGCTGCAGTGGAGGCGGCGGCTCTTGCCCGTGGAGTAGGAGCTCCCGGTGGCGAGGTAGGTACCCTCCTCCTTCTTTCTTGCTTGATTGGGGATAAGGCTAGGGTTAGGGTTAGCACGGGGTTAGGGTTTTTGGGCTCGGGGTGCAAGGGATCTTTCACCCGAGGGGTTTGGATCTTGCTTTTGTTGTTGTTCCCTTGCAATTTCTCTCGGATTAATTCAAATCCTCTCCTTCTAATTGCTTTTCTTACTGACCCGAGGCTAACTACGATTAGATAGGCTAAACTGATACCATTGATAGATCTCTCAGGATCCCCTAACCGTCAATTAGCTCGGTAATTAACTAACTAGACAACAATGTTTGACTGATCTAGATAGAAATCGAGAGAGAGAGAGAGAATGCCGTACCCCCAGTGGACGAACCGGCTTCGCTGGTGTTGGCCATGGGGTTGAGGAAGTCGTGCCGGAGTCGTGGAAGAGGATGAGCGAGCGGAGGCGATGCCGTGCAGCGGCGGCGGCACTTGGTGCAGTGGCGGCGACGTGGATGCAGAGGCGGCGGCGGTGCTCGGCGTAGAGGCGACGGTGGCACTTCCCGTCGCTTCAGCACCTCCCCTTGGATCGGGTCGCTAGGGTTTTAGGTGGGGATTAGGCACGGCGACGAACTTCGTGTGTCGTGCCCCGGCCCCCACCTCTCTATTTATTTTGGCGCTGCGCGACGGGGGCCCACCCGCCATTGGGTTGGCGGTGCGCCCCCGATCGGGGCGCGTAACAGACTCCGGATAGACCGATCCGGAGTTTGAGATCAAACTAACAAAACGGTCTAAGACTGACTTCAACGGGCCTCATGCAAATGCATTTGCAAAAGACACTGTGCGTACCGTATACAGTGAATGCATGCGGCATGCAAAAATGAGGAGCTCCAACGGGGGACATGCATCGGGCTCCGTCAGTTGACTCCCGCGTAAACAAAAAATCACCCTGGTCGATTGGCGGGAAGTGAGCCAAGTAAATATATAGAATGGCGGGAAACTTGGCCCGGCGCTCGGGCACTGTCCAGTATCCACTGCTCCACGCTTCGACCCGTGTGTACGAGTTGCAGCATCCCCGTCCCCTCTCCGGCCAGATGCGACAATGAAAGCGGGCTCCGGCGAACTTCTCGTGGTCCCAACAAGTCATTAGCTCCGGCGACGATACAACGTAGCGTGCAGGTTAGTCCCATGGACTCCCACCATCAGGTTATCCCGGCAATAGATTATTACTTTAAGCATAGGATCAAACAAATGTTTAATACTCAGGTTATCTCAGTGATGGCCTCGAGGTACATTCGTCTGTCGTGTTATGGAAGTAATGTTGATCCGAGGGATGATGACGATGAGATCTCTGCGGCCGTTGCTCTATCGCTGGTTCCACGAAAGCGCAAGTGGGGAGGCTCTGTTCCGGGCCACAGGGTATATAAACGTGATAGAGCTGGGGCAGACAAAATATTAATGGCTGATTACTTCGTTCCACGCCCTTTGTACAACGAGGATCACTTTAGGAGAAGGTAATTTCTAAATTTTTATTGGGTTTGTCATTAATTGTTTATTCTCACAATATGTCAGAATGTAGGTTTCGGATGAAGCAAGATTTGTTTCTTGAAGTTGTTAATCGTATTGCTGCTGCCAATCCGTACTTTCAAAAGAAACCTGATTGTGTTGGTGTGGAAGGTTTCACTCCTATCCACAAGTGCACGGTGGCCATCAAGATGCTAGCAAATGGAGGTCCAGCTGATTGTTTAGACGATCATTTGAAAATGGGTGAAAGCACTGTCCTAGAAACCGTGAAGAAGTTTGTTGAAACTGTCATTGAAGTGTTTGGAGATGAGTGGCTCTGACCTCCAACAGATGAGGAAGTGCAGCACATTCTTCAGGTGAATGCAGCTCGAGGATTTCCAGGGATGTTGGGTAGTATAGATTGTATGCATTGGGAGTGGGCTAATTGTCCAACATCTCATCATGGCATGTACAAGGGGCACAAAGGAAAACCAACTGTTATATTAGAAGCTGCGGCAACAGAAGATCTCCGAATCTGGCATGCTTTCTTCGGAATGCCTGGTTCGCATAATGATATCAACGTGCTGCAACGGTCACCTGTGTTTGATGATTTGGCTAACGGAAGAGCTCCTGAAGTGGAGTTCGATGTCAACGGCAACACTTACAGTTTAGGATACTATCTAGCAGATGGAATATATCCAGATTGGGCTACCTTGGTTAAGTCTTTTGGTGCTCCAGTAAACAACAAACACATGACCTTTTCAGAAAGACAGGAATCCTGCAGGAAAGATGTTGAGCGCGCCTTTGGTGTCCTCCAAGCAAGATGGAAGATAATTCGTTATGCTGCAAGGTTGTGGAGTCAACTTGATCTAAATGCTATCATGAAGGCTTGCATAATTTTGCACAACATGATTCTTGCTGATGAAAGAAACTCAAACTTGCCTCACATTGCCAATGAGGACTGGCCTGGACCAAGAGATCCACCAGTTAACAATGTAGCCGAGATGATGGATGCTTACACATACATTAAAAACAAAGATACTTGTTTCCAGCTTCGAGATGACCTTGTGGAGCACATCTGGCAGATGAAGGGAACGGCCGGATGGGATGACTGATCACATCTGGGAGCTTTAATTGAATGGCACCATCATTGTATTTTGTGACTGGTAGCCTGAATGACATTGCCCATGTATTTTGTGACTGACAGCTTGTATTTTGTAGATTCTAAGACTAGTATTTGGTGAACTGGTAGCAATAGATTCTAAGACTAGTAGCCTGAATGACCATGCTATTGTATTTTGTGATTGCTATTGTAATAGCCTCAATGTCAAAAATATTTCTATTATAGACCATACTTGAACAAACAGATTTTTTCGCAGCAGTTAGAAGAATCCATACAACACAACATAAAAGTTTCAGGGTACATGACATACAAATTAAACTAATGAATTCGAAATTAAGTAGTACATAAGTGCAGAGTAATGGAAAACACAATTGTTCAAGTAGGCAACATGTTGCCGTCAAGCATTATTGCTGCTGGAAGATTTAAATCCGCGACGTTCCATAATTTCTCGCTGCATGCCGATGTAATAATCCTTGAGATGTGGTGCGACTTTTTCCAGATCAACTGCCATGATGCCTGCTTCAGCTGTGAGCAGTTGAGCCTCGTTTTGCTTGGCCAACAGCTCGTGTTCCTGCTTCCGAAGCAACAAAATGCTCCTCTCTTGCTTGTTTTTTCAACTCTATGGCATCCTTCTGGAGTTTGACCACCTCTCTTTGTAGGTTCAACTTCTCATCTTTCCTGTTTAAAATCTGTTGTAGTTGTTCCTCTTCTTTGAGCTGGTTCTTCTCTCTGCTGTCATGTATGCGCTGCAGGACTTCAAATGCAGTGCTGGAAGATGATTCAGATTCCCTTCTATTTCTACGTTTGGCAGAATTTCGACCCTCTGGCCTATCATGCACATTGTTTTCAGATGGAAGTTGGCCCTCGCAACCTGGTCCATCGACATTGTCTTCATTGGTTTTCCCTCCACTGTTGTTGAGCTCCAGTAGCTTGTTGTTCCATTTTGCTTGGTCCCTCAAAATTTTCCAACAGTGAAGGAACTGGAATGGTTCCTCTTTTTCGTACATGTTGATTTCATCCTCAATCTAAAGATACGTTGAAGGTTCAAAATTTTAACAGGTCACAAAAATATAAAGAATTTGTTGGAAAATCATTTACATTTAGAAAAGGTTCACATACCCTGTCTGCTTCGTTCTTACCACTCTCATGCCTCCGATCAATAATAGACTTTATGCCACAGAATTTGTTAACACATTTTTGGATCAACAACCATCTGTTCTGTATAGCATTTTGACTTCTTGTGCTACCCTGTGGCTTGTTCGCATTGAAATACTCATGCATCCTTTTGTAGAAACCGCCTTGACTCTGTCCAGTACCTACCCATTCAAAAATGTTACATGTTAGGTTCAAAATCAATTAGGAAGGTTTATTAAATACACTAATAATTTTACCTATTATGGGATCCATACTGATGTTCAACCAGGCAGAGCATAAGACAACATCCTCTTCCTTGGAAAAATTAGTACCCCTTCGAGGAACTTCCTTTTCCTTGCCCTTTCTTTTGGTTGTTGGACGGCGAACTTCCTCTATGTCCTAATCATTGCCTCCAGCAGTTCCATAATACGCTTGTGTAGGGCATGGTAATGGTTGCGTTGGCATAACAAAATTGTACTGTGAAGAATTTTGCACCTCCTGACTGCCAGGATACTCATAATTCTATTGGGATGTAGCAAACTGACGTAGAAATTGATCAGAAACATAAAAGGGCTGTCTCTGAGAGCCTTGTCCGGCGAAATTATTGAGGTATTGACGGTCCATATTGTAAATTACATGTATGCATAAACATCAGTTGGAACACAATTAAAATTTTAAGTACTAAACAAGTATGATTGTAACTCAAGGATGCAAAAGCAGCAAGAGAAGCGCTCTGCCATGCTCGGTATTGCAGCAAAAGCGGCATCATTGACCAATCCCCGAATCAGCAAAAGAAAATAAAAAAAGGCAAATGAGGGAAAAAAAACATAGCGCATCTAGATCTAAAGCAATGGTGAGCTAAAATAAAAGTGAATCTACCGATGGATCTTGCTGTCCCCTAAATCCTATCGAAGCTGTACGATTGGGTACACCTAAAATATATCTGCAACCGATGGATCTTATTTTGCTCCACAATTGGAAATAGAAAGCGGTGTACCTTGGCTCTTCAGGATCCGGCAAAGCGGCAGCAGCTGTGCTGGTAGTTGATCTTGTCGCCGGCCGTCGGACAACCGCGTCGTATTGACTACTCTCCCCGAAGCGAACTAGATTCACTCTTTTCGCCAGGCCGGAGTCGTCTTCCGCTTCTTGACGGTTGGTGTGTGCAGAGATGCGTTGAGGAGAGAGATGATGTATTTTTACATTCCCTCTCTCCACAAGTGCAAAATATGTGTCAGATATGCATGCTCCTTTGGAGATTCGTTTTGCAATGCACAGTGTCCAGCGTCATGCATTTTATGATATTATATTGCTTCATATGCATTTGCATGTTGCCCATTGAAGTTAGTCTAAGATGTGTTTCTGAGTTCATAGTTTTCCTCGAAAATGAAATAGCATAGTACCACACAATGGCAAATGAACACGGCAAGTTATCGATATTTGACAAATCATGCTTCATACTCTCTCGACTCTCGACTAATTCGGTTTGAATGTTTGGTGAAGGAGTTCGATTACACGGCTTGTAATGGTGAACAATGGATATGTTCCAGTGATCTTAGCCATCAGCTCGTCTGCGTTACGAAGCTTTGCTGTACTGTAGCGCGTACGCACGCCACTTTGACTAGTAAAATCGGAGAATGATACTGTGCCAGGCAGAGTGTCTCTCTCCTCTGCTAATCCTTGAGGTCGAAGGCTTAAAGCAGAGGAGCGGCTCAGACCTGCTTCAAAGGAGCTGAGTCACCTAGCTCGTAACTATGCGAGTTTCTTTTTTATTTAGAAGATAGTCTCGTACACATATATCAACCTAATCCAGTAAACATCTCTAAGGTTGATACAGTACGTGGGAAGATAGCTACCGCACATCCACCGAGGAATGGGCAACTCCTGCTGCATACCGGACTTTTGAGGTACCACCGTACCAAACTACCAGTACACCAGCAGCATTGCAGCGTCCTGTCCCGAAGAAAAAGGATCGATGTTAGTCTGTGTGCAGTGGCGTCTCGCCCCGCGCGTTCAGCTTCAGCACGACCGTAACGGTGGATCGCGTTCAGCCCAGCGGCACCGCCACCGACACCGACACCGGCGAACGGTCGGCCCCCCAACAGTTAACAGCAGCAGCGCGAATGCTCTGCTCCGAGTCCTCCTCCTCTCCTCTCTCCATGTGCTGGGACCGAGCGCCTCGCCGACACGAGTGCGTATGGAGGAGACGGCGGCGATGCGATTGTTACTGAAAGTGTGTACCCGCGGTGGGACTTGGGAGCACCCGTCCTGAACCTTGATGAGGTCATGAGGATTTTTGGGATCCCAAATCATTGGGGAGCCGAGGGCGCGGCCGCGGCCACCAACCCGGCGCGTGACCCATATATGCCCGCGCCGTGGAGGGCGACGCCCAGCGGCGCGGGGACGGGCGGGCGTAATGGCAGACGCGCCTCCGCTTGCCGACCGGGAGGGTATTGAATGGGGGCGGCCTCGAATCCGAAACCAGGCTGGTGGAGCGCCACGCACAACGACGCCACCGCTCGGCCACGAACGAGGGTGAGGGCATGCACGCCATCCTCGCACTCCGTGGTCAGGAGTATATAGTCGGGCACAAATGCTCGATGGGGAAGGTCACTGGTGTCGACAGATGACAAGAAGATCCATGGGTCCGGCACTTTGGGCATGTGGGTATACGGGCAGGCTGTGAAACATATGGTATCATGTTCTGGATTAAAAATAAGTTCTCGTCTTATCGGATGGTTGGACACTAATTAGAAGTATTTAATATAGATTAATTATAAAAATAATTGCATAAATAGAGGCTAATTCGCGATACGAATCTATTAACCTAATTAATCCATCATTAGCATAACATTATCAAATTATAAATTAATTAGATTTAATAGATTCGTCTCGTAAATTAGTCTCAATTTATATAATTAGTTTTATAGTTAGATTATATTTAATCCTATAAATTGGCATAGACATCACATGTGACGCTGCCTAAGATAAGATAAGTCACTGGATTGAAACACCCCTCAAACGTGCTGACTGAGCAGGTGAAGTGAAGGCAGGTCAGGTCAGATCATATCGGCTGGGCGACAATAATCCCTAGGCAGCAGCATTCTAGGGCCCGTTTAGATTGCAAGTTTTTATAACTTTTGGAATTTTTTGATACTGTAGCACTTTCGTTTGTATTTGACAAATTTTATCTAATTATGGACTAACTAGGCTTAAAAGATTCGTCTCGTGATGTACAATTAAACTGTGCAATTAGTTATTTTTTTACATACATTTACTGCTCCATGCATGTGTCCCAAAATTGATGTGACGGAGAGAGAGTGTAAAAAGTTGGAACTTTGAAGGGATCTGAGGCCTAGAACCACAACTACTGTGGGACGGGGGGTGAAACACTGAAACCGAAAGCACACCAGGACCCCGGCATGTGCTGCCCTCTGGCCTCTGCTCCCCGCACCTACTGAAGATGTGGGACGGGGCGTGCGTGGAAGTAAGAACCGTCTCGCTGACCGGATCCATCCCGGGGCACAGGGGATGGACGCATTACGTGAAACAGTCACGAAACTACGGAGACAGCAAGGACGTGATCAGCACACACGGAATCAAAGTAACATGATCGGTGGGAGGCTGGTTTTGACTTGCAGGCAGGCCTCCGAAAACAAGGGGATCAGGCTTGGCGTGTACTATCCTCAGCAGGAAGAGGCCATGTCGCCTCTCATGTTGCTCAACTCCTCAGCTTGTTCCACCCAGCCATGGGAGCCCAGCACCTGTGGGCCGAGTTGCTGGCCCAGCAGCTCGTTGCGGCAGCAATCCAACTCCACTGGCAGGCGTCGATCCCGCAAATGGTCCAAGCGAAACATAATTTCAAATCAACCGGCTTCAGAAAGATGCTACCAGTTGTTTTACACATTCAGAAGATACAGCTGATCGGCACGAGTGATTCAAAGGAGATACTGTACCACATAGACATGCAAAAAAAAAAGTGCAGCAAAGGTTTCAGGATAACTGAACACAAAGGCAGGGTGCTAGAGATAGTAAATAACCTTATTCCTAGTCGCTGATACCAATTTCTATTGTTTTCCATCACTTACAGAGTTCAGAGCAACGAAACAGCCAGTACCAATGTCTCAGCGGGAAGCCTAAAAAGCCTTCAGAGTGGCGCAATTCACCAAAATCACAGGTCCCCATCATCAAAAAAATAATAATAAAACAATCACATGTCCCCGAATTGTAACATTCATCCTGGACAAGTTCAGATGCATATCTCGTCGGACGCCGTACAGGTAATGCTAGCTCAATTGACAGGATACATGGAATGTCTAGAAAAGTGAAGCTTTTAATTTCAATAGCATGCAACCTAAAACTAGTAAGGCATGCATCATGATAATGTTCTTTTCAGACGGTAAAAGCGACTTTACCCTGAAAATAGGTGGCACTTGCCAATAAATAAACAAAATCTACTGATAATGAAGAGCTCGTAGTCATGGAAATGACAAATCACCAACACCATCATAACGGAAGACCATAGAGAGAGCTATATACTCAAAGACATACTCATGAAACAGCTATATGATAATCATAATCAAACATGTCCTAACAGTTTGGGGGGTTTTCTTCTCTCTTCTTTTTTTTTTCTTTCGGTGATGTTTTAAACAGTGTTTCAGGATGTACTCAACCATATCTAGGGAAGTATAAAAAAAATATCACAACATGAGATCTAGTAAACAAGGCCCATAGACCATAGTAGCACTAGAACAGCACAGTGTAGACAAAGACGCTACAATACGAGTTCAAGAAAAGCAAACAGAATGGTGAACTGATCGCATTGAGCATAGCAAAACCAAACACAATGGGTGTCAAAACCTCGTTCAAAAAGGATGTTCATATTTAAGTTACTATAGAAGGATTTCCTTTGGCCAATTTCTAAGATCATACCAAAAGACCTACATAGAGTCACCATCTAGCCGGTACAGAACCAGTTTATAATTGATATGCACCACCTCCACAGGCAACGAATGACAATACACATATTTTTTAGATTCAGTTGGCCGTTAGTTGGTACCAGGAATTTTCACCTGATGCCAATAGCACTGTTTAGTTCATCTCACTGCTATTTGAATCTTGTGTTCTTTTGATTGGTGGAACTCCAAAAAGATGGACAACAACAGCCACTGGATGCAATGCAGGGCATTGGGTTAAATGATGTGGGATTATAAATTGCGTATAGATACAAATTCCATGTCTCCATCGAAAGTCAAGTGTAAACATGAAGTTCCATTAAAGAGTACATGTGAGTGTAAGCTCCATCCAAAAGTTGATGTAGATTTTGTGAACCAACAGATAATAAGTGACATTAAAACACTGAAATGTCTTCACCTTTAGGAAAGGGTATAGAAGTGATAATAGTGAGTCCATAACTCCATATACCAACCTTCAGTGTTGCTCCATGATCATGTCAACCTAGATTCCATAAGATTCATATAGACAAAGTAATTGTTTCTTTTGATTTGAAAATGTCACTGCAGCACTTGAATTGGTGCAAAGTATTACCACCAAGTTGCTCCAGTACATTCCATCAAATTCACAAAGTAAAATCAGATAACAGAAACTCTCACACCTAACCTAAATACGAGTTTTATGGGTAGTCACAATTGAAGAGAAGATTTTATCCTATTTGGTGGCAAGCAGAAGGAAATCACCAAACACACAAGCATCAAACAAAATTATCCAATATTCATAAATAATTAAATTTATTCAGTAATCCATGCTCCGTGAACACTGGTAATATCTAATATCAGTTCAAATGAAGTGAAATGATACATCAGAGGACTAATGCAGCAAAGTTTTTAAAAATTTATTAACAAGAGAACTGCCATCTAAATCCATAAGGCAAACATCAAGAGAAGATTTGATTCAGTCAGAAAAAGAAAACTAATTCTCCATGGATTATATGCAGTAAAGACTAAAGAGGTGGTAACTGCTAGATATAAAAAAGAAGGTTAACAAATTGGCAATACCAACAAAACTATGCAGATGTATACCATCCATACTTTGGCATACTGTTTAAGCAACAGCTTTCTAAGACAGTGCATAATCGAGCTCTGATTAAACAGTTTGGCAATGACCATGATGCACTCACACAGTTAAAATTATAAAATATAGACAAAATGCTGGCAGCAAATGATGAGATCTACTACAATGGACAACATGCCCCCATAATGAAATTCAAACTTTAAAGTACACAATTTACAGCAGCCAAGACAGTACTATATGGATTCAGGAAAAATAAAAAGGAACACAATAAATCGGTTACCTGGCTATTTGCAGGATTAAATATTAGATAATTCACATAATTCTTTTTCAAGATGTCCAAACTGAAACTTTCAGAGAATGGATTTTTTATGAACAATATAACGCATGCGACATCACCTTGTCACCTTATGTGAAATGTTTTTTTGCTCTTGGCACTGTGTAGTTATTCACTGCTATTTGGATATGAGCCTTTTTGGCCAGTGGAATCCTAAACTGATGTAGCGATGTGTATAGTTCAATTCATTAGTTGGTTCATGTCGCCCACTAAGCTCCCAAAATTATGCAAAACAACAGAGGTGTATAGTGCACAGTTTTTGTGGTGTGGGAACTAGGGACTGCAAAACTACAGTCATATTGCCTCCACAAAAAGAGAATGTAAATTGGCTGTTATAGAAGGGTATAGAAATCAGAATAGTGCCTATAAACACCCACGATTCAAGGGTAACTCAGAAACCATGTAACTCATGGGCTTTATATATCAAAGGACAAGTTAAAGTGTTCCTTTTGCTACTGCACAATGTTTGACACTGCAGATGATGACTTGGTATAATTAATTACCATAGCATTGTAGACTTCGATAATGTTTTGAGTCTTCAGTTGGTGAATTGGTGATTACTGTGGCATTATAAACCTCAAAGAGCAGTCAACAGCACATTCCATCAAACCACAAAGCTAAGTCATACAGTACAAACCACCTTAGCAGCCTAGCTGAAGGTAGTTTGATGCGGAAATCACAATTCAGTGAAAAGCCATACCTATCCAGGGCAAGCAAAAGGAAATCATCAGAGTCACCAAACAGATTTCTCCATTCCCATAAATAGTTCATCTTTTTATTTAACTATCCATTGCTCAGTGAGCAGAGGTGGTCTCCCCACCCTCAAAGCCAAGCCCATACAACACACCAGCATATTTCTCGGTTAACCCGTTGAAGTATGCCTCCTTGAGCTTCTTGAAGGAAAGCGCAGTCAGAAGCGAATCGGACCCTGCCTGGTGGCAGATTCCAACCCGGGCGACGTCGAGCAGCTCAGCAAGCTTGTTCAGCCCGCCATGGAGGCTATTGCAGAATCTCATGAGGTGTTTGATGTCGTAGATCACAGGGAAGTAAATCTTGATGAGATCGAAGAATCCCGAAATCGTGTCAGGCAGGTTTGTGCCGGTGAGCAGCTTGAGCAAGTAGCCGAAGTCGTAGCCGCTGTGAAACGTTACCCAACGCACATCGGAATTCATCACGACACCGGAGGACATAAGCAGCTCCGCGAAGCGGCGAGCATCGGCTCCATCCGCACCATGGCGGGCGAAGTCGATCCCACTGCGGCGGAGCAGATCGATGGAGTCCGCGGCGGCGACGTCGGTCCGTGGGTCGAACCCTCGGAAGTTGAACTGCCAGACGCAGGGTCGGCCGCCTGGGCCGAGCGCCGGCAGCCCTCCATGCTCGTCGGAGAAGGTGAGCCCGAGCTGAATAAGCTTAAGCATGTCGACGTTGGCCTTGAGGGTGGCGTAGTTGAACTCGGCGGGGGATTTGTAGGTGCCGAGCGGGCGGCACACCACGCCGGGGAACTCCGTGTCCATGGCGACGTAGGGGTAGTCGTCGACGATGTCGCGGATCACGGCGAACTCGGCCTCGAGGTTGTCCGCCCAGACCTCGCGGATCTCCACATCGTCGGGCTTCTCTGCAGCGGGCGTCGCCATCGGCTCGGGCGCATCCAAGATTCGAGCTTTATTCTCCTCTCCTCTTCAGTCGCCGGAGCTCTTTCGGCAACAACAGCTAGGGTTCGCGTGGTGGAGCGGGAGCGGGAGCGGGGGCGGGGGTGGGAGGGGGAGGACGGAGGAGGGGGACGTGGAGCCCACGGGTCAGCGGCGAGGGGTGGGGGCTCCCATGGGCGGGGCGGATGGGGGTGGGGATGGTGAGATCCGGCAAGGAGAGGAGAGTCCGATTGGGGAATTCGGGGGGAAGAAGAAGAGCGTAGACTCGAATGGGGAAAGTGGGTGCCGTGCGCCGCCGGCTCACGATTGGTGCCACGTGGCGGGGCCCGTTTTGCGGGACCCGCGGGCATGATTGCCCGGCCGGGGCCGCCGGGCGTGCCGACCTGCGGCTTGGCCGATCGGCCCTCCCCCATATATCTAGAGCTGTTTCTTTGCATAGTCAAACCGAACTTGTTGACACGTCATATTAAGAAGAATTTAACTTTTACTTTTTTCTAATTTTTGGAGGATAATCAGGACATTATCAGAGTAAAGACTTTTATTCATTTAGTTTCGACTTGAAAAACTATAATTATTAACTGCCAGAAAAAAGGAAACTTTACTCGCATGGTGCTTTATAAATTTTAATTATGGTGAACTTATATAAATTTCAATACCTAGATAAGAAAAGATTACCTCCTAACATAAGTGTTCATTGGTATACCTATGCTGGGTTTGATAGATTTGAACTAACATAGCATAACATAAATGCATACAATTTTAAACTAACATAACACAAATATATGTATATAGATAATTTATAAATTTAAAAAACATGAATGTATGAATGCTTTAGAAAATATAACACGATGCATTTAAAATTACTTAGAAATATTTAAATTCATAAATTCTAAAGGAGGAGAAATGCCTAGTAAAAAATTATCCTAACTCAAGCATCAAAAGTTTGTTCTTGTAGAAACAAGACGCTAAATAGGATTATTTTATTTTGAACACCTCAAATAAATTACTCAAACTCAAGGAACAAACTTTATTCAGGTGAAAAAATATTGTGCAAAAGAAACAAAACTTAAAACATCACTAACAAAGCATCCAAACTAGATGAAGAAAATTTGTTCAAGTAGAACAAAACGTTGTACAAGAAGAAACAAAATTCGAGTAGAATGAAATGTTGAAATGAGAAACAAAATTATGAACGTACAACAAATCATTCAAATTAAAGGAACACAATTTTTTTTCAAATGTAACAGAAAATTGTACAAGAGAAACAAAAATTTGTACAATAAAAATATTTATCTACACTAGGAAATTAAAATTTCATGCAAGCAACAAATCGCTATACATATGGAACAAATAATCCAAACTCAAAAAATAAAAAAATATTTAATTGAATGAAACTTATAAAAAAGAATAAAAATAAATATATATAAATCATTCATAAAGAATA
Organism: Panicum hallii; assembly: GCF_002211085.1. NCBI lineage: Eukaryota > Viridiplantae > Streptophyta > Magnoliopsida > Poales > Poaceae > Panicum > Panicum hallii. The sequence continues at coordinate 42,968,546 of NC_038043.1, read as the reverse complement.
AAGAAAGTCTCTTTAGGGACAATACAACAAAAATAATTCAAAACAATACTATGCACTAGAAAAACATGAATGAAGAGAAAACCCTCATAAGTGTGGAAAAATAAGAAGAAGATTAGCAAACTAAGCAATGTGGAAGAAGTATTAAAATCATCCATATGATTATTCGGCACATGATCTATCAAAAAGTGTATCACACGTCTCTGCATACCGGAAACAATGTACTGCACGTGTTATCCTCCTATGCTGCAAGTGGATTGATCAAAATCTTTAGTTGTGCTTTGCATATATGTCTGGATGTAATCAACTTGTGTTCTTATGGTTCATCTTAATGTTAGGTTTGTCTTATATATGTAATCAATGCTTCATGTTAGGATTCATATGATAGAAAACCTTAGCTAGTTTCGCTGCCGATCCATGCAGTGATAACTTGGACGGATGCAATAAAAGAAAAACTATGATTGTCCATCATTACAATATTTGATGTGTTTCAATGGCATCAAGTATATGTCCATAGCCGGTAGGCACTTGCTCTCTTGTTTTATACAAAGCTGGCTCCAGTTGAGGCCGTTGTGTCACGACATGAAAAATTTAATTTTGCTTCTCCATCGTCGGAGGGGGAGTGCGACTAGCGCATCGCGAGACTGAAGGGTTTTTACTCATCTACCAAATTGTCACTAGTTTCATTTGTGATGCATTAAGAACAGTCGTACCACACCATATTTGAGTAATCACATTGCTCCGGAGTTTCCTCAGATTAGTGAATTGAAATGGAACACTAAAGAAAGTAAGATGCATCATTAACCATTTTTTTTAGGGTCAGGGGAGCATCCCCACCTGAATTTCATTTCAAGAGCCTTTTGAAAGCCAAAAGTCTTACAACATGGATCTTCAGCAACATAGGGAAAATAGATATATGGGAATACAATAGGAAAAGAGATACACAACTCGCTAACTAACCAAAGGAAATTCATATCACAAGCCGAAAAACGACCACCGATTGTCGATTAGCACCACCACCGAGCAACATACTTACTAGCTACGCTGTGGCCATTGTAGCTACGCCGCTCCACTACCGCCTTCCATATGAGGGACCACCCAGTGGAATGAGGACTAAGAGTGGTGAAGATCACACAAACCACAATTTACAGGACACAACGACCTCCTTTGAATTTGATGGCGACACCTACAGCACATCCAAGCTCCACATACAGCCATCTAGTGCCATCCAAGGTGAGGAACCCATGAAAGAGAATGACGGAAGCGGTGGAAACACCACCCGACAAATAATTTACTGGCACCACCAAGGAGAACGCCAACGAAGCAGAGGTGCTAGAGGAGGACACTTGCCGAACTATGATGGCAGCCAACAGCCAGTGCTAGTCTCACCGATGAGGAGTTAGGAGAAGGTAAAGCATGTGTACCAGCAGCAGGCGGCAGACCTCCAAAGACAGTGCCTACAAGTAGGATGCTACATTGACGATGCCACCACCGTTTGCTCAGAAGAGCAGGATTTTCACCCAGAGATCTTGCAGGAGGAGCATGACAACACCTTTAAAAAGGTAAGCGGCGCAAACGGTGTTGTCGTTGTCAACCTGGAGAGGCGGGCGTAGCTTTCACCAAGCTCTCTTGCCCTGCATGCTGCAAGCAGCTATGCCATCACACCAGCACCTGCCCAGCGCCGCTGGGCAGCGCTGGGCAGGAGGGGGCTGACTCTGCGAGAGTGGTGGCTAGAGTGGGGGGCTACCGCTCCATGGCGAGCACCCTGACTGACAGCCAGCGCGGCTCAAGGAAGCAAGACTGGGCGCCATGCGTGCGCAGGGACGCTGTCCATGGCCAGACCCGTGCTAGACGTCGTCGGTCCCGGAAGCCCCTCGTCATTGTCGGTCCCCGTGCAGGTCCAGAAGGACCGGATCCGCCCTTCAAAAGCCCGATCCGCGCTCCACCGGGGAAGACCATGGCCGCCGGCGAGCCCAAGGAGCAGGATGTGGATGCAGAAGAGAGGAAACTGCAAGAGGGGGAAGGGGCAGATCCGGTCGGGCGCGGTGTGGATCTGCCTTGCACCAACGCATAATGCCAGCCGCCGGCACTGTAGCTCTCCGGGCACCAAGCTTGTCTTCGGGTTGAGGGAGGAAAAAGACCATGAGAAAACGGCTCGTGGGCGGAGGCCCTGCCGCCGCCGTTCTTGAGCCTGGGCGTACGTCTGCATGGAGAGCTCTCCGACCGGTGGCGTGGTGGAGCGAGGGAGGGGGACGGCCTGTGGGCGGCGACGGTCCGCCTAGGTCGCCCTTTAGGCAACGCGGGCGCCGAGACGTGGTTTATTGGCTCGAAATGTTATAGTCTGAATGACCAGTTCGAACCATCATTAATTATTTAGGATAAGGGTTTAGACATGGTAGAAAACTACCCTTATCAATATTCATTGTATGAGGATCATCTTTTTTATTTAATTGCTATTATCCTCTATTAATCTTAAGATAATTTTATTGGACAGTTATGACTTTTATATTGTGTTTTACAAAGAAAAACTCATAATTAATTGATCATTCTGAAATACATAAACTGATCAAAAGTTTAAAAAATAGCCCGCGGATTGTTCTAAAAATAAATAATGTTACACGGATGGATCTCCTCTACGGTACTGTTGAAGGATTACTTTCACATCACACACCCATCAAACTATCCTCCTGTAATCGGTAATCCTGTGGAAACCCCGTCACTGTCACGGCTAGTAAGAACATCCCACTGCATCGCGACGGCTCGGCACTTCGGCAGCGGAGCGAGCCCGGGCCGGGCGCACCCGACCGGTTGACCCCGCCACCCGACCTCGCCAAACACATCGGCGCATCGTGCTCGGGCACGCATCACCAACCACCCCTTGCGCCCGTCCTCTCCCCCTCACCGGCCCTTCCACCGATTCGCTCGCTCGCCGCCCGCCCGCCCGTGCGCGCGCGAGATCCAGACCAGACGCCGCCGCCGCGCGCCGACGGGATCTCTGTCCAACCGACGGGACGAACCGGTAGGACGGCGCCGAAGAGGACGAGGAGGAAGCGGGGGCCATGGAGGCGTCTTCCTGGGACGCCCTTCGCAAGCAGGTGACCCGCCCCTCGAATCCCACGCGCGCGTTCTTTCCCGTTGCAGTCGCACGGATCCTTTCGGTCCTGCTCTTGCGGCCGCGTAGCCCCGCGGGTCCCTCTCTCCACCTGGAGAAATTTGGGATTCTGTCATTACCTGGGATCTGGCTCCTGTCAATTCCGTGATAGGGTGGGGACTGGGATCCATGGGCGCAGAAGTGAGGAGGGACGAGTTAGAGGAGGGTACTCTGTTAGTCGTTGAATCCTTAGGCTATTCGTGCACGGAGCGAATGCTGAGCCCAGAAAAGTTGAATTGGATTTAATATTTTTGTTTCGACAGTCCTCTAGTCTAGCTGTTCACTTGTAACGCCGTTTAGCGTTTTTTTGTTGGCCTAAGTGAAGCGGTAATCTGTAGCAATGTGCCACTGATTGCATACTATACTGTCTAGATTTTGTGTCATGCAGTGCTTAATGAACCAGTTAATGACTTGCTCTATCCTCATGACGGGAACATGCTATTTACTGGTAATATGATTGTAGAGGATCTTGATCAATCTACCTGCAGTGGCACTGGCCTGTTTTTTCCAGTTCTATGTCTTTGATTTCTAGTTTAAAAGTGTTGCGGTAGCCCACGATGCTGTACTGTATTAGTTCAATTATTTATTCCTTTATAGTTTTATGATGTAGGCTAATCCAGTTTTCTGTCATGTCTGGTTATTGATGTGTAAGGTTTACTGTGGTTTAAATGTTGTATATCTCTCCTTGCAGGCGAGGAGGTTGGAAGCTCAATTAGATGACCAAATGATCGCATACCGTAAATTGGTTTCTATGAAATCGGATGGTTCAGAGAACGATATCGAGTCAGATATAGAAAGATCATTGAAGCAATTACAGCAAGTAAATTCGCAAATGCAAACTTGGGTATCATCAGGAGGTTCTGAAGTTCTTTCTCATACTCTGACTCGTCATATGGAGATTTTGCAAGACCTTACTCAGGTTCTGGTTGCCTCATAGACTACCTACTTTCATTCATCATAATTATTTTCAGTGTATGGTTTAAGAAAGCACCAAACATGACACGACTGGACTTCCACTGACACAATGATTTGGTTCTTCTGATATAGGAATTCTATCGGCTTCGATCAAGCCTCAGAGTGAAACAACAACATGCTTCTCTCCTTGACTTGAGAGATTTTGATAGAGCGAAGTTTGATGTTGAAGAGGCATCAGACTCAGCTGATCAAGCTCTTCTCAGGGAACAAGCTGCAATTAGCAGGAGTACTGGGCAGGTATGAATACCCTCCTGTTCAGGCATCCTTCAATTGTTTCTCCTATGTCTTCTTGGGAGAACAATATGGAAAACCAAACTTTTGGACTAGAACCTGCATTTTTCTTCCTATTGGGAGATGATTTCATGGCATAGGATCAAATAAAGGAATTCACTACATAAAGTTGAAGAATCATGCACTACCACTTCTTGGAAAGTGGTAGAAATGGAGCCTTTTACACTTGTGATGAACAATTTATGTGTTTTGAATGAACTTGTTTGACATATCAATATCTTTGACGAGTAATTCTTCAACCTGACTATGATATTTAAACAGCACTTGGTTGTTGCCTAGTTTCTAGTATCTTTCTGTATAATATAAGAGCTTTGTTTTTCGAATTAGTTTTTTCATCCAACTTCCCTCATGTGTGATAGTTTGTACTTCGGTGGAAACAAGTAGAAAACTTCAGAATCACTCTGTATTATTGTTGAGAGGGAAACACCTACGAGTTCTTGACTAGTTTCTGGACATACCTAAAAACTTTAACAAAATGGTGAACATAACATAACGACTTATGGTTGCCAATTGGACCCTTAAAGGCTGATTGATTGCATTGTTCAGTATAAGTTTCTAGTTTAGTGAGTTCTCAGGTCAGGATGTAGGAGATTGACCCACTTGTGTGCTCAGGTCAGGACATAGGAGATTAATGATTTTTACCATGAACTAAAAAACTAACAAGCATGGAATAGATTAATTCATGACACGTGGCTATGGAACAATTTTGATGGAGTTCAAGCACAAGTAAAATTCATGTTATATAGCTATATTGATGGCCGCTCCTGCTTACTGGTTCGCAAATCCTATTTTCAGCATGTTGGCATTCTCTGTTCTTCTTGTCAACACTTGAAAGGGCAATTCTTTTGTGAGAAGCTGACAACTAAATGCCACTTGTACATACCATTAACGTTTCCTGTCTAAAATTATACATCCAACAGAAAATCAAGCATGCTTAACTGTTGAGGATATAGTTGGGGTGGAATATGATTGAAATATGTCCCTTTTAAATATTCTTCTCTGTTCTGTTCGAAGCTGAAACTGCCATGAAAAATGTTGTGATGTGGAAGCTTCAAAGGATAGTTGGAGTTACATACCACGTGTTGTGGGTAGTAGGAGCTAAGACCCCGTCAAAATCTTGTAGTGTCTGAACATGAATGGCCTATCTACAAAATCCAAAGATTCTGCACACTTGGCTTACAGCCTGCTATTAATGTATGTAATGATGTTGTCCTGGGTTCCTAGCCAGGTTGTTTAGGTGGCCTCAGTAGCACTCCTCATGTCCTGGGTTCGACTCCCGGTGGGAGCGAATTTCAGGCTGGGGTTAAAAAAATCTTCTCGCCTGCCTATACGCCAAAGCACATGGAAGTGGATCGGCCCGGTATTGACCCGCTCTCACACGGGGAATCGGTTAGGGCTACGGTCCCCTATGTAAGGGTGGGGCAGGGGTTCGGGGATTTTCTCGGTCTGCGTGAGCAGACCATCTTCTTACTTTAATGCTCAGGGGGCGGTTTGCTCCTCGCAGGCTGAGTTTTTTGTTTGTTATGTAGTGATGTTGTTTATCAAGTTGTAAGTATCCTCATAGTTGGACTAGTAGGAGTTCTGTCTGTTGAGATAAATATGATACCCTAGGAGTTTCTGCAGTTCTTCTTGCAAATATTTGCTAATTAGCTGACCGAAGACGCTTCTTGTTGCACTACCCATTGTTGGGGCTCAAACTTATGTGTGACAGTGTGAGTTGCTTCATTGACTCGGTACCCTGCGTATTGCAGTGGGACTTGCAATTCCCATGAACAAATGTGCATGATGGAATAGGCTACAATGAATAGAAGTTGTAGTTTATATGGGACCTGAAAATTGTATGGTTAAGATGCAAAAAGTGAAGTAATCAAGTAGCTATAAAAATTGTGAGTGATGTGGAAAACCTAGCAGCTATAAAAAAGTTGCTGGTATTGGGAATCAATTGTCTACTGACCCGGAAGATTTTGTTTGTCTTCACATTTATTGAGGCTACTCTCCAGTGTGCGACCGAACGGCTTTATTGTTATTGTCACATTTATTGACCTTACTAATCTCCTCTGTACTTATTAATCACCCACTTACCTCTTACCACCTCAAATTGTTAACTAATAAAATTATTACTCTGTTATTCAAGTGAGAAGTAAACCTGAAACCACAAGTTATATACTTATCCAGGAACAGTCAAAAGGCACACATTGGCCTCAAACAATTGTGTCAGTTCATTTAAAGTATCTCATTTGAGCTTAGAAATCACTTGCTAGATAGCAAACCCGCCAGTTTAATTGCTTCAGGGAAAGCCTTCTATTCAACTTTTGTCTAGAAGGATATACTTGTTTTTTCAACTTCAGAATGGTGAATACTATCGTTTGTATGCCTGAAAAGTTATATTTTATGATATCAGATGGATAACGTGATATCACAAGCTCAAGCGACGCTAGGCTCTCTCATGACTCAACGGTCAACATTTGGCAGCATCACTTCAAAGATAAGCAACGTCAGCAGCCGGCTTCCGACGGTATGTGTCACATATCCTATGACCAAAACAGCTCAATCCGTGTTGTGTACATCTCACAAATTTCCACTCAACCCGACAGATTAACCACGTCCTCTCGTCCATCAGAAGGAAGAAATCCATGGACACCATCATTCTTTCGCTCGTCGCCTCCGTCTGCGCCTTCCTCATCTTCATCTACTGGTTGTCTAAGTAGTTTTGCCAGAGCAAAAGGTATTACAGTGTTGTACGTTTGGGATCACACTACCGGTACAGATAATCTTGATTGGTGTTTGTACAATATTGGTTGATTCAATGCTATTACGATTCGGGCGTGCTGTAGCCACCGTGTCTCCTGCTATGCAACTGCAAACCCTAGTCTGAACAGAAATGTGCCTCGTTTACTTCAAAGGTTTGGTCGAATGCAAGAGCTCGGAATAGCTGGCGTCGCTTGGCTAGTCCCATGTTGCACAGATCTGGGATTAAAGGTGGATCTTGACCTGTGGCTGCTGGCCGCTACCCTGCTGCTTTTAGTTCGACGGTGCTATTGGCTTATTGCACAAAAAGGCATGAAATGGGTTTTATAGTGAGCAAACTATTTTCAGATTGGATCTTCGAACCAAAAACGGGAACACCTCATGTAAGTCATGTCCCATTCTGGCCTGCAGGGTTTTGTCCAAGCCAAGGTCAGGTCAGCCTGGTTCCCATCAGACGACAACCTACACGGTGTCGCTGTATGCTGCAAACAGGGACGCCCAGGACTGTCTCGTGTCTACACCCTTCCGAAACTATACCTTCCTTTCCCCAAGGGCGATGATGGTTGACGAGAGATCTCACTCAGCTCAGAACCAAGCTAGGCGACGCCACCACGCCGGGAACGTGGAGGCGTTCGTTCGCAAGAGGCCAAAGCGGTTTTTAGCAAAACAGGCGACTAGGCTCGTCGGCGGCCGCCGGCAGGCCCGGCGCCACCCCCCCCATGCGGCGTCCCCGGTGCCATCCCATCCGGCCGTGCGCTTTGGGGGGCACACGGGTTCCAGGCTTCCAGCTCGCGCCCACGGGAAAGGACACCGCGCGCGGGTTTGGGCTGAGCTGACGGCCGCTTCCACTCCCTGCCGGCCCGGCCGGCGGCCGCAGATCCCGGCGCCAGCGCCGGCGTGGCCGCGCCAGGTCGTACCGGGCCTCGAACTTTCGATGACGGCATCTCGCGCGAATACCCCAACATGTTACATGCGCTTGTGCGTGATGGTGGCTGGCCCGCCGCTGATTGTTTACTAGCAACGCTGGCCGGAGCGGTCGACCATGTGGCCCAACAGTCCCGAATCCGTTCAGCTGTCCCGACCCTGCCGCGGCGGATCGCCGGCGCTGTTGCTCGACCTCAAAAAAACGTGGCGGTGTGGGCACTTCGAACATACGCGTGCTTCCAGCTACAGCCGCAGACGCTCGCTTGGCTTGGCTTGGGTTCCTTCTCCTTCCACCCACGAGGCCCGCCAGAACTGCATGCAAAGGGAGCTGAATTTGGAGAGCGGTTGCTCCCGTGACAGCCACACGATGCTCGGTTCCTTCCTTCCAGGATGGAGTCGATGGACACTACTAATACTAGCAGCCTGACCCCGTGATCCGGGTCAACCATTGCGTGCTGATCGTCCAGGACGACGAGATGCCTGTGGGGCTGCCGTGCTCGATGCGTCACACGGATGGAGATGGGTGCTGCGCTGATCCGGAAACGGGGATAACCGGTCGCAGCCGGCCGGGGCTCCCGGTCAAAGGGCGGCGCGCCGGTCAGAATTTTCTCAGTAGAGTAGTTTGCACCGGTCCATGGTGTTTCCCTCCCTTGCAAGGCGCCGGGGCTCTCGACGTCGTCCAGCTGGGTTCCAAGCTCCTTGCAAATTGCGATTTGTGGCCACTCTGAGGTGTTTCCGGACGCCAGGTTTCTCTACTTGTTATACGGCCGTGCACGTCTGAATCTGGGCTGCCGCTAGTTAGAAAAGCCCTAGTTTTGTCAGCTTCAGCTACTTAAAAGGGGGGGAAGGTCTGAATCCGAGCAGCTTCTGCATTTGTATATCTGGTAGCCCATTGACAGTGCAGCATCACTTTGTGTTCTTTAACAGGAGAGAAACAAAACTGTACTTCAATACCATCAACCTCTTCCTACGGAGGAACAGCGATTCATCAAACCCTTCTCAAAGGCCTTCCGAGCAAGCTCTGATCAACTAGAGAATGTTCTACGTCAACTCACTGTCGTTGGGTCTTTGTAACAAAACCGAAAGCGCAGCACTTGGTGCACTTTTCACGAAAAAGGAAGTGGGGAGCCGTCAGCGCAGTTCCCTCGATTTAAATTGACACCAGGACCCCAAAGCCCCAACCTCCAACTACGAGGGCATTTCAAAGTACCATCAGCCAATTCGCCAATGCTGACGCCCCGTGACAGCCGACCGAGAATCGCATCCATAGCACTCTCTTCCGGCTGCAGGTAGCACTCATGGCACTATGGGGGAGCCGCCACCGAATTGTCATTGTTTAAGCAGGCCTTAACCACCAGCCGGAGACACTTAAGCAAGAGAATAACTGACAACCACAATCCCAGCGAGGCAGCACTCCAGCAGCAAGCATGTGGACGTCGCGATCCGAACAGCCCGGCTCTTGTCACCTATCAGCCCATGATTGGGGATTAAGCTCGCGACTGCCAATAATAGCCGAGCAATCCAATCTTTTCCAGCAAGTGGCACGGGAGACATGGAAAACAAAGCGCGGCAGCTGGCTATTCTTCTCACCCAGGAGATCTAGTCATCCAACCACTAAGGCTAACCACTTATTTTAACTCTAAGTTAAGATGCTATTCGAAGTCCACAATGCGCTACCTAATGCAGAGAACGAGCCAATGATCTGCAGGATTCGAAGAGAGCGAACCGATGATCACGCACACAGTATTGTTTCTCACTTTCTCTAGATGTTCATTTCTATGGAGATTTGTAAAAAATGGTTTGGTCAGTGGAGCAAGCACTCAAAACTGCACAAGAACAATGCCCGGTGAACAATTGCAACTTACAACAATGGGAAGAAGAAATCCTCACTGAATCGAGGACCAATCATCAATCGAAACAATGCCGGCGAGCCGCTTCCGCCGCCGCCGCTAGCCCACCACACTAGTTCTTCCAGGCGTAGACGAGGAGGGAGAAGCCGTCGCCGCGCTGCAGCTCGGCGTCCTCGGGGCTGCCCCAGTCCATGACCGTGGAGCCACTCGCCCACGACGCGGAGGAGGACGCCACTGACGCCGACGAAGAGGAGCTCGCCTTTGCCAGCCTGCGGGCCTGCCCCCTCTTCCTCCGCTTCTCGCCATTGCTGCTGCTCTCGCTCCAGTCCCCTCTCCCCCACCTGCCAACGTAGCCCGCCCAGCCGCCTCTCCCGGCCTTGTCTGGCAGCTCCTTCTCGCTGGCGTCGGCCGAGTCGCGCTCCTCGCCGCTGCCGCCGTCCGCGAGCTCGAAGCGGAAGACGAAGACGGCGTGCGCGGGCGGGGCAGCGGCCGCGGCGAGCGCTGCTGCTGCTGCGGCGGCGTCGGGGGGCGAGGCGTCGCGCGCGGGGAAGAGCCAGTTGTGGAGGTCCCAGGAGACGAGGACGCGGTCGCCGCCGCCGAGGTCCACCTTCTCGGATCCGCGGAACTTCCAGCGCAGGCGACGGACGTGGAGCACGCGCTCGCCGTCCACGGAGACCGACATGCCGACCTCGGCCCTGTCCCGCTGCTCCCTGGGCTGCCCCTGGCCCTGGACGCGCGAGACGAGATCCACCGAGATCTCCCGCTCCTTGCCGCGCACGAGGACGCAGGTCCGGTGGCCGCGGCCGGCGCCCGCGTCGCGCATGGACACGTGCTCGCGCCTCGAGACGAGGACGGCCCCCGGCCCCGGCGGGCGGCGCGCCCTGGTCTTCCTGTACGCCTCCTCCGCCATGTCCCCCGCCACGACCGCCATCTCGCCGTCCACGACGACGGCGACGAAGTAGCCCGACGAGGGCTCGGGGGAGCCCGAGGGCGGGAACCGCGCGCGCGACAGGTCCCAGGCCAGGTCCACCCGGCGGTCCCGCACGCGGAAGCGCTTGGACCCGCGCCGCCGCCACAGCAGCCACGGGCGCACGCGCACGGCCACGGTCGCCTCCTCCCCGTCGTCGTCGTCCCCGTACTCCACCCCGTCGTCGCACCCGTAGCCGGAGGACGGCGAGGCGCCGGCGGAGACGCGGAGCACGGCGCGGAGGCTGAGCCCGAGCGCGGCGCGCGACCAGGACAGCGCGGCCAGGCCGAGGCGCGTCTCGTAGACGGACGTGGCGAGGCTGGTCCCCGCCCCCGAGGAGGCGGACCCGGACCCCGACGGCGCCGCGGCCGCCGCGCCGCGGAAGCAGGCCGGTATCGCGTCGGGCATCGCGTCGCTTGGCTTGGCTGGCCCTTTGGAGGGGAACGGAAATGGGTGAGCGAATCGCAGCGAGAACCACGAGATTTTGGGCTTTTTTTTTTCCCTCTCCCCGGGGCGCGGCCGGCTGGGTTCGCCTCGCCCCCTCGAGCAGCAGGTTGGACTTTGGACCGGGCGCGGCGAGTACATATAACTCCGCCGCGGTGGGGCGGTGTCGCGTTGGACTGGACCCAGCTGGGGTGCGAGCGCGACACCTGCGGCGCGGCGCGCGAGTGCGATGCCGCCACCACCACCACCACCACCACCACCGGCGCAGAGCTTGCTGGCTGGCTGGCTGTCGCGTGGGTTCTGAGCTCGTCTCTCCTCGTTGCTAACTAATTTTGATTTTTTTTTGACAAGGGCGCGACCGAATAAGGCCGTGTTCATATTACCGGGGGCGATGGCAACGGAGTTGTTTGTTTAATTTACTCGGGCTGGTTGCGACGGGCGAGTTATTCAATCAGGTGCTGGGCCGAGTCTTAGATGGGAGCTTACAAACAAACAAACAAAAAAATTGGTTACAGAGCTCAATCTTAAACTTAGAAAAAAAACGCAAGTCGCTTATCCGTGGGTTTGACGTGCAAAGATGGCTCCTTTCTAGATACGAGCCGATATTTCAAGAACGAGGATGATATCAAGTTAGCAGCTTGACTTGAGAACTTGAAACTAAATAGGTAGGATTGGAGGAAGATAGCTATCAGATAGCGTCATGCCATTAGGAAAACCGTTTGGTATTTTCCAATAAAAATGCAGAGATGGCCATCCTTTTTCTCTGTAACATTGGCTAGGCCAGCTACACGGTGAAAGAGCTACACAGCCCTGTGCCACGGCGCATAGTATATACCTCACTATGAGATGGAACAGGACGGCAAAGCTTGACTCGAGAACTTAATGAAACTAAACAAGTAGAATTGGAGCAAGATAGCTACCAAATAGCGTCATGCCATTTGGGAAACCGTTTGGTATTTTTCAATAGAGATTCAGAGATGGTCATTTTTTTTTTAACATTGGCTAGGCCACCTAGATGGTGAAAAGAGCTACGGCCATGCGCCACGGCACATTGTATAACTGTGAGAATGGAACAAGATGACAAGCATAGACTTACCCTGTATGATTGCAGCACCTATGGTGGCGTCGATGCTGGGAGCTGCAGCGCAAAAGTTCTACACCAAACTCGTGGCGAGAAAATCTCAAAGAAATCAAACCATTGGTAGCCGCATAGCTTTTTTTTAATGGCGTGCCAAAGCTTTTTAATCAATTTAATAGGGGCCTGCCATCCCGCAGGTGCGGCATGACGAGAGGTATGACCGTAGAATGTAGAGTACGTGTGTGTCTGTCCTATGCAGTTATGCCTGCTCCAGGTCGAGAAAACGAACATCTGAACATCTATAGAGGCAGAATTCATGCGCTTTGAATGTTTTGCCGTTTTGGGCTAGGAGCGTCTCGAGTCTGACCAAGCCATTTCAAGTTAGGTCAACTCCACTACCGTCACCTAACTCCATCTACTAACCCCCTGAACATGACGGAGGCGTGTGCGTGCTTGTGCTGCCGGGCAACGACGAGTTGCAAGCTCCGTTTCACGGGCCATAGGAGAGCACACGCGTACATTGTTCCATATGCGGCAGTTTCTTTTTATAACACATGCATCCTCGTGGCACACTGATTTTCTCGAAGTCGAAGGCACGCCACGTACGACTTCGCTGCGACCTCGCGAGCCAAATCGCAAAGCCGAGAACTTTGCGCACCAACTCTCTGCACTCGGCCGGCGGCGTGCATCATTTGAAAGGGCGCTCCTTTTTACTGGTTGCCAGGCTCCATGCCTTCGCCGCCCCCCCCCCCCCCAAAAAAACAAAAAAGGAGGAGAAAAAAACTGATCATGAGGGCGAGACCGACCTCATCATGCGACACGGTACACACGGTCAGCCGGCCGGACCCTCGATATGATCCGTCTGTGCTGGATGCGCTCGTGGAGTCGGATTGCACGCGTGTCGGTCGCGACATGCATGCACGGAACATGGTCGATCGAGCCAAAAAGATGCGCCAACTGGAAGTCTCAAAAGGTAGGAAAAGGGACACGAAGCGCTGCGAGAAAGAAGCGACCATGGGGAGGTGCAGCGAAACGAGCCGCGCGCATCGACGCCGCCGCCCGCCCCGCTAGTAGAGAGCGGAGCGCGTGAGAGCTCAACGTGCGCCCGTGCTTAATTCAGCGCTGATTCTTCGTTGCCCGTGGACCGGGCCCGATCGTCGTCGGACCGCCACCGCGCCAGGTAAGACCGGGGAACGGAGCACGGAGCGAGACGGACCGAGAGGAAGAAGCGCCGAACGGTCGTCAACCCTCCCGCCCCGCCCACCACCGCGGACAGGAGATCTCGCGGTGGTTTTCTTGGGACCCGGCGCCTCCGAGTGTCCCGCGATCCGTGTGCCGCCGGTGGCGCGCCGTGCGCGTGGACGGAACCAGGTGTGGCCCGCGCCCCGGGCCGGCTATCGGCTTGGCTGCAGGAGGGGGCGACGACCATCGCCAGTTCCCCTCACCACCCGTCGATTTGACCACCGCTCGCGTGCCGGCCGTGGTTTCCTCGGAGGAACGGCGGCATCGCGGACCCTCCCTGTGCCTGCAACTGCATGCCGTGGTCCGGATGCCGCGGGCGTCTTGTGGTCGAATGTTGGACCGAGCCGGAGCGCCAGCCGGGGGCCCGCCGGGAGATGGGATGACTTAGACCGTGTCAGCTCTCTCCTGTGTTCACCAGCTCGGCTCCGTCCACCTGCTTTCAATTCAAGATGGAGACGGCCGACGACGACGAGTACGTGTTTAAGAAGCCCGTCTCGTCGGCCCCACTGTTCCATCATCTGAAGCTGCTGGAATGAATGCCGTGCCATGCCCTCAGTCACCGGGAACGTGGGGAACGTGGTACAGTGCCACGTTACCGTACCGGGAACGCGGGAAGATGGGTATATTTTTGTTACAGTAGTGTTAAAATTACGCTTGAGCAACGTACCACGTTCCACGTTTTTTATCCATCGATCCGGAAATTTTTATAACTGTGACCATGCCATGCCATTCTGCTATCGCAACGCACGGCCGTTCTCGACACGCCCAGGCCAGCACGGACGGACGGCAGACGAGTGGTCGCCAAGTACAGCGCGCCAGCCTGTGCCCGGCCGGCGCGGCCGCGCTGTGCCGCGACAGGAGCCCCACGGTGCCATACCACCGCCGGGCACTCCCACTCCCCCATGGTCGCGGACAGCGACCCGCGCGAACCGACGGGCCTGGAAGTGGCGCGGATCGATGGCCCCGCGGCTCGGGTGCCGGTGCGCGACCAGCCGGCAGGGGCGTAATCGCAAACGCCAGGGCAGGCCGCTCGCCGGTGCCTGGCCCCAGACGGTGGCGCCCGAGCCGGCAGCCGTCGTGCGCGCGAGGATGCGCATCTGCCACCACGGCCCGGGGCTCTGACAGAGAACTGGTCGATGGGATGGTGTATTCGCGACATTGACCGAAACGAGATGGCGGAGATCTGCAGAAGCACGGATGCATCCGGTTCAGGTTGAAACCTGGGTGTTTGGCCTGAGCTGCTGTTGATACGATCGAGCTCTGAAGAAGCGCTGCACCGATCGCGACCAAATCACCCGCCGGATTCAGATCCTGTTACCAAGCATTTGGTTTGAGTTTGACCGGATGCAGCACTACTGATTGACAAAGTCGACGAGACATATATGCATCGAGCTGTGACATCCTTTTTGCTCCTTGTTCGGAAGAACCTGTGTCTGTGTGATGGGTCCGTGACAGCATTCGAGTTTCTGGGTGTTTAAGTTAGTGTAAATGGATTTGTAAATGATAGTCTTGTTAATGATTAATGAACAGTGATTATATATATATATATATATATATGGGCTCAAAGGAACCGACGCGCCGATTCGGAAGGGACACGCCCCTTCCGAACAGGCCTCTCTTAACGGACGCATCCTGTCCTGCTAATAACGGGATTAACTGACTAAACAACATGTTAATATGTTAATCGTGTGCTTAACGCTAATTGACCATACACACTAATTATTTCTAACACTGGGAAGATTACTATAGCTCGTACTGCTAAGCTCGAGGTTCAGAAACAAGTAAGTGGCTGAATGGGTACCCAGAATTGCGAGGATAATTGTTGGGTAGCAGATGGTGCACGATCATCACCTCATCTTCACGCTGAAAACATATCTGACCATGTCAAAGCACAAACGACGACTGATGCACGCATTGAAGCTGCAAATGAATAAAATAAAACGCCAGGGAAATAAAATCAGCGAGTTGACGCGGAAGCGGAACCACACAACAATCTGCCATGACACATGATTACGCTATCACCACACTGCTCGACTGAACAGCCGTACTACGCACATGCTTGACAATTTATATCACGTTAATCAGCTGTTTATCCTGTTTAGATTATCATTTATCCTATCCAAAATGTTGTATAGCTAGGGTAAACGACTAAACGATGGAAGTTTAACTGTTTAGGGTTTAAACCGAACACAAACTATTGTATACAAGGGCTTTTTCTATACGCCGTATAAACGATGTGTTCTCTCTTGCCCTTCATCCCACCACCTCCTCTCTTTACATTTTTTTAAAATAAAACAGGGAGAAGAGTTGCCAATTTTAATAAAAAGAAGAATAAATCTAGACCGTGCAAACAACAAAAAATAACACCGGCCAGTTGGATTGGGATATTAACTCGTGCCGTACCACGGCAACTTAACTCAAACACTCAACAGCCACTCTCAACATAAAAAAAAATACCGATCGATTGGATTGGAACATCAACGCGACCACACCACTTCACTCGACAACACCACTCCACTCGACAGCGGCAGCAAGATCAAGACTAAACACCGGCCCCACCAGCAATCACACTCTTAAAAAGCTGCCTTCGCGTCAACAGGGACCCAGAAAAAAAATAGACCGCACCGTCCTCTCTTTACATCTTGATGCTCAATTGCTTGACGTCCCATCTTGTCCTTCCACTCTTGTCTCCGTCTCTCTGAGACTCCGAGAACTCCTCGATACCACATTCCATAGCCTTAATTAGTTTCATAAAAATGCTGACGCTCCTGCCTCTGGGCGTGTTTACTTTTGAGTCCACAAAAATCTTACAAAAATGTGTCTGTAAAAATTGGCAGTCCTTCAATAGAATCTAAGAGTTTGAGACCAAGTATACTTAAATGACAATAAGTCTTAAACCATATATCCGATTTGCAAATTGATTGTACCAAAATATTCGTAGCAGTTAGATCTAGAAAACCACATATCATTTGAATTTATTTTAATAAACAATAAATTATTAGCATATGGCCCCGCACATCATATGTAGAGTTTTGGCTAGTTTTAGTATGGCCACGATCTAAACTTGTTTTCACCCTTTTCTGCTGGGAAAAGTTCGGTTTACACTCTTGAACTGTCAAGAAAGTCTGATTTTCAACCCTCAACTGCAAAATCAAATAACATAGGTCATCCAACTAATACAACCGTGCAAATTAAAAATATATAATTTTAAACTAAAAATTTATTGTTTAAAAATAAATTAAAAATTTATTTATTTTGTGAAAATTAAAAATATACAATTTTAAACTAAAAATTTATAAGTAATTCATTTTAAATAAAAAATATAATGGGTATAATTTTTTTTCTAAAAATATAACCTATCTATTAACACTCTACTTGTCAGTTGTTTGGATCCAATTTTTTATGTTCGTAATATTTGGTTACTTGTTTATTATTTTTAATAAATAAATTTTAAATAGAGCAATAATAGATATGTTACATTGAGCTATGGACCACCTGTCATCCCTGCTGATGCGACCTCAACACCACCATCTTCTTGTGCGTCTCCCTAAAGCCCCATTTGGCACCGCTACGGCTATGGCTTCTTCGAAAACAAGCTCCAACTTCGACTCGTCTGGTGGAGCGGTTTTTTTGGTGAAGCTAAAGCATTTTAAAAAATATTTGGTAAACGGCTTCTCCTAATTGTTTAAAATGCACAGAAAAGATGAAATATCCATAATACCCTTAATTTAATTTTTACTTTTTTATCTTTCCTTCTTTTTTATCTTCCTATTTTTATTGCCCTTCTCTCCAACCTTATCCGCTCACGTCTACCACCTCCATCTTCGCACCCGTCGCCCGCCCCATCGGAGAAAATTGTATATTTAGGACTCCAAACATCACGCTTCGCAGTCTTGCCATTACTAACATTGACTTTGTAAAATTGAGATTCCAAACATGTGCAACTTGATTCTACTGCTATTAGGTGTATTTTCTCTCTTTTTTAATTTTCTTTTCATGTATTTGGCATGTGAATTGGCCATTTTACCCTTCACTTACATGGATGTTAACGGGAGTGGTGTGCCTTCTTGCTGCCTTGCCACCGCTGCCCTGTGCAGGCAGGCAGGCTGGCTGGCCGCCGCCACTCTGGGCAAGCAGGCAGGCTGGCAGGCCGCCGCTGCCTGGACACTACTCGGCAGAGCAATTGTGCATTAGAGCCCCTAAAATCTCAATCTTTGCGGTGAAGCACCCTACAGCTGCGTCCCCTCACCTCGACAAGGAAGCTGGACGGCGCATCGTTGCGGCCAGGCAGAGCGCGGGCGCATCGGCAGCATCCGTAACGAAGCGCGCGCCGACTCCGAGCGGCCAGTTGCCGGGGCCCACCACGGAGAGCGTCCCGGATGGGGCCAGCTCCACGACCGTCCGCGCTACCTCCGCCGCCGACAGCCGTGCCCGCGATGCCGCAGACACCAGCGCCACTGCGGCCGCCGCGGCTGCCACCACCCTAACCCCGCGCCTCGCGGTTCTGGAGGGGGCGGCACGCAGGGACGCCGGCTTCTTGGAGAGGACGGTCGCCGGGGTTGGGAGCGTCGAGGAGAGGAGGGATGACGAAGACGACGACATGGCGTAAGATTGGAGGTTGAGATTTGGTGGGGGATTTTTGACGGCTGCTGCCCAAGCGGCTGTGTTGACCTGCCAGCGTGCCTGCACAGGCGGCGATGGCGGCTTGCAGCCTGCTTGCCTGCAAAGGGCGGCTGCGCCAAGGCAGCAAGAAGGCATGCGACGCTTAACATAAGTGAGGGTAAAATGGTCAATTCATATGCCAAATAAAATTAGAAAAGAGAAAATACACAAATCAAGTTGCACATGTTTAGAGTTCCAATTTTGCGATGTTGACGTTGGTAATGGCACACTGCTAGTGAAACAACATAGTAAAGAGATCATAGTGGTAGTTTGGATGAATCCAAAATGTTGCTAAATGCTAAACTTATCATCTGTTCTAACTTATATTTATGTGGATTTTGGTGTTGATCCATGTAATAAGGTGTTGACTACTAGTACTTCTTTGTAAAGAAATCATGGTTGGCATTGCAAGGTAGGAAGCAGTTATGTAGCTATGACACTGTGCTTTCTCTGGAATGGGGATTTTTTTCCAGCACTTTTAATCTCCATTCTCTTTTCAATTTTCATTATTTATTAAGTTTGAGATGCATGCCATGATATTTGTAAGCTGATGTAGTAATTTACGGATCACCTTTCATGGTTTGTTTTACACAAACAAGTATGATTATCCGACTATTAAGCTTTATTTTATTAATAGGATGGTATGGGTTTGATTATATGGTTCACTATCTTTTGCTTTTCTCCAGTGTCACTTCCCCTTTGTAAACCCCCTCCTATTGTCTATTTGTCTTGCATCATGGTATGCTTTTTTTTTTGTTTTGAATTTCAGATTTCAAACGCAATGGATTGGCAAAAGCACAGGATACTGATGGTGTCCGACTTTTTCTTCCCAAACTTTGGTGGTGTTGAAAGCCACATCTACTATCTGTCGCAATGCCTGCTTAAGCTTGGCCATAAGGTCCTAATTTTCCTCATGAACTGTTTTACTTGGATCAAATAATAGGAACTATATAAACAGTCAATTAAAAGCTATCTTTTTCTTGAAAAATATAAGACAGTTTTGTTTGGTTTCCTAGGTTGTTGTCATGACACATGCGTATGGAAACCGATCTGGAGTACGTTATGTCACAAATGGTTTAAAGGTTTATTATGTACCATGGAGACCATTCCTGATGCAGAATACACTACCTACATTATTCTTGACATTTCCAGTTGTAAGAACCATTATTATACGTGAGAGGATTTCTGTCGTGCACGGACATCAGGCTTTTTCTACATTGTGCCATGAAGCATTGATGCATGCCAGGACGATGGGGTACAAAGTTGTCTTCACAGATCACTCACTTTATGGTTTTGCTGATGCTGGAAGCATTCACATGAATAAGGTGCTGCAGTTTACTCTTGCAGATATTGATCAAGCAATATGTGTTTCTCGTACAAGCAAAGAGAATACTGTACTGAGGTCTGGGATATCTCCGGAGAAAGTTTTTATGGTTCCTAATGCCGTTGATACTGCAATGTTTACT
This sequence comes from Panicum hallii, assembly GCF_002211085.1. Lineage (NCBI taxonomy): Eukaryota > Viridiplantae > Streptophyta > Magnoliopsida > Poales > Poaceae > Panicum > Panicum hallii. The sequence goes on along the minus strand of NC_038043.1, from coordinate 42,948,751 downwards.
CCCTCCCCTGAGCGCCTAAGCTGTGATGAAATATATTGTAGTGATCAGTAAGTTAGTGTACCGAAAAGGTGCAGATCTTCTTGTGGAAGTAATTCCAGAAGTATGTCGTCTATTTCCAAAGGTGAGTCGTAGCTACATCACTCTGAATCAAAATACTATAGGTTAGTGCATGCATATATACTAGGGGAGAAGCCTTTGTTATGGAGGATATAAATACAGACTGTCTTAATATTAAAAATTTGTCAATTTTTGCACCATTAAAACCAAGTGTATGTCGTCATTGGACTTTAATGTCCAGCTGTCCTCGTCTAGTCTTCTTGCATCATTACTTTCTTGATGTATGCAATGTGTTGGATCTGATCAGGTGCCTGTATTTTGTAAATAAACAACTCCATGGACTCAGGTTCGCTTTATCATTGGAGGTGATGGTCCAAAACGTGTGCGACTTGAAGAGATGAGGGAGAAGTTTTGCCCTTCAGGATAGAGTTGAAATGTTAGGAGCTGTGCCTCATGCTCAAGTACGGTCAGTTCTGATCTCTGGTCATATATTTTTAAACAGGTAAATTTTCTAAATTTTCATCATTTCCTATTAATATATGGTTTCTACCTTTTATAGTGCGTTTGTCCCTCATTTTCTCATTGTATACAGGTCTTGAACCATTTTGAATATCGGATATCTTTTCTGCACTTGCAGTAGAATTTTGACATTCTTATATCAGATTAATGAAGTGCTTTATGATCATGTGGGCTGTCAACATATATTTGACAAATGATTTAGTGTCTGGGAAGTGTTTTTAGGAGTTTGGAATTTACATTAGATGGATCATGGGTAAACAGAAGTAGAGCTATTTTCCTCATCTTTTATATTCTAACCTCTTTGAGAGAAAACTAGATTGTTCATGTGCCACAGATGAAAGAAGTGCGACCTGTATGTGGATAAACCACAGTAATAGTGAAACATAAACTTTTTTTTTTTACTTTCAGTTCACTTACGGAGGCATTTTGCATCGCCATTTTAGAAGCAGCTAGCTGTGGACTGCTGACTGTAAGCACTAGAGTTGGAGGTGTCCCAGAGGTATGTGCTTTATGATACTCCCTCCAATTTTAAATACATGACATTTAGGACTGTTGACAGTAAGGTTCTCATTTATAGAGAATGACTTTAGTCAGATGATTTCAGAGTTTCCTGCAAACCATTCTTTCTTTTTCAGGTTCTTCCAGATGACATGATAGTACTTGCAGAACCAGCTCCAGAAGATATGGTAAGAGCTGTTACGAAAGCTATTGACATGCTGCCTGGAATAAATCCTCAAGTTATGCATCTTCAGGTGAAGTTTAACTCTCAGATCTCTACACATTGTATAAATTCATCATTGTACCATGTCACTTGTGAGCATTTTACAGGAGCTTTTAAAATCAGAGATCAATTTGCAAGTTTTCTGATATTCATTCAATTGTCTCTAATGTGGATTAGATGAAAAAAAAACTTTATAGTTGGGATGATGTGGCCAAAAGAACAGAGATTGTTTATGATCGTGCAGTGCGATCCTTGACAACAAATTTGCTAGACCGCCTTCCCCAGTGAGTAAACATAAACTGTCAAAAACTCACCTTGTTTACAACAGCAAAATTATTTTGTATCATTTTCTGCTGTTCCAATTCTAAATCCTGCCAGATAATTTTTGGGTTTAGGCCTAGGCAATGTCACCACATATTTGCACTGACACCAAAATTGATATATAACTCATTCATGCACCTCTGTAATGGTATTAGATATCTCACTTGTGGAGTTTGGGCGGGAAAATTGTTTTGCCTGGTTATATTAATCAATTACCTACTATGGTGCCTTCTAAGAATTCTTACAGGTAATTGTGTACCCACGCTATTTTTTCTTTTTGAGATTTGAAGGAATCCTTATATGAGTTTCCCTCCACAGCCTGCTGAAGGTATTGAAGAAGTCCCAGATATAGGGCCACTACATGCTCATTTAGATTCAAGAGATGATTTATGAAGTTTGGAGAAAGTGAGTTAAGAAGCAAGATGTGATCCTACTCAGAAATTTCTTTCAATGTTTCTAAAAGAGAGGACACCATTCCTCATTTGTTTTTGTTTTTTTTTCATGCTGGTTAGAGCCTCGGAAGCAGACATATCTGAATATATAGTTGGGTTGGCTAGTTAACTCTATCAGCCATGCATGAGCACGAATCGGAACTGTGTCTAAAGTTCAATTGCAACATATCAACCCAGCTGTGCATTGGTGCCAATGTTGAAATGAGCAACATCATTTAGGAGCGCAAGTTCTCATTTACAAGCAAGCCCTACCATCAATTGCGGCTGGGAGTTTATGCTAAACTAGCTATTGGCAGATATGATCATTGCTTTGTAATTGCCTAAGCTATCTTGGGCGCTGAAGTTACGGCTGATCTCTTCAGAAAAAGGGTATTGCACTGCTATTAACCTATATGTAGAATCTTGTTCCGTCACCTCAGAAAAGACAGGAAAATTCGGTCGTGTAAACATGCTACTCGAGAAATATTTAACTACATTCAATCTATTTGCCGTTGCTATATTGACATGTTCCTCTGGTGATCTGGTCAGTACGAGTTGGACGTAAGATAATAAGAAAATTGCCCAATTTTCATACCTTTTATGTGAGCACACATTACTTCTTTGGGGGTGATGAGCGGCAACACAAAGTTAGTCGCTTACAAGTAGCCAAGTAGGAAGTAGGAACTGAATGAAGGGATTTACCTATCCATCTCATGTAAATGAAGAGCGATCGGCGATCTATGGTACTGACAATATCTTTTTCCTTTGAAAAATGGAAATAAAAAGAAGTGTGGCTTTTGGAGGTTGAACTCAAAGCTTCGACGAGCTCAATTGTTGAGGCCTCGTTTTGCGCGCACACAAGACTGCTCTATGGGAGGCTGCTGATGCATCTTCTGAGCTGGAGGCGCGTCCCTCTGCTGGCTGTTGCTCCCCTAGGCTTGTGGTTCCAGGCAGCTGCAGGTAGCCTGCCAGTCGGAGGTCAAGGAGCCATGGCTCCAGATTCAAAAACTAGCAAATGCAGATGCTGGTACTCACTGCAAGGATAACTGGAAAATCAATGTGCCCCAACAATCATCACAGCATGATATGCACCCCAGGAATGAAGTTTAACCATGTACAAACCAAAAATGACTAATCACGGGGAGGGATCCACAGGCCGATGCTGATGTTTTGCCACCACACGGCAACATGATCAAGATTCAAGCACGGCTAAGCACCAACGAAAGACTAATTATACCACCTGACCCTAGGTTAAAAGAGCCATGTACATATTGCAACGGAAGCAAGGGTTGGTTAGAGCAGCATAAGGGCTGGCGGACGCTCTCCTTGGGATGATGCATATGCATCCGAAGATTGCTTGATATGTCGAAAGCACTCAAGGCACCACAATGCCCCTTGAGCAGCATGGTCTTGTGCGGCTTTCTTCTTAGGCTTGGGGTCACCGAAGCACTCTATGACAGTGTTGACGAGTCCCTCTAAGCGGACCGTCACCTTGCAAGTGAACCTGCAGAGTTAACGTGAAAGCAGTCATTGCCATTTCAAACCATAATTGTGAGTCTAATGGACAATCATGAATTATTCTATCACACAGATGACAAATGATGACCGCTAACCGAATTTCAGCCACTTTACAGGTGCTACTTAAGGAATTAAAGGTAAACATCATGATTAGAATACTGGCTAAAAAAGAAAAGGAGGAAAAAAAATGTCCCCATTGCCGTTTCCTATAACCAGAAATTTTGGAAAAGTTAGACAATTCTCCATTTAATACTTTTTGAACTGATTATATTGTTATTTCTCATACATACTAACAATGATTTGGTTGTTTTATTCTCAGAAACAATGCTGCTTTCTTTTCACCTTTGTTTGTTCCTTCAGCCATATAGATTGGAAAGAGCTTTATAGTGTTTACATGCCACTAAATTTCCTGTGATATAAGACAAAAACTTGCAGGTACCCTCTACTTATGGAACTTCAGCTATTTTCCCGGTTCTGGACTACTCTTGTGTATGTGAATTTATGCAGCAAGAGTAATTTTCATGCATTTGCAGTGATCATATTCCAGCATTCGCATTATAATATCTCCCAATAAAATCCAACATAAAAGGATATTGTATACAATGTTATGGTTCATCTCTCTCTCTCTCTCTCTCTCTCTCTCTCTCTCTCTCTTGGGGGGGGGCCAGAAACTACTCAGGATATTAGGCTGTTTCTATAGCATTTTTTGGTAGCATAATACACAACAATGTTATACACATGGAAAGCGCATGAACATTAAATTTAACATTCACCAGTTAATAGGAAAGCACATGAACATTAAATTTAACATTCATCAGTTAATAGGAAAACTCACAATATGCTGTGAGGAGGTCCTTGTTCTTTAAAGTCAAATGATGGTTCTTTCCAGCCAATTGCAGCACATATTTTTGGCAGTCTCAACCTTGCTGGTTCATTACCTGTATAACCTTTGAATTTCAGTAAAACAATAGTTTTCAGGAGAAGAAGAAGTGTGGCTTTAGATATCTGATGAAGGAAGAAGCAAGAACGCTGATGCATATACACTCAAGTGCATGCCATAGCTCCTCGCCAACTTTCAAGAATGAAAGAAACTAATGCACATAAAGCCCAATCGTATCAATTGTCATGTAGTACCAATCACCTGTAAATGAGATACTACGAACGCGCCCCTCACTGCGACCATTTGCTTTACCAGAGCTTTGCAGTGCACAATCAGTGAGTACATCCATGGGATCATCGCCAGTAGAAACTTCAACTGGAAGACCATCAGGAATATTGTTCTCCATGTCAGAGACTTCAATTTCCTGTTGTGGTTGGACAATGGACCCTGAAAATCCAGTCCTCCTGCGCTTGACTAACTCAGCCTACAAGGACAGCAATTGATAACATCAGAATACAAACATATAGATTTAATCTGCTGAGATTAAAAAAAATAAACTCAAGCATGCTGCAGAGAATTCGAAAGGAAGATGGGAAAATGGATGCAAGAGATTTTGGCGATCTTTTACATTTCTATCTCGGAACTCCACTTCCTCCTCTGAAGTGTTGATTGGCACGGCACTGGGCTTATGCTTCATGGGAGGCTCCATAACCACTGAACTGAGAGGAGTGATCCTGATAAAAGGCTGGTTAGTTATATGCCATTGTTGCAACAGAAGTGTATTGAAATTTGAACATCGTAAAGGTCAGTGGTACAAACAGCAATTGTTCTTCTAATGAAAATTTATCCAAAGACATAAGTCATTATTGAAACTGTTTACAATCTAACAAGAGAATCATATTTTGTCACAGTAACGATACCTCATCAACACAGACTAGAATAATTGTACGTTCAGTAGCAGATGGTACAGAACTAACCCTACGGAAAACATTTTGCCCCTGGTGATCATGCACCAAAAACATAATAACCATTGCAAATTCCACACCACCACTATGAGGTATGGTTAATGTCATTTGGTGTATCATTTATCAACAGAACTAGTACAAAAGTTTCTTGTTCAGAGTGTGTGAAACTTTTGTGAGGATTTCAGCAAAAAGAATAGGTCTTTCATGAATCAAATTAAATTTGAAGGAGCTTTGTCAACTTTATAATCCATGTGATAAAAAAATTAGAAAAGGTTATGCGCGCGTGTGGTGAGGGAAGGGAGTTAGTACTGACATTATTGCACTACAGACTACTAGTAACAGTAATGACGACAGAACAACTTGCACTAAATAACAAAAAGACAGCCACACTAACACAGCAGCCACACTAACACAGCCGACCGTTGACAATCCTGATAAGATTCGACCGTTGTAATCTCTATTGGACGAAATACTGCACTGAGCGGGTGATGACAAAATACTGCATGTGCGGGCAATTAAAGATTTGGTTCCTGCTTGTTATAGAACAAATGCCATTTCTGGTAACCCAGTTGCACTTATTCACAACCTTCAACCCCCCACCACACACACACACACACACACACACACACAAAGTTTTCCAACCTAGAAACCATCAAGCTGTCTGCTCGTTGTCATACCGTCTTACATCAACAAATAGACAGTAATCTTGATATTGCAAAAGAATTGTAGTCACTCACAATAAAGATGCAGAGGCATGTATCGAACTATGAATCGGGATTTTATTTTACCCCGAGCAAATATGAAATGGTATCTTTTTAACAAATACTATGAATTAAGAAGATTTTTTTTGGTACGAATTAAGAAGAATTTACCATCAGAAAAAGATGCATCAAACGTAGGGAGAGGAAATGTCTCCAAGGATGGACGAAGATCCTGATCCTTCTTCAAACCCAAGGGGATTGATGTCGCGCGCTGAAGTGGAACCTAATCGAACTACGGGCGGTTAGGTTGGACTAGTGGGGGCGCACCACGCAGCACACAAATCATCCACAACCAACTGATATGGTGAGAAAGAAAGGGTTTCGGATCCCATTTCTTAGAGTCAGAGCAAAGAATACGTCCAATCCTGGAACGAAACCCTAGACCAACCCATCCAGGCGAGCTTGGGTTGCTTACCGGCGAAAGTAGAGATCGATCCGACTTCGGAATGACGGATCTCCACCCGCGCGGGTAGAGGAAGTTGGAGACGCCGCCCGGCGGAGGACGATTTCGGTGGAAGAAGGGCCTGGTTTGCCGCGCCGCGCCGCCGGCGTTGAGGTCGCCGACGTCGAGGCGCGAGACGGGACGGGAGAAGAGTGTGAGCGGGGCTATTTAACTATTTGCCGTCCTTACCATGGCGCTCTCTTATTTTGCTTTCTACTTGTACGAGTCTACCTATTTGCCTATTCGTCCGATGTGATACGCTCTGGATCGACCATGCAAAAAGACATCAGTGCCCCTAACTTATCTAAGTATGCAACACTCTCTCTCCTTCTATCTCTATGACTAGTGGGCCCACTCATTTCTTCCACCTCCGTCATCTTCTTCCTCAAAAATCCTCCTCTCACAGCCGCAGCCGCCTGAGCCCACCACCACTAGCACCAAAGATGGCCGGCAACGGGCGCTCTCCCACCGGCCGCAGCGTTGTGCTGTTCCCCTTCCTGTCTGGGAGCCCCACCACCTCGATGCTCCAGCTCGCGGTGCTCCTCCACGTGCGGGGCCTCGGCGTCACCATGCTCCACGCGGAATTCAACGCGCCCGACCCCGCGCGGCACCCGGAACTCGGCTTCGTCTCCATCCACGAGTCCCTCCCTGATGAGGTTGCCGCCAGCCCCGGCCTGGTCGAGCCCGCGAGGCGCCGTTCCAGGCGGCGCTCGAGGAGCTGGTGCGCCGCGGCGGCGCGTGGGCCTCGAGCTGCTCCGCGTGCGAGACCTGATCCGCGTCGACGGCAGCGATGGCGACACGGTGCTCCGCTTCACCGCCTCCATCGCCGGCGCCGTGCGGGACGCCTCGTCGGCGTCGTGCTCAACACGTCAACGCCATCGAGGGGCCGGAGCTGGCGAGGATCCGGCGCGAGCTGTCCCGCCCGGTGTTCGCCATCGAGCCGTTCCTGTGGGTGCTTCCCCCAGCTCTGGCGGCGGCGGCACGGAGGAGCTCCACGAGACGGTGAGGCGGAGGGGCAAGGTGGTCGCGTGGTCTCCAAAGCACTGTGGCTCTGACACCAACAGCGAGTCGCCCTCCACGATGGCGTGCGGCTGCGGCGTGGCAGAGCCGTATGCGACCATTGATGAGCAACCGGCGACGCCGATTTGTAATTGAACTATTATTTAACTACCGGTCAATTGTACAGGCTTCAGAGGAGTTCTTTGATTTTGATTTTGTACGGTCCAGCCACGCCTCCCGCGCCGCACCACCGTGAAGCTTCTCCGCCGCCGCTGCTAGTGCTGCTACCTCACCCGCCACGCAGAGGAACCGCGTCCACTGCTTTTCGCCTGGACGAAGAGAACGGAGGTGGAAGAAATGAGTGGGCCCACTAGTAAGAGATAGAAGGACAGAGAGTTTTGCATACTGAGATAAGGCAGGGGTAACAAGATCTTTTCGCATGGTCGATCCACACTAGTTCAGTGAGTTGATACGCTACGTTGGATAAATTGGCAAATATGTAGACTCGCACGAAGAGAAACGGTAAATACATAGAAGCCGAATAAGAATGATTTTTGAAGAAGTATCGTCCGTAAGAATGTTAAATAGTTAAATATTTCGACTGGGGGAGAGCGGAGTCTTCAGCGCACGTCCAACGGACCTGATAGCAGGTTGCGTTAAAAGATCCACGTAGAAAAAATTGTCGATAGATCAAGCAACTCTTGGATAGCACGCTCCTCCACGACAGCGGGTGAAATCGTGAGAGGAGCGCGGGGAAGGCAAGCTCGGCCGGGAAGAAGGCAGGGCCCTGGCACGGCCGCCGTCGCGCGGACGAGCCGTGGTGCAACGAGGAAGGAGCGTGGCGGGGGCTGATGGGCGGCGTGGAGCTCGGTGGAGCTCGAGCGCGCCCGGAGGGAGAACGCTGCCGCCAGTGCTGGGGAAGCGGGAGTGCAGGCCGCCAGGGCCGCGAGCGAGCGGGGCGGGCGAGGTGGCACAGGGAGCGGGAGCGGAGGAGCAGCGCCGCCGCTGGTAGGGTCCAACGAATCCCCTTCCAATCCCTCAGATTTTCTCTTTCCGGTTTTGCCCCTGGGCCTAGGCCCACGCGACCCCGCAGGACCACGCGGTGGACCCTAGTCCGACTCGAAGTTCGGTTCCGGTTCCAACGCACCGTGCCGCCGTCTCACCGGTATATACCCCCACGCCGCCTCCACCACGATTTCGTTCGCTTGTCGAGCTCGGCGCCGGTGACACACGAGGCGAAGCCGATCGTCCGTCCCCTCGTGCACCGGCGGCAAACCTCAAACCCAAGTGAATCACAGCTCCGCACGCCCGGTACCCCCCGTGTCGCCATGGCAACATTGTTCGCCCGGCCCGCGGACTGCTTCGCTTGCAGTGCGTTCTTCAAGCCTCCTCTCCGGCTCATGCAGCAGCGGAAGTCTCAGGCCACGGCTTCCCGGCCTGTGCCCGGGCAGTCGCAGCCGGCGCGCGGACGGGCGAACAACAGACGACAGCGCAGGCGCCAATCTCCTCCGGTGGCCGGGGCCGGCTCACCGCCGCACGAGCGCGCCATGGTGAACGTCGTGATCCTGAAGCGTGGGGAGCAGATCCTGCCTGTGCCCATGGAGGCGTCGACGGCAGCCACCCCGGCTTAGGGGCCGGGCTTCGCGCATGCGAAGAAGGTTGAGACTGCGCTGGCGGGGAAGGATCACCGCGGCGTGCACGCGAAGCAGAGCAGCACAGAGCGCGGGGAAGGAAGAGCCGGTGGCTGTGGCTGCCGCAGAGCGCCACGGCGCCGATGCCACGAAGGCAGAGGCCATGGTGGCCGCCGCGCGACGGACCCTTCCACAGGCGGAGGAGGCCGAGCAGGCACCCTTGTTAGACGCGACCGCTCAGCCGGCTCCGTACGCGGGCGCGTCATTCCTCGTGGCCGCGCCCGACCCAAGTGCCCTGCTCATCCCGGTGCTCTTGTTGAAAGCCCGCGGCAGGGGCGCTCGGCCTCGGGTCCGTGCGCCTGTCGACGAGCGCGCACGGTGCCGTCGGCTGCGGCAGCATGAGCTTCGAGCAAGCCGGGAGACGAGTCGTAGGGCTTCCGAACTCCCAAGAATGCATGTAGATTTAGAAATTTAGAGCATATTTAGGATCGTCCTAAAGCGACACTTTTATACTCTGTATGTGATTTCAGAACAAGTTCATGTGTCACCTATGTGATCCTTCAAATTCCTACTCTGTATGTGAATTTTTCTTTCAATTTAAAGATTGAATTGACAAAATCATCAAGGCTTGAAGAGCCTTTTTGCCTTGTTTCCTATGGCAGCAAGATACGCATACGATGTCTATCTATGCCCCTGCAACTATGGTAATATAGACTCGCGAGGCAACACCCCCCTACACCCCCGTGTCGCTCTCCTGGCGACTCGGGGAGCGACCGTCACGCTGCCGCCCGGCCCTCGCCGTCTGCCTCCGGTGGCCGCCGCCACCGCCGCCGGCGACCGTCCGGGCGGCGACGGCGGCGGCCGGCAGCTGAGCTGAAGCCGGCTTAGCTCGCCTCCTCTCCCCTCACTTCTTCCCCCGCCTCCCTTCCCCCAACCTCCAAACCTTGACGTTGAAGCTCCGCCGCCGGCCAGGCCAGATCCGGCCTCCTCCTCGCCAGATCCGGGGTCCGCCGGGCCGAATCTGGCCATCCCCGGCCGGTGTTGCAGCCTTGCCCCCCGCTCCGGCCGGCCCTGCTTCTCGGCGCGGGCATGGTCTTCGAGGTCGCAGGTGGCCGTGGGGCGCGGCTGTGCCGGCGCTCACCCCCGCGGGTGGCCGTGCTGCTGCCACGCACAGGCATGCACACCACCATAAAAACTATGGTAATATAGGTGAGGAGAAAAAGAATAACTGAAGACGTTTGCACTTTTACCGCTGTCGCCACGCACAAGCATGCACACCACCATAAAAACTACAAACAACTTTTCACATAAGCTGGATACAGTAAACATCCTCCTAAAACTCACTCTGCCTCGTCATCTAGTGGTTTTCACTTGTGATTCTTGCTGGCAGGCGCAGCGTTGCCCTCGGCTGCGCCCCAGCCGTCCTCGAGCGGCATCTCCGGCATGACCTTCTTCCAGAACCAGTGCTTGCGCCAGAGCAGCACCATCTCCTCGATGGGCACGCCCTTGGTCTCGGGGAGGAAGACGTACACGAAGACGGTCATGACGGTGATCCACCCGGCGAAGAAGAGGAAGATGCCGAACTTGAAGGCGCACAGCATCGACAGGAACGCCTGCGCGATGGCGAAGGTGAAGAGCAGGTTCACGGCCACCGTGATGCTCTGCCCCGCCGACCGCGTCTCCAGCGGGAAGATCTCGCTCGGCACCGTCCACCCTAGAGGCCCCCACGACCACCCGAACGCCAGCACGAACAGGCAGATCACCACCACCACTGCGATCGAGTAGCTCCGGGACAGCTGCTTGTCCACCCCGAACTTCACGCCCAGGATCACCGCAACGATCACCTGCATTTGTAGAACTCTTTAGCTCATGCTACGCAAACGATGTGCATTGTGATTGATTGCGATGCGTAACGCAGCGAGATATAGTCAAACCTGGCAGACGATCATCTGGATCCCGCCGCTGATGAGGAGCTTCCGGCGGCCGAGGCGGTCGACGGTGCCGATGGAGATGAGCGTGGAGGAGAAGAGCACGGCGCCGGTGAGCACGGAGGAGTAGAGGGACGCGTTCCCGCCGAAGCCCATGCTCTGGAACAGGACCGGCGCGTAGAAGAGGATGGAGTTGATGCCCGTCAGGATCTGGAACGCCGGCATGCACACGGCCATCACCAGCTGCGGCCGGTTGCGCCGCTCCAGGATGTTCCGGAACGGGTGCTCGATGGTGTTGGCCAGCTCGCTCGCCTCCACCATGTCCGTGAACTCGGCGTCCACGTCGGCGGTGCCGCGGATGCGCTCCAGCACGCGCCGGCCCTCCTCGACGCGCCCGCGCTCGATGAGGCTGTTGGGCGTCTCCGGGAGGAGCAGCCCGCCCAGGGTCATCAGCAGCGCCGGCGCCGCGGCCAGCCCGAGCGACAGGCGCCACCCCCACGGCTTGATGTTCTGCGTGCCGTAGTTGATCAGGTTCGCCGTGAAGATGCCCAGCGTCGTCGCGAGCTGGAACATCATGTTCAGCCCGCCGCGGAGGTGCGCCGGCGCCATCTCCGACAGGTACAGCGGCACAGCCTGCGCCACCAAGAGCGCACTGTTACTCGGAGCCAACCAAGCGATCAGAAGCTCGTCGAGTCCGCACCTGGTTGCCGAAACCGATGCCGACGCCGAGCATGATGCGGCCGAGGATGAGCATGGCCAGGTTCACGGCGGCGACGTTGAGCGTGGCGCCGACGAGGAAGCTGACGCCGCCGCAGACAATGCTGGCTTTGCGGCCGTAGTTCCTGGTGACGGGGGACGCCGCGAGGGACGCGACGAGGCCGGCGAGGTAGAGCGAGGAGGTGAACGCCGCCAGGCCCTGGTTGTCGTACTTGCAGTAGTTGTTCTGGCTGCCGGAGTTCTTCCTCCGGAACACCGCCGGGAAGAACTTCTCCAGAAATGGGTCCATGGAGGTCACTCCCCCTGCAGCATTCGGTCAGTCAGATTGGCAGAACTTCAGAGTTCACAAATGTGTCCCCATGGTACGTGGAAAAACTATCAGCGGCCCGACGCGCTTAATTCTTCAAGAAAAGTGTTGGTGTCTCATCTTTTTGTCATTTTTGGGTCGTATTTGGAACAGAGGGGAAAAACAGAAAACTAATTTTTTTCCCCCCTATCCATACATTTGGAGAATCTTGCATGCCAAAAGGCCATTCTATCAAAAATGCGGTCTAACATGTGGATCATAGAATTGTAACTACGTGGTACTAGTAAGCATCTTCAGTATCATGTGCCAGACTTTCCGTTTCCACACCACTAGCTGGACTTAACAGAGTGTTCACCCGATGAACTCAACTGTTCCCGCATCTCCTCAAAAAAAAAAAAAAAACTGTTCCTGCATCTTCAGAGTACTATTGATTTTATTGTTCTTTTCCAACAGTGAACACCTCTTCTACTTATTGTAGATAATATCCATTGACGATAAATATTATTCTTATAATCACACGGAGCTGGTGGCCATGTATGCTGATCTCGAGGATATTTCGTATCTGTAGTTGCGATACGATAGAGTAGTTATCACCGAGTCAACTGGGTCCTGAATGCGCATGTGACGATGTATTGACTTCATATACAACATTCTTTTTTTTTAACAAGAAACATGGTACTTTCTAGCAATAGGATTTTTTTTTTTGCAGGTTTTGTCCTCGCCTGAGCAGCGATGGCTCCAGTCAATGGACGGACTCTCCAACCACTCCCGGATGTAAAAAAGTTCACAAACGCGCGGGCATGTCGTCTCTGCATCTCTTCCCCGTTCCCTACCGTGCATCATCTGCACTCGTGTTATTTGGACCAACGACTCAGTGGTACTACGACTGACCAGTGGGGCCGCTGGTCGGTCTCAGACATCTGGTCCTCGGTTCTGACGAGGCGCAACCGATGCTCGTAGCTTCAACAGGGGTTCGTGAAGCGCGAGCGCTCATGAAACACGAGCTGAAAACACCTTTTCGAGGTCAGGTCAAATAATCGGGCATGCAGGTACAGAGCGCGTGCGTGTACGGTATGGAATATGGATCATGGGAGCGGACAGCAGAAGCGAGACGCGCCGGGGCAGGCGGGCAGGCAGAACGCGCGGCCGCCAGCTCGGACGGCAAAGCTTTGCAGCGTCCGCGTGTCGCCTTCCCTGCGGCCTTGTTCCTCACTCCTCCTCCTAGACCTACCCCCAAATTCTACCCGAACCCAATCATCCGGCCGCGGCAGTGGGGAAATCCAAAAGGGCCGCGCGACGGGGCGCTGATGCGTGGACAGCGCAGTACGTGCCAAACTGCTGCGGGAGCGAGAGAGACGGGCACCTCGCACCTGGCCTCCGCCGCGGGGCCAGCCCAGGCGCGACGCCGCTGGGCTGGTGGCCGGTGCTTTGCGCGCGGCCAACAAATCCGAGCGAGCGGGGCTGCTAGAATGATTGCGGAGCCGGCTGCCGGCGGTGGTGGTCCGGCCGGGCCGTCCTTTCACAGCTGAGAATTAAGCAGAGCGCGGCGCGGGCGGACGCAGACAGTCGGCGGGGGGAGAAACGTACGTACCGGAGATGCCGATGTCGTAGCCGAAGATGGCGCCCCCGACGGCGGCGACGAGGCTGGTCATGGCGACGGCGAGCGTCATGCGGCCCTTGTACTGCGCCGCGCGCTCCGTGTGCACCCCCAGCGCCGCCACCCCTCCGCCTGCCATCGCTCCCCGCCGCTCAGCTCCTCCTCCTCTGCTCGATCTCCTCCGAGGACCGGCTGGAGTGGGCCGAGAACGAAGAACGAACCGAGCTGCAGCCACCCACCGCGCCCACGCCACACCGAAGCAGTGGTCCAACCAACAGCGAATGCATATAGGAGTGGAGTCTTATCTCGCTTCCCCTCTCTGGCCCCTCTGATGGTAGCAGCGAGCGCTTGACCTCCCTGCCAGCTCTTGACCGGCACGGGGAACCGATAGGAGGCGAGTGATGAAGTGAACGCGGAGAGCGTGTCCGCCGCTGCCGGCAGCAGGTTGGGGGATGGGGATGCTGTTGCCTTGCCTACGCTACACAGGCAGCGAGAGCAGGCGAGCAGCTAACGTATGCGTCGGCCTGGCCGCTCGGCCGTTGCGTTGAGTTGACCCACCTCCCGCGTGTCGCTCTGGTCTCTGCTCATAAATGACCGGGGGACGGGAGCGGGCGTGACGCGCGTGGCGACGAGCGGCGCCTCCTCGCAGCCGCAGACCCCACGGCCACGGTTCCTCCCCGTCTCCACACGACCAGCGGCCACCGTGTCAGGGACGGCCTGTTAATCTCTGTCCTTGTTACCGGCCGGGAGATCGTCCCTCTGTCACCACTCTGCCGCTGCAGGGATGTTTCGGTGCCGCGCAGGGGGGCCTCGACGAGTGCAGGTCAAGCCACTAATATACTCCATATCCTATCGGCAACTGCGACTCCGCACAGCGTGTCATCCCGTTATTGGCGAGCAGTGCTAACTAAGCATGGTCAGCGAGCTGCAGCTGCAACTTGATCTCAGTCAGAACGTGCTACTTGCTCGGCAGCGTGTCATGCCGCTCACGGAGCCACACCAATCAGGCCGCGTCGCGGTTGACTTATCCCTGCCCTCGCCACCCTAGCTCAACACCAGCGTCACTGCCTTTAATTTTAACCAAGTGTACTCTAAGGCTATGCTGCGCTGCAAGTTGATTAGTACTAGCTCATGATCATTTAATTCGCAACGAGCTGCTCATCCAGTTGCGCCGGAGTCGGCAAGGGTTCGACTTCCGGGGGCCCGACGACACACGTTCTACGCTGCTAATTTTAGTTAGTCTGTACATCCATATCTACGCATGCGTGCGTGCCTGTAAACCGTCTCCCTCCCGTCTGGGACGGCCATTTGCTCACTTTCATATGGTACATCTGGATGCATGCAAGTGCAACACCAGTTGCCATTGCTTGCACTTGTACACCTCTCCCGCGAAAGTGGTTTGGACTTTGGCAGCCTCACCTCGACTCTCGAGTCTCGAGAAACCAAGGCGCACCAACATCTTCAAAAAAACAAAAAAGGCGCGCCAACACACAGCGGCAGGTCGATCACTGCTACACGTACCCGTTGTTTTGTCCGCTTCACAGAAAACACGTCAACACCCATCTCACAGGAAGCTAAACGCCGGCCATAAAAATGAACCGGCGGTAGGTCTCAGCCGTGCTTGTTCTTTTTGCCCAAGAGCAATTGTGTACATATGGAACACCAACCGAAAGCAAATCAGGGCCTGTTTAGGCATTGACTAACCGGGGATATTTCGGCGGCGCAAGTGCGATAATCCAAGCGTGCAGGACCTGCTTTTGGACCAAAGCCTCCACTTTTCCCACCAGATACAACACCGGCTGCTTCCGACTGATCGCTCTCCCTGTTGCACGGAGAGATTTGGTCCGCGAGCCGGCAGACTAGGAGTGGTCGTGCTCGTCATGATCGCGTCCTCCTTTTTTGACGCGCTGCAGATATCCCAGGATAACCCCCCGTGCATCGGCAATGCCAGCATCGCTCTCTCTTTTGCACGCTCGTCCTAAAGCGATCCCCTTTTCGTCATCCGATTCTTCTCTGGTAGTGTTAGATCAAAGAATTCATGTTTTCGTCACGCATAAAGCAAGTGATGGCGGGACTGTTTGATTTCCCGCGTGCCTCAGCCTGCGTCGCACCGACCGAGCCAGGCTCTCCTTGGCCAGGCTGCTGCCATGAAATTGCTCACCGTTTGGTTGCCTGGGCGCACGAGTTATCCTTGCACCGCTGCTCTCTCCTCTCATGCAGCTCGCGCACCCCAGCCTGCATCGTGCCGGCCTGGTCTGATGGAAACGCTCGATTCCTACGTTTCCCGCGGGCTTGAGGCGCATCTTGCACCACGGGTGATGCGAATCCGTTAGGGTTTGTTCCCGATCTTTCGGTGAGAGGGGATGGATAACTCGATTGGTGGATGGAGACGACGTTCACGGTTCGACTACAACCTTCCAAGGATGCTGCGCCTTAGCAACCGATACACCACCTCCAATGGCTGCTGCGATCTTGTGGAGCGCAACACCCGGCCACTAGAACATTCGTCCTGCAAGTAATCGAAGAACAAGCAAGAACAAGTAGAACAAGCAACTCAATTGCAAATATGAAGATAAGAACCAATCTAAAATCACAAAGGTGGGGTTCTGAATCGAGTAGAACGGATAGTCTAGCCGATACACGCGTCTATAAGCAAGTAGCAATGGCTAAACTTTCAACAAAACAAAACCCCCATCTGTTTATGGTGGCTATGGAGGTATATGAAAGGGTAGAGGATGATCAGGACGTGGTGGAGATCGTCCCTAGACCCTAGGATGCACCCCTGTTGGGCTTTACTTGATACACACCCCATCGGGCCAAAATCAGGTGACGCAGCACCGTGGACAGAAAAGGTCTTTGTAGTAAATAAACGATTGCAGCCGTCTCGGAGAAGATATGGACATGAGTCTGGATCCATATGAAAGTAGACTTTATAAGCTTTCCGTGAAGTCCAAGAACTCCCCAATTGGAGTCCGTATGAAGCCGTGGCAGCTGTTACGACTAGGTTCTATCCTGCAGTCCGAATCCAACATCCAAAACGTGTTGGATTTGGACTCTTCCTTTCCTTGCACCAAAAGTGACGTGGTGGCCTGGTGGACAACATTGGGAAGACTTGGACTTGGTCCCCAATCTATTCTATTTCTTTGGTCCTCCATGTTTTCCATATAATTTCCACACACGGCTTTATCCAATCAAGTAATTCTGAAAACGAGAATGCACAGAAATCATAGTGCAGCATTAATTGTTCAAATGTATCAAATTTAATCTTGATATGGAGTTGATTCACCTTTGAACAAGAACGTACTAATATAATCGTATCTATGCTAGCGATGTCCTCGTCAGCGGGAGCCTGGCTCGGCCACTGGCGCAGGCAACCAAACACTCAGAAGCCGCATGCCAAGAGCTGGCCGGGCTGGAACCAGTCAACCAAACAGCCCCGAAGCAGAGGAGCAACCTTCTGCTCCAGAAACTTCGTGACAAGGGACAAACCTAGCCGAAGGTTCCACGCAGCTAGCTAGCTACTATGTGCTTCCACGCAAAATTCCTCACGCAGGCCAGGTTAAGGTTATTGCCACCCCCCGTCCATTTCAGTTCCGTGTTTTTCTGACCATGACTCGCGTTTTGCGTTGCGTGTGCCAACAAAATGACCATCCATGGCAGGGTTTTAACCAAAACTAACAGAGGTTCAGAGTCAGGCCACGCCCGTGTGTGTTTACTCTCTGATGGCGCCACCCTGATGTCATCCGATGCGTCGAGATATGTAGCTCGCCCAACGCAAAGTAATCTAGAAGCAACGAAAGGCAGATATAACGGCCGCGGCGCCGGCCAAATCAGCCCGACCAATTCTCCAGTTTGCACGGCTCTAATCGTCCCCGTTAGCTAGCCAGCCAAATATCTCGCGGACCACCACTTTTGTTAGTGCGAAGCGATCCAAGTTGCACAACGTTACCATCGGTCGGTCACTCACCACCCGTCGCCATCACGTACTCCCAAGACTAGGCTAGGCTAGGCTCCCGCAAAGTCTCCCGAGACCTGAGCAGAGCCGCCGCTCTCAGGAACAGGCACACGCCTAGTCCCGGGAGGCCAGGAGCCGCGGGAGAGAGATAGGTGGCGCTCCCGCTCGCTCCGAGTCGTCACCCGCGCCGTGCAGCCTCGTGCGGCCGGCGGAGCGGACAGGTCTGTAGCCGCCGTGTGAGAGCGAGACTGTTCTTCGCTAATCTTTACTGGCCACCGCTCGGGCCACCGGTGCCGGCGAAGTTCCGATCCCCTGACGCTTGACTTGGCTGATCGGAGACGGCGAGTCCGCGGGCGAAGCATGAAACGCAAGGGGGTGACAGGGCCGGTCGGTCTCCCCTGGCCCTGAGCCTGGCGTGAGCTGTGTGTGACGACCTCAGGTGACGGGTGTTACTGCCGACTGCCGTGCCCGTGTTCGTTTAGCGGGTGGCTCGTCTACACACTCGCCCTGCATGACTGCATCCGTGCGCACGCATAAGCGCCCGTGCCGAGTCGAAGCTCGGACCTGTGGATGGGCATACTGTCACAAGGAGCGTAATCATCCGAGTTACGCTTGGTTGGTCGTGGGAAGTCGTGACGCTGCTTGCCATTTCTCTTGCCCGGAACGGATACACGCTCATCTGAGCAAGGGAGCAGAGGCTCTGGTATGGGCACCATGTTCCAGACTAAACTTGCTTAACATGCTGAGACTGCCTGTTTTAGGATATTTTTTGTTGGATTTTTGCACCTGCTTTTACTTTTACAAAACTTAAAAGCCAACCAAAGAACTTAAACGCGCTAGGTGCTTTTGCCCAAAATCAGTTTTCCCCGTAGTACAAATGCAAAAGTACCTACCCCTGCTTTCAGTGGCTTTTGGGGCAAAAAATTACTCACCTACCATTGATTATGAAAAAAGCGGTTCATTCTATCCCACCTCCCGTCCCCATCCGCTCTATCCCGCCTCCATTCCCATCCCGCAACCTGCCCCCCTCCTCCCACCCCCCGCCCGGCGCCTCCCCGCCCCGCCGCGCCGCCCGCCCCCCGGGCCGCCGTTGCGCCGCCCCGGCCGCACCGCTCGCCCCGCCGCCACGCCGCCCGCGCCCTGTGCCTGCCGCCGCACCGCCCCGGCCGCCCCGATGTCACGCCGCCCGACGCTGCGGATCCAGAGTACCCTGGCTGCCCCACCCTAACGCCGCCCGCCCAAGGCCGCGCCACCCCGGCCGCCCCGACATCGCATACAGCACACAGTTTTTCACAGCACACAGTTTTCCGCAACTCACAACTGCTCTAACCAAATGGTCTTCAGCTTTTCCCACAGCACACAGTTTTCCGCAGCTCACAGCTGTTCTAACCAAACGGTCTTCTGCTTTTCCCACAGCAGATTTTTCACAGCAGCTTTTCCACAGCTCACAGCTCATACCAGTTTTTCCAAAAACCACAGCCTAACCAAACACACCGTTAGTTGGTAGAGTCGATCCAATAAGATTTGGTTTTGCAGGATGAACGGGCTTTGGATTTGTTTCATCCAGTTGGACTGCGTGCGCCGGGTGAGCATACCCCCCGAGCCCAAAACGACCCCACACACACCACTTGGGTTTTCTGGTCCATCCGGACTGCTTCGTCAAACAATCTGATCCAACGGCCCAGGATCTGCTGCACCTGTCCCGCCCGTGCCCCTGAATTGCCGCCTTGGCCTCGCCGGCACACCAACCAACGAGCGTAAATTTCATATATGCCATTAAAAATTTAATTTATCTCTTTTATGTTATTAAAATTTAAATCATCCCTTTAATGCCATTAAAAATTTAACTCCATCCCTGTTACAGCACCGTCGCATAGCTGTTAAGTGAGCGTAAAAAAAAACAGCATTACCCCCTCAGACCGCCACAGCGAGCCTGGCAAAACTCCTCCCGCCGCTTTTCGCTTCTCTCGGGCTCATCATCAAGAATCAATTTCTGCACTTGCTGCACTCCATCATGTCCATATCAAGCCTCATCTTCTTGGATTTGTCCCAAATTGAAGTCCATACGAGCGAAGGCGGATCGGCAAGGCCGCACGTAGCTCGCGACGGTAACGCTGACCTCAGGCGCGGCTGGTACCTCGCGCGAGCGCTCGCTCGATGCGCCGTGGCTGCCTGATGCACGCTGAGGCCCGCGCACGGGGTGCGGTGCTTGATCAGCGGACCGGGAGCGGCGCGTCCCCTGCGCTCGACCGGAAGCTGCGTGACCCCCGAGCGGGAGCAGCTCGAGGCCCGACCATGAACGGCGCGCCCCGTGGGAGCGGTGCTAGGCGCGGCGCTCGACCGAGAGCAGGTGCGCGACATGGGTGGGAGCGGATCAGGCGGTGCGAGGGCTGGTCGCTGGTTGGAGCCTAAGATCTGTGGAAGAGATTGGGATACAGCCGGCGATCGGTGATTGAGGATAGGATTAGGAAAGGGTAAAATTAGAAGAACGACGATGGCTACACCCGTTTTAACGGTGAAACTGTATATTTAACCTTCATGGCACGTAAAGGGTGAAGTTAAATTTTTGAAAGGAGCGTCTAAATTTCAATAGCAGATGAACTAAATTAATTTTTTTAATGATATACATGGAATTTACTCACCAACGAACCCCCAACTACCTACGGCTGGTATACCGCGCCCACGCCGTCCCCCCTCCTTCCTTCCGTCCGCGCCAGCTGGAACGCCGTTTGTGGGCTTCTCGTGGGCCTCCCGACGTGCGGCGTTCTTCTCTTCTCTCTTCCCTCTCTCTCGGCCTTCTTTCCAAGCAGCAACGACTGGGGAGAGGCGCCGCCGCCCTGCGAGCTCTTCCTCGGGCGCTCCGCCGGCGACAAGGTGTGCCCGCCCTTTCCCTTCCCTTGCTTTCCTGCTGTGCGAAATCGAATACCCAAACCCCCTAACGTGTGCGCATTCGGATCTGACCATGTCCTATACTGGGTCCGCCCCTGGCTCGAATGTAATGCACTTTTGCTGTGTTATGTTGATTTTGGTTTGCTCCAGCCTCTGCGAGTGCCCCTGGTTAGGTTGTTATGAAGATAGATGGGCTGTGTGCTCGATCCCAGTGCCAGCTTTGACTTCATCACTAGTACTGATGTTTTTTGAGTTTTGCCAAACTGCCAGTGTATTTAGTCGTTCAGGTAATGGTGTTCTGCTTTGACTGGGGCTCTTATTGTTCTTATTTGGGTTACTACCCATCACTCATGAAATGTGATCATGTTTCTATAGGTCTGTTAGCATCAATTCACATTCAACTTACTGAATTTCTGCTGCAGATTAGTGGGCAAACTGTAAGCTTCATGTCCTTATCTGGGATGACCGTTGCGTTTAAAGCAAGTTGTAGTTCTATTACACAGCAACAGTGGTGGCATCCAACTAGGGACCAACGTCAATATGGTTTCACCTCCTTAGGCGAGCGAAAGTTCAGAAAAAGACCTGTGCTGCTGCCTGTTAAAGCTATTTCTGGGAAGTTAGACCTAGATTTCAGTGATCCTTCTTGGAAGCAAAAGTATCAGGAAGACTGGGATAGGCGTTTTAGTTTGCCACACATTACTGATATATATGATTTGGAGCCCAGGACCACTACATTCTCTCTGAAGAAAAACAGGTTCATTCCCGTTCGCCATATCTTTGTTTGACTTAATAGCTCGTTTAAGCATCTAAACAGGAAAATTTAGCTGGATCTCATACTTCAAGAAATCCATCGTTTATTCTGACAGAACTCCCCTGGGTGATGGTGATGTCTCGTCAACTGATATGCGGAATGGTTATGTAAATAAGGATGATCGAGCACTTTTAAAGGTCAATATTGAGCACATATGACATGACGTATAACTTGTTCATCACTCGCAGATGGCTACATAAAACAAGGCATGGTCTCGAGAAGAGGCTTTGTTTTTTCTACTGGTGAAACTATCGCTTACCATAATGTGTTTATTTAGGTGATAAAGTATGCGTCTCCTAATTCTGCTGGAGCTGAGTGCATTGATCCTGATTGTAGCTGGGTGGAACACTGGTATGATCTCATGCAGCACATTGGTTAGTTTTCTTTTTTCTAGGGGGCTGATTCGCCAAAAGTATGAATGTTTCCATGAATGCTCTATGTGTTGCTAACTTATGTCATTGTTCACCTTTTATCATATAATGTGTATACCTGATAGAGAACGATCGACAGTCTCTATATTCTTGTTC
This sequence comes from Panicum hallii, assembly GCF_002211085.1. Lineage (NCBI taxonomy): Eukaryota > Viridiplantae > Streptophyta > Magnoliopsida > Poales > Poaceae > Panicum > Panicum hallii. Next base: position 42,926,775 of record NC_038043.1, on the reverse strand, counting down.
TTTGGTCCTGCTAATTGTACAGTGTTTATTTTCTTGTTTCTTTGTTTTCTCATCTTCTTCACACTTTTAGACATTCAAGTTCCCCTGTTAATAAAATACTAGCAGCTTTCCAGTTGCTTAAGAAAACAGTTTTGTTTTAAGAATGAGAAATAGATCAGAAAATGATTGTTGCTTTCCATAGGGTTCATCGTGCAGGCCCTCGTAAGGAGATATACTATGAACCTGAAGAAGTAAAGGCTGCCATTGTTACCTGTGGAGGGCTCTGCCCTGGGTTAAATGATGTCATTAGACAGGTATGAGTTTGATTCTTTTAACATTGCTCAAGTAATATTGCATTGTTTTCATTCTCACTGTGTAGAGTCCATGATGCACTATCTAGGCATTTATGGCACATTTACAATTGTAAAGTTATAGAATTATTGACCATTTTAGGAGTATGATGTGTTTATGGGCTATGACAACCCATTTGATCTGAGCTAACAAGAAAAGTGGGAGACAAAATGCAGATGAAAGTTGGTTATTGAATGTATATGTGAATGGCTATGCGTTACGAAAGAGTACCATCCATCCACTTCTGTTTCTGAAATAGTCGGCATCGAAAGCCGGGGCAATTTCCTAAGCTAGGGCTTCAGCTTGTAGATGTTATTTGAATCCTGAGTAGCACACTTTCATGTGCATGCTGAATAATTAAAGACTTTTTAATTCAAACAACTCTGAATCTAATTTAGGACAGTTATTCAAAATTTCAAACATGATTTCCCTACATTTAGTATTTATTTGACATACCCAGAAATAATCTGGCAAAGGGATATTTTTACATGCATGTAGTTTAAATTAATGTCGCATACTGTTAACAAGATTATGGATCCACGAATAATCAGAACTGTATTTGTATATGGCTTACTTATATTTACAGATAGTATTTACCTTGGAGACCTATGGGGTGAAGAATATTGTTGGAATCCCATTTGGTTATCGTGGATTTTTTGAGAAAGGCTTAAAAGAAATGCCGGTAAGGATGCTTTTCCATTATCCCTTAGGTGCTAAAGGGAGTTAATGTTCATGGCACTGTTGAATCATTTGGTGAAAACCTTCAGCTTTCACGTGATGTGGTGGAAAACATAAATCTTTCTGGAGGAAGTTTCCTAGGTGTCTCTCGTGGAGGAGCTAAAACTAGTGAGATTGTAGATAGTATACAGGTAACTAATCTGAAGTGGAAGACACCATATTCTGTGTTGCAGCTTCAATAATGTTTCTGTGATCATCTTATGTTTATAGGCCAGAAGAATTGATATGCTCTTTGTAATTGGTGGAAATGGTAGCCATGCAGGAGCTAATGCTATTCATGAGGAGGTTGCTACTCACTCTTCCTTTCATACTTCTAAGAAATTTTTTGGCATGTTTGTAGTATTTACATTTAGTTTCATTCACTTCAACCTAGTAGCCAAATCCATATATGACCTAGTTGCACTACCTTGGTATGTTTTGCAATACTGAGATAAAAGTTAGCAAGTTTCTTGAATTTCACAGTTAACAAAATTGAATTGAACCCTATTTTATATCTAAAACTACAGGTATGAGTAAAATAAAACAGGAGTGTGTTTCTCTCATCCACGGAGGTCACTTGTGCACAAAGTATTCCAGTGGCCCAGTGGGTGGTGGGTGTGATTTTTCACAAAGTCCTGAAACTAAACTATATTCTATTCTGTGCATTACCTTGGTTAGGATTCAGGAAGAGTTCCAATGAATCATCTACTCTCAGACATATGTGACTATTCATGCATGATTTATGTTTTTTTTCCTTTTTCTGGCTTGCAGTGTCGTAAGAGGAAACTGAAAGTTTCAGTTGTAGCTGTTCCAAAGACAATCGATAATGATATACTTTTTATGGATAAGACATTTGGTTTTGATACGGCTGTGGAAGAAGCCCAGCGTGCTATCAATTCTGCCTATATAGAGGTAGGCTGCTATTGCTCAGTTGTGTGTTTCAAAATGCATATTCAAATGAATATGGATTCTACCTACTGTTTGCACTTGCTTTACCTGAGTTCTTCCCTCTGTCTCTAGGCGCGTAGTGCGTACCATGGAATTGGGTTAGTCAAACTAATGGGAAGAAGCAGTGGGTTCATAGCCATGCATGCTTCTCTTTCCAGTGGACAGATTGATGTTTGCCTAATCCCCGAGGTCTGTAAACTCTGAACCCTATGATGAAAATTTGGCTTTGCTTCACATCTACCAACAAAAGATTACAATATGAATGAAGGTATCTTTCACACTTGACGGAGAACATGGTGTCTTGCAACACCTTGAGCATTTACTTAATACAAAGGGATTTTGCATGATATGTGTCGCTGAAGGTGCGGGGCAGGTAAGTTGGCGTTGTGGTTTCTACTTCAAAAACTTTGGTGACTGAAGGCTACATGTATGAATTATGAAATTTGAGGAATGTATTTCTTTGACTCTTCGACCAGGATTTACTGCAAAAATCAAATGCAACTGATGCTTCAGGAAATGTGATACTTAGTGACTTTGGTGTCCACATGCAACAGAAGGTATCCTCATCTGAAACTCCTTACGCATACATTTGTATCTAGTATATTTGAAGATCAGTATAAGGGCTGGTTGTGAGCTGGTCCCCAGACGGAGGTTGCACCTCGGTCCTGGGATTCATGCAAAAGTAACAGTGAAAATGTACCACATTAAAATACGATAAAAACTTTCAAAAAGTGCAGCCTATCCTAGAACCACTGTGCCTGAGTTAGGTTTGTTAGGGGTGTGGACCTCCGGTTTTCAGTGAATCCTGATTGAAGTTTTACTCTTAAGCCTGGTGTACTTGCCACAATCAAGTTCTTTTCTTGATGTTTTACCATATGCATGCGATTAATTTTGAATTGTTGATTCTCCTCAAGTTTCATATTTGGGGACATACCAATAATATAGGTCTGATACCAGTCTTACCAGATTTATAAAGTGCAAACAGTAGTTAAGATCGCATCAGTTGTTTTTTCATGGCCAGTATGTAGTTTATGGAACTCCGTTTTCGCTATGCATACCAAATACATATGGAAAATCAGTAGATAAAATCTCTAATTTTCTATAAAGTGCTAGCATAACTTGTTTCAACTGGCAGATCAATGTGAAGATTACTGAACTCTTTCTTCCATATGGTTGTTAGCATTGTGTTCCATTCTAAACAGTTTTCCCTTTTACAAATTATTCAATAGCGTTGGTTTCACCTTGCAGATCAAGAAGCATTTCAAGGACATCGGTGTTCCAGCTGATCTAAAATACATTGATCCAACATATATGGTTCGGGCCTGCCGGGCAAATGCATCTGATGCTATTCTCTGCACCGTGCTTGGGCAAAATGCTGTAAGTTGATTTCTTTCATTGTCTGCTGGAGTAGTACTCATATGAATGTAAGAGTAAAGTTCTTATCCATCTTAATTAGTTCAACTGTAAGAAAATTGTATGAATGTTCTTTTAGGTACATGGAGCCTTTGCCGGGTTCAGTGGCATCACATCAGGTGTTTGCAATACACACTACGTCTACCTTCCCATTCCAGAGGTCATCACCACGCCAAAGCATGTAAACCCCAATAGTAGGATGTGGCACCGCTGCCTGACATCTACGGGCCAGCCTGACTTCCACTGACTCTACCTTGCCATCACCACAGCGCAAGGTACCAGGAGAATTGTCCATCATGTATTGCTAACGGGAAACGAGAATAAATCCCTTGTGGCACCTAATTTTCTTCCCGGAAACTAGAATAAATCCTTCTGGCACCAAAGTTTGCGTGTGAAGTTGGAGGAGGTCGTAGTAAACTTTCCAGAGTCGCCCCTTGATCATTCTGACCTAGAAAACATACTCTTTCTCTTGATTTGCCCCAGAAGGGAAAATTTTGTAAAATGCTATCTATCACTGCAAACGATTCGACCATAAATCCCATCACGAAGAACTTTGGAGACTACGAAATCCAGATGCAGCCTGATGAGATGTTTTATTGACGGTAATTTACTCTCTAATGGACAATCTGACTGGGAAGTGCAGCATCCTCAGCAGTCCGAGATGGACAATCTGACTGCCATAAGCAGCCAATGTTTCTTCAGCATCATTCGGAAAAAGGCATACATAGATCTGGGTTTTTCGAAAGCCCTGTCGGAGGATCCATTAAGAAGCGGAGCTACTGGCGCTCGGATGTTCAATAAGAATTTTTTCATTGGATGCTCCGTTGCAACATTCAAATGTAATTGTTGCAACATTAGAGGTCACCACTTGCAACATAAAAGTACCATATATAAAAAAAAAACTCCTACCATCCGATTTTGGGATAAAAATTCCAACAACAACATGCATATCATGTTGCCTGCAACATTCAAAACTTTGTTGAGCAGGTAAGATCTTTTGTAACATCTAGAAATACCGTATGCAACGTCAAAAATAACATATTTAGACATAGTTTGCAACATCAAGAAATATGAAAATAATTGCTCGTTATTAACTAATTCCTACAGAACAAATCCCAATGGAAAATAGCATCCTTCATACAGCAATCAACGTAAAAAAAAAGAGTACGCATGAGAAAGAGCTCTGCAAGGATACAACACACCCATTGTAATATCCGGGAAGAAAAAAAATCTAATAATCATACGTTGCAACATCAATATTCACTGATCGCAATATTTAAAAACAACAATTTCAACATCCGGCCAGCTTCTTTACTCCGTCGACGATAGGCCGGTGGTGGACATGTACCTCCTCTGCTGTAGCCATGGGAAGGCCAGGCACTACATACTCCTTGTCCGGCGGCTGAGGATAGTGGGGAACAGGGGCGAAGCTAAGTTATAGCTCGCAGGTGCTGATGCACCCATGGAAATATGCAAAAATAGTGATAAATTCTATATTTTCACCGCATATGCACCTTACACAGCTCAACTTAATGCACCCACAGGGCAAGTGCATCCCCTTCGATTTGCTCTAGCTTCGCCACTGGTGGGGAAGGAGGATCCCATGGATTCCACCATTCCTTGATAGATTTGGCGAAGACGGCAGCTGCCCGAGTCCTAGCTCCTCTACAGATCACAGAGAGAGAGAGAGAGAGAGAGAGAGAGAGAGAGAGAGAGAGAGAGAGAGAGAGAGTAGACATAGAGAATGATCTCTCAGTTCAGATCTCAAGCAAGGAGGAAGGAGACCTCGCAGCTCTGTGTTGCAGCTGCTGCCTGGTCACAAGAGCTCTAGCTACTTGAGTGAAATAGATATGCTGGAGTTCAAAAGGGAAGGAGAGAGGAGCCATCACAGTGGGAGATGAGGATGGCGAGAGACAGGGAAAAAAAATGAGAAAGCGGACTTGAGGCGATTTACCCACCGGAAACCTCGGGCACTCGGGTCTGGTGTGCGGGGCATAAGTGAAATGCGTCTGATCTCGTCGACTCGCGTCGGTGCGACCGGTCTGAAGCATTTCTGATTAAGTTTTAGATAGCCAGGTAGGCAAGCTTTTGAACAGAGTATCCAGTTCGCACGAGCGACAAAAAATTGCAAAACTGTTAAACATTATGTACCCTATATCATGACTTCACGAGCCACCACGGTATCCTGGTTGCCTCAGTGCTAACCCTATAAGGGTATGGTGCTAGCGTAAACGATCATGTAGGGCTATTTCCATGGCCGACGGAGCCCCCAAGTGCACCTCACGGCGCACCACCAGCATCTCTGATGAGCTCCTCCACCGGCTCCACCGACTCCTACAACAGAAATGACGCCCGGCGTTTCCTTTGTCAATGGAACAAAACCTGTGACCTCTATTACACGGCGACTCGCGAGATCAATCGTCTCAAACTTTACTTGGAGGCCACCTAGGCAGCCTTGTCGGTGGCTGAGGGTGAAACATTGGCTACCCGTGCAATGCTGGCTGACGCCGATGCCCGAGTGGCAGATAAGGTTTTCTCTTCAAGTATGACTTCCCCCCCCCCCCCCCAATGACCTTTCTTGCCTCAATCCTTCCTCCTTCTGCTTGTAAGCTCTAGAGGCCCAGCTTCAAACCCTACACCAGGCAGCAAATGGAGCGGTAGCTGCCGTAAACGTCAGGGGAATTTTGCTTGCAGATCGCCTGCAAGACATCCCCAACCGCGCCAGGGAGATCGCCAATCATGGAGTCCGCCAAGGAGCCGCAACTGCTATGGCGACAGTGCAGACTCAACTCGGACACGAGCTTCATTTTCTGCAGCCGATCTTTCCTGAAGGAGAGGGCCAAGCAGACCTCGAAGAGCTTGTTGACGAGCTTGATGAAGCTGCCGGGGCCATCAGCGACGTAGTTGATGCAGATTGTGTAATAAACAAGGTCTTCTATGTCCATTAGGCTGTAACTTCATCCATTGCAATGAATGAACAACTTTTGTTGGTACATATCTCTGTATGTCTTTGATTTTTTGCTCTAAAGGCCATACTTATCATATTGGCTATTTCTCGGTCGATGTTCCCTTTTTCTACATTAGCTCTTATGTACCAACCCAAACACTTCGGGAAATATTTCTTCAAATATTTTTCATTGAACGCTTTAGTAAATTTCTCTCCCTCCAAAGTCTGTATAATGTATGCATTGCCAGGCAGACACTGATTTATCCCATAGGGACCTTCCCAATTAGGTGACCACTTCCCGTATCGAACATCCTTTGTTCCTATCGGCAATATCAATTTCCAAACCAACCCTTCTTCCTAAAAAGCCTTAGGTTTGACCTTCTTATCATAAGCCCTGGCAACCTTCTTCTTATTCACCTCAATGTTCTCCAATGCTCATAGCCGATACCCTATCAAATCCTCATTTTCATCGATCATCAAGTTCTCATAATCATTGGCCGTCAGTTGATTCTAGAGGGCCAATCACCTTGACCCTGTCTTCAATTCCCAAGGGAGAACAACCTTATGACCATAAACCAACTGGTAAGGTGAAACTTTTTATGGCACTATGGCAAACCATCCGATAAGCCCATAAAGCTTTTGATAAGTCATGCCACTTTCTCAGGTATTCATCAATCTTTCACTTCATTACCTTGATCAAGCTCTTATTTGACGCCTCGGCCTGCCCATTAGCTTGAGCATAATACGGCGAAGAATTTAGCAATTTAATTCCTAATCTAGCAGCAAAGCTTTTGAATTCATTAGATGTAAACATTGTTCCTTGATTAGTAGTTATCGTTTGAGGAATCCCAAATCGGTGGACAATGTGCTCCTTGAGAAATGCAATCAGGTCCTTTGACGTCGCCGATTTCAATAGGATCGCCTCCACCCACTTGGTGAAGTAATCCGTTGCTACAAGAATGAACTTGTGCCCTTTGCTTGATGATGGGTAGATCTGGCCGATCAAATCTGTCGGTGTTTTTCCCGCTAGCCTACCTAGGGTACCCTAAGGTAGGAGGTTATTTGGTGAGGGATTGCCGGATCTGGATCCTGAAGGTAAAAGTGAGGACACAAGATACAGATTTAGATAGGTTCGGACCGTTAGAGTAGCGTAATACCCTACGTCCGGTTTATGGTATTGTATATTGCGCCCTGCACTTGGGTGTTGAGTTGCCTGTTGACTGCTCTACCGATCTAGGTAGCTCTGCCCTCCTTTATATATCCCGGAGGCTGGGGTTCCTAGTCGGTTATAAGGTAGGAGTCCTAGTAGGATTACAGGGTAGAGTTCTAGTAGGATTACAGAGGAATCCTAGTAGGAGTCCGATTTCATTTTCCTTGCTAGTAGCTTCTTGCGGGTACCTAGGGATCTATCCCTGACAAGCCCCCCAAACTCTTCGTAGCCGAGTAGTACAGGCTTCCGAGTACCGAGGCATCTTCGAGTTCTTTTGAAACTCCATCTTGAAGGTGTCTTACTAGTACTTTCTTAGCTAGCTTAAGGCTGTGAGGTACTAAAACCCCGAGTAGTCTTCAGTCTCCTTTTATATCGGGTGCAATGAAAATCGCACTCCATATGGAGTAGCCCCCGAGCCTTAGGTTGAATCGAAGAATCAAGCTGAAAGTTAAATTAGTCTTGAATCTTATTTCCCTTTGTCTTCCAAATAGATTTGAAAAATAAGTCGCTGATGACACGTATCCTGCAGCCCCTGAGTCTTGAATCCAAATCCCAAGGTTTGGAAAAAAGTTCCAAAAGAACGTGGCATACGGTGTAGAATACGCTCAAAACAGATCTTATCCCTAATTTAATGGCTAGATTAGATCTCTGGGTTAAAAATTTGAAAAACCGGATAAAATCCTTGAAATAATGGTTAAGCAGTTATCTTCCCGAGATAAATCCTCAAAAGCCTCTTAAATCGGGTTCTTCTGCGAGTCTTCCGAGTAGTTTTGCGGCGTCCAGCCCCCGAGCTTACGAGCCAGGTGCGCCGTAGGAGCCACACCAAGTAGATATTAGCATTCAGCCGCCGAGCCTAGGAGCTAGCGGAGCCATTGGAGATGTGTCGAGCGAACTGAAGAGTTGTTGCTGAAACTCGATCTGTTTGTAGGTTCGTAGGTGTGTAGATGAAGCAGTTGTCTTGTTGTTCACAGGGCATGCTCTGCTCTGGGCTTTGGAGCAGTCTGGCAGCACCACGACTACTTCAGCCCCCAAGCTAGATAAGCCGGCGGATGCTGCGATGGCTCGCCGTGCGACCTAGAGAGTCGTGACCTGAAAAAAGATAATGCAAAAATTATGCAGCATAATGCGAAGATAGCAAAATTTATTCAGTGTGAAATAAGCTTATCGTGTCCGGCTCTTGTTTAGGCCATGTAAATCTCCCACGTGTATGAGATCTTTGTCCTGTGTATGCATAGAGGCGTAAGGCGTGATAGAAGAGCTGAGGTTTTATGGATTAAGGCATATGCTACCCGAGTGGATTAGTGACCGTTAAGAGAAGACAATGAATGCAAAAATAAGTAGTCATCATTGTGACAAAAAGAATGCGCATTGTGCAAAAAGTAGTCAGCGAGAGCGCGTGTTGCAGCGCGCATGTCTGTAGGGTGTAGCAAGCTGTGAGCACGAGACAACTTGGTGTACCAAGCGCGTGGGCTGTTAGTCGTCAAACCCTAGAAGTAGTCGATCATGGTGTAGCCCCCGAGGGTAATTTCCGTCGAAAGGCGTATCCAAAATAGTAGTCGATCCTGTGAAGAACAAGTTGGAAAAGGTATAAGTGACTTAGCTTGATTCGTGGAAGATTGTCAACGAAGTCGTGGCGGTTGTTGATGAAGCCAACTAGTCAGAATTTATCCCTGACTAGTTGTCGATGTTGTGAGGCCCGTTCTCAACTAGTTTCTAGTCAAGACGAGTAGTTGAAGTAGTTGCCGGTGTGTCAGCGGTGCGGCGCGAGCTGTAGTCGAGGTTGATGTAGTCGTTCGCTCAAAGATCCGATCTCAAACTCGACGAATCAATCCGCCATGGAGTGGTTAATCTTGATGAAGAGGTCCTTCAGACTCGCCTGATGATCTCAGCGATTTGCCCCATGGTGGGCGCCAACTGTCGGTGTTTTTACCACTAGTCTACCTAGGGATACCCTAAGGTAGGAGGTTATTTGGTGAGGGATCGCCGGATCTAGAACCTGAAGGTAAAAGCAAGGACACAAGACACAGATTTAAACAGGTTCGGACCACCAAAGTAGCGTATTGTATATTGTACCTTCGCTTGGGTTTTGAGTTGTCTATTGGCTGCTCTACCGATCTAGGTTGCCCTGCCTCCCTTTATACATCCAAGGGGGACGGGGTTCCTAGTTGGTTACAAGGTAGGAGTCCTAGTAGGATTACAGAGAAATCCTATTAGGAGTTCAACTTCATTTTCCTTGCTAGTAGCTTCCTTGCGGGTACCTGAGGATCTATCCCTGACAAAATTGATACCCCATCCTCTAAACGGCCATAGCTTTACTATCGGATTCATAGCTGATGCCAGATCTCTTTGGATGTCACCAAACGTATGATATTTCTGACATCCTCTGTAATACCTAAAGCAATCCTCCAACATCGTTGGCTAAAAATACCCGCTGCGCCGAATTACCCACTTCATTTTATAAGCCGATTGGTGAGCACCGCTAACACCTTCATGCACTTCATCAATAATCAACTTCGCTTCCTCTTCCAGGCATATGAGCAACACACCATCAATCATCCGATAGTATAAATCCTCTTCCAAGAGGACATACTTTAAAGCCTTATATTTCAACTTCCTCGATGCCCTCTGCGACGGATCTTTCAAATATTCTAAAATCTCTTTCCTCCAATCATTGGGTAACACGTCATCGAGCAAAATACTAGCTTTTCGCCGATATCCAGACATGAACTGGGCTAGCCGATTTGCCTCCTCATTCTGTGCCTTGGGTATATGCTCAAGGATTACTGACATAAATTCATCCAACAATCGTCAGCTCTCCTCGCAATAATCAAGCAAATCCTCATTGTTGCATTCATATGTACCAAGCAACTGACTGATTACCAACTGTGACTCCCTAAATTTTTCAACCGTATCGGCCTTCACTTCCCTCAATAGCTTGATACCCTTGAGGATTACCAGGTATTCTGCTTGGTTGTTAGTACAGTCGGGGTCGATGGGATAGGCGAATTCAAAACTTGCCCCCCCTGAGGCGATATCAACACCAATCCGACGCCGCATCCTTGGTTGCATGAGGACCCATCAAAGAACATGGTCCACAACATCGATTCTACGAACTCTTCTTGTTGTCCATGATGCCGGGTGACAAAATTAGCTATAGCCTGCCTCTTGACCGCTTTCGCTGATTCGTACATAAGATCAAACTCAATGAGTGCTAAAATCCATTTGCCGATCCTCCCTTTCAAGATCAGCAATGACAACATATATCGTACCACATCATCTTTGTAGACAACTGTACACTCGGCCGACAATAAATAATGCCTCAACTTTGTGCAAGAAAAGTAAAGATATAGGCATAACCTTTCCACTGGCGGGTATCGAGTCTCCGCATCCAAGAGCCTCCGACTGAGATAAAATATAGCACGCTCCTTTCCCTCAAACTCTTGGATTAGAACTGAACCAGTTGATTGCTCATCAGCCGATAAATAAAGTTTGAATGACTTGCCTTTCTGTGGCGGAATCAACACCGGTGGAGACTTCAAATAATCCTTAATATTATTAAAAGCTTTCTGCTGGTCTTCACCCCACACAAATTCCTGATGGGCTTTCAACTTCAGCAGTGGAGAAAAGCCTGAATCTTTCCGAATAGATTCGAAATGAAACTCCGGATAAAATTTATTTTGCCGATCAGGGATTGTAGCTCGGTCTTGTTGGTCGGTGGAATTGTTTCGTTGATTGCTTTGATGCTTCTCTGACTGACCTCGATATCTCTTTCATGGACCATAAATCCAAGGAACTGCCCCACTGATACCCTGAACGCACACTTGTTTGGATTCATTTTCAAGCCATACTACCTTGTGCATTCAAGACTTTACTATAGATCCGCCAAATGCTCTTTGTACCCTCTTGACTTGACCACCACATTGTCAATATAAATTTCCACAATTCTGCCGATGAGTTTATGAATAATGTAGTTCATTGCCCGTTGATAGGTGGCACCGGCATTCCTCAGATCAAAGGTCATAATGACCCATTCATACAATACGATCGCTCGTGGACATCTGAAGGTAGTCTTCGGGATATCTTCCTTAGACATCAGGATCTGATTATACCCAGGATTACCATCCATGAAGCTGATCACTCTGTGCCCTGATGCAACATCCACCGACACGTCTGCTATCGGCATCGGGTACCCATGCATTGTAGTAGCTTTGTTGAGGTTCCTGAAATCAACGCAAACGTGCAATTTTCCATTTTTCATGAAGACAGAAACTATATTAGAAATCCATTCAACATACCGGCAAGGTCGAATGAACTTAACCTCATACAACTTGGTGATCTCAGCCTTATTGTCCTCATGTAGCTTCAGTTTGAACCTTCTCGGGGCCTTCTTATATGGCCGATATCCAGGTTTTATTGGAAGCTGATGTTCTACAATTGATCGGCTTAGTCCTAGCATCTATTAATACTCCCAGGCAAAACAATCATGATATTCTCGTAATAACTCTACCAATTCACGTTTGAATTCAGGGTCCAATTTAGTACTTACAAAATGTCGGCCTTGGTCTATCTCCTACACCAATATCTACTTCTTCTAATTCACCAGCCGACATAAATTTGTGCCCCAACTTGCCCTCTTGATCAAATTCTTCATCCATTAAAACACATCTCCAAAGCCGACTTCTTGGATCGGCTTTTGTCCTTGAGCGGACGTTTTCGGGCACTCCCCCTTGGCTCGTTTACAGGCAGGATATCGGCCGATTTTCTAGGCTTATCGGTCTTTTTCTTCGGGCGCCATATCTTGGCGGCCCCTGACTCTATCTCAAGCTGCTCTCGCTGCCTTAGACGTTGCACCCTTCTCTTCTAAGAATGGGTCAAGCCTCCAGGACACCATCGCGGGTTCGATTCAGTTCGGCTTTGCCTAGCCGATTGCTCTTGCGGGAAACTCAACCTTTCATGCACTGGGACTCTTTTTTTGCGACCGATCACGATGATCGTACTCTTTAGATCGCCTGTCGCGCATCGGCCTTCCTCCTTCCTGAGACCAGTAATCAATACAATCGTGGACAAAGCTACATTGCCTCTTGTAGTTGTGGTGATGGTCCTAGCGTCCATTGCACTCTAGGCAATCTCAAACCGAGGGCAGCCTCAATCATTCATTCCAGCAGTGAGCGAAGAAAGGACAATGCCAGTGTGACTTTTGATTGCGCTGTTTTGCCACTCTGCGCCTCCGGTCCTTCTCTTATTGACGCTTGTACTTGTTCAGCAACATCTGTGATGTTACCCTTGGATGATGTGCGCCACGTCTATTGTCTTTCTGAGCATGATGACCGTCATCCTTGACCTCATCGGCTAGAGCCTAGACTTTAGGATCAACTGACCAAGATTCTCTTGCCCTTTGTGACATCAACACCTTGATTTTCCCTCCCACGAGTTCCACCATGTTAGCACCTGAGGCCGGGAAGGGGTGTTGATCGATCTTCATCGTTTTCTTGCTTTCTTCAATCTGAATCCTTCCTTGTTCAATAGCTGACTGGATCTGTTGATGGAACACCTTGCACTCATTAGTGTTGTGCGAGTTGGAGTTACGCCACTTGCAGTACTTCTTATTCTTCAACTCATCGGCCGATGGGTTGGTTTGGGGAAGCTGGATTTGCTTCTCCCTTAGTAGGAAATCAAATATCTGTTGGCCTTATTATGTCGAAGTTGTACTTCTCTATGTCGGTCTTGCCCCACGGGCACAGGGCTGGCTTCATGTACTTGGTCCACTCGGCCGATCCGACTTCATTGTCCTCATCAGAGTCTGATTCTGCGGAGCTGATGTGTGCCCCCTTCTTCTGGTATCAGCTTCCTCTGGAGTCTTGATAACGGCTTTCATGAGCCTATACCATCTGGATGATGTGCCCCAAACTCTCGAATTCCTACACTGAATACTTGTCCTTGATGGCTGGTAGCAACCCTTGAAAAGCTAGTTCCGCGAGTTGCCCATTGGTCAAGTTCAAATTGAAACATCGGTTCCTCACGTCGCGGAATCCCTGAATGTACTCTGGAACCGATTCATCATTCCTTTGTCTGATAGGCCCGCCAAGCGCATTTCATGAAGGTCGATGAAGAAGTACTTATGGAACTGCTTCTCCAAATCGGCCAAACTGCGAATAGAGTTAGCAGGTGGGAGAGACACAAACCAAGTAAAGGCCGATCCGGACAAAGAAAGTGAGAACAACTGAACCATTAAGGCATCTTCCGTGGCAGCCTCTCCGCATTGTGCTAGGAATCGGCTAATATGCTCGATGGTCGATATGTTGTCTTGGCCGGAGAATTTGGAGAAGTCCGGCAGCCTGTACCGATTAGGCAAAGGTACCTGATCGAATTCTTCGATGTACGGATGTTGGTACATGTATGTCTGGCCTTTGGGCTTTAAGCCGAAGTGGTGCTGGATCACATCAGCTATCCTGCTGGTCCACTCCTCCTTCGGTGTGATGGGTTGAGGAGTTGGGGATGCTTGGCCCGGGATCAGCGTCTGGGCGGTCCCCTGTGGTTGCCCTTGGTATTCTCTGTAATCTAACGCCACGTGGTACCCTAGGGGATGCCCTCCATCGGCCTGATAGTATACAAGCTGAAAGTATAAATCAGGAACGTCCTGTACATAGTACCACATGTTGGCATGAGTCTTCGGCTCATCCCTAGGCTGCTGGCTGCTTGAAGCTTGTGGTTGCCGATACCCTTGTTCATGCGGCATTAGCATTTGCGGGTGATGCCCCCCGCACATAGGAGTCATCGAACTCTCCGGTGGTGGTGGAGGAGGTTGACGAGGATAGCCACTCGCTGGGTGAGGAGCGGTGTACGGTGGCCCACTCGCCAGCTGCTGCGGTGTAGCAACTAGAGGCGGCATTCTAGGAAGCGTCTTCCTGTCCACTAGGTTCTTGCCTTTATCCTCAGCCGATAGGCGCACCTGGAAGTACGCGGGACCCTTTTACTTACCCGGGTGCCCATCAGCCACTTGCTGGATCAAGTTAGCCAGCGTGTTGACCAGAACTCCAGATTGGTTGATCAACGCGTGATGTAAGGCCGTGTTAACCGTGTCTTGAAAGCTCACTGCACCAAAAGTCCCAGCCGACGGATCTATTGGAGTCACCATGATAGATGGCGTCGGCAGTTGGTTTTTCTGGATCACCTTGCCCCTTGTCTTGCTAAATGACTCCAACCAGAGCTTGGTGAATGCATCTCTGTTAGCCTCGACCAGCTTCTTCTGTTCCTCATTGAGATTCTCTAAGAAGACCTCGATGACGTCTTCCGCGTGGTGGTTCTGTGGCATGGTGAAGTTGTTGTTGTCGTGTCCCACTTGGCATGCCAAAAAGCATGTTGCCGCAAAAATAGGATGGTGAATCTTGCGGAGCACGACACGCTAAGCCTTAGGAGCTCTGCTTATCTCCACTGCACGTCCTGCAAATCAGGTTCAGGACGTGCTAGTCAATTTGACCTGCAATTAATAAGGGAAAAGAAATTTAATCAGTAAAACAACATGCTAGAGTTCCGAATAGTTCCAGGAAACGCATCAGCCGGGACGTCTGATGCATGAATCCATACATCAGCTGTAGAGCCGATTCCATAACTGATCAGGATTAAGAAATAAAAACCTTAAGATTAAATGCTTACATTTAATTAAACTAAATTTATCATCATCATTAGTCGAATCGGACTTAACCGAGGCAGCGTTGACAGTAGGACGATTGACGGTGGGTGAGTATCCCGAGCGACTTAACCGAGGCAGCGTTGACAGTAGGACGATTGACGGTGGATGAGTACCCCGAGCGGGAAGGAAAGGAAACGGTGGGAACCCCTGTTTAGCGTCAACACCGTCAAGTAACTGCTGTCCAATTTTCCTTCGGACCATTCTGCTGTCATTTGCCTTGATAAACTGTCTGAAACACCCCCCCCCCTCCAGAAAGAGCAAAAACTTCGGCTCGTGTCAGGGTTTGGCAAAAGCAAATGGAATGAACAGTACAGTGTCGTATGTCAACGGAAAAGATATATGGTAACACAATATGCTTTTTCAAAGCAAACACGAAAAATGTGTGGCCAGAAGCTATACTGTTTGGTCATATTTGCAGAATCTTCCAACGGTAACTGATCATGTCCATGCACCAGGCAGAGGGTTCTCCGATGGCAGATCTTCAGCAACAGGGCCTGCAACATCCACTGCGTGCCAAGGACCGAGCAGCACTAATCCACCGTCGCCCAAGCCGAGTTCCGTGCCGGCATCCCTTCAATCCTGATGTGGATCCCGTCACCAGGACCAGCGAACAGTAGAGAAGCGGCCCGCAGGCGGATGCCGGCGAGGACGCCGCCTCCATCCTCTTCTACCTCCTCGCCGAGCCCATCCACGCGCCGCGGTCGAGGAGCTGATTGTTAGCTCCCGACGGATTTGGAGGAGGAAGATGAGCAGACAAGGGGAAGAACGGGAAGAACTGCTAGCAGAGAGGAGGAGTGATTAACAGAATTTGGTCAGGTACAAGTTGTTTGATGATTCTCCTCTCGGCTCTACTTAAGTTCTACTTAAGCATTACATTCCGGGCCGGACCCATTCTGGGCCGGTGACTCGCACGTTGGGCTTAGCAGGCCTGGAGCTTTGCCTCCTGTTAGCTTCTTCAGGTGGCTGATGGGCCGGGCTGCTGACACTGATCCTAGAGGACCCGCCGCCGCCGAGGCCCTCCTGTCATGGACGCCGCCTCTACCACCACCTCCTCCTCGACCTCCTCTCCGCGCCGCCGCCCGCCTGCCGGGCAACCGTGGGCATGGGCATAGGCATTATGGCGCGGCGCCTCTTCCAGTGCGACCACCTCGTGTGCCGCTGTAGCGATGCTTCGTCGCGGGAGGCCCGCTCCGCGTGCGCCGGCGCGTCCCCCTCCAGCGTGGGGCGCGATACAGGCGGAGCTGCACTTCGTGGAGGCCTGCTTCTGCCGGCGCCCCCAACGAGTACGCTGCCACGCCTTGCGGAGCGGGGCCTGGAACAACTTGTACCGCTGCCGCGCGCGACACGAGAGCGTCGGTGCTGGCCGCAGCATTTTCCTGTACCGAGTCTGCTTCACGGACGAGCGCGGCGTCGAGTGCCCGCTGTGCCACGGTCGTACCACCGTGGCGGTCAAGTGTCCAGGCCCGCGATGATGAGGAAACCTCCGTTTGCGCGCGTCCGGACGCGGGGCTTGGCGTCGCGGCCAGCCCAGCCGTCGAGCTGCTCGAGCACCTGGCCATCGCCGAGCAGCATGTCACGGTCCTAGTAGCGGCGGCCGGCGGCAGCTCGGACCTCCTCCCTCTCCTAAGCAGCGGAGGCGGCGACGACGACCTCCGCCTCGCCTTCTCCTCCGATGCGTCACGGCGTGCTGGTGGCGGCAGGCTGTCCTCCCTCTTGTATGCTGCATCGGCGGCGAATCGATCTCTCCGTCTTTTCCTCGCGGTTCCGCGGGCGCAAGCGCGCGAGATTGTTTTGCCTCCAGCCTGCGGTTCGCCATTCCCTGGTGAGAAGGATAATTCTTGTGCAAAGCTTGGAAACATTGGCAGCCCTTGGATTGGCTTTGGACGTTGCTCCAGAGGAGGCTCGTTCGTTCGGCTCGACCGCTCGACAGGGACGACGATGACTACAGTCGGTGAAGGAGTCCCGTAGGAGTCACTCGCTGTGGGAGCGAGCGAGTCTCTCGTTGCCGCGGGACGGTGAATGGATTACTGCTACAGCTTCACCCATCACCGTAGGGACATGAGTAACCAAGGGCCTGAGTGGTTGTCTTCTCCCACCGGTCTGGCTCGCATCAGAGATCCAGGTCCTCTGTGGCCTGGCTGGGAGCATGCACCAGCATCATGTTTGAATGCATGTGTCAGTAGAGCCAGGCCACACTGAGAAGATGATTGGTTACCCTGATGAGTGAAGAATACCTGCACGCCAACAACTCTCGGAACTATCCCACGCACTCAACGCTTATCATGGGAGCCAGGTTCTGCGGAAACGGCCGAAATTTTTGCACCTCCAGAGCCAGGCCCCGCGCGCTCGGATTGCATCTCGCCGGCCAGGCTGGGACCCCAATCAGGTATCCAATCAGGGGGCCCTTGCACCCCATGGGCCTGGCCAGGCCTCATCCGGCCAACCAATCAGGCCACAAGAGTCCCAGACTCCCAGCCATCCAGGCATTAGAGATGCTTCAGAACCAACCAATGCAATAGAAGTAATTGATGTTGAACATTTCATTGATCACATCACCACACCTCTACCAATCCCTGTTTTATCAGCACAACCTGAACCTTCGCATGATGATTTAATCGAGAAGGAACAAACACCGGGAAAGAGCTATATATGTCCAATTAGCACAGGACTTCTGACGGAGGTAGATCCAGGTACCTCCCTGCCGAGTGGGGTCCAATTCTTCAGAGAACGACTCCGCGAAATGACCAGGCGTACAGGTACTCGGCTGCACGGTGGGCAAGAACGTTCGGGATCAGGATCTAGGCTGACTTGGATAGCTATGGTATCATGTATCTTAACCGACCCGTTTTCTTGTATACAACCCGAGTAGATCTTGACCTAACTTGTAACCCACGGCGACTCGGCTATATAAGGGAGCTGTGGGGGTACCCATCGAAAAAATAACGCAACTAGCCTACTCATTCCACGAACCGTAAACCAGTCAATACAATCTAGAAAACAAGACGTAGGGTGTGGCTCGAACCTGTCTAAAACCCTTACATCTTGGTATTACCATCCAGTTCTTGGCTCTGACATCTCCCTCACCTACAAATCTACAACCTGAGCGTACCCCGGGTAGACTTGCCGGAGTACAAATCCGACAACTTCCTAGCAAAGAAAATTTTGAAAAACTATCCCTTCAAGCAGCTGATTCTAATGCTGATCTTTGTCATCGTCTTGCACAATTTTGCACAGCCTCTTATAGAGTAGAGAAGATGACGGATACCAAAGAGTTGGTGGAAGCAGGAGGCCCAAGAAATAATAGCTTGCTCGATCAAGGTGGG
Source organism: Panicum hallii (assembly GCF_002211085.1). Taxonomy (NCBI): domain Eukaryota; kingdom Viridiplantae; phylum Streptophyta; class Magnoliopsida; order Poales; family Poaceae; genus Panicum; species Panicum hallii. The sequence continues at coordinate 42,908,197 of NC_038043.1, read as the reverse complement.
GCTGGCACCGGTGCAGGGGCTGCTCAGGGTCGCAAGTGCGACTGCGAGCGAGCGCGTCGTAGAAGGTCCACTTGCAGCCAACGAGCAGCTCACCCCCCGCCGCAGCCCTCCTTGTCCATCTCTGGCGGTAGCCGCCTCCGACAGTAGCCACGCTAATCCGTCGCCTTCCTGCGTCCCCACCCAGATCCTAACCCACCGGTTGTCTTTCCAACCGTCGGCGACCGGCGCTCCTGCCACCTCGCCGCGCGGCCACTCAACCAGTCACCACTGCCGAGCCTCTCTGTTTCCCCCAACTCCTCTTCTAAGACCGTCAATTATTGGAACCCTAGCAGCCCTCGTCTCCGAACTCCGACCGCTGCTGCACGAGGAAGAAGAAGCATAGGAGTTTGGGCCCACCTGCAGCGTCGGCGAGGCTTCTGCGATGTCTCGCCTCACAATAGCGCGTGTGACTCCTAGTATTTGCGCTTGTGCAGTTTCCGAGCATGTAGGTGACCTAGGTTAGGCAGGCCCGGTCCTGAGAATTTGGGAGCTCAGGGCAAGACTTAAAATATGAGGCTTTATGATGATGATGATGATGATGATGATGATGATGATGATGATGATGATGATGGCAGCAATGATGATGATGATGATGGTGGTGGTGGTGGTGATGATGATGATAATATATCTATATGTAAAATGTTACTGGTAAACATTCAATGTGCATAAAAAATATTCATATCAAACAACATTGTATACATATTACATAAAAAAAATTTCGCTTTCCATTCTAGATGTGAAGTCATTTTAACACATAACCTTTTTCCAGTTCACGTAAAGGTATGTATAAGAAAAATTGGATAAGACGATACTAGCCACACCTCTGTATTGTTTGTTATTGACAATAAGAGTATCCAGTATTGTGAGATCGCCGCGAGAACCATGATCAATCTCAAGGATAGAAAGCATAAAGATTAGCTAGCTATAACACTATTGAAAAATCAGAAAAAGAAAAACTAAATGGAGAGGGCTTCGCATGCTATGCCGCTAAACGACAGCTCTACACGGCGACAACTATATATCGCGCGGCGACAAAATAGCCATTTGTTGTGCACACGGCGAGACGCGCGAATTCGGCCCGTTAGCATTTCGGGCCAGGAACACTGTGATGATTTTTGCTATCGCATGCAACAACTGGGTGGAAGAGAGGGGACTGGATGATGCTATGCGCAGTGGGCTGCCAAGCCTCCAACTGCGGCCCATGTAGCTTGCAAGCAGACCAGCCCAAGTATTGGCCTAGATGGTTTTTATTTCTTCTTCTTTTAATTTGACTGCATTTGTCCTTTTTCTTTACTCATTTTTTTCCTTTCTGGTTGCTTTCCTTTAAATTTTTCTTCAACTTATATGTATTTTTATTTTTTATTCCTTAGCTCTTTCTTATTTCTTTTCCTTTTTTCCTTCCCATCCTTTTGTTCACACCGATCCGGACAATGACCTGCATGTTCCAATTCATGTTTGAGGTTCATGGCCCATTATGACAGTCTTTTTATCTTTTCCTTTTGTTTTCTTCCTTTCCTTTCTTTTTATCATTTTGTTTTCTTCTACTCTCCCTATAGTTATCATTATCTAGTTTGTAAATAATTTTTTCAACGATTCGTATCATTCATCTTTATCTCTTATAAGTGGATCTTAACAAGTTTGCATTAGATCTTAATAAATCTTTATTCTTGTGTTTTATTTTTCCTTTCTTATTGGTTCCTAATTCTTTTCATTTCTTTCTTCTAATCTACTTTCTGAAATTCTATTTATCTTTTTAGAATTTGAAGCATTCATCATTATCTCTTTTTATTGGATCTTAACAAACGCATACACGATTGTTCGAATAGTCAAAATTCATTGTTATGTGGTACATATGGATTATTCGAGGAATGAAAGTTTATTGTTTTGATAGTAAAAGGTCATTGTTTGCGATGTGGACTGATTTGTTCACGTTATAGATTAATTTATTTATAATATAAACTCATCTTCTTCATGTTAAATTACTTATTTGCTTTATAAACTAAATTGTGAAACGTTATGGACTCATGTACGTTGAATATAGCTTTATCAATATAGACTAATTTTGTTCAATATGTAGAATAATTTGTTTGCATGTGTGCTTATTTTGTTCACCCTGTATAGTTTTGTTCGTTGTGCTAGTCTGCTTTGTAAACTATAATCATTCAGTGATGTGCGCTCATTTGCTCACATCTAGACTTATTTGTTGACTACACAGATCCAATTTTATTCGGGAAATTTGTTTGTTTGTTGCATAAAATAATTTAATCGCTAGTAGGTTGATTTTTGTTAAATAGACTTAAACTTCACATACCTGTTTTCTTGGTTCTACTACTAAGTATACAACATCTAAGTCCTGGCACGTGCCATAATGGGTTGTTGTCTTCACGTTGTGCGGAAGAATAGCCAGATTAGTCTTAGTTAGTCATTTGGCCACTATTTTTCTTTTGATTTGTTGCTGGGCTGACGTATCCCTTGTGGACAACAAACATTTTTTGACACTAAATCAATATCTAATCATTTCCATAAACCAACATACCATGCGCCCAACACCCAACTAGTCTGTAACATAGTTTTGCAACATACATTTTAAATACCCCATAATAGCAGAAGTAGTGAAATGGTAGGTGCACCAATATCTAACTAGTAACTTGTTAGACTTAATTCAAAGCCTTGTGATGCATTTCCTTTCACTACTAAAAATTGGCTTTACTCCCGTATAATTAGCGCAAGCACCTCCAATCGTGCAGTCAGTAGACCCAAGACCACTTGCCTAGCTTCTTTACCACTCCACTTACACAACACATATGACTCTAAATGGAATACTTTCCTTTTAAACTAATCCATGGAAGGCTATTTAGTCCTAGTTGGAGGCTCTAAACGGGACTAATGATACTGGTACCTTTCAATCCTGGTTGGAGATTCCAGCTGGGACTAAAAGTCTTTAGTCTGGTTCGGAACTAACATTCCCTCCCGCCCCCTAACCATTAGACCTAGAACTAATGCCTAGATTATTACTAGATCGAAATATGCCCGGGATAATGCACAGGATCGATGTGCCCCTCTCTAGTAGCGTTTTTATTCGATTATTTTCTTTGCAACCAACCCAACGAGGTGGAGCTTATGCGCAATCTCGAATTTCATTTTCATCCGTAGCCCCATTGATCTGGGACTGATTAACAAACCTTGGTACAAACAACAAACAACTACTCATGGAAGGCGGAAAGCGGAGGAGCGCTCCGGTGATAAAAAATAATTTCATTGCTTCGGCAACACATAGCTATGCGCACACCGGTTTCATTAGGCTGTTAACTAGTGGGCCATTATGACCTGTGCAATTCAAAACTTTCTAATAGAAAGATGTAGGAGCCCCCGATATGAGCCCCCCTCTAGCCCTCTTTCTCCCACGCGGCCACACTTTCTTCTCTTTTGGTCTCGGCCTTCCTTTCGGCCAAAAGGCGAATGGCGCCGCCCGCCAGTTCTTCATCGTGCGATTCTCACCATCAGGCAGGGTATGCCCTAGTGGCGGACCTAGACTTTAAAAATTGAATGTACATGACCTCTAAAAATATTTTTGTACTTCATCACATTCTAAATAAATTTTATTATGACCAGCTTGAAACATAAGTTATTTTACAAACTAAATGATTATTTTCAAAATAACTTTTATGCATCATTACATAAATATTATTTATTTACATGGTCATGATATGATCATTTAAATTGAGAAATGATGTATTTTAGATATAAAATGTACAAGTCAATATATATGTTGTATATAGTATGTACTATTCTTTCGAATCTTCCGCTTCTAGGGAGTTTCTAGATTATTTTTTCTTATGTTGATTCTATCTAAAAAGTTCGGTATGGTTCAGCCCATTCTATCTCTCTTTAGATGATAACGTTTTAAGATCAGATGAAAAAGATTTCACATGTCTTGTGTATGGTCATCTAGTACTTTAATCATTTTATAACCTTATCTACTTAAATACCATAATATCATAATTAAATTCCACATGACAATAGCACATTCAAAATCCTTTGGAATAAAATTTTGACCTCTAACACTTCTTAACATTTTCATACATACCACATATCCTCCTTTCTTAAAAAATCTCCCCGCCATCCTTCACGATGCTGGCTGTCGAGAACTTGACCTTTGGCCCTTTGCAACGACGAGGGTGCCCACCATACTAGCATGCGTGCTCGTCCCGACACTGCGGTCTCATGAGTGAGCCAACACTTCTTTTGCTTGCTAATTATTCGCTCGTCGATGTTGTCACCGACTTTCCTACATGGTTACCATGTGATGCATGGTTACCTTGCGAAGACCGCCTCCGTGTCGGCGATGGCGTGCTCTATTTCATCCTGCTCACGTCATTTCCCTTCCCATCTTGCTAATCATTTGTCTATAAAGAAGATAAGACGGCCTTGATTCCAAGTTGGAGGAGACTACAGTCTAGAAGTGAATTCCCTCCATTTTCAATTTTGTATCTGATAAGAAGTGTACCGGCTAAAATCAATAACGAACTAAGGAAAAAGTCCGCTCTTTAGAAATAGATAGAGATATTATTTGAGATGTTAGGAGCCGGTACTTAAATAAAATTGTATGATAAAAATTAATATAATATAATTTTCTATACTCCATTTTAAGAACATATTCATTTTACTGCAAAACACTATGCTAAAAAAGATCAATACCAGTAAGATGTTCCAAAATCCAAATGGTGGATTATAAGACGTTAACCTTTTCAATATTTTTGATACTGTTAGTCGAAACATCATCTATTATGAGCACTAAATCAGCCGGTTGCTCTGAACATGATATCATTATTTTTCTGAGTCACATACTCACATTACTTAAGCCACATTCTAAGGTCGAGTTGGAGAAGATAGCCGGTTCCTAAATTTGTTTTTTAGATATATGTTTTGCGGATATGTGACCTTTTGCTCGTCGGAATTTTGCTAATTAGTATTTGTATGGAATGTTATTTTCTCATCTTATTCGCTAAAGTTTTATATTGTGTGTACCCGTGTAAACTTTGGATCAATAGCTAATATTGCCAAGATTGGCACTTTATGATAATGATTAGAGAAGAGCGCAATTTTATTGGTATAACATGTTTTAGGTAAGATAAATAAAGCATTATTGAAAAGATGATCAACTAATTTTATTATTTCATCTATTATATTGAAAAGTAAAGATAGCTGTATAAAAAAGAGAAAGAGAGGTAAAGAAATAAAACATGTCATGACTAGCAGATTTATACCCGCTGATCTGCTGAGCATTAACGGTTTACCCCTATCCCTCAGTAGGACTACCAGAAAAGCTCGATACTCGCGAACTATTCAAATTTGATTTGCTAAAAACTCAATTCAAGTTGGGCTATACTAGAGATCAAGCCGAGCTTGGGCCTAACCTAGAGCTCGCGAGCTCCAACGATGCGAGATCGAGCTATTTTATGAAGCTAGAGTATTTCTATTTACATGGCATGTGCATGCACCCGTACTATCTCTATTAAATTTACAACCATCAAAAGTTAAAAAAATATAGCTAGAGGCTACAACCTTCCGTTAGCCAGCGAGATGCTGTGTTGCACAAGCTGGAAAAGGCATAAAATAATAAGACTAAATGTCTAGATATGCTTCTCTTTTCAGCTTCTCTTTCCATTCATTCATCAAATTAAATTCGTCTCTTATATATGTGTCTCCTTATATATCATTAATGCTGCTACTGTGGAGCTGCTCTATCGTGGTATTAAAAAATTTAACCTAAATTCTAAATTAAGAGGGCTATCAATTTAGTCTTACGGCAAGACCCCTCCCGATTTGTGGATATTGGAAGACAAAAAAGGAAAAAATTAGAGAAGTAACAAATCGAAATAGGAAATAATAATTTGAAGACACCTCCAACTCCGGCAACCTTATCTCCTCCAGTGACCTCTTCATCTCCGACGAGCCTCATTCAGGTTAGGGTTTCGGAATTGGGTTAGGGTTTTGGGTTGGGGGACGGAATTGGTAGCTTCTGGATCTAAGGGATTCACTGGGGAGGAGGCTGTCGGATCGGCAGCGGTGGTAGGTCGTGGTCTGTGAGACCGGTGGCGATGGCGCGCGCCGGGTGGGTGGTTGTTGACGGTTTTTAATGTAACACCCTAGGTGTTAAGTGCTAAAACAAAGGAACTTAAACATAGCTTCATTGCATAATGACCTGAAGAAAAGTTAAGCAAAGCAACTCATATGCGTGTATGTGCATGTGTATGTGTGCAGATATGCTTAGTATAGGGTGTTTGTGTACTTTTGCATACTCAACTTGGCATGCCTAAATGTACCAACACATCCCTCTTTTAATCCTCTACAAAGTTTCTATAGAAGACAAGTTCAAATTTTGAATTTTTACACATGAAATGACGAGTTTTAACCTTTTTATGGTTTGGAATGTTGCTGTCTTGGGGCTGAAGTTTAAACTTTATTTTCATTGTAAATTGAACTTTTGGCCAATGTAAAACTTGCAGTTCAATCTTTGTGATTCAATGTTGTGCATTTTTGTTTAGTAAAAACTTTATTTAGTAGTTCAAAACTGCAGTCAAAATCTGGTCAAACCCCCTGTTTTAGGAGTTTAAATTTTAAAATCTGGGCTGAGCTTCAAACCCCTTTTTATCCCAAATATAGAGCTCCAATCAATTTTCGTCAAACATCAATGTTGTAGATCTTTTGTTCCTCTACAATTTTTGTTTTGACCTTTTTCAAGTCTCAATGCGAAATTTGAAGGAATCCTGCAGTCAAACGCCGTTGACCGGCATATCTCTCTGTCTCTCCCTCCCTTCCCCGACCAAAACAGAGCAGAGCCGCCACGTCGCCGACGATTCCCCATGTCCGCGCCACGCCAAGCCAACCGCGGCCACGCTCGCCCGGGAAGCCGCTGCAGCAGCTGCGCGATCCCCCTTCCCTCACGCCAAATTCCACTGGGCCAAGGGCACCATGGCCACGCGGCCAGAGATGCCTGCCGCCGCCCAACGACAAGGCGGATGGCCGCCGGCCTTGCCCAAGCCGCTGCTCGGGCCCCTGCCCGTCCTTCCCGAGCTCCTTGCCCATTGCCTGCCCTCGCCTCCTCTCCCCAGCCCCTATAAAAGCCGTGCCGTCTCCCCTGCTCACGCCCGAGCTGCACCACCGGCGCCACCATTGCCGCCGGCGCACCCTCAACACCGGACGCCCTCCGTCTAAACCAGCCTCCGTAACGGGTTCCCCACCTTCCACTCCACCTCCCCGAGCTGCCATTCCGCCGCCCCGGCCACCACCTCGCCGGAGCCGCAATCGCCATCGCCGCCTCTACCACTGCCACCGCCGCCGTCCCACCTCCGGCCACCACCAACCCCGACCAAGGCCACCCACAGGTATCCCTCGCATCCCTGGTGCTCACCGGTGTGATCTCGTCGCCAGCCGAAGCTCCCCCTCGCCGAAATTCCACCCCCACCACCGCCAGCCACCATAGGGACCACAATGCAAAGATGAAACTTTTTCTAGGGTCCTTTATGCATAAAACAGGAACCTGTTTGTAAGGCACAAATCTGTTTAAATGTTGTTTAGATCTGCAGCTTGTAAAATCCTTTAAAAATTGTAGAAACGTCATAAAAATGCAAATTAAAATTTATTGGGTTCCTTGTTCTGAGATCTATCACTTTCTTTACAGGTTCATCATGAGTTTCTAAATAACTTTTTTTCTCTAGGTTAAATGTTAGCTTAAATATCTTCTCTTTGTATCTCTTATTCTAGGCTAGTGCTGTGGCTGAAATCTCTTGTGTGCTTAAATCTTGCTTAATTATGTTCTCTAGCTTTACTTTTTGTTAAATCTTGTTTTATGCCTTTGTTAAATAGATATATTTATTTAAGGTGTTCTACTATTAGGATAGGCTTGAAACTTTTACAGTAGACTCTTCTTATATATAAGGGCTATAATAAAGATTTAGACTTTTTGCTCCTGTTAAACATGCTCAAATGATTTATCTAGATTTAAATGCATTCAATAAGTTTAAATAGTTATAGTGCTTGGAAAAATCTGAAATTTTCAACGGAGACCATATTTTATGAGTTTGTTCTTCTGGAAAATTGTGGAGTCCAGATACACAATATAATTTCAAATAAAATTAAATCTTGACTTACGCAGAGTTGTTTTGTTTAATCTATTGTGCTATATTAACTACACACTAAAATTTGAAAAATTTACAGTAGGATCTTTACATGCTTCTACATGTTTTGTGAAATTTTGAGTGCCAGCACTTGCATGTTTTGATAAATTAATCTAAGTTCTAGCAGCGTGGTCTTGCATTAATTTTTAAATTTAAACTACTGCATAAAAAGATCTGGAAATTTGACAATGAGCTTGTTGCTTGGTTCTGTGCTCTGCATAAAATGTTCAACAACAGAACCTATGTCTAGCTTCGGTTTATGTCTTTCTTTGTCACAACTCATGCATATGCATTATCATGTAGATGGATCGATAACTGATGGGTATATCTTGTTGCCTGAGTCTGAGAGTGTCCAGAAAGAAGCGGAGGTCAATTTGATCAGGATTTTTAAAGACCCGGTCCAAGGCTAAGAAGAGCCCAAGGCTAACTCGGAGTAGGGAGGCAAGCTCCGGAGCATAACCCTTATTTTTAAAACTATACGATGTTTTACTTCTATCTACTTGTGCATTTTAGTTTATAGGAGTTTACTTAAACCTTAGTTGCACGATTCTAGTACCTATGCATGAATACTAGTATGTGTAGGTCGCTAGATTCTATGATAATAAGGATTCGGCAAAAGTCAAGTGATTGTCCGTCACTCGTGAGATATAAGAGTTGCTTGTAATTAGTTATATTGGAATCATAAGGTTGATGGGTGGGGCTTGGTACGATATTCATGTTGACGATTGATGCCCCTTCTGTGTAGCATAAATGGCTAACGTCAAGTGTGTGGTAGTGGTGGTTAAGCTTTTGAACATACTAATCACATGCTGAGAATATGGTAATAAGTAAGCGTTGTACCGAATTGACACGATGTGTGAACTTTTCCCCACTCTCTTGACATCGTTCCTATGTTGCCACATGGTGAGTGCCGAGTCGCCACGACACAAGGGTGTCCAGGAACCGTTGGGGCTTTGTACTCAAGAGGAGTGGGTTTTGTTCAAAAACTAGGGATCGAAGGGAACCGTTGCCATGTGTGGCCCGTCGTGGTGTGCATGTGTCCTGTGTTTTAGATCTCCTTTGCAAGGTTAAAAATTCGATTTGAATCGTCCGCTTTTCACGGTTATTGAATTTGCTTGACCTTTTTACCACATTGAGTAAGAGGAGAAACAAGGATGATGGTTACTAGTTTTGATGTTGTATGAGTAATTAATTTTCCACCATGTGTAAGGATTGGATAGTTGCTTATCTAGAATGGTTAATCCACTAGAACTTGATGCTTAAACTTGAAAGTAAGGACTCACTCTTAGATGCTTTCTAGAAAAAACAAATTTCTCATCCAAAAACCTTGCATACTTAGGAGTCGGCTAAGTATATACCAATAATCGGATAAATCTTGCTGAACATTAGTATACCCGGCCTTGCTTGTGGCTTTGTTTTCAGGTGAATATTTTGAGTACATAATTGCTAGCTTGACATGGCTGTGTACCCTTCCTCCTGGTTGGTCGGTTGAGTGGGATGCGTCCCTGGCTAATGAGGATCGTGGTGAATGATGTTGTGTATGGGCTTTATCATGATATCTGGTATCGTCGTTATAATTATCATTTTATTTCCGCTACACTGTTAAACTCTGAAATACCTCGCTTTATGATTTTGAACTTGAATTGTAATAATAATTATTCGTGGACCATGTGTTGTAAAAGATATGGAATGTTGTAATCTCAGAGGTCACCTCCGAGTGAGTAGCATGTATGCTTTGTTTCGATCATGATTCAGTGATTGCATCGGGATGTACCCGACAGACTGTTAAGTTCCAAATCCAACCATCAACTTCTGCATCTTTCAGTATTAAATAAGTCACCAAATTTAGCTATAGGTTTAATTCTAATTGGTTCCATAAATTTTGGTGAATGGAGACATGCAAGTACCCGTAGACGGAAAACAAGAGAAGACGCGCATGAACGCAGAAGAGATGCACAAAAGATCCCATCTCACGAACTGCCAAAGATGATAGGGCTCACCTAGCAGAGCAAACCGCCTTACTAGGACGTGAATGACCAAGGATCAACCTTAGCGCGCACCTGTCAGTGTACCAGAGAAAGGCGGTGCCAGGGAGGCTCCACCTGGGGTCGGGTTCAGCCGAATCTGGATGCCTTCTAGTAGGCTCAGCCTTGGCGGGAAGATCCCCCGCGCTTTCCCAAGAACGGTTGCTAAAGTTTCCATACTAAGAGGTGGTGGAAACTGACCTATCCTACCTAAAGGAGGAGGAGAGCCTCTCATTTCACACAACATATTTTGGAGAAGAAAAGAGCAGAGGGACTCCACTTTAGGCCTACTTTGTAACATTAGGATAGGGAGTGTGAGGAGAAGTGTTGAGAAGAGCCGGACTTGTCGGCCCTCTTCTACATTCTACCTCGACGGATACGAGCCACTTGAGTAAGTATGAGATTTCATATATTTGTGAGATATTGGTAACCTCACTCTCTTGTTATCGTTTACGGGATCATCGTTCGTTCTTGTAGCCAATATTCTAGTAGAGGGCCCTTGATAAAGATGGGTAAACCCTACGCACCGCTAGAGTAGTAGTCGATGGTATAAATGTGGTGTTTAGGTCTTAGATTACCTTTGTTTGCCTTGTGCCCTACGGTGTTGCGGGGTAGGCGGCAGGTGTTGAAAGCCATGTCCGTCCTTTGTATTCCCCCACGTTCGGGTATGGTGTAGAGCTATTGGCCGGAGGATCCTGGCAGATCAGGATCAAACCGGTGCCCAAAAAATACGAGTAGTAGCAGAGTTTAACCTCCCTAGACCTTATCCTTAGAGAACCACACTATCCTTAGAGAACCACACTATCCACGCTATTCTCTCTCTTGTTCTTCAGGGTATACTGGCTAGAAGACCGTTACACCTCATTCCTTGAGAAAATATGATACCATGAATACTCTTCAGGTGAGATGCTACAGCGGTATATCCGCGTTTGCGGATTTATTTGTAAACGTTAAGAAATACCAACAGTGGCGAGGAATGGCAGTGCCGGTGCTGGGGAATTTGGTGGAGGAGTGGGAGGAGAGGGTGGTCCTCGCAGCATCGAAATGACGCCGGCGAGACGGGGCTAGCGGAGGAGCTCGCCGCAAATATGGACGGAGGGAAGGAGGAGGGGTAGGAGAGGGAAAGGGGGAGAGAGGAAAGGAGGTGACGCCGGTGAGGAGGAGGTCTGCAGAGGGTGGGATGGGGTGGGGATGCAGGCCGCTAGGCGGAGCAAGGTGAGGGATGACGAAGGCTCTTGTTTTTTTCTCATGATAAAGTGATAGGCTCAGGGCCTTGGGGGTGGAGGGCTCACCGAGTCGTACAGGGATAGACCTCCAAAAGTTAAAAAGGAATGGTAAGACACAGACGTCTGGATAGGGAAGAAAAATTGGATGCTCCGACATATGTTTCAATAATTGATTTTCGATGTTGCAACTATTATTTCTGCATATTTTACGGTGAATGTTGCATGAAATATAGTGTTCATATTGTGGCGAGAACTTTCCTATCCGAGGGTCAAACGATTTAATTAGTTTTTTTCATATTTTTCAATATTGCACCTATATATGTTTTTTAATATTGCACCTATATATTTTCGATATTGTAGATATTTTATTTCAATATTGCAACGGAACGCGCGACAAACCTGAAAGTTAAATATCTCATGCTCAGATAAACCTGGGATCGGATGGTCCAGCACCCCAGCTTGAGATGGCAGGCTCGATCGAGCTCGGCTCACTGACAGCCCTCCCGCAGCCGCTCAGGGCTCACGGCTCACGGCCTCAGGTTCATCTCCTATTCTCCTCTGTTTCTTAGGTAGTGTTTGGATCCAAAGTGCAAAAGGGCAAAAGGGTAAAAATTTTGCCATTTGCCAAAAGTGGCAAAAGTTTTGCCATTAGGGGTTTGGATCCAAATGGCAAAAGTTTTGGCAAAAGTTCATTTAAATCTCTTTTCTCCTTTTTGCCATAGGGTGTTTGGGTCCAAATGGAAAAAAAAGAGCAAATTTTTTGCTGTTTTCTTTTGCTATCTGTTTTTGTTGTTTCCTTTTTGCCATAGGGTGTTTGGGTCCAAATGGAAAAAAAAGAGCAAATTTTTTGCTATTTGCCCTTTTGCCAAAGGATCCAAATAGGCCCTTAAGGTAGTGTTTGGATCCAAAGTGCAAAATGGCAAAAGGGCAAAAATTTTGACATTTGCCAAAAGTGGCAAAAGTTTTGCCATTGGGGGTGTTTGGATCCAAATGGCAAAAGTTTTGGTAAAAGCTCATTTAAACCTCTTTTCTCCTTTTTGCCATAGGGTGTTTGGGTCCAAATGGAAAAAAAAGAGCAAATTTTTTGCTATTTTCTTTTGCTATCTGTTTTTACTGTTTCCTTTTTGCCATAGGGTGTTTGGGTCCAAATGGAAAAAAAAGAGCAAATTTTTTGCTATTTACCCTTTTGCCAAAGGATCCAAACAGGCCCTAAATCCTTTCCCTTCTCTCGGACTCTCTCCTCCCTTGATCTTCCTTCCCTGGCGGCGACGACTAGGCGAGCGGCGGCGACATTTGTCACGACTTCGCCCAGCCCTATGCCGGCAACAAGCATCCACCAGGTATGCCTGTCCCTTCTCTTTCCTTCTGCTGTGCGAGACGGAGCACCCCAAACCCTGAAGTATGGTATTTGTACTCGGATCTGACCATGTCGGTGCTGCTGCTGTGCGAAATTCGAACACCCCGAAACCCTAATTTATGCTATTTTATATTCAGATCTGACCATGTATCTTACCTACTAACTTCGATTATTTTCGTATTCAGGTCTGACCATGTCCTACGTTGGGTGTGCCACTGGTGATCCTGATTCTCGGCATGGCGAAACATTGAGCTATTTAATCCCATGCCTTCCTGAGGTATTATCTATACGCATTTCACTATTCATAGGACTTTGCTAGCTGGATATTGTTTATAACAGACATAAGATCCTTTAGTGCTGCAACTGATCACAGTCCCACTCCGAGTGAATTAGTAGCTTGACTTTGCTCTAACTTCTCTGTGCAAAGACTGGTAACATCACTACCACATTTACATTATTATCTATACAATTTTTATTTGTGAAGGGTAGATAACCACAAATTCTCTGAAATCCTCGGATCAATATTCTCTGAGATTATCGGATCAATACACTTGCCACTATTTTCTCACTTGTCCTAAGTCCTGACATCCAGAGCCTGAGCGTATCCACCAGTAACGAGGCATGTGACTGTTGGTGCTGTTTGATAGTTGATAGAGCTGCACGCTGTGTTTGATAAAAATATACAATGTAGTCAGCACAGCCTACGATCCCCCAGTTGCTGGCTGTCCTCTTTGCTGGTTATCGAGAGGTTCAACTGTGATATCTACGAGGCTTTGCAGAACAGTTATAGCGACAGAACCATCTGAATCTTATAGTTATAAGTTGCTCGTTCTTGAAGTACCAAAAGTCCAAAATTACATTCGTCTTCTCCCTGTGAGTACATATTAAATATATCTTGAAAAATATAGAGTATGCCAAAATCACTTGCCATGAACTTTAAGACTGCCTCTAGGTTCCTTAGAAGGTACAAACTAATAAGACTTTCGCTTTTTATGTTGGCCAATGGGCATAAAGAATGGCAAGCATCATTGAACTCCATTTTCCTCTTGTTTGCGGGATGAAATTTACTTTAGTTAGTCCAGAAGCGGATTTGTTCACAGTTTGTTAGATGCTTGGTCGTTTTTCTCCGGAGCCGAGTTGGTTTTGGTCACAATTTACAAGGGTTGGTCACAGTTGGTTTTGTTCACTTGTGGAGCTAGGGTAGTAATTTCTTGGTCGCTTGTGGAGCTGGGTTAGTCACTCTCTCTTAGTGCACTCTTGTTTGGGTTGTGGTTAAGGGCGCAGACTTGGCGATAGGTAGTAGGTGTTTCTTGTGCTTTGCGATGCCTTGTAACCACCTTGGCTTATGGTGGTAGGTCCTGTGTGACCTCCTGTGTGAGCTTTGCTGCTTGCGCTCCGAGGCTCTTCACAATGCTGTGTCGTTGTACAATTTCTTCATCCACTTAATGAAACACAAGCTCAGGAACGATCTTGAAAAAAAATTAATTCCTTTTCCCTCTTAAGCACAACAACTGTAAAACGCCAAGTACTATTATTGGAACATCATTTTGAGCTGGCCTAATCATGTGAAGCATGCATATTCATGTGAGAAGAATGTAAAAAGTGGTCAGTCTTTTTAGCCTAATGTGAATAAGCAGGTTTGGAGCCTAGTGGAGGCGAACCTGGCCTCAGCAACATCCCCCCTCCCTCTCTCCGCATAGTGCTTGCAATTGGCAGGAACCCTAGACTTACTTACCGGACATGCAGAACAGCGCCAGGGCAGCCCCTCACATGGCAGCAATTGAGGGAAGAATCAACTACTACTGACGAAGAGGTATGGCTATTAGGCAGTTTGGCGACTAGGCTTTAAGAAATAATGATTAGAGAGGCCCAGTCTAACAAATGTGAGAAGAGGTCCTGCTGGACTTCCTGTGTATGCCTTGCTTTCTCTACTCTTGCCTCATCCACTCGCCAAAGCAGCGATGTGGAACCCTTTGTCAGCTTGGCAGTGGCGCAGTGTGGCTCAACACTGCACCTCAGTGGCCAGAGGAAAGTCATGGTTGCTGGAGATTCTGGAGGTGGAGAGGGATGTAGAAGGACACAGGCACGGGTGTGACAGAGCATGGCATGCATGCATCTGTGCTGCACGTCAGTGTATTGGGGATCGCAAGATAAATGTGCGCGAGAAGGTCATGTGTGGTTAGATGAGTCGAGTGGCTGGCTCCCCTGTGAATTGGACCCTTGTTCGATGCTTTGGTTCTGTGATGCTCTAAACCATGCTTTAGCCAAGTTCCTCCGAGCATTTGATTATTCAATCTAGAAAAAAAAATGGTCCTCTCTACTATATTCACTGTTCATGCTTGGTTACCAAGGTTTACATCTGTCTCCAACTGTCAAAACCTCTTGATTCTGTTTGTTTAGGTATTCATGTGTACTATTTGTATCCTATTGCAGCTTGCTATTTGACCTATTTATAACATGCTATTGCACGATTAGCATCTTGCTGTGCATTTTGTTTGATTGACCCAAATGCATAGAAACTCATATCATTGATTGCTCTGATGCAAGTAAGAACAGATATCATAGTAGTTAGTCGGTGGTAGCCATTTGCCTGTTAGTAACTGTCATTTTTTCCCCAGAAAGCCACCAGCAGTTAGGGAAAATTTTCTCTTTGCAACACTCTGCTCAAATTTGTTGACCACTGTTACATTCAATTGCATCAGATACCTATGTAATACACTGCACCTTGTGAGATCATGCAGAGAGCTACCTGGAGGCTGGAGCTTTAATGTTGATATTTCATTTGGTCTTTATTTTGAAATTCTAACCCATGTTTTTGCATGCAGGACATCTGGTGTCATATACATTCCCTAATGCCAATGCGTGCTGCTGCTCGTGCTGCTTGCCTTTCTCGTGCCTTTCAACGTTCCTGGAGATGTTATCCCAACCTCACCTTGACTTGGCCAATGCTTCGCCCGAAGCTACGTTCAGAAGAGCTCACGTGGAATATCGACAGGATTCTGAGAAACCACTTGGGCATTGGCTTGAAGACATTGGAGCTTAATTTAGGTGGTGAATACAGTACCTTTTCTTATGTTGACAGTTGGCTCCAGGCTGCTGTTACACCAGGGATTGAAAACCTCAACCTTATGCTATATAAAAAGTATAACTTCCCATGCTCCCTTTTTTCTGATGGTGTTAGAAAGTCAATTCGGGATCTTCAACTTCACACCTGTGTTTTTCGTCCCACATCTGAACTTGGCCCTTTGAGAAGACTTACAAGCCTGGGTCTGAGTTCGGTTCGTATCACAGGGGATGAATTAGAGTGCCTTCTTTTTAACTCCCTTGCTTTGGAGCAGTTGGACCTCTATAGTTGCAAGGAGATCATTTTCCTGAAGATACCTTGTGTGCTGCAGCAGCTCAGCCACCTGACTGTTGTTGGTTGCTATAGGTTGCAGGTGATAGAATGCAAAGCTCCAAATCTCTCGTATATGGAATATTCCGGAGAAAAGGTAAATCTATCACTTGTACACTCATTGAAAATGAAGAGATTGGACATGCACCATCCGGATGTGATCTGTTATGCTCGTGCTGAGCTTCCATCCATTATGCCAAATCTCGAGACTCTTGAAATTGGTTCAGAAATTGAGGTATAATCTTAAGCCTTTAGGTGCTGCAGTGCAGCGATACATGCATATGACAGTGTTCGTACCCTTTATGTGATTAATCCAAACATTGTGCAGGTGGTTAATACGCCAATGTTGCTTACCAAATTCCTCTACCTCAAGCATCTAACCATTCAGATTGGGGTCAAGACCTTCCCCCAACCATATGATTATTTTTCTCTGGTTTCTTTCTTTGTTTCATCTCCTTCCTTGGAGACTTTGCTCTTGGAGGTAAGGCCCTGTTCGTCCTATCCTTCAAAGATATCTGACCACTTTGTTGGGTATATGGTGTAATTTACTTTTCGTCTTCAGGCAGCTCCGGATGATGTGAAGCATGAATCGGTTTTTGGAAGTTCCTCAGATTTGAGGCAGCTGCCTGAACACCAACACAACTGCCTCAAGATTGTGGAGATCAGAGGGTTTAGCTCTGCAAAGAGCTTGGTTGAGCTAACATGTTGCATTGTCAAGAACGCAGTCTCACTTGAGCGTCTTATATTGGACATCCTTCCTTATCCTGAGAGGTGCTTTGGGGAAGCTAATATAACTTGCTGGCCCATTAGCAATGCTGCGCTCGAGGAAGCATCTAGAATGGTGGCGGCGATAAAAATGTATATTGAAGATAAAGTTGCACCTACAACTGAGCTGATTGTTCTGGAGCCTTGCGCACGGTGCCATCCCCGTTGACGGTACTGCAGATCAAATAGCAGCCCGTAAAATGCTGATGTCTGGAGGGTGGTAGATGGCGTAAGCTATCGCGATTGTGCCATGTGTGACCGTTTTAATTTAATCTTAATGAACTATGCTTTTTTTATTGGATAAGTTATGTTAAGTGTATATGTATTCTCACTTCAAGTTCGGTTGATGTCGTAATTTATTGTAATTGCACCATGTGTACTTGTTTAATGAACCACGCCTTGGTTATTGGATAAGTTGCGTTAAATGTGCAATATATTGTCAATTTAATTTAGTTACGAATAAATCATGATTTGTTTCTTGAAAGATATAATTCAAGCCGATGGAGGCTTCCAAATTTCATTCATGAAACAGTAGCCGGTGATACAAAGACGCGTGGGGGTACGATGTCTCGCCGTGGAGGGACCTAGGGGTTTGTTGGGCCTTGGGCCTTTACTTCATCAGCAGGAGGCATTCAATTCAACACTAATCAAGTTATGGTATTCTAAAATATTCTCTTGATATTTGATTGAATATCATGAAGACGAGACACCCTGCATTTTCACACTAATCAAGATGATCTCCATATTGTTTCAAGATTGGCTCCGCTGCTCTTTCGTGTTTGGCCCCAGGGTGTTGCAACATTAAGCAGCCCTTGTTTCTTCAGAATCATTCAGGAGGGCATACATGGATCTGGGCTTTTCCAAAATACACGTGCTCCTTGATCTGCATGCCACCGATTACAAAAAAAGCTGCACACAAAACAGTACGGGGATCCGTAAGAATTTTTCTGAGATAGGCAAGCTTTTGAACAGAGTATCCAGTTCACACGAGGGCTTTGAAAAGTTACAAAATTGTTAAAACATTATATGGCTGCAGCTATCTCCAGCAAGCATAGTACCTTTGCTGCTTCAGTGCCTACCCCTACAGTGGGCCACTTCCCTTCCACAGGGTGACTCCCTATGCTAATTGCTCGTCAGGTAAGGTTGGATTGCAGATTTTCTCGTGTTAGAAGCTTGGAAACGTCCTTGCTTCAAGCTACAGCCGTCTGATTTCCACCAACCCAATACTGCTTTACAGCATACAGGATCTTCTCGCGCATGAGGGGGCCATCCTCGTGATCGACCATCTTTGTGTTCCACCTCATGCCCTGAGCAAGGCTATTCACCTTAATCAAAACATCGACATCGTCCCGCATTATGACGGCACCTTCTGGCCTCAAGATGCGGTCCATTTCCAAGAGAATGTCTTCCATGCTGCACCTATTGTTGGTTTCAACAAATAAAATAGATCAACAGTCAGCACAGGATATTAGAGCAATTAATTCACTATATAAGGCAAGAGTAGCTTACTTGTTCTTGTACAAGGTGAAAAGACCACTAGCATGGATAAGATCATATGTCCTTGGATAAGTAGAGAAAGCCTCACACCTGGCATACATTGTGTCAAATTGTAGGTTCATGCTCACTAGAACCCAACTTTTGTGAGTACACAATTTGAGTGTGAAATGCCATACCAGTCATGGTATATGCCGATCAATCCTCGCTCATACACAGCCCCCAGGGTAGGCATCTTCGCAATGGTTGGCACAACATTCATCACCCAAGATTTCGGGGACTCTATCGCAGCAGCGAATCCCCCAAAGCCTGCATTCATGTCCATTATATTTCTGTATCTACCAGTAAGTAAATATTTGTTCACAGTGCTATAATCCTTCACATGCTTCTTCCACATTTTATTGTCTTTTTGAAAGGCCTCAGATGAAACCCCTGGAATAAAACCATTAGCAATTCTTGGAGGAACTGCATGAAGCCTGCCTGGGAAGGGCTTGATTGCTCCTCCAGCTAATTCAGTATCATCTTTTACATCTGGAAGGGGTGTCACACAGGCCTTCATCTTCTTGTACCTGATATAGCAGCAGCAAGTGAAAATTAGGAACAAAAAGGAATTATAAAACTGATTGATGTCGCTAGCACTTAGCAAAATTACATGAATAGCATACCAGACATCATCTGGGTTTGTTGATTCACACATCTGCACAGTGGATTCGTCTTGCCTAGAAGGACAAGACTCAGTGTTTACCCTTTTCCTCCATATTGCCATCTCACCCTTCTCTGAGACTTTTTCCCAACATAGAAGGTTAGCAATTTCCTCTATTCTGTTCTGCTCTGCTTCAAGATCCTTCTTTGTGCGCTGCCAACCCTTATAATTCACGTTCCAATTAATTGGAGGACCAGACAGAACCCAGTAGCCACCAGGCCTTAGAACCCTATCAACTTCCATCATGTACATTCCATCTGCGAAATGAGAAAATGAATGAGTTGTAAAATAAAATGTGTAAAACATAGCATGAAAATTCAAAGTATTAATCGTAACAAATGTTTGCTCTGATGCAGAATATGAAAGGATGCACAGTTAGGCTCACCATTTGCTCCCCATGGAATCAAACACCTGGAACAATGTGCCATGTCAAAGGCCCTCGATGGATAAGGAAGTTTTATTGTACCAAGAACACCAATAACAGCAGGGACACCTCTCTCCAGGGCAAACTGCACTTGTGCCTCATGCGAATCTCTTGGTGCAAATGACATGGCCAAGACATTCCTCTTCAACAAATATGCTCCCCAACTGGCTACCTGAAATAGTTTAGTGTGTTAAGACATGGACTAGACTTTGTAACCTAGCTTGGCTTAATATGCACTTTGACATTTCCTCTTACCCCGCAACCAGTGTCAAGTGCAGTCCTGACAGTTCCATTGGCGATTGGAATGACTGATGCCAGCTGATCAATGTACTTATCTGCTCCTTGAGGAAATTGTGTCCCTCCACCAGGGAATCTGAACACATTGCCCTCATATTGAACCCAGTTCTGGATGGCTTTCTCGACTGTCAAGCTCTTATATGGGCAATTTGCGAAAGGAACATAGTCCCGACTCTTCGGCCATGGGAACGGAGCCACATATCCCTTGGGCGGTGGTATCAAACAGTGCAGCTTTTCCTTCTGTGGCGGGCAGTGCCTCTCCCTGTAGTTCATGTTCTCCCGAGGGAACTTCATCGCCCTGTTCTGATCTTGACAAGGGGTATAATCCGTGTATCGATCAGGGCATGGCTTGAACTTCTTCACCGGCGAAACAAGATCACTGGAGCTGCTGCCAGATTTAGAATGGTGTGTGTCGAAGCTGAGGTTCGGCAAGACGGTGCAGTCCGTGCGCTTTGTGATCTCCAGCGCGATGCTGTCCCCCTTGCCAAACCCGCTCTTCTGCCATGCTCCGAGGATGTAGAAGAAGCAGCATATGCCAATGACTATGCATAGGGACACCGTGCTCCTGGTCCTATTGTCGACGGAGCTCGCCTTCACAGCCATGGCTTACCCTGAGGAATTAGACATTAAAGAAGACAACTTTTTTTTACCAACTATGAAGTAGTAGGAGAAAGATTGGCAACCAGGATTAAACTAAATCAAGAAATTTCCTCTGACACGACCATGGGCAGTACTAATATACGAAAGCCGTGGTATTCATCTATCGCATCAGCGCGCCCTAACCACCGAACTTTACCAAAATTGTAAATGCCGTCAGATCCCTAGTTGCCAAGACGAGAACGAAGCCTGTAAAGAATGAACAATGCCAGTAACACGGTCTCCACAGCAAATCATTCATCGCATTGCGGGTTTAGCTAAAAGCATCCAAAGACGCCCCAACGGCGACAGCAGCGGATCTTGGCAACGAGCACGAAGAAGGCATCTACAAGAAGTGGGGAGCAAAGGAGACGACGGCTCACCGGGTGGATCCAGGACAGAGGGCGCAGCCTCCTACGCGAACGCCAGCTTCGGCGGCGGCTGCGAAATCTGAGGCTTTGGCCGGGGGTTTTTCAGGCTGTGGGTTTCTGCGATTTTTCAGAGGCGGCGGAGTGCGGGTTCCCCCACCCGGCGGCTTTTACAGTTCGGCTCGCACTCCCCTTCTTCCTCCACCGACGGACGAACAGTGCCCGCGCCGTAGAGGGGGGTGAGATGGCCGGATGGGGATTGGGGAGAATCGTGAAGAAGTATTTAGCGCGGGCTTTCGGAGATAATAAAGCGGAAAAGGGGTTAAAAACTCGAGCTTTCGAAGGAGCCGTTCCGTGCGGGGATGGAGATGTAGGGCGGCGGGGTCTGGGCGGGTATAGGGTATGTTTGGAACAACGCCTAAGGCCCCACAGCCTAACATTAGCAGGTTGCCACACATGTAGCGTGCCTAAGTTGCTTCATCTTAATCCTGTGTTTGGTTCGTTGCCACGCCTAACGTTAGGCGTACGTGGGAAAAGTGTGGCAGCCGTTTGGACTGCTACCACAACTCAAGTTAGGCAAATCAGTACATGTGTAGTAGCTGTTTGATTCGCTGTCTAATTTCGTTCGCGCCAAACAATTTTGTAAGCAATTTGTGAGTAAGAGCCCAAATCCTAGCAAACCAATCATTACGTGGTGAGTTGTTTATACCATTTTCGATCTCAAAAAGAATCTATAGCTGCATTTAGTTTTTTACACCAAAAGAAAAATACTGAAACATTGTAGCTTGAATGGTGAGTTGTTTATTTCTCAACAAGGTAATTTAGTGCTCAAATCAGTTGTAGATACTTCTGTTTTCTTCCATAATTACAAATTTCTGCATTAATAAGTTGGGAGCATGTCATATCCGCATATGGTTAGACATATGCGTTTAATTACAAGCAAGCAGTCTTGGTTACTAGAAAGCAGAGGAGGGGGCGGGCCAGGGAGGGGGGCGCGGGCTCTGCGCGCGGCCGGCGGAGGGGCGCCGCGGGTGGAGGGGGCGCGGGCGGAGGGGCGCGCGGCGGGCGGAGGGGCGCCACGGCTCTGCCCAGAGAGGGGGCGCGGCCGGCGGCGGCCTGGCGGCGTCCTTCCGCCAGGGGGGTGAGGGGGGAGGGGGGGCGGCGCGCGGGCTCTGCCCAGGGAGCGGGGCGCGGCGTGGCGGCGGCCTGGCGGCGACCTGGCGCAGGGGGGGTGAGGGGGGAGGGGGGGCGGCGGGCTCTGCCCCGGCGGATCCCGGGAGGGGCGGGGCGGCGGCGGATCCACGTGGTGGATCCCGCGGAGGGGGGGGGTGCGGCGCTCGCGGTGGATCCGGGGGGGAGGGGGCCGCGACGGGGAGGAGGACCTGGCGGCGCTCGCGGTGGATCCCGGGGGGGAGGAGGGGGCGGCGGGGATCCGGACCTGGCAACGCGGACTGGAGGAAGGCGAGAGTGTGGCGCGATTTGAGGGTGCGGCACCTGCGGCAATATTTGCTGTGGCGAGCTGGTGGAAACACGCTATAGAAACTGTGGCGCGCTAACCTTAGTACGCTTCCCAAACGGTTGCCTAACAGGATGTGGCATGACTAAAGTTAGGCTGTGGCGCCTTAGGTATCCTTCCAAACAGGCCCATAATGCGGCAGGAGAGACGGGGCCTGGTGCTTCCAAACAGTGACGGCAGGAGAGACAGGGACTCTAGAATCCAGAATCACCTGTCCTCCAAACGGTGCCTGGCGGCCTCGCTTCCGGGTTTGTGAATCAGGGCGTACCTCTGAGACCCGACCTGTTCAGGGCAAAAATGTTTTAGGCTTTTAGATATTATAGGAGTACCAGTATGAAGTTTCTAGTGGCATTTTAGGTATTAAAGGTCCGTTTGGATCCCCTGTCCCGTCGTATCGGATGTTTGAATCCCAATTAAAAGTATTAAATACAAGATGATTACAAAACCAATTGTATAAATGGAGACTAATTCTCGAGATGAATCCATTAAGTCTAATCGGTTCATAATTTGATAATATCGTGTTATAGTTAACTTTGCTAACTTTGCTTTCAGGGTCAAGTTGGTCCCTCAACTTTCAAATTGGTCAATTTAGTCCCTCAACTTTTATTTTTGGATCAAATTTGTTCTTATACTGATGTGGCTCTTCCTACTAACATGATACTGATATGAAAAGTCATTTTTACCATTGGCTCCTCCTTCTCATACTCAATTTTCATTATTGTATTGTTATAATTAATCAATGATAGAATATAATAGATCTATTGTTGTTTCTCCTGGTTTGTTGTCTCTCGTATTTGAAGTGCCTTTTCATATTTAATTTAATCTAGATCATATAAGAACAGCATGCACATATTTGATAACTTTCCGCAGCACTGCTCAACATGCAAATTGTGAAGGAGAGAAAATAGCCAAGGGTAAAGAGGACTTTTCGTATTAGTCTCATGGTATTATGGAGCATCACATTAGTATAAAGATGAATTTAACTTAAAAATAAAAGTTGAGAGATTAAATTGAACTTTTTGAAAGTTGAGGGACGAACTCGATCTTCAAAGTGAAGTTGAAGGATGAGAACACATATTTTGCCAATAAGAAATCTTATCACTTATTAGTAGTCAAAGCAATGTTATCAAATGCATGCCAACGTGCTTAAGGTCATCCGCGCATTGGTCCTTTGTGACTTCATCCATTTCAAGTATATCAAACAGAACTGAAATGGATGAAGATGCAAACGATAAATGCAAAGTGGATGAAGTTTCAATTAGAGTATAATTTGTCAAGAGGCCAGTTATAAAATTAGCCCACTGGTCTATATCAATAAGGCCAATTTGTTTGTAAAACACTAAGAGAGTGTCGCTTTCTCTATGGGACATCATCATATTTGGACACTATTAATTGGCAGTTTTGTCTATATATAGGACAATATAGGAGGAGGGGAAATTCCATTATGCCTCCTTTTCATCTTACAAAATTTCTATGAAAAATCTGGTCAAAGGCACATGTATAGAAATGTAGCAGTGCATCAATGTACAAAATTTCAGGATAAGTTCACGCTTAATTTCCCTTCTGTAGTATCTTGTAGACAAAACCGCAAATTCAGTATCATACAACTGAAATAGAATATATTGATATACTAAAGAAAAAGCTATACCTTTCTGGTTTCACACGGACAAAACCCCTATCAATAATAGCATGGGGATGAGATGACTTTGGGGGGGGGGGGGGAGTTACCATCATTCATCGACAACAAATCAATAGCATGACATTAGGAAAATGTACAATAAGTGGAGTTGTTTCTTCTATATTTCAGGTGATATGTAGAAACTTTATGTAATCTTTGATTAAGATTATTAACTCTTCGCAAAGTGATCAATAAAAACCTGTTTGGCATGCATGTAGAAAACATGCCGGCAAACCATTTCTGAGAGGCAGAGGCTACTCTCCTGTCACAATAAGCAATGTCTTGTGGTGGTCTTAAGACAACCATTTTTAACAAATATTTTATAATAAATATTACTCGTAAAGTTACATTTTGAAAAAAAATATCATATTTGATACTCAAAATGCCACTTATTTGATTGAAGATAGTGCTATTGGGCCTAGGTGCTGCTTTAATTAAACGAACAGATATATTTTTGAAAGACTAAACCAACAAATATTTGGTTGTCTTCGTACGCAAATATTGATTTTTCGTAATACGGGTCGGGTATGAAAACGGCTTGCCCAGGACCCGGAGTAGAGATATTTTTTCTGTTTTTGCTTGTGCGGGGACAACCATCCCGGCCCGACGTTCGTGCCAACGATGATGATGATTTCGAGCGGAACAAAATTCTCGCATACAAATTGACTCGCACAAGCACAAGATCTCTCGTTACGAGAGCACCAGTAGCAGCGCATGTGCAAGCGCGTGGCCGGGGAGGCCGTGACCCACGACGAACGTACTAAATCACGTGGGCCCCACGAGCAGCGGGGGGTCTGGGTGGGTGGACCCGCACTAATGAAAGAGGGGGTCACGTGGCGTGTGGGCTGGGCCACGCGCGCGGCACGGCTCGTGCGCGCGTGGGAGCGTTGTTGAATGGCAGAATGATGGAGTGCGGGTGGGCCCGCCCGCCCATCGAAAGATGGGCCCGTGTGGACCGTGGGTCGAATCGTTAGGCACGGGCTGGGCTTCGCTTCGCCAGGGGGGTCCTCGTCCAATTCCAATCCTCCAACAAAGAAAAAAGGACGACGAGCAGGATGCACGACGACGGCGGCCGTCGCGGTCGCGCACGCATTGACGCATACTCCAGGCCGCCCAAGGTTTGGTAGTCGTGACACGCCTCGTCGTCGGTTAGGGGCGCGCGCACCCAAGCGGAGTTCGTTCACGACGCACCGGCGGATACATCATCCGGTGGTGGTAGTTCAGAATTAGCTCGCGTACCACCGGCCGCTCAGGTCAGGGCCGGAAGCCCGAAACATTGGAGCCGCCGAATGGGCCTGCGTACGCCGCCACGTCGCTGGCGGCCTGTGGAGTGGTGGTGGACAGCCAGAAGCAGCCCAAGCTTGAGAGAGAGAGTTTCTGTAGGTGCTTCTGGTGGGCTGGATGGGATTATGGCCTGCTTTTCCAGGTTTCCCGTAGAGAAAGAAAACACAGAACAGAATAGCGTGGCACAAAAGCAGCAGTGTAGCAAGGGGTGGAATGTAATTCTCAGTTATCAATAAAGTCCAAGCCGTTGCTCTCAACAAAAAAAAAAGAAGCAGCAGTGTAGCAGCAGAGAAAAGTGCACCTGCTGCAGGTTCCAAATTCGAGATCGAGTTGCATGAACAATGTAGAGTTTATACAGTGGCACATCCCACAGCCAGCCAGACCTGCTACATACGTATAACCACAGGCTCTGGCTGCTCTAATTCTATGCAGGCGAGGGCATGAATCGTCAACGGATGGCAAAACAATAGGCTACGTTCTGGCGAGCAATTGTGGCGATGCACTAGATTTGCATCGCGGAGGATTGCAATAAGATCTCTGTGTGGTGTAGCACACCTACATATATATATATATACATGGTATTCTTGAGGGCGTGTGCTAACGGTGTTGTACGCCTTGGGAAGATCGAAGCAGCCTCGAGCGGAACAAGAACGGAAGCTCCGGAGGTTGGTCGATCCTCAGTCAGGGGCACTTGGGCCCGCCGCGCTTGGTCTTCCAGTTGTTGTAGCAGGGGCACTCGCCCTTGTTGCCGTAGTACCCCGACGGCACGCACAGGCAGGAGCGGCAGCACTTGTTGCAGAAGAAGAGGCACGGCTTCTTGTACTGCGTGTTCCCGCACCGCCGCGCACACTCCGGCGAGCACTCTGCATGCCAATGGAAACGCGCGCGCACAGACAGTCAGTCATTATCAGAGGTTACATTACGACCATACAATACAAGCAAACTGCTGCGAATGCTATGGTTGAAGAAGATGATGCGAAAGACGAGGGAAAGGAATTGAAGGACGGGAATGCTGGTGTACTCACGGTAGCTTTTGAGACTGCCCTGTCCTCCCTGCAAAACGAGAACAAGGATCCGCGAGAGAACATGTGTCAGCAATGGATCGGCTCGAAACCATAAAAATTTCGAGTTTGTGAATAAGATGAACTGAAAAAGTGAGATCCGAAGAGAGAGAAGTGCGTGCAGACCTTGCTCACTTTGTACACATTGTCGTCATGCTCATCGGATCCTCTGGCCACCACCTGATGATTCCAATGGATTTAGGAGGAAGAACCGCATGAGCCACTTGAGCGAACTACTTCGAGTAAACAATAATCTCTGCACGTCCATTGCAGTAATCTGATCTCACCTCGTGCTCGGCCATGGTGGCGGCGAGAAGACCGGCGACGGCGAGGAGGACGAGCAGCCTTCCGGCGAGCGCCATTTCGCAGGGATTCCCGAAATAATACCGCTGTGTGTGATGTGGAGTGAAGCAGAGGAGATAGACTTCGGTCTGTGCTGCGACGAGGACTGAGCTGGAAGATGCGGACGTATTTATAGGGCGAAGCCATGGAATGGATGGATCCCAAATTCCCAACTTGTCTCAAGATGGTGTCTGTGGTCGCTCGCTGCGCTGCCCTAGTTCTTTTACCTCGAGAGGATCGGGTCGGAGGGAATCATGCGTCAAAAGGAAAGGAGTGCTTTGCATAACTAACCTATATTGAGCAAATCCTTCGGGGGAAAAAAACTATATTGAGCAAATGATTCTGCATCTAGTAGGATATTTTCAGATCTTTGTTATTTTTTTCTAAATTGGAACGAGCTGTTCGTGCTACTTGATAAATGATAAAGCATGGGACTACGAACATGTTGTGTTGTGTGAAAATGCATGGATGGCGTGGTTCTGAATGAAGGCCGCGATCTGCATAGCGAGTGCAGACTGCCGTGGCACCGACTGAACAGGTTGACGTCTGTCTTGGTGGCAGCACAGAAGAAGAACAGAACAGATTCGTCTGCTTCGATTCGATCCGGAATTCTGTTCAGCGCCGCTAGCTCGTATGAAATGGGGGCGGTGCTGGTGCATGCAAACTACTCCAGCTAGCTCTGGAGCGTTTGCGGCAGCTGCGTAGGCGATGCCAGTTTGGCACAGGGCGCGCGCATGTGCCGCTTAACGTGGACCAGGAGCAGTATGAGGAGGTGCACTCGGACTCCAGAAGCAGCATGGACTAAAACCGACTCCGTTGCATAGGGAGTTCAAATTCAATGTTCTACGTGTATATAAAAAGCTTAGAAGATAACCTTTCCAATACCACGATCCTATATCATTATTAGGTTCGAGTAAATGGGAATCGTCAAAATAAGTGAACGTCTAGAATGTATCAGGGTGCTGCATCACCGTCTTTTAGGCCGTTGGGCCGTGTATCCTGTGGGAGCCCATTACGGGTGCATCTAGAGGATTTGCACGTCCCAAAACACTTTATATTCAGTAGAGTCACCCAAGTTAGGGTTCGAATTTTGCTTAGATTCAATCTGTCATAGAACAGTCGCCGTTCATCGTAACACCCTAATTTTCAAATCAGGAACCTAATTAAATTTTGTTAGATTTGTTGCAAGCTCGATAAGGTTCTATTTAAATTCCTTCGATTTAATAACATTTTGTGAATTATAAATAATTTAGTTAGCCATAAAAATTAATATAAGCAAAAATAGATCTTGTTTGTATCTTCATGTTTGAGAAGTCCTATCTCTTTTCTCTTTTGGCTCAATTTAAACCTCTCTCTTTTTCCTCTCCCTTCGTTCTCTCTTTTGGCCCAGCCCAATCTCTCTTTCTCCCCTTCTCTCTTCTCCCGCATGGCCCACCCACCGGCCCGTTTTCGTGGCCCAACCCTCTCTCTTTCTCCCTCTCCCTTCCTCCACCCGCTCAGCTCAGCCCACCAGACCTGCCCCGTCTCTCCTCTCCTCCCCTCTCTCTACCGCCGGTTGGCGGGCCCCACCTGTCGGGTTCATCCCTACCTCAAGCCAGACTCGGGCTTGACTCGAGTCCGACCAACGGCCACGCTACCTCCCCGCGCGCACCTTGGCCCGCATGTCAAGGCCCCGCAGCCGCTGTCACATCCCGAATTTCAATTCCGCAATTACCTTAGAATTAGCTTAATTAATAAGTATCCAAGTATTTAACTAGAAAATATTAGTAAATAAAAAAAATAATAATACAGGTGAAGAGTGCTTGTACGTGTCTAGCAGACAACGGAACAAACCCCGCGGACAAACTATTCAACTGTAGTTTGATTAACAGCCAAAGGCTCACGTGGTGATTAATTACAACACCTCAACGTTAGCCCCATCTACATGAAGGGAAATAATAAAAATATAATATATATATAATAATAATAATAAATAAATTAAATATTAAATCGAGCTATACAATATAATGGCTCTCCAGACTTCATAAATTAATGACAAATACACAGACTATATTCATTCATGCACCAGACGCAAAACTCCATACGCGCGGATAGAACTCCGTACCGCGCTAGCGTCTCGCAGCGCCAGCACCTTCTCGAATGAGCTCGTCCCTTCCCTCGCCACCGCCATTTTGTGTCAGCCATTTCCCCGACCGTGCGCTGCCATCTGCCTACCTCTCACCCAGAAAGAGAGCAGGAAGAGATGAGGCGTGAGAGAGAGAGAGATGAAACGTGATAAGGAATGGAGAGAAATGAGACATGACATGCATGTGTGGTGCAAGTTGACTACCATGCATTGATGGGAAATGGCAAGCTGCAGAGACACAAGCGCCAGGAGTCCCATGCATGAGAAGAGCAAAGTTGACTACTATGCCTTGATGTGAAATGGCAAGCTGCAGAGGCACAAGTAACCAGCCCTCTCTCTTGAACTATCCCTGCAGCATTCAACACAGAGTAACCAAAGAGAATAGTTCGCGCATGGTACGCGTCGTCGTACGCTCGCTGCAGCGCAACCTTATCTCCTCGCACTGGGCCGAACCGCCTTATCCCGTTTATAAAAAGACAGCGGCGCTGGTTTGCAATCTCTCGCCAAACACTGAAAAACCAATCGACCCTCTCCCAAGAATCACTGAGCTTTCTCCAACTCGCAGTAACAAGGTAGCCATTCCCGCCGATCTTCAAACTCGTTTTTCATTTCCGAAATTAATACACAGCCACACTGTAAATTTTCATATCTCACCCATCCGAACTCCGAATCACCCAATTCTTCTTCCTAAATTCATATAAATTCAAGTGCTATTTTATAATGATGATTGTGTGCTGAGCTTGATTGTCTATGTGATTATTTGATGCGATAAAGAGGCCGTACCTGAGGAAGATCCCGTCGAGCAGAACGACCCTGTGACGGGTGTTGAGAATGCTAGCGAGGACGAAGGCAAGTCTCACTGACCCTTTGATCATATTGATCCTATGAATGATTGCTTATAGTAGAGCCTGGATAGGTGATCATTGCATAGTTGAATGCATTGCCGTTGTGAACCTCATTGACTGCCTTGATTTGCATATTGTGATTTTGAATGCCTTGATATGAGTCTGCATTTAATATTTATTATTCCTTGTTATTGGATGCATGGTTAAATACTTGTCTATGTTTAAGAAGTGATAATAATTTATGGACAAGGCCGTATAAGTACTACCGTTGGTGTAGGCTTACGCTCAAGCGCTATCATGGTGATAGACTTGGGTAGGCGAGTTTTGTGATTAAGGATTTGTGGTTGTGGTGCCATCTCACCTAACCTTTGTTCGTACAACCACTCGACCCTGTATGGGCAAGGCATAGGCTAATCCCACTGGCTATTTCGGTGACCGTCCTGAGATTGAGTTGATTTATATTTGAGACCGAGAGTGGTCTGGATATAATGATGTTGCTGGACGGGTTTATCCGGGATAGGCCATGGCTGGGTGTCGCCTATGTTCGGGCTGTGCTGAGCGGTTCCGGCTTGTGGGTAAAGTGTACAAGCTCTGCAGAGTCTGAAAATCCATTCGAATGGCCGTGTCCTTGGTATAGGACAGGTTACGGTGTGGACATCACACCTAGAGTGAGATGCTTGGAGATGAGATATGCTTCTGGATAAGATTTGTTTGCATATATAGTTATTGTTGTTGCATGGGTATATCCTGATAATTTGCATTACAATTTCGAGTTCATTCACCTTTGAGCATATTTATTTGATCATTGCATTAATTAATTGCTCTATATATCTCCCTCCCTGGCGAGGTGGGACTTGCTGAGTACCTTGTACTCACTCTTTTATTGTTGATGTTTTTAGAAGCCGATCCGGATTACGAGCCTGAAGACTGCGAGTAGTTCGCGTCCGCACCCAAGTCAAGCCTGTGGAGTTCAATGTGGAGTTGTGGTCGAGTCGTAGCGTCTAGTTAGTATGTCTGAGAGTGAAGACCAAATAAATGCCCTCCTGTTAATGATCATCGTTGCTTTAGTCGTCGTTATCATCTTGATGAGGTGTTGTGAATGTCATTAGTGTGTTATACGACTATGTACCACTTGTGTTATGTATTGTGCCGGCTACTAATCCAGGGACTGGTACTGTAATACATAATAAACTCCGATTTTTTTGATCGGGGTACTTCAGCCACCCCTGTATAAGCGTTGCCCCCGTACCCTTTGCCCTGATCGAAGCCGTAGCCGCCGCCTCATGCCACCGCAAACCCTAGATCGCGCTGCCGCTGCGCTAGTCGAGCTCGGGCTGCCCTCAAACCGACGCTCTGCCGCCTTCCGCTGTCGAGCAAGCGCCGCTGGAGCTTCACGCGGTGGTAAGCATCGCCGCCGGCCTTCTCTCCCTCTCAAGCTCGCCTTCTCACGCGCGCAATCGCTCGCCGTCGCCAACATGCCGCACCTCGCCACCGTCCACATCCTACGGCCCTTGGCGCCCCGTGTAGAGCCCCTGAATGCGTTCCCCGTCTCGCACTCTCTCTTCCCGGCCTTTTGCCCGAGTGAAACCGAGCCGAAAACGCGTTATCGCGTAACTCCGGCGAGCTCCGCCGCCACCCGCCGTCACACGACTCGCCGCCGGCGCCCAGCGCCGCGACACCGAGCCGCTTAGCCCTTACCGCCATCGGATCCTGATCCAACAAATCAGATCCGATCTAGACCGGGTCAATACAATCCATACCAGTCAACCCTAGCTGGTTTTGCAAAAGAGACCCTCTATTTTCTTAAAATCAACCTGCAGTCCATGCCAGTTCGAAAGTATTTACGATTAGATCCTTTTTCTTCTGTTTTAACCCATGATCTTTTCTAAAATATAACCCACCGTTGCTAGCCTCTCCGTTTCCCAATCTAAACCCTAATTCTAAGGTTTATTTATGATTTAGCCCTCGATTTCTTTGTTCAGAGCCCTTTTATTTTTAAATCTTTTACAAATCAGCCCCTAAAATTATATTTTAGCCATAACTTCTTTGTTTTAACTCTATTTTTTTATTCTTACGCTCACGCGATCCTTGCGATGTGTACAGTAGCTTTGTGACCTTGTTTTGCTCTGTTTACATTGTTTAGCTATTTCTTATTTATTATACCGGCTTACTTGTATGTACTTATGTGATGCGATAGACAGTGCGCAGTTCGAGGATCCGCAAGAGCAAGGCTTTGAAGACGCCCCTTAGCAATAGCAGCGCTTTGAGGAAGGCATGTGGTTCCTGATCATACTTCGATCCTAATAATCTTAATACTCACATTTATTTTATATGCATGCATGTGTCTATAAAATGATGGATCTAAACTAAAGACATGCCTAGTTGCTTCCTTGATTAAATATAGATTGTTTATTTTATGTTGTAGCGTTGCTAGTTGCTTCTACTTAGATTATGGTTGGTTAACTTGGAAACAATGCTACACTTGTTTTACTTTATGTTCTGGAATACTTTATGGTGATTGTTGGTACATACGGACAGGGGTACCTCCTGCTAGGTTGTCCAGACCCTTAGCGTCTCGTTGTCGCCTCACAGGAGAGTGCGATTACCCGTCAGTGAGTCTTCTGACAGCGTGGCCATCAGGATGGGTGATAGGTTATCCGTAACCTCCTTCTCGTCCTCTGGGGCACGTGGCATACGGCCTAGGCCTGACAGCCAGGATCATGGTCTCCGGACCACCCCCGTGCTCTTATAGGTCCGGGGCCTCCACGCGCCCATGAGGGCAGGGGTGCTCTCAGGTGGCCCCCACGGACCCGGACTCCCCAGGGAGGTCCGGGGCAGCCACGTGTGGGGGCCAGACCTCCACGGGCCTGACCGCTCCAACCGGCCTCGGGGGCCCGGACCCCCCTCCCCCCGGGAAGGGGTCCGATGCCGCCACGTGCCGCCTCCGTGGTAGGAGCGGGGCTGGCCCTGCCACGTGCCCGTGGCAGGAAGCCCTTCACGGGACTCCAGCCCAACTACCGTATTAAATGCGGGTAGGTGGGCTGGGCGCACCCAAGTCAAAAGTATGGCCTGCCGCTGACACACGGGGCAGGTAGGCTGACACCACGGTAAGCCCGCCTGATCTGAAGGCGGCGCGTCACTGTGCTCCGCGCGCAGGCAGGCGGCGTGTAGTCCCATCACGGCGCCGCGCGCGTGGGTGATAATGGCCTGCAACAGGTGTGCCGAGGCGTACGCTGCAATAGTACGCGCGGAGGCAATGACGCGGCAGGTCAGCGATGCTTCTTCACCTGACAGAAGGTTCTGACCCAACAGTGGCAGCACGGCCTCACTGTTGGGTAGCACTGATAGCAGTCACTGTGCAAGCAAGGCTGCACACGGCCATATCTTGGCTGTAGATACGCACATCAACTTCCCGATAGCGAGGACTACAGAGAGAAGCTGGAGATGAAGATCTCCATATCTCTCGTAGAACAGGCTCTTGTTGGCCGGGCCCACCTGTCGGGGCCCCGCACTGTGTAAGCGCTCCCCTTAGTCTATAAAAGGGAGAGTGTACTCGTTAGGGGATCCACCCTGGACACACCTGAACATACATTCTAGATTCACAAGCTTTCCCAAGCTTACACAATCAATACAACACCTAAGTGGACGTAGGGTATTACGCTCCGGCGGCCCGAACCACTCTAAATTCCTTGTGCCTTTCCTGCATTCATCCGCCCATCGATCAAGCGCTCCTAGGTCTCCTCCAAACCCATTCTTAACTAGGATTAGGCGGGTGCATTCCGCCACACGGCTGGAGAATTCCTCCGACATTTGGCGCGCCAGGTAGGGGTCTTAGGTTTGGTTTGCGCTTGGTCGAAGCTCAAGACCGCAATGGCGCAGGAAAATGGTCATCACGACCTCCTGCTGGGTGAGGAAGTGGCGTCCTCAATGCCACACGCCTCACGCCATCCCCCATCCAGGGGGGCCGCGCGTGCTTCTCCACAGCGCCCTGCGGAGCGGGCTTCCGTGGTCCAATCGGTGCCTGCACCGAATGGGCCGCTCATGGCAGCCAGGGAGTTGCTTCGCAACCCTCCTGGTGAGGCAGCCTCGCCCGACGCCCAGAGGCAATGGCATGATGATGTCGACCGCCTCCTCAACCTGGCGTAGGCTTCCCCATGCTCAGCGAGGGAGTCTGTTTCCAGGCAACGCCGTCGTCAGGGCGGCACATCCGATTCTGTGCACTCACCATCAGTAATGAGTGCGCGGACCGAGGACCTCCGGGCAGAGCTCAACCGCAGATGTGCGGGAGAGGACGCCCGTGTCTCCATTGAGCGGGCGCGTGGTCGCCGGCTCAACATCGAGGGTCATGACCTCGATGCCGAACTTGCTGCGGTAGCACCGATGCTGCAAGGACCTGTCCAGGCACTGGTGTCCGGGGTGGGCTGCGTAGCGCTTGCAGACCACCTTCGCGCGGTCGCCTGACCATCCAAGTTTCGGCCGCACTTGCCGAAAAAGTATGACGGGTCCACCAACCCGTCAGAGTTCCTGTAGGTCTACATCACCGCCATCACGGCGGCTGGAGGTAACGACGCTGTCATGGCAAGTTACTTTCATGTAGTCTTGACCGAGCCAGCCCGGACCTGGCTCATGAACCTTACTCCGGGATCCATCCAATCCTGGGGTGAGCTCTGCGCACAGTTTACGGTAAATTTTGCCAGTGCGTACCAGCAGCATGGTATGGAGGCCCACCTTCACGCCGTGAGGCAACAACCCGAAGAAACCCTCTAGGCTTTCATCTCCCGCTTCACCAAGGTATGTGGAAGCATTCCGCGTATCTCCGATGCGTCTATCATCACGGCCTTCTGCTAGGGGTCCGTGATGAGAAGATGCTGGAGAAGCTGGCGACTCATCAGGTGGAAACCGTCACCACCTTGTTCGCTTTGGCGGATAAATGCGCCAGGGATGCAGAAGGCCGTGCGTGGCGCTCTGCACCTCAGGCAGGACCCGCTCAGATGAGCGGGCCCAGTGTCGCTGCCCTTGGTAGCGGCAAGAAAAACAACAAGAAGAACCGTGGCTTTGACAAGCCACGGGTCGGGGGTCCGGCCGTTGCTGCTGCGACGACCGGGGCCAAAACTCCTGAGGCAAGCGCCCACGTCAACAGCGCACCGACCCCGGGTCGTACCCTGTCCATCCTAGGGCTCGCCACAGTGCCATCGAGTGCCGCAAGATCCAGAAGCTCACGGAGCGCCTTAGCAAGTGGCGCGACCAAGCCTCTAGGGAAGGCTCCTCCCCTCCGCAGCGGTCCGGCAAGGAGAAAGCCTCCGATGCCGATGCAGCCGCGATGGAGAGGGAGTTGGGGTATCAAACCCCCAATAAAGACCTCAAGGGTCTCTTCCACCAGTCCAACTCCGAGTCCGGTGGGGACGAGCGCTGCAAGAAGCTGTACGTCATGTACGGCAGCAGTTGGAGCTCGTCTCCCAGCGGGACGTCAAGACACTTCGCCGAGAGGTCCTCTCGGTGAAGCCGGGGACGCCGAAGGCGGCGCCCCACCAGCGGTGGAAGAACTCCACCATCTCCTTTGGTCCATCTGACTGCCCGGAGAACATGGCGGGCGCTGGCGTGCTGCAGCTCGTCACGGCACCCACCATCGCCAACGTCCGTCTCCACCACGTGCTGATTGACGGAGGTGCAGACCTCAGCGTCATCAGCTATGCAGCGTTGAAGCACCTGCAGATCCCGGAGTCCAAGCTGGCTCCGTCGCGCCCGTTCTCCGGAGTGGGCCCAAATCCCGTGTACCCGGTAGAGACCATCTCCCTGCCGGCCACTTTCGGGATGGAGGACAACTTCCGCACTGAGAATGTCGAGTTCGAAGTTGCGAAAGTCAACCTCCCCTTCACCGCTATCATCGGCAGACCGGCCCTATACCGTGAAAAGGTTCAAAAGCTGCTGCAGGCTGGCTTCATTGCGGAGGTCTACCACCCAGTGTGGTTGGCCAATCCAGTCATGGTCCCGAAGGCTAACAGGAAGCTTCGGATGTGCATCGACTACACCAATCTCAATAAGGCATGTCCAAAAGACTCTTATACACTTCTGCGAATAGATCAGATTGTAGACTCCACCTCCGGGTGTGATTTGTTGTCCTTCATAGATGCCTATTCTGGTTTTCACCAAATCAAAATAGCTACGGATGATAGGAAGCATACTGCTTTTGTAACAGTGGATGGTCTTTATTGTTATATAGTGATGTCTTATGGATTGCTTAATACTCTACCCACCTTTGCTCGTGCAATGAACATCACTCTAGGTGATCTGGTTAGAGATATAGTTGAGGTGTATATTGATGACATCGTTGTCAAGACTAGCGAATCAAATTCCCTCCTAGAAAATTTAGCTCAAGTTTTCGACAAGCTACGCGCGACCTCCACCAAGCTTAACCCCGAGAAATGCGTCTTTGGCGTATCGGCGGGAAAGCTCGTTAGTTTCCTGGTCTCCCACCGGGAGATCGAGGCCAACCCGGATAAGGTCCGGGCGATCGAGGCAATGAGACCTCCTGCGCGTCTCAAGGATGGGCTGAGGTTGACGGGATCTCTTGTAGCCCTCAGCCGTTTCATTTCGAGGTTGGCAGAGAGGGCGTTACCCTTCTTCGAGTTGATGAGGGGGTCCGGTCCATTTGCATGGACTGAAGAGGCAGAACGAGCCTTCCAGGAGATGAAGCAGTACCTCACCTCCTTGCCGGTCCTGGTCGCACCGGACCCAGGTGAGACACTGTTTCTTTACCTTGCAGCGACGGCCGAAGTGATCAGCATGGTGCTAGTCACAGAGAGGTCCGAGCATCTCCCGCAGGGGGCCCCTGTGGATCCCCTGTAGAAGAAGGAGGTCCGGCCTCCGCCAGTCTAACAACCGGCCCTGCTTCGGAGGGTCCGGCCGGGTCCCGACCTGGGGAAACACCTAGTGACCTGGGGTCCGGCGAGTCCCCAGCTCAAGGAAAAGAATCTAGTCCGGCTGGCAGAGTTAAGACCGTCCAGAAGCCGGTCTACTACGTCAGTGAGGTCCTACATGAGGCAAAGGCTAGGTATCCCGAGACGCATAAACTCCTTTATGCTATACTCGTTGCATCTAGGAAACTCCATCACTATTTCCAGGCCCACAAGATTGTGGTGGTGATCTCCTACCCGTTGAGGGCCATCCTCCACAATTTCAATGCCACGGGCAACATCGCCAAGTGGGCAGCTGAGCTCGCTGGATTTCAACTCGACTTCCAGCCACGCCATGCCATCAAGAGCCAGGTCCTTGCTGACTTCGTTGCGGAGTGGACACCAGCACCAAGCGTCCCAGGGGGTCCGGACCATGGGTCGGACCCCCCACGTCTGGAGGCCAGGGCTCCGGTGTTCACCGGACCCCACTGGACGCTCTTCTTCGACGGGTCCGCCCGCAACAAGAAGGCAGGGGCCGGCGTGGGTCTCATCGACCCACATGGCGAACAAGTGAGGTACATGGTGCACCTCAACTTTGAGGCCACCAACAACATGGCGGAGTATGAGGTCTTGATATTTGGACTCACGGTGGCTCTATCCCTAGGGGTTCGGGAGCTCCTGGTCAAAGGAGACTCCCAACTCGTCATCAGGCAGGTCCAGGGGGAGTGCTGCTGCAACAATCCCCAGCTCGCAGCCTACCTCATCCGTGTGAGGAAGCTGGAGAAGGACTTCGATGTGCTGGAACTGCAACATGTTCCACGCGAGGGCAATTCAGCGGTTGATGCACTCTCCGCGAGGGCATCGACCCAAGCATCTGTGCCGGAGGACGTCTTCCAAAGGCGTCTGCTGAAACCTTTCGCTCAGCCTGCCGACCTGGGCTAAGGGGGTCGGACTAGCACCTCGAAGCAAGCGGTCCCGGCGGCGCTCCATCCGTGGTGCCCACCAAGGGTTGTGTGCTCCCTCGAGTGTTCCGAAGACCTGAGGGGGCCGCGCCCAGTTTCTCAGGAAGGTCCCGATGCATGGATCTCTAAGGTCCGGGACTACCTGAAAGATAATTTCCTTCCTGAAGACCAAGCATCTGCTGAGCGCATAGTTCGGATGGCTAAGCGGTACACGGTGGTAGAAGGGGATCTCTACTGCCATGGCGCCAACGGCATCCTCATGCGGTGCATCACCCAGGAAGAGGGCCGCGACTTGCTCGCGGAGATCCATGGAGGCGAGTGCGGAAGTCATTCTTCATCCCGCACGCTGGTCAGTAAGGCCTTCCGGCATGGCTTTTACTGGCCGACAGCGCTCCAGGATGCAACTGAGTTGGTAAGGTCCTGTAAGGCATGCCAGTTCCATACGAAGCAGATACACACCCTAGCTCAGGCACTGCAGATGATTTCTCCCTCTTGGCCTTTTGTCGTATGGGGGTTGGATATCTTGGGACCCTTCCCTAGGGCTGTCGGCGGGTACCGGTACCTCTACGTCGTCATTGACAAGTTTACCAAGTGGCCGGAGGCAACCCCAGTGGTTAACATCACCAAGGCGTCAGCAACTGCCTTCCTCAAGTCAATTGTGTGCCGGTTCGGGGTCCCGAACCGGGTCATCGCCGATAATGGGACTCACAAGCCAATACTTTCAAGAGTACTGCGAGGACATTGGCATCCAGCTCTGTTTTGCCTCAGTGGCACATCCTAGGAGCAATGGCCAAGTCGAGCGGGCTAATGCTGAGATCCTCAGAGGGCTCAAGATCCGGACCTACTGCGATCTTGAGAAACATGGTGCAAAATGGGTTGATTAGCTTCCGAGCGTGCTATGGGGGAACCGGACTACACCCTGCCGGGCGACTGGGGAAACCTCTTTCTTCTTGGTCTACGGGGCCGAAGCGTGCCTTCCCCCGGAGATCACCATGGGCTCTCTACGAGTCCAAGCTTTTTATGAGGACTTGCAGGAACAGCAGCGTCGCCAAGACGTGGACCTCGTCGACGAGCAAAGATGGCGAGCAGCAGTCCGAAACGCACGGTACAACCAAGCGCTCCGGCGCTATCATCAACGGTTCGTGCATAGTAGGGAGCTCCGGGTCGGGGACCTGGTCCTAAGACGAATCCTGAACCGTGAGAGGCTGCACAAACTCTTCCCCAGCTGGGAAGGGCCCTTCGAGGTGACAAAGGTGTGCCGACCCGGATCTGTTCGTTTGGCTACGGAGGAAGGCATGCAGCTACCCAATCCGTGGAACATTGAGCACCTCCGTAAGTTCTATCCTTAGGGGCCTAGTTGAGAGAAAAAAATTTCTTTGTAATTGGTAGCATCATTGTACGGACCAGGGCGGTGGAGGTCCGCCCTCGTAAACCCGGCCCCTAGCGTACATCGCACAATTCTTCTGTACCAATTTATTAAGAAAAGATTTGTTCTCAGTGTGTCCTTGAGGTTTATGCGATTCTATTTTTTCTTTGCTTCTCGCTACACTAACCCCCCACGTGGTCTTTCACGTCTGTGACGGGCCCGAGGTTTTCTTTAGTTGCTACGCTGCGCCTCTGCCCCAGGATCTCTGTTTCGCAGGAGAAAATAAAGGAACTGGACATCTCTGAACTGGCTTCAGGTAGACGTGCTCGTTCTTTGCTGGGGTCCAGGGTTGTGTAGCCGCTTAGCCTGGTTCCGTACCCTAAACCTATACGCCCTGCCCCCCTAGGGCGAGTACCGTTGTACCTCAAACCACGGACCCGGGTGCCGGGACCCCTTTAATCCCCGAACCTCGGCCCTGGTGCTCTGACTCGCTATGCAACTCAGAAGGTCCTCGTTGGTAAGTCCGGGACCTCGTGGGGACGTCTACTAAGCGTCAATCCTAAGTCGTATGCAGGACCTCGGTTCTATGGCAGCTAGTCCCGACTCATCGCGACTACCTCCCAGGGGGCCAAGGGACCTCCGTATGCTCGAAAACACAGGATCTACAATCAGAGAAACAGCTAAGTTTTTTCGCAATAAGTAGATGCATGAAACGCTTAAATGCATTACTGATAATGTACATAATATACATTACACCAGAAACTTATACTACAAAAAATAGCAGAAAAGATATTACTCCTATTGAGCTGGTGGTCTGGAGGAGGCTTCTCCCTTTGTAGGTCCGGGACGGCGCTGAACACGGGTCGCCACCATGTCCGCTGCTTCCTGCACGCTCTCCTGTGCAGCAGCCGCCGTCACCCGGACCGGACCAACCAAAACTGGAGTCAGCGAGCAGGAGAGGTTGGGGCTCCGAAGGCAGGTAAGGATGTACTCCGCCATCCCTCGGGCAATAGCCCATCCCTCTGTCTCCAGGATGTCGAAGATGGCGGGGCCTCCGTGTGTCGAAGACGCTCGGCGGTGGAATCCAGCGCCGGGAGGACAGCTCCGAGTGAGGGTGGGGCCTCCGTGACCTGGATGGGACTTAGCCCGAGGGCATCCAGGGTGGGGTTCACTTCACCGACCCACCTCACGATTCGGTCAATGCTGGCGCTTTGCTCCGCCAAGAACTCCTCCACCTTGGCCTCCTTCTCCTGGAGGGCCACCTCGCGCTCCTGGAGCCTCCGGGTCCCGGCCGCCAGTTCCTCCTCCACAGCCGCCTCCCGCTCCTGGAGCTCCTGGATCCGGGTCGCCTCCTCTTCTTCGTGGGCGGCAAGCTTGGCCTCTCCCTTCGCCACGGCTGCCTCCCGTTCCGCAAGGGCGGCTTGCTGCTCCTTGATCAGCTCCAGCGACGCCTGGGCATGGTCGGTCAGCTCGAGTGCGAGCTTCGTCCTAGCCTCCGCCGCGCTCACCTTCTTCTCCACCGCGAGCTCTCGCTCAATGGCCAGCGCCTCCCGTCGGGTGGCCGTCCTCTCCCGCCGAGCAGCTGCCGCCTCTCGATCAAGAACCTTCTGCAGCTACTCCTGCAGGTCCTCGCGCTCCTGTGCGAGCTGGATGCACTCCCCGGCGTAGCAGGCGGAGACGGTCTTGATGCGGTCCCCTAGGCGGCGCTCCCAGTCGAAGAGCCGAAGGCGCTCCGCCTCCAGCCTCTCCCACTCCCGGCGGATGCCTGCCTCCAGCTCCTCCTATGCTCGTTGGCTCTTGGCAAAAAGGCGGGGGAGGGGGATCTCCGCTGGGCTCGGGAGAAGGCGCCTCCCCAGCACCACCTCCGGCTCCTCCTCCTGCGCGGGTGGAGTGGTGGTGCTGGCGACCTCTGCGACCTCCGGTGCTGCTGCCTCCGGCACCTCCCCAGCCTCCGGCGCAGCCGCCTCTACCGCTGTTGCAGCCTTCTATGCTGCTGACTCAGCTGGAGGGGGCTCCGCTATGGCGTCCGGCGCTGCTGCTGCTGCTCGCGTCTCGGTCGTCGCAGCAGGTCCGGCGGCCTCCTCCTGGGGGGCGGCTTCGGGCCTTGGGGGTATGGCGGCCTCCGGCTCCGGACCTCTGGGTCTGGTAGCTACTGGTGCTGGCGCGGGCGGAGTCCCCACTGGAGTTGTCGCCGACCTCCCAGCAGGGGAAGATGAAGGTACTGGCTGGGGGCCGGACCCCCCCAGCTGGAGCGACGCCGGCGGACGTGCTCGATGCGTCCGAAGAATGGGGCCTATCATATCACCGACATGGTTAGGGCCCCAGAAGATAAATGGAGAAATGCAAAATTCCAAGGAGACCGCTTACACGAAATCGTACCACTCCCAACCGCCCCGGGCGATTGGCGGGACCTTTTTTCCCGCCGAGGACCCCCCGGACCTTTAGTGGAGGTCCCCGGCCGCTGGCGCTGTTGG
Source organism: Panicum hallii (assembly GCF_002211085.1). Taxonomy (NCBI): domain Eukaryota; kingdom Viridiplantae; phylum Streptophyta; class Magnoliopsida; order Poales; family Poaceae; genus Panicum; species Panicum hallii. The sequence goes on along the minus strand of NC_038043.1, from coordinate 42,866,744 downwards.
CGGCGAGGGCGGGGTTTGCGGCCTCGGCTCCGGCGGAGGTGGTGGTGTCACTGGGCGCTGTGACGTTGGAGGCGGCAGAGGAATCTGCTGCTCCGGAGAAGTCCGCCGCGCTTCCTCCGGTCTTCTCTCTGGCTGCTGGTGCTGCGGCGGAGGTGGTGGAGCTCTGCTCTGCCTCTCCGCCTCCGCCGTCTTCTGGCGTTTGGGGGCCGGCTCCCCGATGAAGGAGCTGTCACCGCGCTGGAGCCTCCGAGACTTGGACCCCTCCGCTTGGCTGCTCCACGCGGACGCCGCCCTCTGTGTCTCATCGTCCCTCCGGGCTGGGACGGCACCTGCATTGTCCTTATGGCGGTGCTCCGGCACCGGCACCTTGTCTTTTCCCTTCCCGGTGGGGGCCGGACCTCCAGGACTTGGTCCCCCGGGACCTTGGCTGGTGCGCTGCTGGCGGTCGAGAGAGGCGCCGGGGATGTGGATCCCACAATTGGGGTCACCTCCCAGCTGCCGGACCGCCAGGCCACCCGCGTCGAGGGTCGGCATTGACGCCAGGACCGTCGATCGCAGCGCCTGGTCCTCGCACAGGGCTTTGATCCTGCTCGGGAGGACCAGGGATTCCAGGCTGAACGCCTTACCGATCATCGCCCGGAGTGCCGCCTCCAGTTCTGCCCTGGAGAAATCGGTGCCGGGCCCCCGTGCGATCCTGCAGCAGTCATTGGGCCTTGTGTACACACAGACCATTCTGGTCTGCTGCTGCACGGGGGTGATGCGATGCCTCAAGAAATCGCCCAACACCATCATCAACGTCAGGCCGCCCCTTGCCAGCTCCTTGATCCGGTCCAGCACTGGGACCAGTTCCGCCGGTAGCGATGGCGTGGCCTTCCAGGTGCTCCGATCGCTGAGGGACCTCTCCGTCGGCAGGTCCAGGCGGTCGTTGGTGTCGGCCTTGGCGATGACCTAGCCGTCGCGCCAGTCCTCCCACTTGGCGCTGGAGAAGGCACTGATGTAGGAGCTGGCCATCGCTTGCAGGAGCTGGAAGTAGTAGGCGCCGACCTCGCGCCTGCTCCTTCCCGACCCGACCAGGGCATAGAAATGCCTGAAGATGGCGGTGCAGGGGCAGACCCCCACGAACATCTCCATAAAGTGGGCGAAGACGGCCACGAGGAGGATGGAGTGGGGGGTGAGGTGTTGAAGCTGGAGGCCGAACTCCTCCAGGAGCAGGAGGAAGAAGCAGGAGATCGGCAGCACCACCCCACACATGGCGTAGGAGTTGAAGAGGATGAACTCCCCCGTTTCCATGTTGTTGAGGGGAATCGAGCCTGCCCGGATCCTCCCGACGAGCTCCAGCGTGGTCCACCCCAAAAGGCGGCGCACCGAGTCCAATTGATTCTCATGCTGGAAGCGGCAGGGAAGGCGCAGAGAAGACATGGTGATGGATGCTGCTATTGCAGGAGATGGATTGCAAGGGAACAGGAAGGAGAGGAAATGCCGAGCGCAAGAAAGCCGATCGCAAAAGGGAGCGGAGACGAAGGGGCGCTGCGGTGTCTGTTGAAGGCAAGAACAAAAAAGTAGCCGGTCTCTCCGGAGCCTACCTTTTATCTAAAAGCTGTTCGCCCTGTCGAGCTCCGCGGCGACCGAGGAGAAGCCGAACGGCTGCCTGCACCAGGCCCCCTCCTCTCACACCCAATGAATGGTGGGCCCGGGCCCGCCAGTCAAAGGAGTGGCCGCTGGAGGCAGGGGAAAGGCGGAATCCGAACCGCCCAAGCTGCGGGACGGGCTCGAATAAGACAAGAATCTGAACCGCCTGACGCGCACGGCGCGGGCGGAGGACGGGCCCCTCGGGGATCCCGCTAAGGGGGAAAAGACATCCATGCCCTTTCCCGGGGGGAACAAGCTGTCCACCCGGCGCAACGCTGGGATATGGCCCCACCTGCGGGTTCGTTCCTCACCCGATGTGGGCCGGGGGGCCTCTGTCGGTACATACGGACAGGGATACCTCCTGCTAGGGTGTCCAGACCCTTAGCGTCTCGCTGTCGCCTCACAGGAGAGTGCGATTACCCGTCAGTGAGTCTTCTGACAGGGTGGCCATCAGGATGGGTGATAGGTTATCCGTAACCTCCTCCTCGTCCTCTGGGCACGTGGCATACGGCCCGGGCTTGACAGCTGGGATCATGGTCTCCGGACCACCCCCGTGCTCTTATAGGTCCGGGGCCTCCACGCGCCCATGAGGGCAGGGGTGCTCTCGGGTGGCCCCCACGGACCCGTACTCCCAGGGAGGTCCGGGGCCGCCACGTATGGGGGCCAGACCTCCACGGGCCTGACCGCTTCGACCGGCCTCGGGGGCCCAGACCCCCCTCCCCCCGGGAAGGGGTCCGGTGCCGCCATGTGCCGCCTCCGTGGTAGGAGCGGGGCTGGCCTTGCCACGTGCCCGTGGCAGGAAGACCTTCACGGGACTCCAGCCCAACTATCGCATTAAATGCGGGTAGATGGGCTGGGCGCACCCAAGTCAAAAGTATGGCCTGCCGCTGACACACGGGGCAGGTAGGCTGACACCACGGTAAGCCCACCTGATTTGAAGGCGGCGCGTCACTGTGCTCCTCGCGCAGGTAGGCGGCGTGCAGTCCCATCACGGCGCTGCGCGCGTGGGTGATGATGGCTTGCAACAGGTGTGCCGAGGCGTACGCTGCAACAGTACGCGCAGAGGCAACGGCGCGGCAGGTCAGCGATGCTTCTTCACCTGACAGAAGGTTCTGACCCAACAGTGGCAGCACGGCTTCACTGTTGGGTAACACTGATAGCAGTCACTGTGCAGGCAAGGCTGCACACGGTCATATCTTGGCTGTAGATACGCACATCAACTTCCCGATAGCGAGACTACAGAGAGGAGCTGGAGATGAAGATCTCCATATCTAGATTCACAAGCTTTCCCAAGCTTACACAATCAATACAACACCCAAGTGGACGTAGGGTATTACGCTCCGGCGGCCCGAACCACTTTAAATTCCTTGTGCCTTTCCTGCATTCATCCGCCCATCGATCAAGCGCTCCTAGATCTCCTCCAAACCCATCCTTAACTAGGATTAGGCGGGTGCATTCCGCCACCCGGCTGGAGAATTCCTCCGACAGTGATATATATAAGATCATTGCATTAATTGGAACATGTAGAACCACACAGGAAAACAATACAGCTATAATATTACATGGCTCTGGTCTTAACTAATTAATTAATTAGAAACTTTAATTTGTAATGATCTTACCGAAAGGGAAAGAGGGAAGTACGTTGATGGGGTATAGCCCGATCCTCTTGGAGGCTATTTTATGGTTCTTGGCTAAGGTACCACCTTGTTAGGGAGGGTTATGACCACTGCGGCCTGAAACCTTAGCGAATCGTTGTAAGTTAGGGAATCTTTTTAAATGTCTCATTGTGAATCCCTGCCACTCACCTTGAAGTGTTTTAGGGTTTTGCAAACCCGGCATCAAGGAAAACACAAGTTGTAGGTAAAGTGTACAACCTTTGCAGAGTGAAAACTGGTATATCAGTCGCGCTCATGGTCAAGAGTCTTGGACCGTCATATGATAATTGAGACGATCTAAAATGATATTCTTATTTACATTGTTGCTACTTATCTCTTTTACTTATTTAAGGGTTGGTATATACTTACACTTAGATAATGCTTGCTAAATTAAACTTGGCCAACTAAAAATGCTTATCACAGTCAAACTATATCTGTTTTTTCTTAAATTTAGCCTTGCATAGTCATATAATTTACTCCACTTGCTGAGTACCAACTATAAGTATACTGACACTTGCTTTATTAAAACCAATGCTGCTCAGAACAAGATAACTGTCAGGAGTTTCTTGAAGATTTTGAAGAGTTCTAGGTGTATGTCTCCCAGACATCTGCTTGTGAAGTTGAAGTTCCACTGCTAGTTAAAGATGTTTAATTATTTGCTTAAGATTAAGACTTTCGGTCATGTAATAAAGTACTTTAATACACTCTCTCATTATGATATTGTTTTGGATGTACATTTGTATCGTCTATCATATGCGTGTGAACTTGATATTAGCGCATATATGAGATGCATTCGGTTTCTTTCTAAAACCGGGTGTGACATTTATCGGTTTGTGAGACCCCAACTTCGTGAGCTCAATCATTCACTTGCAATTTTGTTGCGTTTTTCTTTATTTCTTGCTTATGTTCTTCAATTCGCGGGCCAGAATTAGTCTTCGTGGCAAGATCAAGCAGACAACGCTCGGTTGATAATCAAAAGACGACATGGTGCTTCGATTGCGGGCTCGGATCTTATTTATGGTAAGTCGAATCGCTTGTGTTGGATTGCCGGCAAATCAACAGTCATGCTCCTGATGAAAAATCGGGGACCCTCATTTCCATCAAGTGGTGCGCCGATGACTTCTCTACCTAGCTGATAGGTCAGGTCATCAGGTGACGCGGGGAACTTGCAGGCCCGCTTGTCAGCGAGGGATTATTGGCCCCATCATCTCCTGCGCGAAGTTGTGTTTGGAGTTCGTACATGCACTGAGAGATGAAAAGATACTTAGGGTGTGTTCGTTTCCCATTAGAGAGGTCTAAAACACAGTCCTATAAATTAGAGGTCTAAACATTTTAGACCTCTAATATTTAGAGGGGTGTTCGTTACAGCCCTCTAATATGAGTAAATTTACAGTTTTACCCCCCTATCCATGCAATGTGAGAGTAAATTTATGCGCGCGGGGACGAGCAGGGGGCGGCGGCGCGGGGGGGGGAGGTGGGGGGAGAGAGGGGGCGGCGGCGCGCGGGGGAGCAGGGGCGGCGGCGCGGGGGGGTGGGGGCAGCGCTGGGAATGCGAGCGGATTAGAGTGCTCGCTCTCTCTAAAGTTTCACGACCTCTAAATGAATCATTCTCGCGCGGTTAGTGGGCTGTTCGGTTCCGGACCTCTAAAGTTTAGAGGTTTCGGGCTTTAGAGGCCGGAAACGAACGGGCCCTTATACATGGGGAAGTACTAATTGGACGCTGGTCAGGTCGGCGTCGGCCCTACACGAGTGCGTGTCAGTCAGGAATTGGCTAGATTAAGTACGAATTTAAGACCGCCTCGTCGCACATGCATGCGTATGCCGCATCACTCCGGGCTCGATCCGTCCCGTCTCACCAACGTATCGCTGCTCTCCGTTGTTATAACTTCATGCCGATTAGGACATGTTTATCCGTCAAACTAAAATTTAGCCCGTATGCTTAACATCAATTAGAAATATTAAATAAAAGCTAGTTACAAAATCAATTGCATAAATGTAAGCTAATTTACAAGATGAATGTATTAAACCTAATTAACATATCATTAGCACATGTTTACTGTAGCACAATATGATCAAATCATGGACTAATTAGGATTAATGGATTCGTCTAGATTAGCCTCCATTTATGCAATTGATTTTATAATTAGTCTATATTTAATACTTGTAATTCTAATTGATGTATAAACATTCGATGTGATGGGACTAAAATTTACTCCCTCCCATCCAAACAGACTCTACCCTAAACTAGGCTACCATGCTTTGAATCCCTTTCGATCGGGGATGCGTCGCCTTACATTTGGTTTGGTTTATTTGCTTCAATCACTGGGGTTCTGCATCGGCTGATAGACTGTGTATCCTCTCGAGCTTCAAGTTTGCGTCATTACCTGATTCTCGAACTAAACTGACTGCTTTCGCGCAAGTACAGTCACATCCATCTCGTGGTTTTATCCCCTGCCTGTGCACTGGATGGGGAATTTTCTCATAAATCCGTCAGACGAACGTACGGCCAGCAATCGTCGATCTACCACGCGCCGCACACTATTTATTCGCACATTATCTCGCGCTGCAAGTCGCCGCAAGCCGTTGGTCGAGTCTGTCGATCCGGTTGGAGCTAGATGATGCTGGGTGGTCGCTGTCGTTGCGGCATGATGCTGGGCACATGGGTCAGCTGGCCGCGACAGGAACAGCAGGCGGCGCCCCCAGTTTCGTCCCGTGCCGGCCCCGTACTCATCATGCTAGCTCCGGCGCGCGAGGGGGGCTTATCAGATCGACGGGTGGTTTTGGTTGGATACACGGTGGAGGTGGGCGGTTTTTCACCGCGGGCTGAGAGGTTGCGCGTCGCGCCGTCGCCGATCGCATCAAGTGTGCTCTAGTCTCGAGCGCCAAAAAATGCTCGGATATTCGGAATGGTGCGCGCGCCTCGGTAGGCCACTAGCAGGGGCTCCGATGGGCTCTCACGGCCTCGTACGAGCCCACCTTACAGAAATGTGAAGCCCATACTCGGGTACATGTCGCACAGCCCACCAAATGACCAATGGTCCAGGTTAGAGAAAGCAACAGCAAGGCCGTAGCGAAATCTGGACCGAGGGGCGCGTGAAGCAGCTCGTTGGATGGGCCGGGATCCAATTTAGCCCGAAATACGATTGAGTCTGCCGCTGTCTTGTCTCGTCCGTCGTGCAATCCCGTCAGCCGGCGGCCGTAAACGGCCCCCACCCCAAACATCGAATTACCACCACCGCTGACAAATTCTGGGCCTCTGCAAACAGATCTGGAAGCACGCCACCGCGCGGGCGTGGTTCTGCAGCCCGTGGCTCCAGCCCCAATTTAATCTGGGCGTGGTCACGCTCGCTCGCTCGCCCCCGTCGTCCCGGCCACCGTAACCACCCCGGCACCGGCGGTGTGCTCCACCACGGCCAACAGGACAGCACGCAGTTAACCCGATCACATCGGGCTCGCAGCCGCAGGCCGGCACCGGGGGAGCGGGGCCAGCGCGGCTCGCATCGCATCAATCCTTTCCACGGGCCACGCACACGCGACGCCCGGCGGCGTGCGTGCTGTCAGCGGCGATAACTCGCCATTAACTAGCCAGCCCAGGCCAGCTCGCCGCGCCGGTGTCAACCCTGACAGGAACCGTGGCCCGGTCGGCCGGCCGGCACCCCGATCGATCGGCCCGCAGTCGGAGCGGTTTTGGTCGGGGACCGCGCGCTCGAGCTAACGGAACGGATCCGGCCCGGCTTGCTGCTGGCAGCGAGCGCGGACATGTCGTCGCCTGCGTGGTGTGCTTGGCCTTTTTCGCTGTTGGCTAGCTTGTCTCGTGCTCTAGGGGAGCCTTGAGGTGGTCCGAATCCGATCAAGGAGCGAGGGATGATTAGTTGAGATGCCGCTTGGGTTGGGTCCTCTACGTCGTGCGCCTGCCTGCGTGTACCGCGGGGGCGACGTTACGTACATTGTTGACCGGGCGAGCGTTGTTCAGTATCATCGGCTTGTTCTTGAATGCTGCTCCGCAGTAGCGGCGGCCTACTGAGTGTCTGCATTGCGGAAACAGTGCCAAGTAGCTGCACAATAAATCCCATCTGGAACGATCACTGCACGAGACGATGGCGTGTGTGCGTACCTGCGCACTCCTGGAGCACAGTGGCCGTTGATCAGCAGTCCAGACAAAACTTTGGCGAATCCGCACTCTGCGCTGCTACTGCCCTGGCATCTCCAGATCTGGATCGTCGAGCACCGATCGGATGGCCCACACGCGCTGCGGTTTTGACTCCTGCCGGTGCCTGCTGCTCCGGCTGCCCGGAAGAAACCGTGATGAGGACGTGAGGCTCCAGTGTCCTGTCCCGCGCCCCTACCCCGCGAACCGAGCGGTCGCCGCCGGGGCCCGTCATGTGCAGCGGCGCCCACCCGGGCCATCGGCAGTTCGTTGGCACGCACGGCCGCCCCCGCCCAGCCGATCGTGCCCCCATCCGACCACCAACCCAACACGGCAAGCCAAACTACCCGGCCGGGATCCGGTTCTGAACCTCCCCGTCTCCATCCACCTGCCGCCAGGGCCAGGCCGACGAGGCGACGAGCGGGAGGGAGCCCCACTCCCCGTCCCCGGCTCCCCGCCCGCCGGCGCGCCCACTGCCCCCGCGCTCGCAGCAGCGTACGTCGGCCGTGCGGCGTGGTGGTGGCAACTGGCGCGCGGCGTCCCGTCCCGGCGCCGAACCGAGCGGTCCAGGAGAGGCACACAGCTCCCCCACGTGGTGGGGGGCCTCGCGGTTTTTACAGCTCCACCAACTGTTTCGTTCCTTGGGCTCGCCGTCGCGCGCCCCCCCTCCGTTCTGCCCGCCGCTCCCGGCAGGGAGGGACAGCATGCGTGTGTGTGGTCTGTGCCGGCTGTCGCCGGGGCTGCACGGGCGCTGCCGCACTGGGCCAGAACATTCCGAGCCCCCAGCCTGAGCCCCGTCGGTCGGTCTTGGGCTCTTGGCCATGGCTCGGATCGGCTTACTATATGTCAAGGATTTACTTCTAGAGCCTGAAATTCCTCTAGAAAAGACACAGTAGCTCATGAAATTGCTCAATTTACTGGCACATTACCAGCGGCCCCGGTTGCCCGGCATCCCCACCGCCGCGAACGGCAATGCTATTGCTAGCTGCCGGTATCTGTATTTACTGCGTCACCAGGCATCGCTGCGCACTGTACCATAACCACGAAGCGTCAAAGGCCCTACAGCTGCTACACCACCACCTCACGTCCAAAACCATCAAATGCCCCAGCCCGAAACGGTGCTAGACACTGCTCCATTTACTTCGCCACCGTCCAGTTTCAGATTAAAAGAAAACCATCCGACGGCTGACGCCGCGCGTACGTTGGGATCGGGGACGGACTGCGTCACTCGTGCACGTAACCCTCTTGCCTGTCTCGCCTGCCCTTCCAACCACCGCGCCATCAGGGAGTAAATGGCCAAATTTATGAGCACCACCGCTTCCATTACCTCGTTCCCGTGTCATCTCATCACCCCTCCTCGCTCTCTGACGGTCTGGCCTCTTGCCGTTTCGCCATGGGGAGGGGCGGAGCTGCGCAGGGCTGGCCTGCGCACGCACGCATACGCCCCGAAAGTCTCCGGGCGCCGCAGCCTCGCAGGCCTAAAGCGAGAGGGGCTCGTCAACGTAACGCAACCCCGCCGCCCCCCCCGCCCCCCCCCCCCCCCCCCCCCCGCCAAAACGTGGCGCCAGCCGGGCTACACTTGTTGCCTTACCTGCATGCGCCTGCGCCGTGGCAAGGCACGGCACGGCACCTGACGGCTGACGACGCTGCCTGAATGCCATGGTTGTCCGGTTGATGGCAGCTTTGTTTGTTCGTGACCGTGGAGTTACGCGAGTGATCGTGGGTGGACTAATGTGTGTTCTGTACAGGACAGGAGGAAGATTACTGGGTTCCTGGAGCACACGTTGACGGGTTTCGATTTGGACCTAATGGCCTGTACGTGCTCCTTTTTTTTTCTCAAGGACAATGGCCCCTCCGGAAGGTGATACTTGCTTCTCTCTAAAAAAAGGAAGATGGCACTGTGGATAGGAGGTTTATCATCGCGGAGGTACACACAGGAGCTGACTTTTCCGCGAGGCGACCCGGCGGCAAAGGTTGCACAATGACAAAAGCCGTAATTGAACTGTGAATTACGCGGCACCTGTAGAAGCCAAGGAAAGGACGCTGCATAATGGTCTTGGAACTAGTACTATGCAAGTTGGCATCATTGCCTAAGTATCGGATGTAAAATTTCCAACCCTTTTAGAAAGTAAGATTTACGGAGGAACTTCGTAGAACTAGAATGTTGTTTAATAATTTTTCCTACGATGAACCTTTAGGAATAAAGGGTTTCTCATCTTGGAATCCTTCAGAATCTCTATAGAATGGCTTAATCCAGAGGAATTTTGGAGACAATTAATGTAATTCAGGGTCTAACCTCTTGCAAGGTTCTAATTCATGCATGTTCATGTGTTGCACCCAAATGTTCTATTACAAACTTTTGCGCATTTTCAATTCCGCACTATCGCAAATGACAGTGCAAGCAACTCAATTCATATGATTTTCTCATTTCCAACGTTTTTGGAATCCTGCATTCCGAAAAGCACCTCATAGTGCGTAACCCAAAATTCCATAACAATAATATATCTCACTACCGGATTTAGGCTCTTTACCGAGTGCCTGGGACACTCGGCAAAGCCCCGATTACACTCGGCAAAGGGCACTCGGCAGCGATTTCGTTGGCAAAGACATCTTTGCCGAATGCCAAAAAGCACTCGGCAAAGAGAAGCACTAGGCAAAATGTAAATCGAAAAAAATCCAAAAAAAAGAAACAGGAAAAAAAATTACTGGGGGAGGCATGCACAGCCAACTAGTGACCCATCTAATGGGTTGCATATTTTTTTCAGCAATTTTCTATAAGTTGTCGATGATAGGTTTCAAACTCACGACCTCCTGCACACAAACAACTCCCTCTACCACTGCACCATTGGACCAAGTGTGTCAACATTACGTTTTTATTCTCCACATATTATAATTAACTGAGTGTAAATTATTTGTTTGAGATAGTAAATAAATTCAAATGAAAAAGTTATTAACTACAAAGTGGCATAACTTTTCGAGATCTACAACTTTTATTTTGGTAGTTTCTTCATCCGAGATCGTCTATAAAATTTGAATTTCAAATTTGAAAACTTCAAACGTATTTTAATATGACACAATGATTTCAAATCAAAAAGTTGTCAACTACAAACTTTCATAACTTTTTGAGATCTAAAACTTTAATTTTGATAGTTTTTCCATTCGAGATCATTTGCAAAATTCGAATTTTAAATTTTCTATATTCAGATGTAGTTTTTGTTGACAAGATGACTTCAAATTAAAATGTTGCCGGCTGTAAAATCTTATAACTTCTCAAGATCTACAAAGTTTATTTTGGTTATTTTATCATTTCTTCATCTGACATGATAATTCTAATATTGTTCACAAATCTTATTTATCTCTCTTATAGTTTCATAAACTACGAGAGAGAGATATATATTTTGTGAACAAATTTATATTTATTTTGTCAAATGAAGAAATGTCCAAAACAAAAATTGTGCATCTTGATGAGTTACACAACTTTGTAGTTGAAAATATTTTTATTTGAATTGATTTACTACTTCAAAATATGATTTGAAAATTATTTTTACCAAGTGTTCTAAAAAGGGCACTCGGCAAAGAGCTTCTTTGCCGAGTGTCTAAAAAAGGCACTCGGCAAAGACCGGCACTCAGCAAAGAAACTCTTTGCCGAGTGTTCGAGAAAAAACACTCGGCAAAATATTTGACACTCGGCAAAGATCTTTTTTCCGGTAGTGTCTTCATGGACAAATAAAGGAAAACAAACCACAAAAATACTAAAATAATTAGCTCAGTATCTAGGTTCCAACATAAATCATGCTACCTAAACTTTCTTATGTGTGACATGGCCTTTGAACAGTCAAAATGCAAAAGTACATGTTTGGGTTTCAAGGCCATAGATTTGAAGCCACATTCGTAATATTGGATGACACAGTAATAACAATGCACATCAATATGATCATACACACTCCATTGCACGAGGAAGATTTGATAAAGTTTGCGAAAATGACATAAGAATTGTCTACAAATGCATACATAGCCCCTCCTCCCCCCCCCCCCCAAAAAAATGCAAATGAATGTTTGAATAGACAATCAAACAAAAGCAACCTCTAGTCATGGATTACTCTATAATAACTAAAGAAATCGTCTGGTTCTTAGCTATATATTGATGAAAGTATCAACTACGATTTGAGTGCATATGTTATTCATTTATTTCTTGTCATTACGTGATGATATCGAACTACTATAGTAGGTGACAACTTGCTATACTTGGTGAAAACTACATAACAGCCGCTTGCATACGGTGATGCTGTAAATTGTTCCTCAGACCGACAAAAAAATAATGACGCCATTGTTTGAAAACTAGGCAATTTATGGTATATTTTAATTCCAATAATTAATATTAATCATGATAAAAAATAGCGATCTTGTGACAACATGATATGTGCTGGTGTTCATGTTAATTCCACTAACTAACACGAACAGAAAGATAGATCATAAATGGTTTAGAGAGTACCCCGAGGCGGGACTGGTGCCGGAGGCACTGGGTGCACCTTTCCCAGGACTGGACATGGTGCCTGTCCGGACTGTTCGATGTAGCTGAGATAGGTTGATGCAGTGCAGATGGCCATCGGAAAGTAGTCGGGGTGATCTTGATGTTCAATTGGGGAACACAGCTACGTCCACCTGGAAGTAGCTATACATGTGAGGAAGACGACTACCAGGAGGTAGATATGCTTGATGACAAAGATCACCAGGAAGTAGTCATTCACGGCGAGCAGTCGTGTAGATGTACGCTTCCCAAAAACCTTATCGCCTGCCTATCCCGAGCAGGATCTCAAGGCAGCGAGGTTCCAGAGGCCTACTCACGCAAGCTCTGTGCGTGCAGAAGTTTGCGTTAGGAACGCTAAGGTAGCGAGAGAAGCAGAACAGTAAGGGAGAAGAGATAGGCTTCCTAAGCAGAAATGACTTTGAGAGTGAGAAGTGTATATTAAGGAAAGGTGAGGTGCCTCTTATATAGGCGAGTGAGCCAGTGAGGGGGACACACCTGGACATCTTCAAGGTGAGCAATGGCCATCAAAGCATAGGTTACTTAGTAACCTCTATGCCATTGAAACCCCTTAAACACCAGCCATCAAAACACCACTAATAGCCTAGCTATTAATCTTTAGTGCAAAACTTGTCCACTCCACGCAGCACATTACGTCCGACCGCACCATACCGTACATCATGTCACATCTCAACTCGACCACTTTTTAATTCCGTAGCATTTATTCGTGAGCTTATTCTTTATTATTGAATAAATGGGCCTAGCCCAAATATTCCAACAATCCCCACCAAAAATTTCAAGCTACACGAGAAATAATCTCAGTTCTACTACTGTTTTGATATACCAACGTTATGGCGGAGACTGTTAAGTTGAACATCCACCTTAGGCAGAGGCTACACTCATTCACAACTGACCAATGAACTATGTCTTAAATTGACAGTTTCATGCAAACAAGCTTGACCAAAATCCCTTAATGATACTAGGCTGCTTTAACCATCCTCGTGGTTTGGAGCGTATAAGTCATAATCCGAGCCACTTCATGAGCATCTAGAGATTACCCAATCTTACAGACTATGACTAATAGTTGAACTCGTATAGGTGCAATCCTTGGAGATGTTCTGTAGACCAATATCTCTGCTCCACTGAGCCACTTGGATCACATTAAAGTTTACACCAATCTGCCATACAGATTAGAAAAGAAATGCACCACCACTGGAATGAGCCTTGTTTAAAGGTTCTGTTCTCTCAGTGAATCAATAGCTTATTTCACCATCCTAATTCACGGGATCTCCAATCATATAGAATATGTTACCATTACTGAGTAACTCACATGGGTTTCAAGCCCAATTTCTTGGATGCATTGTCTATCATATTATGTGAAGGACCCTTTGTGAACTAATTTTTCAGATTTTTGGCCGTCTGAAGCATAGTTCAAGGCTATCACTCTGGAGTTCCTCCATTTTGACAGATTTTAACTGCCTCTTTACATTCCTTGAAGACTTCATGTTGACCTTAGAATTGTTTACTTTGACAATCACAGTTTGATTATCATAGTTCATTAGGATAGCCGGTATCGGTTTTTCAAATACCGGCAAATTCATTAGGAGTTCAGGAAGCCACTCAGCCTCAACAGCGGCAGTGTCTAACGGAGTGAGTTCTACTTCCATAGTTGACCTTGTTAAGATGATCTGCTTGAAAATAGAGCCACCTCCAAGTGAGAACACATATCCACTCGTGGCCTTAATCTCATCCGCATCAGAGATCCAACTTGAAACACTATATCCCTCTAGTACCCTTGGGTACCCGGTATAGTGAATTTCATAGCTCGTAGTACCCACTAGATAGCCTATTACTCTTTCCAGAGCATTCGAATGATCATCTCCCGGATTTAAGACAAACCGGCTTAGTTTGCCCATAACAAACGAGATATCAGGTCTGGTTGCACTAGCCAAGTACATGGGTGAACCAACGATCTGGGAATACCTCAACTGATCCCTAATTATCCTTTTATTTTTTTCTTTAATATTTTACTAGCATCATAAGGTGCTGGAGATAGCTTGCAGTCACTGTATCTAAAGCGACTCAAGATCTTCTCCATATAGTGGGAATGAGTAAGAGTCACCCCACCATCACCTTCTCTCACTAGTTTTATATTCACGATAACATCAGCTTTTCCCAAATCATCCATCTCAAAGTTTTGAGACATGAATTCTTTTGACTTCCTTGATCACATCAAGGCATGTCCTAAATACTAGTATATCATCAACACACAAGTACAAGATCACTCCTTGACCCCCACCATAGCGATAGTACACATACTTGTCAACTTTGTTCACAGCAAAGCCAGCAGATGTGAGAGTCCTATCAAATTTTTCATGTCATTACTTAGGTGCTTGCTTCAGGCCATACAAAGATTTAATCAACTTACACACCATTCCTTCTTGGCCTCCTGCTACAAAACCATCTAGCTAATCCATATAGATTTCCTCCTCCAACTATCCATTTAGGAAAGTTGTCTTAACGTTCATTTGATGAACAAGAAGACCATGAGAGGCAGCCAAAGAAAGTAGCAATCGAATCGTGGTCAATCGGGCAATGTGTGAGTAAGTATTAAATAAATCTTCTCCTTCTGTCTCTTGCTCCTTCTAGAAGCTTCACTGTCATCCTCCTCAAGATTTTCCATTGGCATTTTCTTCATTATGTTCTATCAAAACAACAGGTTCATTATTTATTGACAGATCTTAACTAGAAGTGCTAGTTCCCTCTTTCATAGGAAATTTGTTCTAAAAAAATATAGCATCTCTGGACTCCATGATTGTACCAACATGCATGTCAGGTACTCCAGATTTTACTATCAAAAAACCTATATCCAACGTTGTCTACAACATAACCTAGAAAGACACAGTCTACAGTTTTAGATTCAAATTTACGTTTCTTGGTTACTGACACATTGACCTTTATCAAACAGCCCCAAGCCCGTAAATAAGAAAGTGTAGGTCTTTTCTTCTCCCATTCCTCGAATGGTGTTATCTCATTGTTCTTTGCAGGAACATGATTCCGGACATGACAAGCTATCAATATAGCCTTACCCCACCATTCCTTCGAAAGTCCCCCTGTATCTAACAAGGTGTTAACCAAATCAGTTAGAGTGTGGTTCTTTCTTTCGGCAACCCTAGTTGACTAAGGTGAATAGGGAGCCATCCTCTCATGAATTATATCATGTTCCTCACAGAATAAAGTGAAAATATTTGAAAAATACTCTCCACCACGATCCGACCTTACACGTTTGATCTTTCTCTCAAGTTGATTTTCTACTTTAGCTTTATAGACCTTAAAATAGTGCAAAGCTTCATCTTTTATCTTCAACAAATAAATATAGCAAAATCTAATCAATCTATCAAAGTCATAAAATATTTTTTACCACCTTTTGTCAACACGTCATTCATCTTGCACAAGTCAGAATGAATTAGTTCTAATGATGCCGAGTCCCTCGCCTCAGCAGCCTTATGAGGCTTGCGAGGTTGTTTTGCCTCAACGCAAACATGGCATTTAGAACCTTTGACTAAGATATATTTCGAAATTAAACTCAAACCAACTAGACGCATCATACAACTTAAATTAATGTGACAAAGCTCGAATGCCAAACATTAGATTCATCAATATTAATCACATTGTTAACAACGTTATTACATTCATTTGACAAAGATAAGCCGAACAAGCCTCCGCTATCATAACCTTTACCAATAAATGTTCCATACTTAGAAAGTACACATATATTGGATTTAAAGACTAATTTAAAAAGTCTCTAAGTAGTAGAGAGCCGCTGACTAAGTTCCTCTGATGGTGGGGACATACTGCATGTTCCTTAGTCGTACTGTCTTTCCCGAAGTAAGCTTCAGATCGACCGTACCAGCACCAAGAACATGCACATGTGATCCGTTCCATATCAACAAGGAAGAAGTCCCTCCGACCTGATAAGATGAAAATAAGGAAATATCAACACATACATGAATATTAGCGCCTGTATCAACACACCAATAGGGTGAATGGCAAACTGAAAGAAATGTAGGTAAATAATTACCATACCCCAATATTCCACCGGTCTTGCTAATAATCATATTTGCAGACTTGGGCCTATACTTGTTGTCTTTGCACTCCTTTGCAAAGTGCCCCTCAAGACCGCAAGTGTAGAACTTGCTCTTTCCCTTCTCCTTCTTCTTCTTAAAGCTGGTTGTTTGTCTAGCCTTTCCATAGTTATCCGGCTTGTTCTTCTTGTTGTTGTTGTTGTGGAAAGCATTGGAATTGTTCTTCCGCACCAGGTTGGTACTTGAAGAACCAACAACTCCTTTGCCGCAAGTATCCTTTGCCCTCTCTTTCTCCTCAACATCCAAAGAGCCAATCAGGTCAGCAGTGCTGAACATTTGTCTTTTATGTTTTATAGAAGTGGCAAAGTCCCTCCACAATGATGGCAGCTTAGCAATAATGCTCCCGCCACATACTTGTTAGGCAACTCACACTCGAAGCTAGCCCTCAAGTTCCTTTGCTAGTGATTGAATCTCATGGGCCTGTTCCATTACTGGACGGTCATCTACCATCTTGTAGTCGTTGAACAGTTCCAAGACATACAACTCGCTCCCAGCATCGGAAACACCATATTTGTCGTCAAGTGCATTCCACAATTCTTTGGCCGACTGCAGCGAGATATAGATATCCTCAAGGCCTTCAATTAGAACACTAATCACATCACCTCAAAACAGGTTATCAATCGCCATGAAAGTTTGCTCGGCCTCTGGAGTCTCAAATGGTCCAGGCTTCTCCTGTGCAATATGATAGACGTTCATTGCCATCAACCAAAGGATCATCCTATCATGCCACCTTTTATAGTTTGTTCCATTGAAAACACTTGGTTTCAAGATTTGAGCAAAACTAGCTACCATAAGCCTATTAACATCATAAGGTTTTTGGATTGTTAGAAAACTAGGCAATTTACGGTATATTCTAATTTCAAGAATTAACATTTTAATCATGACAAAAAGTAGTGATCTTATGACAACATGATATGTGCTTGTGTTCACGTTAATTCCACTAAATAACATGAACAGAAAAATAATCATAGAAGGTTTAGAGAGTACCCCGAGGCAGGACCGGTGCCGGGGCACTAGGTGCACCGTTCCCAGGACTGGATATTGTGTCGGTCCGGAATGTTCAATATAGCCAAACTAGATAGATGCAGTGCAAATGGCCATCAGGAAGTAGTCGGAATGATCTTGATGTTGACTTGGGGAATACAGTTGTCCACCTGAAAGTAGTCGTACCTGTGAGGAAGACGACTACTAGGAGGTAAACGTACGGCTTGATGACGAAGATCACCGGGAAGTAGTTGTTCACGGCGAGCAGTCGCATAGATGTACGCTCCCCAAAAATCTTATCACCTGCCTATCCCGAGTAGGATCTCAAGGCAGTGAGGATCTGGAGGCCCCGCTCACGCAAGCTCTGTGCGCGCAGAAGTTTGTGTTGAGAATGCTAAGGTAGGGAGAGCAGCTGAAAAGTGAGGGAGAAGAGATAGGCTTCCTAAGTAGAAATGCCTTTGAGAGTGAGAGGTGTATATTGAGGAGAGGTGAGGTGCCTCTTTGAGAGTGAGAGGTGTATATTGAGGAGAGGTGAGGTGCCTCTTATGTAGGCGAGTGAGCCACCAAGGGGGACTGGCCATCAAAGCATAGCTTACTTGTAACCTCCATGCTATTGAAACCCCTTAAGCACCAGCATCAAAACACCACTGATAGCCTAGCTATTACACTTTGGTGCAAAATTTGTCCACTCCACGCAGCACATCACGTCCGACCGTACCGTACCGTACCGTACGTCACGTCACGTCTCAACTCGACCACTTTTTAATTCTCTAATATTTACTTGTAAGCTTTAATTCTTTATTATTGAATAAATGGGCCTAGCCTAAATATTCCAACAGCCATAATTGGCAAAGCTTGACTAAGAACTTTAGAGGGGACCAAGTAAACTATGCTCGATTTGATTTTTCGCGTATGCAAAATAACTTTGGAGGAAACAAAATAACGAAAACCGGGAGCAATGTGTTACATATGATGAATATTTTCTCTATGGTCATACAGACATCGGTCATGGTTTTCCTTCTGTGGTCATTCTAGCTTTGATTGTTAACCCCAGGGGTCTGTATGAACTGGGAATGCAACTGTGTGGGCAAATGCAAGCGTGTATGTCGTCATCATCTATCTCTAACTCTAAGAAAATATCAGAGTTTCATTTGATTCTTGTAGTTGTAAAGTTGCATTGAATATCCTATAGCTGGTGCCAACTGTATAACAACGGCTTGCATATGCCATACCATGACGTCGTTACAGCTATAGCTCACACCGAGGTTCCAACAAAAAGAAAATTAAAAGCCCGGCGTCACCTAATATCACTTTCCTCAAATGACACACCACCCTTGATCCTCAATCCAACGGTTGTTATGCATGCCTAGCGACCTGCAAAATTCCAACGGATTCGAGAGCCCATGTCGTCACTGATCTATCTCTAAGATGGAGTATCGTTCAAAAACTTGTTTTTTTTCCTGGCTCACTAATAATCCTAGTAAATGAGCTCTCCCTCGGTCCTCCTCCTCTTCCTTGTGGCCTACTAGTGTAGAGAAGACAGAAGAGCTTGCTCTCTCACTCCCCCCTTCTCTCTCACAAGTCACTAGCCTTCGCTGCAGCTGCCGCTGCCCTTTTTATTCTTATCTCCTCGCCCTCTCTTCACCTCCTTACCTGTTGTTTTCCTCCCTCCTCCCTTGACCCGTCGTCCCATGCTAAAGCCCAGGGTTAGGAGCTAGAGGTAATCTCTCCCTGTGGGTGTGTGTCTCTCTGCCCCCGGCCAAGCCGAGTGGGGGCAACCCATGGAAGCCATGGACGTCAAGTACAAGCCCCTCATGTTCCCCAACGGCGCCGCCGTCAAGAAGGTGAAGCCGGCGGCCGTGGCGCCGGCAGCGGGGGAGCCGCTGTACCGGGAGTGCCTCAAGAACCACGCCGCGAGCCTGGGCGGCCACGCCGTGGACGGCTGCGGGGAGTTCATGCCCTCGCCGGGGGCCAACCCCGCCGACACGACGTCGCTCAAGTGCGCGGCGTGCGGGTGCCACCGCAACTTCCACCGCCGGATGGTGGAGGGCTCCCCGCCGCCGCCCGCGCCGCTGGCGCTTCCGGCGCCGCCTGTGCTGCCCAGCGTGCTGCACGGCCAGCGGCACCGCGGCGGCGAGGAGACGCCCGATGACCGGCTCCCGGGGGCCGTCGACGACTCCGACTCCGACTCGGACGGCTCCGAGTACGACGAGGAGCGGTCGGTGTCCCCGCCGCCTCCGCCGCACCACGTGCCGGCGCCGGTGGCGCAGCAGCCGCCCCCGCCGCCGTACTTCCCGTCGGGGCCGCACATGCTGCTCTCGCTGGGCTCCGGCGCGCCGGGGGCCGCGGTGGCGGCCGCGGCGCAGAGGCTGCCCCCCGCCCAGCTGACGCCGTCGAGCGCGCCGCCCCCCGGGGGCGCGATGCCGAGGAAGCGGTTCCGCACCAAGTTCACCGCCGAGCAGAAGCAGCGGATGCAGGAGCTGTCGGAGCGGCTCGGGTGGCGGCTGCAGAAGCGCGACGAGGCCATCGTCGACGAGTGGTGCCGCGACATCGGCGTCGGCAAGGGCGTCTTCAAGGTCTGGATGCACAACAACAAGCACAACTTCCTGGGCGGCCACAGCGCCCGGCGCAGCGCCTCCTCCTCCGCCCCCGCCGGCCCCGGCGCCGGCGCGCCGCCCCTCCACGCCCCAACCGCCAACGCCGGCGCCGCCGCACCGTCATTCAACACGTCCGCCATCACCCCTCCCCCTCCCGTCCTCACCTCGTCACCGCCCTCCGCAAGCGGCTTCAACATCAACGGCGCCGCCTCCTCCGCCCCCACCGCCTCCGCCGGCCACCCGGACAACGTCAACGGAGCCTCGTCGCCGCAGTCCGCATAAACTAGAGAGAGAGAGGAGAGAGGGGAGGGAGAATGGAGAGAGAAAACATGTAGCTTAATTTCAGTGATCGTTTCTTTTTCTTTTTTTCCTTAGACTTTCCATCTAAGAAATTAACCCCAAGAAAGCATGCGCCGCCGCGCGCCATGCCTAGAAATCCAAGCTTCCTTCCCCTGTATGTCCTTGGGATCCGATGATGATGTTGATGCTGATTTAGGATTAGATTATCTCATCCTATTCCATCCCATCCCAACCAAAAGAGGCAGTAGCCTCCTTGGTTGTTGTTCTTGTCCTCTTTGATTGAGCTCATTCAAGAGCCGTGCTCGGAGGAGCAAAGCAGGGCGAGGGTTCTTGCTTCTAGACTCCTAGGATCCCATGCTGTTGTGCTGTGACATGTTGCGCCGAACGGAAGCAGCCTCCCGTCTTGCTCCTCCGAGCACTGTTCCTCCCATAAATTAATTGACTTGCTCTGTACTTGTGATTGCTAAATTAGGACTAGGATGGTGGCTAAGCCCATGATTAGCAGCCGCAGGGCAATTATTATAATACCTGCATGCATGATTTGGTACTAAGATTCTGTTAACGTCGCCAAACCTAAGCTAAGCTGAAGACACCTGTACTTGTTGCAATGCTCGCCGAGCTCCATACCAAGTACTACAGTACTGGTCACATCAGTAAGTGTAGTTCAGGGAATGGCCTCGTCTCCAACTCTTCCTAAGTCAGGCGGGCAGGCATTGAAGCCATGAAAAGTGCTCGCTTCGCAACAACTCTAGAGCCAAAAGCGCAGAGACGACGAGCCCAGGAGGCAGCCATCAGGTCGGGTCCGTCGTACAGTTTTAGGGACTGATCTGATGGGTTAGATAAGATCCAGAGCTGGGGCAGGGCAGGCAAGCGATTAGGCAGCGACGCTTTGCCCTAAGGATGTTTTAGCGCTAAAAAGGGCAAGTAAATGGCGGGCGCTGCTGGGCCTCGTACTGGCGGCACTGTGCGTGATGGGATGGAATATGAGGAGGGAGGCGATGCTTTTTGTCGCGCTGGGAGGGAGGGGCTCCAAAAGCTGCCGCCATTGACGCTGAAAAGGCCGCTCGGAGGCCATGGGGATGGGTCTCGGCTGGCCGGCCGGCCGTGACAAGCCAAATCATGCAGTGAGCTACTAGTAGCTGCCTCTGCGCTCGTGATGGCATTAGCCTAGGCATGGCGCCCTGACAGCGCTGGCGCAGGCAGGGTGAAAAAGATGTGCGTTTTTTCTTTCTTTTTTACGTCTTCGCCTGCCTCCATCGCTTTGGCTTGGCGATCTTTCCTGCTCAATTCCCAAAGAGCGCAATCGATGGATGCGGCTGCTAAACAAACGCATGATTTGCTCTCAATTGTATCCACCGCATTGTGGTGCCAACGCCTCTTTTTGGTTCTTTCTACAGAACCGTCCATTATAACACATCAGCCGAAGGGGGGAGTCCCTGCCCTCTGCAGTGGTACCTCATAATTCAAATAATTATGGTTTGCCACAGAAAATGGGGCATTGTTTTGTCCCTTCTGAGGTAAATCAAATCTGCAATGTATCTTCCGGCAACAATGGTTTGGTAATAATATTTATAAGAATTTAATTTTGGTAGAAAGATCTATGTATGAGCGGCTTATATTGAAATCTACCTGATTTCTTTTTGGTTGTCGATGGTTATCTATAAAAAATGTGCAATTCAGAATAGATCAAAGTGAACCTAGATTGTAGTTAAGGTAGTCATGATTCAAAATTTTCTATCACGAGAAATAACGATTTTTTTTTATTATTTTGACAAGATTTATCGATTTGTTAATGTGATCGGTGATGCTGGTGCGTCTTTAAGGGGAACTCATCATATGGATGCTCCTCATCATCATGCTTTATCCTGTGCTCGTGATGGGCTTCAAAGATCAGCTTGCTGGGTTGTTGGGGTTCAGGAGATGGCCGCGAAACCCTAACAAAACAATAATCCCTGCCCTGCAGCACGCCTGGTGCGTTGCCAGCTGAGATTCCTCACTTCCCTATCCTGATCTACCTTTGGTTTGGTTCCCCAAATGAACTGTTGCTAATCTGATGAGAGGATGTTCCCACTATTAGAAGGTGCCTTCTCAGGTAATCATGCTACACCTGGGATTATAATAGTAGAGATTTGATGCTGGCATGGGGCATGGGGATTGCACATGGAAGCTGGATCTGCATTTGTTTAATGGGATCGGAACATGTTACTTTGTCCTTCGTCACTTGTTTATTCTTAGGGTTACCTGTGCTTGGTAAAATAAGCACAGCTAGCTAGGGCGTCTCTCTGGAGCACACAGCAGGTTTCACAATAAAAATGCCTGTTCTTTTTCTCGCATTCTAAATGACCGTTCAGTTTCTCACATATGGACAGGTGTTGAGTTAATAATGAAAACAAATACCCTTGTTTTACAAAACTTAGGCTAAGAATGATCATAGAGTTACTACTGTTTTCTAGGCTAGAAACATAATTCTTAAAGCTTTCGATGACCATAAATGAGGATGCCCTATTCTCTAGATTGGATATGACTAGATCTGTTTCTAATATAAGGTATTGATTTAGTATCTAGTAGTATGTTCTCAAGCTTTGGTTATGAAAGGGACATCTTGGAGACTAGAAAGAGTAAAAAAAAAAAAAGAGAGAAGGCCGTAGGAGTAGTAATTCCTAGTCATGAAAAAGTAAAAGGGTTCCCTCTTTCTAGGATTCACAGCACCTAAAAGGCTATACAGCTCCTAAGATTAGTGAATATTTCAATCATCAGTAAACGACCTACTACTCTTCAAAGGGGAATGGCCGAAAACGATGGTTTGAGGCCCCCCTTTTCCACTCTCACTAACCTTTCCTTCCCTCCAAATAATGTCAGCTTGAATAATGGGACCGAATGGAATATTTTATCTCCATAGAAGTAACACTAACATGCTGCACACTCCATCAGGCGCTGAAACGTCAATGGAATCGATGCCCACGCGCTTTCCTCTCACCCTTACTTTCTTATCGTTATCCATCCCAGCTTGTTAACAATATATACAAGCTTTATTCTAATGAGCTCACTGATCTCACGCTGGAAAAGAATGAGCTACTAGTACTAGATTCTTCCTTTCCCGATCTGATCACTCCAAGCCCAATCAAGCAGGGATTAAGGTTACCTAACCAAGCCAAGCTCAACCGCTAATCTTTTTTCCCCTGGTCCAGGTGCCGTGACGTCACCGCGGCAGCTTATTAAATTGGAGGGGTGTACTACCACTAGTGCCGCTGCTGCTCAACGGTTCTCTGTGCCTGATGCCGATTAAATTCTGCCTGCGAGATCTGTTATCGCCTTGCTTGGAGTCTTGCCCGTCAGTGAGCTGTCACCGGTTTGTTTAAGTGGCTCTTGGCTGGAGCAGGGTGATCTATCTGGCCCCTAGCTAGAACGCAGTGATGATGGGTACGGTAGTTGTAGTGCCTTCCAAGTAACCACTGCAAATGCTTCTTTAATGGGCGGCGCGGCTTCCGAGGAGGTCAATTTAGTTTACCCCAGCAGGGTCAAACTTGTTTTCTTACTGGAGTAAATTAGTAGTATACTACTAGCCGGCAGTTTCACATGTGCAATGGCAGGATGCGAGGCCGTGCGGTTTGTGGGGGGTGGAGCGAGGTGTACCCTCCGGCAAACAGTCCAAATGCTTCTAGATAAGTTTATGCATAATCCATGTTAACCCGGGTTTTAGGAGATATGTGCACCTTACTCACTTGTGAATTCTTGAGCGTAGCAAAAAAAATTTCACAAACTTTAACTTTCCACATAATTTCTAACAACATTTCTAGCACATGGATCGTACAGGTTGATGGATGAATGGTGACAAATTTGTTTAAAAACTCACGAGGAGTCCTAACATATCTCAAGTAGTCGAAGAGGCTGTATGAGTAATTTAGAGGTGGAGGTTTGGAACAATTGGTATGTCTCTCAAGTCCGACTCACCTCAATTGGTATGCCTTTCAAGGTTTGAAAGAGACCTTAACGATAGCCAATTTTAATCGTGTGCGCCAAATAATTCTCCTTTTTATCTAGAGGAATATTCATGCGCACTGAAAATAGCTCTGTGGAGATGGTAATTAGCCGCATGCTTAAGCAAGAGATCCGTTACTCGAGCAAATCCGGAGGCAACAGCTGAGTCGCTGCTCCATGAGACATGGCCTGCCATATATGATGATGGAGAGGAGGTATCCCTACTGGGATGGCAACGGGCACATACCCACTCAGCTTTTGCTATCCTAAATCCGTACCTGCGAAAATTATTTAGATCCATTAAAAGATCTATATCTATGATGGGTATAAAATTTTACCCAAATCCAAACCCGTCGGGTTAATGGGTACCCACGGGTTGCTTACAGGTCATCCGTGACCGAGAATATTTGTTTACGCATTAGTTGCATCCTTGCCATGATAGAATCTTGTCAATGATCAATATATGCATATTCTTCAAATTATCAACTATGCTTCAATTTAAACAAGTAAGAGAAACAATACATTTATCTAAGCAACAAGTTATAGTTTGTATAAATATAGAATGAGCAATAAGTTCTTAATTTATCGTATAAAGATACTAGAGGGAATAAAATTACATGTATCACAAGTTTACTACTTCAAGAGGCAATGGTATTAACAAGTTCATAATAAAATAATGGTATTAACATAAATTTACGATTAAATGGTAGTATGCACTAGATTGCATTGGGTCTAAAAATTCACAGGTTCACGAGTTTGGGTATCCATAAATCTACAGGTAGAACTTCTTGCTCGTTAATAAATCTATAGGTTAAAAGTTAATCCAAACTCGTAGCTAATGGAGTAAAAATCTATTAGATTTCGCCCCTCTCGTTGGACTCTGCGAGTAGTAATCCGGCGCTTCACCATCAGCGTGAACTCGAGAAAAGGCCGGTGAGATTCCATCTTCCGGAATGATGACAAGACCACTTTCCGCAGCGCCCTTGACGTGGCCGCTACAGTTTCAATCGCTCTTCGCATTCACCCCCTGTCAAACTGTACATGTCGCAATGTGCCCAGCTCGGCACCACAGGCACTACTTTCGAGCGGCCTCGGGTTTATCCGTTCCACTCACGGCCTGGAAAGCATTTTACACGACTTAGTGTTCGAATTGGAATAGTTTTCGCGACCGTGTTTGAACACATATTTTATTAAAAAGTTCGAATTAGATTATTAAACGGTCTTTTATTTGAATCGATTTTCGTATAAACAAAAAGGTTAATGTAGTATTACTAATTGAACCCGCCATTCATTGTTCGTGTAAACAAAAAGATTTTCTCTATGAAATAAAACGGGAAACTTTTTTTTCTTCTATATTTCAAGGTTCTATATGGTAAAAAAAACTCGACCGGATGGGGTACATAGCTCCAACTCTTTTTTATTAAGAGGAAGCAACCGGCTTCCCCACTCTAATCACATAGCAAAAGAGATTTTTTTAATCTCCATCTGAAATTCAACCTACTGAAAGCCATCTAACCAGGTCAACTGTAGGCCCGTTCGGCAACACGGACATGATCAAAACGAATCTATCTTGTTGCACAGGTTTGACCTGTAACTAACTACGGGCACGGCAGCCGGCCGTTGGACGGAACGGCTATAGCTCACGCCATGAAATTAAAGTGGCTTTCAATCAATGGAGTTTGTTGGAGCTCATTGATTGACTGCTCCGCTGATCGCCGTGCCGGGGTACGCCAACGCGAGGTAGACGAGGGCTAATAAACACGCTTTCCGGTTTCGGTATGGATCTCTGGTGGTGGTGGTACTCTCGCAGTCTCGCATACGTGGCCTGTGGCTTAGCTAGCTCTGTTCCGGTGAGACTGCACTGACAGGTGGGCCGCGACGGGAGGCAGTGCGCGATGGGACCCACCGGCCGGAACCTGGTCAACGGCGAGCTGCATGGTTGAGATCAAGGAGGGGCTGCTCTCAAACGGATCTGCTGGAAACCAAACGCCGTTTTGACTTGAGACTTGAGACAGAGGGAGCGTCAATAAAGGCGCCTAGCGTACGATCAGTGTGCTTTGAACAGCGCCAAATGCTGGTTGTTGTGCAAGCATCAACTCTCTTCAACGTTGAAAGCCCAACAAGACCCTGGCTGGTTTTAATTTTTCCATTAAGCATATGTAGTTGTATCAATGTTTTCACAGAAGATAATTACTAAAATGATACTTGTTACTTTTCTTATAGCTGCTACTTCATTGCTAGCACTGACATATGGTGTGGTATTGATAAACATAATCAAATTAACACACGAGGTAGATAGGTTGGTTCCATATAGTTACCTCTTCCTTTTCTTTCTTTAGAATTAGTAATTGCACAAAACTAAGCTTAAAACGGAAGCAAGCAATAGTCTTCTGGACCATTCCTATAATTTTAAATTTCATTTTCATGAGTTTATTTAGCTAATCATTGGACACCGAGGACCATCCACATGACAAGTCGCCTGCATGCATGGGACCAATAAACTCCATGCTGCCTTTTAATTTGTCATGGATGGCAAAGACCCAAAGCTTCAAGACCTAAAAGCGCATCTAATCTAGTGATGGTGACGGAGCCTTGCATGCCTTGGCTGGCTGGCTATCAAGACGATTGGGAATTAGCACCAATCAATGTGCTTTTACCCTAACTCAAGTCTGCTGCAGCCCTAGCTAGAGCCTTCCTAGATACTCCTAGCAACGTGTACGTGTGAGCCGTATCAAAAAGTGCTGCTTCTCGCAGAAGATTTTTCTCTTGTGTGGTGTGTGAGAAGTTTGAGCAAGAGAAGAGGCCACAGCCACAGGGGACAACAGGCGGGCTGCCGGTGTTTTACCGGCTGCCCACCGAAGGATATACCTAAGGTGGTAAGTTTTAGGTGAGGAGACGTCGAGATTAGGAACTCGAAGGTGCAAGGAACACAAAACTTAGACAGGTTCGGGCCGCGAGGTGCGTAATACCCTACGTCGAAGGTGCAAGGAATACAAAACTTAGACAGGTTCGGGCCGCGAGGTGCGTAATGCCCTACGTCCTGTGTGATGATTTGTATTCCCTTGGTGTAAAATGATCTTGATGATCTGCTTTGAATGGATCCCTGCCCCACTTATATATCCGGAAGGTCAGGGTTACAAGAATTCTAGACCGATACTAGATAAGGAATCGTAACCAAATACAACTCGAGTAGATTCCTTCTGTACCGACTAGCTTTATCTCCTATTTATACGGGATAAATAAGAGATAAATGAGATAAATAAGAGATAAGACGGGCTTTATCTCTTAAGCCTGTTTAAACTACGTTATGTACACAGTCCCGTGGCTCCGGGCCTGATAAGCCCCCGAGCTCTTCGTAGCTGAGTACTGCAGGCTTTTCGAGTACTTTTGAAGTAGTCTTCGGCTTCTTTTGAAGCTCCGTCTTGAAGTTCTTCTTCGAGTACTTACTTGGCTGCATCGAAACTATGAGGTGCTCATGCCCCGAATTACTTCTTTGGTATGGTGTGCGATTAAAAAATCGCATTCCATATGGAGTAGGCCCCGAGCCTTAGGTTGAATCGGAGAATCAGACTGAGGGTCGCATTAGTCTTGAATCTTCCTTACTTACTTTTCAAATAAATTCGAAAAAATAAGTAGTCGATGCCACATATCCCGCAGCCCCCGAGCCTTGAATCTAAATCTCTCAGGTTTGGAAATAAGGATCCAAAAGTCCTAGCATTGGTGTTACTCTGAAATTCCGAGAAAAATTCTTCGCCTTCTGCACAGTGAAATTGAGCCTCCCGCTGGTTTATTTAACCGCACGGTGACTTAGGGTTTCTTCTGCACTCTCAGTCTTCATATGAGTCGTCTTCGAGTAGTTTTGCGGCGTCCAGCCCCCGAGCTTACGAGCCAGGAGAGCCGAAGGAGCCATATTGAGTAGTGTACATCGCCCAGCCCCCGAGCCTGGGAACTAGCGGAGCTGTGATGGCACGCCGTGCTGCTTGGAGGGTTCTTGCCGAAGCTTGATCTGAAAAAAGATAATACATACATTATGTAGCATAATGCGAAGATACCGAGTAGTACTCAGTAATAATGTGAAGACACCAAAATTTATTCGGTGTAAAAATTGCTGTGTCGAGCTCTTTTTTAGGCCATTTAAATCTCTCGAGTAGTATACGCGTTACGTTAAGCACCTGGTCCCGTTTTAGCCATTGCTCATAGCGTGTATGAGATCTTTGTCTCGTGTACGCGTAAAGGCATTAGGCATGACAGAAGAGCCGAGGTTTCACGGATTAAGGCATATGCTACCTGAGTAGATTAGCGACCGTTACGAGACAACGAGCAGAAAGTAGTCATCATGCGACAAAAAGGATGCGCAGTGCGCAAAAGTAGTCGACATTGCGACAGAATGAATGCGCGTTGCGCAAAGAGTAGTCGACGAAATGTAGCTCTGGAGGGTTTCAATGCCCATCGAGAGTCATACACGGATAAGTAGTTGGTGAAGTGTAGCTCTGGAGGGTTTCAATGCCCATCGAGAGTCGTACACAGATAGGTAGCCAATCATGGAGTAGCCCCCGAGGGTCTCATGCCCGTCGAGAGGCGTACCCAAAAAGCTAGTTGATCTTGTGAAGAACAAGTCGGAAAAGGTATAAGTCACTTAGCTTGACTCGTGGACGAATGTCGACAAAGCCATGGAGCTTGTTAATGGAGTTGCGACGGTTTGCTGATGAAGCTCGACTAGTCGGAGTCGATTCCGACTGGTGAACTGAAAAGACGCCATCGAGTTCGCCGGTGGATCTTGGATGCGCTCCCCTACCTAGCGCGCCAGCTGTCGGTGTTTTACCGGCTGCCCACCGAAGGGTATACCCAAGGTGGTAAGTTTTAGGTGAGGAGACGCCGAGATCAGAAAATCGAAGGTGCAAGGAACACAAAACTTAGACAGGTTCGGACCGCGAGGTGCGTAATACCCTACGTCCTGTGTGGTGGTTTGTATTCCCTTGGGTGTAGAATGATCTTGATGATCTGCTTTGAATGGGTCCCTGCCTCCCCTTATATATCCGGGAGGTCAGTATTATAAAAATCCTAGTCCAATACTAGATAAGGAATCGTAACCGAATACAACTCGAATAGATTCCTTCTGTACCGACTAGCTTTATCTCCTATTCATACAGGATAAATAAGAAATAAATGAGATAAATAAGAGATAAGACGGGCTTTATCTCTTAAGTCTGTTTAAACTACGTTATGTACACAGTCCCGTGGCTCCGGGTCTGATAGGGGCTTTTCAGAAAAGTGAGCTGCCATGCTTATCTATCTTCTTTAAGATTATTTTGCACAATATAATCTGGCACTCAAGTGCTGATGCAACTCCTCCCTTCCCTGCAAAATTGTCTTTCACAGAGAATTAGATCTAAATGCGTGTCATGTTTTACTAACTTAATCTATCTTACTTGTTGAGAAGTGTAAGCAGTGTATAACCCCATCTAGGTTCAATTTAACTTGAGTTTGGGTTTCTTTCTTGTTAATGAAAATACATGATGGTACTGTTACTCCTGGTAGGTAAGTATACTCTTCTTTTTAAGTAATGAAGAGGAGGTGACGTGCAAGTCAGAACCGATTAGGACCTAATCAACAATGCAATGTGAATAAAAAGACCTAATCTAAATTCCAAAAATACAACAACAGAGAAAACACTCATGAAGAGAGTGACAAAAAAAGATGTGAAACCAGCAGAAAATATATCCCTCCATTTGGAATCCATCTAGTACGTACAAGAAAACAACGACACCACAAACTTTACTAGAGCACTCGATCCATAGTGGTGACTGACCACATTAATCAATCTGGATTAGACGTGATCTTGATTAAGACCGGACATTTTTCTCCATCTGTTTCTGTACCCTATCCGACACATCAGGTTACCTAAAGTCCTAGGATTGCAGAGAGCTAGCAAAGTAACTGGACCAGCTCCTGCAGCGACAGTTCACAACAATGTTCCATTCCATCAGCCCCAGAGAAAAAACCAGATCAAATAGTACAGATTTTTGGCGACGACACATGGTGCCTGTCCATGCTGATCACTGGTTCACGTGGTGGTTGATTACTGGTCAAAATGGCGCACTATTATTCTCCCAATAATTCAACTCGTTTCACACACAACAGCAACTGCTGGTAATCAGATTTTTGGAGCGATGTTAACACCCAAACACTTGGACCTCAGCCAATGGAGATAAGCCTAACTTTGCTTACTTTTCCCGATCAATATCAAAGCATACACCGAAATGCCGCTCTCGATGCGGTAATTGTCTTAATCCTTTTCCCAAAGTCATGATTCTGGATGGTCCCATTTTAACAACTTGGAATCTTGGAATATGTACGCATGGAGTGACTTCCAGGTTTAGGTTTATCCTTTGATGCTTTTCTTGAAAGCATTTGCTCGTCAAACAAATTGCTTCTTAGTACTTTTTTAATACTTTTATTAGTACTTCTCTATTATTGAAAAATCAATAGTCTTGACCTTTTTTCCGGTCTCCAAAATACTACTTGCCAGTTCAAAATATCTAGATAGGGTGACCTATTTGGAACGTAGAAATTTCACTAGAACTTCAATAAAATATATTATGAGAAAAAGACGTTGAATTACATATATAGCAGACAGCAAGACACCACCGTAATAAATTAATTAATGTGATAGTAAAGTGGGGCATGCACAAACCATGGAGATCACATGAGGGCCTTGGATGTCAAACTACAAGTAACTCCTAACAACAGTACATCAACTAATTCCTGCTGGTAAATGCCCACCGCTGTAACCACATGCACCATCAGCCTCTCCCCATTTGATGCAAGGGTGGGGGATGCATCTGAGGTATCTGGCTGGCAATGGCACAAAATCAGCATGATTCCATTTATTGAGTGCATCTGCCATTGCAAACAATAATGAATTCCTATTGCAGATGGAGTAGAGTAGGGGGTTTGGTGAAAGTTGGGAGTGGGGAGAGAGAGAGAATGATGCTGCTACCCTGAGCAGCTAATAATCATGTGTGCAAAAACACCCTTCTAAGATGCACTGCAGTCCATGCCCATCCCTCTCTCTTTCACTGAGAAGAAGGTACACAAAGGAAAACCGTCATTGATGGGTGCCTCTGTGTGCAATTGACTGCCTCTGTCTATGTGTGCATGGGTGGCACTCATATCATATCTGTGTTGTATTGGGGCTTTGATGTCCTCCACAAAGATTCCCTGTGGATAATATGGAGATGGGGGCATAATTGTGAGCCTCAGGTCACCATGCCCACTTGACAGCTTGCTTATTTGCTCCGAGTAAATTGCATCCCATATGGCCTGTCTGGGCTCAAATTAACCCCATATATGCCGGCTGTTACTGTAGCTACGTAAAGTACAGTAAAAATAAAACTGCTCAGGATGTGGGCCGTCAGACTAGACCAATTGATGCAGTGAAAATTACTTTTTACGGTTTTACTTTAGAGATTGTGTCGACAGTGCTAGTTATTTGTGATTGGAGAGAGTGTTTTCGGTTGCAAGCAACTAATCTTCTAGATTTTGGGTTCACTGCGACAGTAACACTTGGTGCTCTGGGTCCACAAAAGAGGTGTTGTATCCAATAATTGAAAAAAATAAAGTATTATATGAGGCATAGGGTGGATGGCATGGGGATGGGGATCTTAATCTTATCTCTGAAAACTCCATCAAAGTTAGCCGAAAGTGGCTAAGCTTTTCTATCATTTTCTATCTTTATTCCAAAGGTGATAATTAGCCATGCTAACATCCAGGAAAATAAACTCATCAGAAACAGTTGAACCGAAGATAGATTAGTACCACCACCCATGCATATATCATGAATAAATGTTGTTTTAGAAAGTGTCCATACTTGTTACTTCACATGTCACCTCCAGTTGGTCAAATAGGGCTGGGTTATATTGCATAACTCTGTGGGGTCATTGAGTGAGACATAGGTACACATGCAATTTGTCTGAACTCCCTAATTGCTGCTGAAAATAATTACATTTTCTGACGCATCAGTACTACTAAAAGCAATCCCTTTCAGAATTGACATGCTATTACGATTGGCATCATGCCCTATTGCTTGGTTCTGTCTGCAGGCCATGATTATACGGTGGCATCATTTGCAGGCAGGGGATCACAAAAGATGCATGCTGGGTGGATTACAGATTATCATGCATCACCTGACACGCTTTCCTTTTTTTTTTGTGTGTGTGCTCTGGTATCAGCAAGTTGGGTGTGGTAGCAATTAGGGTTGGAGAGAGGTCACTCGGCGCATCAAATGATCTGCCGATCTGGCTGACAGCCAATTTGTACGGTGCTCAGTTACCTGTCCGGGCATAGGTCATGCTACTTGTTGGTTGAGCCAAAGGTTACTGTTATTTTTTTTAACTTCTGCTCACCGAAAATTGATAATTTTTTAGAAGAAAGGACTGTAATCATCATTTAAGGCACATTTTCATCCATAAATACAGGAGGGGAGATTAGCCAAACATGACGGCCATCTCAAGAGAACAAGGCAATTTCGAAGTAATACAGGTTGCCAATTGGATTCGCTATCTTTTGTGCACAAACAGCACAAAACCGACTCGGATCTGTCCTCGATATCTTGCAAAATCGTCATATATCATCAATAATAAACATATAGTTAAATCCAATCTCACGAAAAAAGGGTTATCCGTTGTTAGCAATGCGGTGTGCAGAAAAGCATGCTGCTTGTGAAGGGGGCCGTCTTCATTTTTACATTGGGCCTCATTTAAATTCCTTATTGGGCCTCCAGTACAAAAAGCAGAGAGTAGAACTGCTGGTATTTTGGGTCGTTTCTCTTTTTTTTTTTTAAAGCAAATTTTGGGACGTTTCTCACTTTCTCCGATTGTCTGAGATCGCGCTTCTGTTTTTGTCTTTGCTTGCTGCGCGCCAATCGTGCCCTTCAGTTCTCGGGCAAGTACCCGAGTACAATTCTAGGAAAATAATCTTGGTGATAAGATGTGATCTACGGTATAATACCACCATTCTTGCTACTGTATTACTCGCACCTCCCTAAATTAGCCGTCATTTTTAATTTATCCTAAGTCAAACTTATCCAATTTTGATCTAGTTTATTAAAAGTATATGAACATCTATAATACCAAATAAATGTATTATATGGGTATATTACATGATGAACGTTGGAACTTACAATTTGATGGGTATGTTATCCATGGTGAAGTAGTGGAGCATCACCAATATTTAGTGGTCAACAACTACTTAGACCTATTTGGGACTCTCCACACCAAGTTTTTCCCGTTCCACTCTAAAAACCCTATCATGGAGCAGCTCAACTAATTTCTAGATTTCTAGAGTGCACATTTACTTGGCACCAAATCTACCAAGATGAACTAGGGGAAGCCTGCATCTCCATATCTTTTTTCTCAACTCAACATTCTTATTTATTTGTAGAATTTATTATTCACCAATACTCCTGTAGTGTAGTGGTAAACTTCCTAGTTGAGAAAAAAAATTCCATCGCTGGCAACTCTAAAAAATAGTGGCAGGACGCCAACCTGTGTCACCTGTGGCTGGTCTGGCCCCTCCTACCAGGTAGTAGTTGCAGTGGCTGCTAACTTAGTGGATCGTGGTCGATTAGATTACGGTGGGACCGTATAAGGTGAAGCCAGGGTTCGGAGATTTTCTCGTCCGGCTTGGTTGAGATTTCTTTCTTAGTTCAATGTTATGGTGATGGTCTTTCCACGTCGGTTGAGTTTTTTTTAGAATCTATTATTCAATAATTTCATTAAAGATAACTGATTCAACATTTTCTCCAAGACTCAACTTTATTTAGTTTGTTGACTCAGCATTTGTAACACTCATTTTTTATATAAGACTAGTTTCAACAACTTTTGGAAGAAATGTTGTTTTAGTATTTTCTTGTTGGTTCAAAATTTCTTTAAAATTTACATTTGGGGCATCGTAGAAACATAGATAGGGTCAACGACGGTGGAAAACTTTCCCGAATCTCAAGGAACTAGCCGTAAGATAAAGAGGTGGTCGAATACGGCCACTCATCCGCTTCCTAGCCGTAACAGATGGAATTGGAATCTCACTTAATGAAAGATGCACTATGCTTCATTCAATTGGATAGCTTTGCCCGTCTCTGGACTGTACTCTTTCAGATTCGGCAATGGATCTTTTTTTTACCCTTCTGGGGACTAGTCTAATTCTTAATTAGGAATCTAATCTTGAATAATATCAAGCAGTGTTCCACAATAGCCTGTGCCGTGACCCATCCTCCTGTGACACTGACAGTAGCAGGAATTGTTTTCAGCACCTGGAAAAGGTTTTTAATCGGAGTCAGGCAACTCGAGAGCTCCAAAGGACATAAGAACTTCAAACAACTTTTCAGTGTGAACGAGATAGAAATTGTACTTCTTTTGCTCTTTATGTTCTTTGCCCTTATTTTTCATCTACTGTGGTACAAACTTTTTTGAAACGTCTGTCACGACTTAGTTTGAGCCATTCTTGGGAATGAGATAGCTTTCACCTCTTTCTCCTTAATAATATCCTTCAATTCTGAAGCTCGTTCTATTAACTGCGCAAATGTCGTTATCCCGACAGGAGCAAGAGGAATTCTAAATTCATAACGCAATCCTTTTAGGCAAATAGAGACTTGTTTTTTTTAATGGGAATAGGCTCCGAACATTGCATCGCCAAGAGTCTGAATCGAGCAATGAACTCCTGGGCTTTCTCTGTCGGTTCCTGGATGCATTTCCTCAAGTCGTCAGTAGTGACTGACTTCTTTCTTTAGAAGGTCGGAATCCGCCTGAATAAATCGCACATATGCTCCCAGGACTTCACGGAATTAGGAGGCACAGAGGTAGGTATACCAAGAGAAAGCTATGTGGGTAAGCGACGAGGGTTAAACCCAAATAACAAGTTTTTGTTTCCAGAAGTATCTCCACGCTGAGCGATGAACCTCGCCAAATGCTCTTTTGGTCCATCTTTTAGGTGAAATTTGGGCAATATGTATCCCGCTGGGTATGGCTCGTAGTCAATCTCTGGAGGATATGGAGGATCATAGGCTAGGTAACCTTTTCACTATTCTTTTATAAAGCTTCAAATAACCAGGTCTCTTCATCCTTATCGGGCACTCCCACAAGTGACAATTCTTTTTAGCCTCTAAGAGACAACAAGAAGAGCCTAACCAGGACCTTGAGATAACAGCCCATAGGGTAGCCCCTACAGAGCCAAAATCTAAGGTCGGAATACCGGAGTTCTTTCTTTGCTTCCAAGAACATAGATTCCTTCTTCAACCCAGGTCATGACCGAGGGCGGGTATCTCACTCGCATATCTAGAGCCCAGCATCTCTCCTGAACGACACCTTCCGCAGACTCTACTGGTGGTATTTCCCGAGGCGAGGG
This sequence comes from Panicum hallii, assembly GCF_002211085.1. Classification (NCBI taxonomy): domain Eukaryota; kingdom Viridiplantae; phylum Streptophyta; class Magnoliopsida; order Poales; family Poaceae; genus Panicum; species Panicum hallii. The sequence goes on along the minus strand of NC_038043.1, from coordinate 42,831,384 downwards.
TAAATATGTGCATCCATATCGGTCAGGATTTCATATAGCCATAGCATCTAATTGTTACATGATGCTGAGATCAAAATGTGTCACATGCTGAATTATGTAACCACTAGTAACTGTAACTAGATTAATTACTAATATAGTAGCCGTGGCCACACAAGATAAAGAAACGGCATCACGACGAAATGAAACACTCTAAATGGAAGTTTCATTTGAGTTTCAAAGTTATGGTACACCAAATTGCATCCTCACGAAGTCCAAGTCTTCTCTCTTCTTATAATTCTTATGACATGTTACAATTTTTACTTACATAGTATGTTATCTAATGAGAATGAAACTCTTGTGAAACTTAATAATAACCTAATACTCGAGTTAGATCAGACATATTCAAATTCTTCCAGCTTAATGGGATACATTTTTTGAGGGATACCTTAGGGTCTATTTTGAACACAAGAGCAACACAATAGCTTCAACAGAAACTGGTTACGGATGTAGGGCGTGGGCCATATCCTATCTCTTATCCTAGAAAAGGTACGCTATGTGCGCAATCCCGTGGGCCTGGGTCTGACAAGCTTCCTAGCCTATCCATGACTTTTCACCATTGATGACCTAGAGCTTTAGAGACTCCATGCATATCAAATCTACTATTCAAGTTGAGTTCCCCATGTCCTTAGGAACCTATAGGAACAAACCGCACTCAAAACCGTTGCTGGATGTACCGCCGTCGACCTTGCTAGTGACCCTCGGCTGACGAGCGTACGGTCCGCCACCTATAGTCGGACAGTCCGTGAGTCATGGGCCCAACACCGAGCTTCTGCACAAAAATACGCCCCTAGAATTTTGTAGGGCGGACTGTCCGCCACCCACTACGGGACGCCACCCACTACTGGACGGTCCGCAGTTCACTTCTAACTTTCACACAAAATCAGGTAGTTTCTGGAACTCACCCCGACCTTGTACGGCGGACGGTCTACGAGCCCACACCGGACGGTCCGTAGTATTGCAGTAGCACAGTAGGCAAACTAGTTTGTTAAGCATGTATCATCTTACATAATTCATATAAAATTGAATATAACTCCGATTGATGTGAAACAATTTCTTTTGGCTTTGACCTGATGTTCTCTACATGTTAAAAATATATTTTCTCCCAAAATAATTATATTGTTTCCCAGTTTATTAAATATGTGTCTATCATGTTAATTGCATAATTAATTCTCTGTTAGTCCAAAAATTATGAAACCAATTTTGCTAGATTCCTCATGGAATGTACTATCCTTTAGACGTTTTTTCTTCTCATATGAATTATTTCTAGATTGGTACAGTTTAATCTATGTTTGTTTCAACCTAGTTAACTTGTAAATTGCACAATAAATACATATTTGCCTCTAAAATTGTGGATCCAATTTTATTAACTTTGTTTAACCTTTGTATACTTCCTAAAATTGATAACACCCATGCAATAGTTATATATTCATATGCTTTGTAATTTATTGATTAAGAGGTTGCTACTTAGTTGAATGCTTGGCCAATTATTTTTATGATGCTCCTAAAATCATGAGACAATTTTATTAGTTAGCTATGACCATGATGATATGTTGTTGTTAAATGTTAGCTTTCATTAGATGTTTGTAGAAGGATACTGTCGGTACATATAGATGGGGGTACCTCCTACCAGGGTGACCAGCTCAAGGGGCGCGAGGTTATCCGTAACCTCCCACTATGCCTCTGAGCGACGGGGCGTACGGCCCGTGCCTGATAGCTGGGGGGCACGGTCTCCGGACCTCCCCCCACGCACAAGCAGGTCCGGCGCCTCCACGTGCCCGCAAGGACGGAGTGCTCAGGAACGGCTACCACAGGCTCGGACCACCGCGGAAGAGTCTTGGGCCCCCACATGTGGAAGCCGGATCCCCAGGGGGCCTGAGTGCCTGGGCCAGCCAGGGGCCTAGACCTCCCATCCCCCCGGGGAGGAGGTCCGGTGCCGCCACGTGTCCTTGTGGAAGCAGTCGCTAAACCAGCGCCGCCACGTGTCTGGAGGGTTCCAGTCTTCTGCGAGAAGCCAACCAACTACCGCATTAAATGCGGGTGATTGGGGTGAGCGTGCCCGAGACAGAGCATGGCTGCCCTCTGACACGGCGGTCAGGTATGGCTGACATCACGGTAAGCCCGCCAGTTATCGAGGCAGCGCGTCATGTCACCACGCCACGTGCGTGGGCGAGGGACGAATAGTCACATCACAGCGCCGTGCGCGTGAGCAAGAAGTCATTATTACCTACTACAGGAAGGCTACGGCGTGCACAGCTGCAGTGCGAAAAGGCTACAGCATGGCGGGTCAGTGTAGCCCCTTCGTGATGTGAACCCGTTAGGGTTTGTTCCCGATCTTTCAGTGAGAGGGGATGGATAACTCGATTGGTGGATGGAGACGACGTTCACGGCCCGACTACAGCCTTCCAAGGATGCTGCGCCTTAACAACCGATACACCACCTGTCAGACCCGGGGCCACGGGACTGGGTACATGACGTAGTTTAAAGAGGTTTAAGAGATTAAGTCCGTCTTATCTCTTATTCATCTTGTTTATCTCTTATTTATTCCGTTTAAATAGGAGATAAGGCTAACCGATACAGAGGGAATCAACCCGAGATATATTCTGGTACGATTCCTTAGCTGGTGTTGGTTAGTATCTTTGTAACCCTGCCCTCTTGGATATATAAGGGAGGACAGAGACCCCTCTCAAAACACGATCTCTAGATTATTCTACACCAAAGGCAATACAAATCACCATACAGGACGTAGGGTGTTACGCATCTTGCGGTCCGAACCTGTCTAAGCTTTGTGTTCCTTGCACCTTCAAGTTCCTGATCTCGGCGTCTCCTCACCCAAAACTTACCACCTTGGGCATATCCCTCGATGGACAGCCGGTTAAACACCGACACCACCTCCAATGGCTGCTGCGATCTTGTGGAGTGCAACACCCGGCCACTAGGGCACTCGTCCTGCAAGCAATCGAAGAACAAGCAAAACAAGCAACTCAATTGCAAATATGGAGATAAGAACCAATCTGAAATCATAGAGGTGGGGTTCTGAATCGAGTAGAACGGATGGTCTAGCCGACACACGCGTCTACAAGCAAGTAGCAATAGCTAAACTTTCAACAAAACAAAATCCGCGTGTTCTTGACGGCGGCTAAAGGTTATAAAGAAGTGGGAGAATGACCACAAGGATGCTGGGGTCGTGTTCCAACCCTAGGACACATCCAACTTGGACTCAACTTGATACACGGCCCGTTGGGCCAAAATTAGGGTGACGGAGCACCGTGGCTGAAAAGGACTCTGTAGTAAATCGAGGATTGCGGTTGACTCCAAATAGATATGGAAGTGATTTTGGATTAGAAAGTAGATTTGATAAGGTTTCCAGAAAGTACTTAACGACCAAAACGGAGTCCAGATGAAGTCGTGGCGGCCGTCACAAGTCGCGCCTGTCCTGCAGTCCGAATCCAGCCTGCGCGATGCCTCTTCCCTTTTAATCCAATCCATTGTCCCTGAGTAAAATAAGAGTGCACGTGTCTCCATTGTCTAAATATGATGAACCTGAGCTTAAGAGTGAACTTACTTGATGGGTAAGCCGACGAGCACGAGCGCGAGTAATAGGACCAAGAGTTGTTGTCGAAGTAGATACTAGTGTAGGTGTGGATGTATCGTTGGTGGTGATGTCCTCATCACTTCGCCTGTTAGCAGGGGCTGACTCTACAGTGATAGCATGACCCCCTCTACGCATATCAGCGGCAGCAGACCCTATGCTAGCAAGACGGCACGAGACCATATCCAGACGGGAGGATACGCACGGAGGCTGATAAGGAAGATCTCAGGATCTGAGGCACTAAAGGCTCTGATGTGTACGTTATTTAATATGTTGCCGGATCCACCTGTCAGGACCCCACTCAGTGTACACGCTCCCCTTGGCCTATAAAAGGGAGAGCGCGCACGTTAGAACACAAGTTCCACGAACTCACGAGGCCCTCTCAAGCTTCCTCAAGCTCACAAGTCTCAAGCTTAGACACACACACACACCACTAGTTTCACAGACACTCGGAAGAGTTCACTCACACAAGAAAGCTGACACTCACAGAGGGTTAGCCGTTCCTCATCAAAACAAGCAATACATCACACAGTGGATGTAGGGTTTTACGCTCCGGCGGCTCGAACCACTTTAAACCCTTGTGTGCTACTCGTGATTATTCACCTTTAGATCGAGCATTCCTTGACTTGCCCCAAACTCATCCTAAACTAGGATTAGGCGGGTGCACTCCGCCACCCGGCTGGAGAAATCCTCCGACAGATACAAATTTAGATATGTTTGTTCTAGAACTAATTTACTTGCAAAATTTCTAGCGAATCAATTATGCTCATGTGAGCTATCAACTTTCCTTTATTAATTAAAGATAAATGTGATATGCTTCATGATTACAAATTTTCATGATACAACTTACAATGATGATGCTTGTCTTAATTAAATATGACAAACTTAGCTAGTTGCTCATTTGTAGAATGAAGTTATTACCTTTACTAAGATGTGATGTTGCTAGCAGCTACCTGTTAATTATTGAATTGTCTAAATTTGGCTATATTAATGTTATCAACTTGTCCAAGCATGCTCTAGTACTCTGTATTGATAACAATCATGAACTAACTTCCGTGGTTGATGCTTCATATTATGTTGATTTAACATATTGTTAGATTATATAATAAATAATAATAGCTCAACTAATTTTGATGATATCCTCATGTTACAACTTGTCTTGTTGAGTGTGTGCAAATGTATGAATAAGTATTTGACATCTTCATCCTGTGTAATTCTTGTGTGCCTAATTCCCCTATTTTAATTGCTTACTTTATGACCATAAATCATGTTAGCCTTTACCTCTCATGACTCATTGCATCTCATAAGCATATGCATTCATAGCATCTTTTCTAATTCATGCATTTGTCTACTTTCTTAGAGAATGACGTTTCGGAGTGTCGCGGTTGCGGAGTACCAAGGCAGGCACCTATGTATATCGAAGCTTACTTTTGAATCCTTAATTTGCTATTATATTGCTTGTGCATGGGCTTAACCCTAACTAGTCCATGTGATATGTGTAGGACCCACTTGTTATGTTTTCTCATTCTAGCTCTAGAATAACCTATACTAGGTAAAGTATGTATATTTAGATTTCTCGAATTAATTTGCTTGGCCATGCTTAGCTTACGGTAGAAGTCGAGAGATGACAAGGTCACCATCACTCATGAGCTATAGGGTGTTTGTCTAAATATATACTTAAGTAGATGACAAGAATTGAAACATGAGCAAGTTGTGAATGTTGGATCGAGACTTGAGCAAGCGAGATAGGGCCATGTTGGGAGTGGAATCCAAGTGGCATAGGCTTGCTTGAGTTGGTTAAGGACCGACGCGTCATTGCTTTGATACTTGAGCATTTTTTCCGTACAAGCCACATGCTTAAATATGGTAATGGTAAGCTAAGTATCATACACGCACCCTTCACTGAGCGGATTCTGTGCGGTTTATGATGTGGTGTAGTCGGCGGTCCGTTACACCTATCCATCCTGGCCGTTCGTTCAGCGTCGGGGGTGGGTATGGGCACAGTTGGCACACGAATCATTGCTTACGGACCGACGAGTTGTACAGCCTATGGTCTCATGTCGTGTAGGAAAAGTTGAACAATCCTGCAGAGTCTTAATCTATTGCAATAGCCGCGCTCCCAATCAAAGAGCCGCTCTTGTACTTTGTACTTTGATTTTAACGTAGAGTTTCATGAAGGGCTTATGCAAGATTGAGCTCATGATTATATGATCACTTTACTTAAGCAATTGTATTGGTGCTTGATGTAGAAATGTAGATGCCATGTCTTTTGCTTATTCATTTGATAAATTATGCTCTTATTTTTTTATAGATTAATGTTAAAAATTGACTAGCCTCATGCATCCACCAAATATATAGTATTATGGATAAGTCTTGCAAGTACGAAATGTACTTACGGTTATACAGTTATGGTTGAAAATGGACGAGATAAATCCCGTGCCGTCCGGTCCCGTATACCGTTTTTATCCTGTCCATTTTCGTATTTCCGGGACAGACCGATAACGGGACAGGAACCTGGATGGGATTGGCTCTATGCCCTCAGAGAAGCACCTAGGCTTGGGGTCGTCATTCGGGAGATTGCTCCCATCACCGTTGCGACCACCGTCTTCTATCAAAGGCAGCAGCAGCTGCTGCGCATCTGCTTCAGGTACTCTCATGCCAGTCTCCCCTCGTAGTCAAAGTCTCATGAGCTTATGAATGATGAGCGGTATATGTTCTTTAATCCCTACAGTAGCATTCTAATTATTAGAAGTTGTTTTGGTTGCACAAATGATAGGTTCCAAGAGGAAAGCAAGTGACTGTGAAGGGGCTTCATCTTCAGCAGCCAAGAATGACAATGCAAATCAAGTAGTTGGTCTTGACAGTGGCATTGGGACACCAACATAAGGATCTGTTCCTGGGGTTGATGGTAGTGACACAAACACACAGCAAACACAAGATCAAGGTACTGTACCTACTGTAGATATTATTGCTCTTAAAGATGATGACGAGGGAGAGGGAGAGGGAGAGGAAGTTCAGGCGACAACAAAGTGGTAACAGGAACAGGAGCGGATGTTTGCGACAACAAAGTGGTAACAGGAACAGGAGCGGATGTTTCCCGCGCGTTCCCATCCGTTTTCAACCATACTTACCGTGTTGCTATTAAGTTGTTTTGCAGGTTTTCTTAGAGAGTGACGACCGTGTTTATCCCGCCGGAGCCGGCAACATGGATGTATGGTGAAAATTACTCAAAACTTAGCAAGTGGTGTTTTATGGGCAATGACATCATTATTGCTAATTAATACTGTCTACTTTTCCGCTGCGTTTTAGCTTTCAATCTAACAAAGACATGATAAGATATCCATCTAGACCTAGGATACATCTTAATTGGGAGAGAACCTTTTTAATTGGTGAAAACCTTCATGATTATATGTTATAGTTTCAAGTTATGAATTTTTGTAAGATGGTCAAGACTTGTAAATTAAAGTTTAAGATTTTGCTCTCATATATATCCTTCTGATGGTTGCTATAATATACAAACGATATGCGATTTGTTACTAGGCGATGCTCAAGGCTCATACTGGGACTGCCGGGATTATTTTGCTTAAGCTGGGTTTATTAGTGGATGATAACATAGTTTAGTCGAGATAATTTGGGTGGTTTCTCGTACAAATAGTTCCCATGACTGTTGCTAACTACTGGGGCGTATTCATGTGCACGAGCTGTCATGCTCTGCAGCTCATAAAGCTCATTGGGAACAGTCGCAGGGCCGACCAGCAGAGATGAGATCGCTGCCTGCAATTGCATCATTCCACAAAGCCTTGGGGCATGGCCGCGTTGCTGCATGTGATCCTGTTCTTGCCCAGGACAAAAAGCAAGCATCTCTTGATAGCTTAGTAGCAGTTCAAAAATCAAAAAAATCCTGCGGAGGTTATAATGGTTTTCATGTCTCCTATATGCTAATCGTATTTAGACCATGTTTGGCACAGCTTGTGAACCAGCTTCTCATCAATTTTAAGCTGTGGCCTGGCCAAACGCTAGGCTTCTGCGCCGCTTCCCCCGGCAGCGCTTACCCACCTCCTTCACAAAACGCGCGTCGGTGAGCAGCGGGAGCGGACCAGCTTCTGCAGCTTCCGCCCCCCGCGCCGGCTGCCTCCGCCCCCCGCCCCCGGCGCCGGCCCCCGCCCCCCGCGCCCTCCTCGGCCTCCGCCCCCGCGCCGGCGCCTGCCTCCGCCTCCGCCCCCCGCGCCGGCCTCCGCCCCCGGCCCCCGCGCCGGCCCCCACCCCCGCGCCGGCCTCGGCCTCCGGCCCCCCGCGCCCCGCGCCGGCGCCTGCCTCCGCTCCCCGCACCTGCCTCCGCTCCCCGCTCCCCGCCCCCCGCCCCCGGCGCCGGCCCCCGCCCCCCGCCCCCCGCGCCCTGCGCCGGCCTCTGCCTCTTAATTGTATAATTAATTATGTTATTATCTTATTTAAGAGTAATTTATGATTAATTGTATGATATATTAATTGTTAATAATTTATGAACAAGTTTTAGCTGTGCCAAACAGAGCCTGTGACCAGCTGCTTCTTTAACCAGCTGCTTCTCTGGCCAGCTAGCCACCAGCTGGCTTCTGAACAAGTTTCAGCTGTGCCAAACAGAGCCTTAATATTATTTTAAACCTTAAACAGTAAATAGTCGACCATCCATCGTTTAGCTACGGTCTTTAAATATGTTAAACAATCATTAAACATATTAAGCGAACACTTCTAACTATCATGTAGCAATGTGTAAACGGCTAAATAGCCGTATAGGTGATAATAGTCCCACTACAATTCAGATGATGATGCTTAGATGAAGTGTTGCAAATGAGATAAATAAGACGTATCGTACCCCATGTAATTTCACTAATATTGCCGTACCATTCTTTGTACAATAGAAATATATTTTCCCTAAGGAACATAACATTCTTGCTTCCGTTTCATCGACTCCCACTTTTAAGTTTCTTCCCTCTAGAGCGAGGCTAATAATATAGCGAATTGCGGGCTATACATTATTGCCATGTCATCTTGAGTCAGTCTAATAGCCAAAAGGACTCCAACATTGGTTTGAGGGATAATTGTGCCATTACCCTTATACGAAGTCTACTTGTGGATTTCACTCTTTTCTCACTTCATCAACTTTTGAAAGCAAATTCATGCTAAATCGAAGCAAATATCACTCTTAATTCTCTTGGGTTAATACACAATTTCCGTCAACAACCACGAGGTTTCATAGGACTCAGTTTGGCCCCTAAGGTTTTAAATAGTTCATCCAAATCATTGAAGTTTCATGGCTTGCTCACTTTATCCCTAGACTAATGTAGAACACCACATGTTTGCGCCGAGTCAGCAATGTGTTTATGTGGCTCTTTTATATTATCCCCCCTTCGACCAATAGACTACTAGTTTCATGGAGGATAGTGATTATATTCATCATCTGAATAGACTACAACGTCGAAGTGCATATTTTACTTCAGACTACAACGTGAAATGCATATTTTCATTATCTTGAAGGAGAACAAATATATCTTTGTTCATATACCCAAATAACCCAGTCAAACACCCGTTAATTCAGCGTATATGTCTATGGACTTTGCATATCAAATAAATTAATAAGGATATTTCCAACCCTTCATTTAGGATGGTTTCTATACCACTAATTATACAATCATATAGAAGTTTTAGCTTAATTATGTGACACTATAATACATGACAGAGACAATAAAGAGGGAAAGAAACAGGATCTCATGCAAGACTCGGTTTCAACATGAAATCAACTACCAGGTTTGCACTAAGAGGGGATGGTGTCTTCATGTTAGATGGAGAACATTTATGATAGTTGGAGAGAGAGAGAGAGAGTAATTTATTAGAGACCCAAGAAACTTTGGGTTGTAGAGTAGTTTATAAAAGGTACCTTAATTATGTGGCAATATAGATATCACCTATTAACATTATGGGTTGGAATTGCCCTTACCCAACTAACTCAAAGCCGCCAACTGTTGACTAGGCTTCCAAACATGCTGCTCCGTGTCTCCCCACGGACCTAATGACACCAAACATGAAACATTTTAGGCTTTGTTCGGTTGCCAGGGATTAAATCCCGAAGAGGAACTCATCCCAGGGAGGGATTAGGTGAATCCCTCCCATCTCACCCAACCTGTGGGGATTGCTTCCCTTAATCCCTCTATTGGTTTTCTGTGTTCGGTTTGATGGGGAACCTATCCATGTGGAGGTTCTCTGTCCTTCGGAGAAACTAGCAGCACCAAATATTGGATGGCTCAAACAAATCATTCCAAAGACAGATATGAGATAGGATTACAATACGCAGCAGATGACCAAGTGAAATCTGAAGCACTAGTGATCTATACTATCACTGAACCAAATCCACAAACAAATCAGTACAGATGTTACAGTGGTAAATTTAAAACAATATACCTAATAAACAAAAAAAAAGGAAAACGTCCTCAATACAATAAGAACGATACTTCGACAGGTCACAGACTCTAGATGTTGTTTTGAGTCCTAATAAGCCAGCTTCTTTTCCTCAACTGAAAAAGAGAATTAAGACAAATAACACATTAGATCCAAGAATTAATACAAATTTATTCCAAACTGTGTCTCGATAATAGCTGACATCACAAATAACAAATGTCGTTTTCAAGCAATCTCCATTAAAATCTGAATTGGCAATAGATTTCACGGCCGATAATTGATACAAAATGTGAACATTGTGTTTTAAATCTTTCTTCTTGCTCAACTACACATGGGAGCTTTGCAATCTCTCCCTATTTTGGCACACTTTGTATAATCTTTCATCTAATGTAAAAAAAATAAACGAAAAGAAGGTACACAGCTCATACATAGCCATGGTTTCTGGCAGAACTCCTAAATTTTAGGTGATCAAAGCATCAAAGACATGTCACACTCTTAAAAATTAGTGAAACAGAGCCCAATTTCTACCAAACTTTCAGACAGTTCAGATAGGAATTAACAATCTACATATATGACTCATACTGTTAAATTCACAACTGAATCACATTATAATTTTTTAGGTAATGAAAATAGAGAGCACATATTTTATCATCACAATGAGGGGAAGGAAGAGTAGAGGGGAAGGTAACTGTTGCAGTGTTGTTCAAAAAAAGCACACATGACCAGTTTGTTCAGAAAAGGCACACATGGTAACTGCTGTAGTGTTGTATTGCCTGAATGGCAAATTGACTAGCAGCAGGACAAAGTGATTAACATTGTTGTTCATAAATTTACACTAGTATCATGTGCCATGAAACATATTTCGCAAAAATATACTGCAGGAAACATGGTTCATATTCTGAGCAAGAGAATTAGCTTGCTCCAACATAAATCAGAAAAACAGAGTTCTAACTCGAGTAGGGCTCTTGTTATTTTTTAATCCAGAGCTCAAGATTCAGTTATGCAGGGTTACGAAGCGGTGCCACTACAGAAAAAGATACTATTGTTACAAAGCAAGTACATGTATGCACAGAAGCCAAACGATAAGGCATTGACGGTCAGAGCACAAAAAAGGTTAGTTTGCATCAGTTACTCTGATCTAAAGCTTGAATCAATGACCAGCTCGCCAGCAAATCTCTGTTCCACGAGAATCAATAAGAAAACGAAATCAGAGTATGGCACTGAGGGCGGTCGGGCTGCCTCCTCACGTACTGCAACCATTCCAACCTCCCATCAGAAAGAGAGGAGGAGGACCCAGCCCACAACTCAACGATTTGTCAAAGCTCCCAAGTCGCAAGGGCACCAAACCACAAGGTAGGCTAAGAACTAGCTCTCGGTGCCGTGCTCCCTCGCAGGTTCGTGCCGCCGCCTCCGTGCGCCGCGCGCTGCTAGCTCCGTCCGCTCGCCCTCGCGCGTGGGTTTTTTCCACACCACCTAGGTCGGGGGTGAGATCCCAGGCCGGGGTGGGGTGGAATGAGCGGGATGGGCTGGGTTACAAACCAGAGCGGGCTTAAACAAATACGCATTTCGTATTGTGCTGGGAATTTTTCCACGCCGGGGTGACCCCCGTGGATCGGACCGCGATCCCGGCCGATCCTGGGCTAAACGAACAAAGACGCTGCGTGTGATCGCTGCTTTTCCAAGACGCCGCCGTTCACATGTCTTCATACTAGGTCAAAAAAGAGCAGGGAAAGCAATTCCAGCATACATGACGGTGACACATCCGACTCCGAGGGTGAGCCAAAAAGCAAAAGATAGAAGGATCAAAAGGAAGGCCTAGCTATGCATAGCCTGTAGCTGCGAATTCACCGCCATAAGTGTTGTCGCGCTGCACGTTTCAGGCTGCTGTCTGTCACGGTCCAGCCCAGCCCAGCCCAGGCGCGAGAAGGAGAACTCATCAAACTTTTCCTTCCACATAAATGTGGGGATAACAGTCGTGTCGACCTGGCCGCACAGGGACCTGAATCTGCATCCGTTGGCGCCAGAGAGATGAGCTATGCCTCGTGCTACTTGCTGGAACCATTGACGTCATCTGCTCGTACCTCTTGTGTTGTACTTGCAGCTTCAATTGCCGTATGGCAATGCCAAAGGGCTCACCTTCCAGCTCAATGCCCGTTACTGACGCAGGAACTTCATTCACATCGCATTTTGCAAAAAGCAGAACAGAGGAAGTTTGATTTGTACAGGAATTGAGGAAACTTCTCACGTTCAAAATTGGGTCTCGGTCTGCATACACTACTGCGAAAATTCCTTGTTAATGCAGCAAAACAGCATGTGCATGCCCTGACTTTGCTTGTACAGTGAAAATCCCCAGCGGAACAGAATGCCATTCTATTTCAGATAAACAAGCTGGCAGAGACAGGAAAGTGACGAAAACTGCATTCATTCACACACAGTAGCCAGCAAAGATACTACTATTGTCACTGTGGATCCCCAGAGGGGAGGAAGAACACAAATCTCAGGAAACCAGGTGCCACAGAAAGGTTCAGAGTGAAAGAATAAGTAGATAAATTTGAGCTCCAAGTTACAAAGAATCACAAGGGTCCTAAACAAGCACCGGGCAGCTTGCCGTCGGAGACACATGGGAAGGGGACGAATGGTTGGGCATTTGCCATTGCAGAACAGCAGGAGGAGGACTCCAAGATTGCAGCACCTCTCTACTCGGTCGATGATGTGTCGGATCCGTAGTCCCATGCAACCTCGTAGACCTGCACCCTGCGGTGGAAGCTGCGGTGGCAACCGCAGGCCGCGCACTTGAGAGCGGCACCGGTGCCCTCCACCCCTTCAGCGATGAACTCCCGGCACCCGTCGATGGCGTAGCCTCCGGTGCTCGCCGCATGGTTCCGACGGCACTCCCCGTAGCGCACGCTGCAGCAGCTGAACCGCACGATCGGCTCGCACCTTCGCACGATCAGCAGCCTCTTCATCGTCAGCTTCCCCACCTCTTTCCAGCCAGCCAGGCTTTGCTTTCAGCACAAGATGACCCCCCCTCTTCATCACGCACCATATATATTTATAGCCATCTTTCCTCCTCCAGTCCTGCCCCTCCTCCTAAAGGGATGTTACTCGTGGACCTGGTGGTGGTAAGGCACACAAAAGTTTCACATGATCATTCACTCATCCCTGTGGAGCAGTAGAAGACCAAATTGGGCTGGCTGAATTGATGGTACAGCAAATTCCACCTCACAATCGCAGAGCTGAATAGTTCTTGGGCCATTAAGGCAACCTTAGATTGGAGTCCCATTCTGCCCTACCTCATTCAGTGGCCTTTTCCCCCCCTCTATCTGTATTTCCCCCCCTTTTCTTCCTTTCATACCATTAAAGTGACCAGTGAAGGATACTTGAATCCTAAGAATCCCAAAAGAGTAGGTCCCCTTGATAGAAAGTATGTCATCGGCATTGCATGCCAGCTTAGAAATCTAAGAAGCCAGGGTGCTTGGCTTTGCTCAATTTTTTCGGCAGGTCGCAGCAATGCAGCTGACTAGTCCTCGTCTCCCTTCCTGTGCAATAGATTTCCTTAACTGTTTCAGCATGTGAGATGTACGTGGACACGAATTTATAAATTGATGCAGACTCATAAACAACAATTCACCTGAGCATGACAACAGGAAGCTAGATCAATCATACACAGGAAAAAAAAGGAGTCACAATAAATCTATCCATGCAAAAGGGGAGCATATCATTATTATCAAGACATATATTTTTTTATATCTTTTATCTGCAAAGCAAGTGGCTTAGTATTATTATCAAAGACAGCCAAAGAAGGCTTAAACGAAATTAAACAACCTACGTGAGGAGTCAGGACCAAACATACCAGAAACATTAAGGCCTTGCAGGCCAGCACAAAATGCTATGACCTGTGGCTGGTCCTAACTTGAGTGGGTACAAGGCCACCGTTCATTAAGCTTTTGTAGGTACTAGATCATGCATCTACTAAAAAAAATAGAGATTTCCATCATCTGGCAAATAGAATAGACAACATAAATCTTCAAATTTAATGATATGGAATATAATGGAAGGGACAAAAGGAGTGCCTTGTAAATTATAACATGTAAAGTATTGAAAATGCAAATAGATGCAAAGAAAGACCTAGGCATTCCATAGTAAAGTAGGCACCTAATGGAAAAACAGAACCGTGGGCAGATTACTATAGTAAACGAGTCACATGATCAATGTCAGACTATCAGCTAGCTGTAACACAGTACCCATAGATCACTGTTCAACTTCACCTAGGCTTCCTTCTTTTGCATCAGCCTATGACTGGAATGAAGAAAGGAAGTAGCGTGCTATCAGGCAATTATATGGTCCTGAGTGATAAAAGGAGCAGGGGAAAAAGTTAGTGATAAAAGAAAACAGCGACATACACCAGAAAGTGAACTATTTAATGATATAAACGGGTTAGCTAGAGTTTTCTTGGTAGCAAAGGCAAACAAGCCTACACATTCCATAGCTAGTGGAATTACTACTCTGTAACTTGCATAAGTTTCAGGTCATCAAGTTAGAGAGGAACTTAAAATGCAGATACACAGAATCATGCAGCCAAGAAACCAGTAACAGGATAATCCTTGCCAGCAATGCTTAAGCATTTTGCTCTTTGCATGCTAAAGGCTGAAACATCACATGCTACAGCTGATTGAGCATACTGAACAATTTATGAAAGATAAGTTTTATGACCTCATAAATTGAATAGGCGCCCCATGCTAACCAGAAGCTCCTTTCTCTAATCGATTGGATATATGGGATCAAGTGCCCTGATCACGTTATGTAGCTGAATAGCCCATAATATAGAAATATCACCACTGTTTCTTCTGTCCAACGGAAGGAAGAACTCACTCCAATGCGTTTAAGAAACATATGGTCTTGCTCATTTCCCATCAGTGAATAGAAATTGGGTTGGTTTCTGGAGGAATCTTTGCAAACAGATGCTGAGGTTACATATAAATTACAATCTACAGATGTGAGATGTCATAGGTTCGATGTTTAGGCTAACAAAACATATTATCTTGAACTAGAAATGGAAGAAATAGACGATTCATAATGCACAATTGCACATAGCTCATGCTAAATTCCTACACCATTTTGGTCTTTGAAAAACAAAACTAGAGTACCATAGTAAGCCAGTTAGGGATCCAATACCTAGCTTGGTAGAGAGCAAACTGCTACTTACCAATTGGAACTAATAAACACTACAACATGCCCATTAATTCTAGAAGTGCCGACTACCCAAGCACCATATTTGGAAAAAATCAGATTGCAAACCGCAACAGCTAAACCACACAACAAGCCCAAATATTCAGATGACGCACGCCCATCAACATCTCTACTCTCTAGCATAGAAGGAGCCACACGAAGAGTAGGAGTGTACCACAGGGAGGATATTACCGGCAGGTTCCACCGCCGGGCAGCGGCGGGGCCGCCGCCGGAGCGGCTGGGGTTAGGGAGGCGGCAAAAGGTGGTGGTGGGCCTTCTAGAGTTTTGGTTGATTGGTTCGGCCTTGTTGGGTTGGTCCCGAAACGGAAAGGCCAACATGGGCCAAATTGGGCCCAGTAGGTCCAGTTGGTGGAAATAGTCGTAGGCTGTACTAGTTAGCATGGCTGAGTGGAAATGGTCCTGCTTCTGCTATTTGTTTATCTCCAGACAACTAAAACTCCTCTCTGAAGAGCAGCACAAAGCGAGCTATTCTTTCGCTTTTTTTTTTCCGAGAGGGCGTCACCTACCTGTAGAACGAACGAGGAGGGCACGAACAGCATGTGAGATAGATCATCGATCGATCGATCACGCGGCGAAGAGGCTTTGGCAACCCAACCACGTACATGCGCCGCGTGCTCTGTGATCAGCAAACCGCGCGCGTACTTGCTGACTTTTATTCAGGTTCGTACATACTGCTCGTAATGGGCTCTGATCACTTCAATTCGCCGTCACATGCTGACAGGATAAGATGCGAGTACGTTCGCTTCGATCTTTTCGAAGGACCGGCTGCCCAGCTCCCTGCCGATGCCCCGACCATGCTTGTACTAACTGCTGAGGCCGCCGCGCGCGATCCACATCTAGGGTTTCATGGGCGCCCATCAACGGCGCGAGCAGGCGATCGTCCTCGGCCTCCATGCGGTGTACGGCGTGGTGGTGATGGAGCTAACTGGCCACTGAGCTTCTAGGTTGCGTACGCGTAGGCCGCCGGCCGGTAGTCGATCAAATCGCCGGGATCCATCGCGTGAAAGAGGAGTAGATCGATGATGTCGATACATATAGCTTGCGGACGAACATGCAATTGTGGGCCGGGTGTCCAATGCAAGCCCAGACGCGGGTGCTGCGCGGCACAGTGCACCGTCGCTGTCTTGTCTCTGAAGAAGCACGCGTCGATCAGGATGATCCATCGTGTGCCCATGCGCCGACCCAGCGTGCGTGGTGATTCTCATAAATTAATTCCAACGCCGGTATGATCGACGTATGGTACCACACTGATGTACGTACCCATACGTATGTATGTGTACACGTACGCACCCCGTGCCGTGCTGTGTACTCTGCACATGCTCGTCGCCTCGATCCCCACGCGCGTACGTATGTACGTACATATGCACGCTTTATTTATTGCATGGGCGGAATATTACGAGCGGAGCCGTGCACGCGTACGTACGAACGCTCGTCTCGCGTGCATGCAGCACGGTACACAGCACAGTATAGTACAGTACTTAGCATGAACTTGGCTACATCCGGATCGGGCGAGTTAAATGATCCCCAATAATCGATCGATCGACCAATCAGCACTGTGATGAGCTGCGTGTATGCTTATATATACCCACACCCACACACACACACACATATGCGTATATCTTAATCATCTGCTGGATCTCACCAACCATATATATATATATATACACACACACGACAAGGCTAAAATGCAACAATTAGATGGAGATAACCAACCAGAACTCACCCCTCCGCCACCCATCAGAAAGCATGCATGCAGAGAATCTTTTCTTGATTCAGATTGAAAAAATGCAATATCCTACACCGTAGCTCCGATTCTAGATCCATTTGCATCAGATTGTTGGAGAAAATATTCTTAAAAACCGAGATCCATGAAAACTATATTATATTTCATAATTGCAACTTAACTGCACTATGAGTTGCCATCACAGCTGCAACACGATTGCAACTTGGCTGTAGCGTAGTTAGTGCTTGTTGCAACCACTTAAAATCTAGTTTTTACCGAATTACTACTGGTTACAACTTAGTTACAAGCCTAGTTAGTCAAAGTTGTAACATGTTACTACCCGATTACTACTTGTGCAACCAGTTACTACCTATTGCAAGCCAATTACTATTAGTTGCAATCGGTTACTACTGGTTGCAATCAATTACTACTTATTTACAACCCAAGTACCGCTAGTTGCAATCAATTACCGGTCAGTTGCAACAAGGTACTGCTACATCTAATTACTATTGGTTGCAACCCAGTTACCATCCAGTTGCAACCTAATTACTACCGGTTACAATCCAGTTACGTTGTAATCAGTTACTACTTAGTTGCAAATCAATTGCTACTCTGGTTGCATCCAAAATTACAGATAAACCTAATTATAAAGATCAGATGCAAATAGTATATATAGTTATATCTAGTTGTAACTCGATAATATACAGAGTTGTAATCGGTAGTACATAGAGATGCAATTCGCATAAAAGTTAAAATATATTGATATTGGATCTAGTTTTGTTAAGCATATTTTTTTCGAGTAAGATGCAACAAACGGTTTGTCAATCGAAGTCACGGCTTAGAGAAATTTTGTTTCAAAGAATCAAACCAGCAAAAGATTTCCATGCATGCATGCGGTCTGGTGGGATTTTCGTGATATATGGCTCGGCATGGTAGGTAGCTGGTATAAATTAATATAGAAAGCATGCAGGTATACGTGGTTAAGTGCGTTGGTTGGTCCAACCTGGCGCGCCCACCGGCCTGGGTGCATTCTATGTATAGAATGCCCGCAGGTACATTATGTCAAAACACTATATATATATACATGTGTATATTATGACATAGGACGTATATTATGACATAGGACGTAACTGACCCAACGAAGACCATGTACGTGAAGTATGTGATCATATTAGAACATCTATGATGATATATACGTTGGGTATATGACCATACATACAATATGTGGACATACTAATTTTTATATACTAGTATAAAGTATAATTATAATATATTTAAAAAATAGAGGCGCTTTTGAATTTTTTTTATATATCCTTTTGAAGTATCTTAGATTTAGTATATGAATATACTCAAACTGATAAATGAGTATGCAGACATGCGCACAGTGGTATACTGATGGTGAGAGTAGCTACACGCGAGTGTAGATAAAACTCATCCATAATCACACACACGACGAGGCTAAAATGCAACAAGATGCATTGTCTATGAAAATATACCCAACCTGCAGTTGCAATCAAAAGACTACACGGATTGCAACTGGAAGAATAGAACTGATTGCAACTGAGCGCGAACAAGTTGCAACTGGACACAACAGTTGCAACTCAAACCAACCTGGTTGCAACTCAGACCGACCTGGTTGCAACTGGACGCAATCGAATTGCATCTAAAACTGTCACAGTTGCAACTAAGAGGATGGGTGCATTCTCTATACAAGATGCATCCAGGTGTATTATAATAAAATAATATATATATATATATTGCGAGAGAAAAGAAAGCTAATAATAAGCACCCGGCCGGCAGCAGGCAGCAGCACGTACACGTACGCCTCCTTATTACTCTGCCTGTCCTTAGCATCACGATCATCGATCGAGGCTTAGTTTCTGAATTCGGCTTGCACAAATAATCAGGTTTCTCGGTGCACGGAGAATCCCTTGCATGCATTGGTCACTGAATTTCGCCCCCCTCGCGTGCGTTTGGCGTCCAATTCGTCCCATTGATCGATCGCGTCAGCGTCGGGGCGTTTAATACCATGTCCTCGATCCAGGGCTCCGCTAGCGACGGCGCTTTCAGGTCAGGATCGGAAGTAACGAGGGCGTCAGCCTTTGCTCCTCCTAATTTCAAACCGTATAACGAGCGACTCTTTCACCATGAATCGCTCATGAGTGCATCGATAACGGACTGTCAGCAGGCCGCCAATAGCTAGCTTCTCCGTTTCGGGGGGATTTCGTAGCCAGGCGATGTGAGTTGTTCGCTTGCTAGCGACCGATCGAGCTCCGCACGTGCTGCACGCCCAGTGCTAGCTCCCACACAGCCTACGTACCAGTCTGCACATGCCTATGTCCGGCGCGCTAGCTTTGCAGCCCGGCCGGCCGGGGGATGATCGATGCGTACGCTGCCTGACAGAAGATATATAGCAGCTGTATGCATGTGTGCGCAACAGTGTGGTCGTCGTTGTTCTACAGTTGCTTATTTATTATGCAAATGTCAAACGCTCAAACTGATGGATTTTCTGATAGCACATCGATCACGGGCGGATCAGTCGAGTCAAGCAGCTGCTTGGTTTCCAACGGGATGACAGTGCCAATGTGCGCGCCTCGTTTTATTTTTCCCGGGGCTCGGCCCTGCTGGGAAACGGACTCTGGACTCTGAATTATTGAAGCCAGCCCTAGCCTGCAGGTAAGGCCTGAGAGAGCTGCAACACTGAAAAGGCCCTCACAATCATCACCAACAGCAGCATAAAATCAATCTACTAATCACTAGCTTGGATTAGCAGCACGGATCATTATTCATAGCCCAAGCCTTGACGCAGCGCATGCATGCAGTAACCACGTGCGTCCACGCGTCAGTGCAAGCCAGTTGACTTGCTATGCTTATTCATATATGCAGCCTATAGAACCAACTCAACATTCATGGTGAGCAAGCCGGGCCGGCAGTGTGATGAATGACCGATGATGATGATCCATGCAGCTCCGGATCGACCGATCGATACCTTGGATGGAGTGGGCGCAACTGCTGCTCTGGTTCCTGTAGATTCTTCAGGAAAAATGTGAAGACGACAGAGCTAGCAATCTGTATAGCTTCAGACCTTCATTGCTTTTACAGACTGGGGGGTGTTTAGATTGCAAGTTTGTATAACATTTGGAACTTTTTGATACTGTAGCACTTTCGTTTGTATTTGACAAATTTTATCTAATTATGGACTAACTAGGCTTAAAAGATTCGTCTCGTGATGTACAATTAATCTGTGCAATTAGTTATTTTTTTTACATATATTTACTGCTCCATGCATGTGTCCCAAAATTGATGTGATGGAGAGAGAGTGTAAAAATTTGGAATTTGGAAGCGATCTAAACGGGGCCTGGGAGTCTGGGACTGGGAGAAATCAGATATATCAAAGCTAGGCACAAGACACATGTCACACGCGTCTGCCCGATGCCGTCTTCGATCGATCTCGTGTTCTTCAGCTTTATGATCTTTACAGGCAGCTCGGTGAAGAGTTAAAGAGGAGGAACAGAGAGAGGTAGAGGAGTATACAGTATGCAGCTGCAGCAAGGATTCAGCTGATGATGAGCTCTCTGATACTGCTGGTGCTGGTGCTGGTGCTGGCTAGCTACACTACCATACCAATAAGTCACCTCACATGCGCAGTGGTGGAGGCCACGCATTTACTCCGCTTTCGTTTTCTCTTTTGCTCTGCAGCATTCAATTCCATCACTCTGAGTTCTTCTGGCCTATGCTCCTACTACATATTGTTTTATCCCTCTCTTTCTCTCTCCTGACATTTGACCACATCTCCGTTGAAGCTTTCTTCATCAGTAGTTAAACTACAAGTACCAGTGTTTCAGGTTCAACCATGTTTTTTTAGTAAGGGGGGTTCGAGTTCAACCATGTATTAGTTGTTCCTTCTCCATGCAGCGTGCACTGAAATTTTTGAGTGAGAAGTAGTCCTCCAAAGTCTGTAGAATACATATATGCATGTAAGTATAATAACTAAGATTGAGAAATATTTAATTTTAAGCATTCACATGCCTCGACACTGACCGAAGCACCCATGAAACGGGCGAAAAGAGCTGAACCTTTCCGTCATGAGGTCATGGCTTGCATGAGATCGAGCGCCATGGCTCTTCTTTCTTCTTTCCCTTTTTTTACAGCTTCTGTTCGGTGTGGCGCGTGCATGCATGCGTGAAGCAGGCTGCAGGATGACACTGGCGCCCTACGAAATCTGCAAGCGCGCGCGAGAGCCGGCCGGCATTTACTCCGTCCCGGCCCGTCCGCCCCTGTACGTTTCCAAGGCCGCATGGCATTGCACTCCGTCCGGGTCTCTTGTTGCCTTGCCCTTTACTCTCTCATCTGAGCCATCTCTCTCCTTAGCTTTTCTTTTTTCCCCATCCATGGCTGCCGCTGCCTGGTGCATATCCATGGGGGGTTGGTACATGCGATCGATGCAAGGAGTCGTCATGGCAGTCGTCCCACTGTCTCGCACCAGTGCTGGTGCCACGACCGGCAGATTCCGAGAGATGCTTGGATATGTTATCTGTGTGTTTCAGAGCGGACTTGAATGCTGAAAGGCCTCTCCAGTTTGTCATGAAGCAAGGGGTAGTTGACATGAACCAAAAATAGTCACCAAAAATCCACAAACCAGCTGTAGAGGTACGAGAAACTTAGAAGCTATTCTGATTCTTAATGTGACTGAAATGAAGGTGCGTTCAGTTGACGAGACGAACAAGGATGAAAATCCGGTGGCTAGAATTTTCAGTAGGCTGTAAATAAAATTACAGTTGGTTGGGCAAAAAAAATATTCTACTTAACATTAAATTGTTCGAGTGGTGGCACGATAAATTTGGAGGCAAAGCAAAATGTATTGATCGTGCACAAATCAATTGTTAAAGATCGTTGTAAGAATAGAATCAAGGAAACGTATAGAGGTTTTTAACCGTTCCAGATATAATAGCCGTAAAGGTTTCTCATTCTTAATTAATTAAGTAGATGATATATATGCAATTATAAGAGTAACAAAAGTAATTTCACTAGGAATTGCAAACATATATACCAAATGGTCCATGCTGCCGCTTTCACTTTAGGTCATTGTTTGTCTTTTTTCATTATATTGTTTGGTTTTTGATGTGCTTACCTTATCAGTCAATCTTAAACTGAATTTTTTAGGGGTGTGATTTAATGACCCTTAGGTGTATCTCCGATCCTCTTTGTTCAAATACTTGTACTACTTTTCTAAAATAGAATCTTATTTTGAAGAAGTAGTACAAATATTTGAACTAAAGAGGGTTGGAGGTGCACTTAAGGGTCACCAATTTGCACCCCTAGAATTTTTCATTTGGTTGGGACCAAAACAAATATGTTATGGCATCCTTATTGAGCACCTAGCTTCTTTTCTCTCGGAGCTAGCAGATTTGGTCGCACCTATTCCTTGTGCTAAAATTTGACTTCTCTTTCACATGCTTCCTTTGATAAATCACAAATCCAAAAAAAAAAACAAAAGGGCTTATGTCATCACCCAGAAACTAGCCTCTTGAAAAATCCGTGGTTTCATTTACCATAGGCATGCCGTATTATTTTTTGTCATCTATTTCTATGAACTTGGCAGTCTCTACCCCTTCGTTCCGATCGGATGTACATGCCCTTTCGGAATTCTTTTATCAAATTCATTGTTTAGTCTTTACTATCAATATAAAAAATAGATAGATTAACATAATAAAACCAATGTTATTGGATTCATCACTAAATTGTACCATAATACATAATATTTTTTATTTTAAGTATAACATTTTTGCAGCAACCACTGGTCGAAAATTTCTCTCTTATAAACAGTGTTGAAGTTATACATGACCTATATTTCTTATCAATTTGCTATCAATTGTTTAGCACAACTTTTCAGTCACTGTAAGTTTACACTGATATCAATCCTTACATGGGTATAGGACACGTCATTGTTGACCAAAGGCTGCGAAGGATGTTAATGGCACATATCCTGTAGTTGCTATCATCTTCCAAATACAAATTTAATTTATTATCATGGTGTTCTTCTTATCCATATACCCATAAGAAAAAACTTTAGGAGTTTCACATTATAAGTAATGGAAAGGGATATAACAGATGAAGATGACAAATTCGCTCCAGTTCAGGTCACAGACCCAAACAATTGGATTTAGTCTAAATTTAAAATAAATAGTCATATATTCTTATGCTCTATTAATATTTTCTTCAATATCTGAGTTTCTCATGCGTGTGTCAATGGCTGATCCCATCATGGGTCACCATCCATCACAGAATGGAAGGAAGGAAAATTAGGTCAAGTGTCTCCTATGAGTTATATACAGGGAGAGCTATCTAAATGATGCCATCAGATTAAACTAACTAGTCACACATGGTCTCCAACTTATGTGGTGAGATATGATGGGGCACGCACTCCACAATTCCAATTGATTCCAAATCCCTTTCTGTTTGTGGGTCCCTATATCTACACAGTTTAATTTGCATTAGTTGGTGCTGTCTTGAATATAACAGTTTGGTTTTCTCTTCTAAATTGAAGGAAATGTCAATTTCTGTATGATGGGTATTCCATGTTTGTTAAAATGAAATTAGGTCATTACCTTGTGATTACTGAGTGCCAAATTTGTATGAATCGACATAAAATTCGAATGACCTTGGGGATTTTTTTTATTGCCATTACTGTGTCATAATTATCTCTCGCTAGGATACTTCCATAAGTTAACAAAATTTATCATGTAAGACTTTGTAGCATGAAAACGCACACACAAATATATATATATATATATATATATATATATATATATATATATATCATCAACAATCCAGCAAGAGATTGTATATATGTAATAAAGATAGTTAAAAAACACTTTGACTCAAGTTTGTAAAAGCGAGAAGTTTCTAGAAACATCTAGAGTAGTCGCTGTTGTTTCCAGCAGGATATAGTTTCACCAGAAAGAGAAATCAGTTATTTGTAAAAAGTTCAATTAAAATACAGATATATAACAGTACACTGTACTCCAGAACAGATTAGCTGTGCCATGTGATTTTCATGCATTGGATTGGGCCAAATAAATGCAAGATAGCTCTGTATTCAAAAGAACACCAGAGCTCGCAAATTTTCAAGAACAAATAAAGATCTCAATTTAAATGGACGTACAGGCAAACTAATTTTTCTTCGACTTGGTGTCCCACAGTACATGTTAAAAATGTTATCAATTCACATAAAAATGATTCATGAACGAGATCCATCACATCTCGGGACTACAATCACTGGCTCCAACTTTGGAAGAACGCAATTAAGTTACTTTTATCTAGATATCATTTACATTTCTTTTTTGCGGGGAGGGGAAATAGACCGTCTAAAATTCGGTTGAGTTTTATGACTTTTAATCTCCACTTCATATAAAGTGGAATATAAATAAAATCTGTAAAGCATATAAAGTGCAAGGAAAAAAATGAGTAACATAATTGAACATCTATAACATCTAAATATATAGATATCTTTTAAGATGTACACTTCTTTCTTTCTGCCACCCTCATGCATGGTCCATTTAGGAACCTGTCATTAGTATAAGCTTACATGATCAGTTCCAAACCCTAACATCAGAGAAACACCAGCGAAAAAATTAGAAAAAAAGGGATTAAACAGACTAGATCGACACCCAACTCGATCCAAATCGCCGAGAATTCAAAGACATTTAGTTTGTTTAATGTCTGCTTAACTAGTAACCTAACCCGGCGATTACTTTCTTCTGTTCTTGCATCTTAATTACTAGCTACTCGATTAACTTGCTTTTGGTTGTACTTGTACATGGGCCTTGATTAAAAGAACTCACTGGGGTCCCCTAGTGGCACCACGTCGGTCATGAGCCCCACCTCGCCGTGCCCCATGCCGTCGTCGAGCAGCCAGCTCTCCAGCATCGAGAACGCCGGCGCGGAGCCGGCGCCGGCCGCGCTGCCTGCCATCTTGCTTGTCTCCGTCGAGTACTCGGGGGTCTGCACGGCCGTGTTCCCGGCGGCACCGCCGCTGTGGCTCGCCGACGCGGACGCCGCGCCCTCGCCGGAGCACTGCGGCCGCTGCTGCGTCGTCGCCGTCGTGGACGTCGACCCCGACGCCTCCGGCCCCTTGCCCCCGCTGCCGCCGCCCGGGCGCAGCCACCCCTCCAGCAGCCGCGCGATGTTCTCAGCGCTGGACGCGTATGTCGTGGACCCCGGAGGCGTCGGTGGAGGCGCCACCTTAGCCGGCGTTGCCGAGGGCTCCAGCGAGAGCGCGTCGCGCAGCGCCTGCCGCGCTGTGTGGATGTCGGTCTGCAGCCGCCTCTCCCACTGCCCCTTGGGGACGGCTGGACGCTTCCCGGCCCCGGCCCCGGTCTTACCGCCGGCGCCGCCGCCATCCGAGCCCGAGGCACCAGCAGCGCCGTCGTCTCCCCCGCCCCCTTCGCCGGCCTGCATCTTCTTGAGCTTCTTCTTGAGGTGCGTGTTCCAGTAGTTCTTGATGTCGTTGTCCGTCCTCTCCGGCAAGTAAGACGCTATCGCCGCCCACCTGCAGAGCAAATCAACAAAGCTCAGCACTCCAAACACCTCCGCGGCGATTCGACCATGAAAAAGGAAACAAAACCAGAGGCGAGTGAGGGATCACCTGTTGCCGAGGAGGGCCTGGAGGTGGATGATGAGCTTCTCCTCCTGGTCGGTGAAGTTGCCGCGCTTGATCCCCGGCCGGAGGTAGTTGGTCCACCGCAGCCTGCAGCTCTTGCTGCAACGCATCAGCCCTGCACCCACACCGCCGGCAAAAAAAGAAAAAAAAATTCAAATCAAAGCTTGGATCTTGGAAGGCAATTATCCCACGGCATCATCTTCAGCACACGCACCGGTGTTGGTCGGCACGGCCCGCCAGTTTCCGGGGCCGTGCTCCTGGACGTAGGAGACGAGCATGAGGTCCTCCTCGGGCGTCCACGGCCCCTTCTTCACTCCCACCTTGTCGCAACACGGCGGCCTCCCCATGCCACCGCCTCCTTTCCTTTTCCTCTTCCTCTCCGGCCGGCAGCTAGCGGCGGTGGTTGGTGCGTGAGCTCGCTTGCTAAGGGCTGGATAAAAGCACCGATCGATCGATTCCGGCCGGGGTCGTCCAGGCAGATGAGTGAGGAGGTAAAAGGGGGTGGGGGCAGGATGCATATATATACACGCACAGCACGAGTGAGGGCGAGAGGAGGAAGACGAAGAGAAGTGAACTAACCATTAGTGCAGTGGCAGTGGTGGCACTGGAAACAGTTTGACCCCGGTAGAATGCTGATCTAACAAATCAAACCCGCGACGCGACATGTGTTACATCCACACGCTCTCACGCGCACAGATGGGCAGATGTGCACAGTGGGCGCGGCAAGCGAAAGGGAAAAACAGGGCCTGTGTCTGAATTGAACCTGATCAGCGCGGGTTTGGTAGCATTTCCTGGAATTTTGGGTTTGCATTGCTATCGAATGGATACTTTTTTTTCCGGTATGGTGACCACTAAATGCGTGTGTGTATCTTTTTTCCTTGAGAGGAATGGCCGTGTAGTGTACGTGGTGACAATGTAATGAATTTGAAATAAATGAATGGCTGTATGTATCTTGCTAGTGAATACAAATGGGGTTTTGCAATAATAGTTATGCACATCTTGTCAGTGAATCTATGCTCAGTATAGCAAAACAAATGTGCGGTTAAACGCTCTAGGAAAAGAGAGAGAAATTCTAGAAGGTATAGGAAAAAATGGAAAAGAGCTAGCTGTCGTAATGTCATATAAAGTGGTGAACATAATCTTGGGATAATCATATTCAAATTTCAACTGAAGAGATAAGAAGGATTCTTAAGTGTAAAAAGTTCTCTCATCAATATACACTTTTAGTCAAAGAAATATTCAAGGTTCACTACCTAGCCCAATCACCTATGAAACCAGATATTCTACCCCCAAAATTATTCAAAATTATCTAAATAAAACCATGCGGTTGTTTTATAAGTGGTTTTTGCCTAATTGGTACTACATGTGGACTACGACATAGTGAGTATATATATAAAATAATTCCAAGGTATCATAACAACCACCATATCAATCAAGGTGAGTGAGAAGATGAGAGCGATGTTGGTGGGTATGCTCATCGATGAGGGTGTGTGTGATCGGAAGGGTGAGAATAGGGTTCTGATAGCCTCATCTTGTTAGGAGGGAGCTCGTGACAACAATGCCATGGTTGCTGGAGTTGTGGATGTCAAGGGGGTCTCCAACAGTTAGCGGAGCTTGGCAATGGTAAACTGTTGGTTCTGGCGTGTATATCCATGCCACATCACCACCCATGTGTAGCGCCACGTAGACAGATCCACATTTGAAGCCGATATAGGGGTTATTTAGACGGTATTGAATAGTGTGCGTAAGTGAGAGGGGGGATAGGGGTAGGGGGATAGCTCGGCTAGTTAGATTTGGTGGAACTTGCCCACTCACGTTCAGAGCTCATATTTTTTGAATTTATTTTAGAAATTAACAATAATAATCTTTCAGTGGTAGGTGACATGCTCATCAATGGTGAGACGCTTTGATAAGAGATGGAGGAAGTACTATTTCATCACCATCCTTCACTATATGAGGAAGACTTATTCGATCTATAATAAAAGAAGGCAATACATTGAAATATTTATCATCCAACAATGGGACACACTAAAATTGCTTTAGGATAGTAATATTAGATTTCCGAATCAAAATACTTTAAGATGTTCTCTCAGAAAAGTAATATTAGAGCTATATTTATTTTTTTCTAGAACACCTTGTCATTAATTCAGCTTTATCAATTGATTTCATTCCATGTGAATTCTTACTTGCACCCCAACCATTTTGTTGTGTGTCCAAATGTGGCTGCCAAGTAGTTGTAGTTAGATGATTAAGTGCTGCATTAACTCTATAATTAATAAAATCAACTCACAACAACCAAGTTTACTTTCTTAGTATTTAGAATGATGTAGACTATCCAAACTATGTTGACCACATCTTTTAAATAGGTCTAATTGCAAATAAGTGAGGTGTTTAGCCGTCAAGCCTGCCGAGAGATATCCAAGTTAGTAGATTTGTAGATAGGGTGTCGCCGAGATCTGAAACTTGAAGGTGCAAGCAACACAAGGTTTAGACAGGTTCGGACCACGATGCGTATAATACCCTATATCCTGTGGTTTGTATTGTCTTGGATTGGTTATTTTTTGGAGGGGATCCATGTCCGTCCTTATATACTATGGGGGGACAGGGTTACATGGAATTCTAGATCGATACTAGCTTAGAAGTCCTATTCGAGTACTACTCGGATAGTTTCCTTCTGTACCAACTAGTTCTACTTGTATCCGAGTACTTTACTATAAATTTAAGGTATGAAACATGTCACATCTCTTATTCTAAAATATTCTATACAATATGCACAGTCCCGTGATCCCGGATCTAACAATAACGTTTTGGACATCTACACGGTCTTTGAAACACAAATTTGATCAATACCTTTTGGTGTAACATATTTATGGATATAGAATATTATACTTTGAATATTATACTTCTACAAAATAAATTTTCAAAACACAAAGAGCTTAATTACTAAAGGCCGGACTTGCTAATCGGATATGGACCCAAATTATCACTTATTTGTAATTTTGTAGAGTAACTTTTGGATGTCATCAAGAAGACGAATTGTCTTCTCTAAACAGTGACACCATCTCATGTTTTATAGGGACAAGTCAAATGATTTCAGCCACATATATACACCCCATGTGTAGAGGTTGAAATAATTGTTTGAATTTTGTATTCCATTTCCTTTAAATACTTGTTTGAATTTTGTATTACATTTCCTCTAAAAACTGGCAATGATTTTGATTCTCATGAATCTATAGATCATTCTTGAATTCGAATTGACTACGTGCATAATTTGCGAGCTTTTCTAATCACCACACTTTCACAAATTATGCTTAATATTATTGGTATATATATATCTTGCAATCACATGTTTTCAGGTTGTTTGAAGTCAACTATTTCAATATTATACTACTACATATAAAGGGACATCTATAACTGCTCATAAGTCCCCATTTACCACAATTTTTAAGTGTGACAGTAATCGAGTCACGGATGAGGCCATTTATATCATCCGTGACATAAAAGTACTATCTGTCGTAGGATATCTGCTATCATTTTTGACATAATGCTGTGTAGAGAAAAAAGTCTAGTTCATGATAGATACTTCAAGCTTGTGAAAACATTCATAAATTAGCTAAATTGGTATAAAAGAAAATATAAATATTTTTAGATCCTAGGAGACCCTATTAGTAAGTCATTAGCACTGGTCCGACCCACCACCGGTCAGCCCTAGTGAACTATACCATGTGATGTAGGCATAACATGCATAGATATGACCATCCAAAAAGAACATAAGATGAGCTTGTTCCTATACACTTTTAGCAATTTTAAGAATGGTTTTCTACATAATAATACTATTATGGTTAGAATAATAAAAATAACTTGTAAGTAATTGAGAGAGGCTTAGAGAGGAAAAGACCAGCAAGAGGGTCTAAGATAAGTTTGAGGCCCACAACATATCAAATTCGAGTTTAACTCGGAGTTTTAGATCAAACCGCCTTAAAATCATCACCAGACCACATATAGAGTCTATTTTCGATGTTCTATATATGTATGTAAGGATAAGAAGATATACTTTCTAATACCACTAGTTCTACATCAATATGAGGTCCAAGTCAATGAAAATTATCGAAATAAGTGGATATTAAGAATCTATCAAGGTGTTATGCTGCCATCTTTTAGGCTGTTGGACCGTGTATTGTATTGGAGTCCATTAGAGATGCGTCTAGATTTTCTTGGCCGATCTCATCCCTTTATATTTAGTAGTTGTCACCCAAATTAGGGTTGGATTTTTGCTCAGATTAATCTATTAAGAATAGTTTTATCGTCATCAGTCTGTATTGTCGTCATCGGTCTATAACACCCCAATTAGTGAGCATAATCAATCATTCACAATCTTGTTGCATTCATATTTATTCTTGTTTGTGTTCTTCGACTCACAAGTAAAAATTAGCCTTCATGGTGAGAACAACCGGACAACACATGGTTGGTAACCAGAGATGACCTAATGTTTCGATTGCAGGTTTGGATCTGTTCATAGCTTGTCGGATTGTTTGTGTCAAGTGGTCGTTAAATCAATAGTTACCCTCTCCTAACGGAAGCCGGCACTCCCAATTTCCCATCATCATGTACCTAAATAACAGAAAATACAACTTATATTTGGCGCACCTAAGATTCAAACTTGGGACCAGCACCTGCGGATGGAGGAAGCATACCATCTAAGCTAGTGAAATTTTAACTTGAAACAAAATTAATGTATGTGGTGATTTGAACTTAAAATAGAATATATTGCAATGCTAAGCTGAGAGCCGGAAGGAACAATAAGAACATGACATTTTGGTATCAAATTTCCATTGCCCATTGCTCTTCCTAAATCTAGAGCTAGCATAATTCTTTGGTGCGGGCTATTGAACTCAAGACCTCTAGGTCTAGAGGAAGGGTTGCACCATATATATCAAATATAGTTGGATTGTGATGGAAATGGACAATATATTTCTTTTTTACTACAATATAATTCATTTTAAAGCAGTATGATCTGTTGAACAAAGAAAATAAAATTATGACTACTACTACTACCACCATATGATGTTAATTTCAATTGGACAAATATGGATATGGAACTTACAGCGCACATTTGGATAATGCTTTTGTTAGTAATATGATGGGCTAATCAAACATTATATGATTTGTTAGGAATGTATCTTTTAAGACTCCAAAAGAAGTGAAGATTGAAGTGTTTTTATACAAACAACGTCGTTCCGATTTCCTCGTAGACACTTCTTCACAACAGTGTATAATTAAGATGCGTAATATGTAAGTCTTGTAATCAAATAATTAGTTATTATCTAAAAAACCAAAGCTGTTCAAAGGGGTACTTGACATGAATTCTTTAGGTACTTATCTATATGAATGAACACTTGCATGTTCAAGTTGTTTAAATTTCTCATCCACCTCTTGAATCAAGTAAATAAAACGGATACGAGTGTTCATCTTCTTCTATTTGAGTGAATTTGCATATAGTCAAGCTAGTGACTACTGTTTTTTCCTTTAAGAAAAACTTACAGTGACTATACACGTAAGGCCCCAGTGCATGTGTGACTAACCCTAGATGATTCTTTATCTCTAGGCATTCATGAAGCATTCAAGCTACCGTACCGTCGATATAGTCTATACATTCACTGAAACAAGAACGTATTGTTGTCAGAGGTTGGGGCCCAGAAGCCTGCATGCATTGCATGCAACGAATGCTGCATGTGTGGGCCTCCGTCCTGTCCATCACCCCATAACCAGAGTCAGTAATAATTAGTTTGCACAAGTGTAATACGGATCGGAGCATCGCGTAGTTGCGCTCGTCAGAGAATCAGTATGTATGTGTGTTCTCGATCGATACATGAGGGAGGGGTAATGGACAGCTATCTTCTCAGTGAATTTAATACGGTGACAAAATCTTAAAGGACATACTCGACGAAGAACGTAATGCGTGCATACATTTGAATTCAGATTGATATATAAAAAACGTAAACTATTTCAGTGCATCTACACTATGTCTTTGGATGATTTGCGCGCAAACATATTATTTCCACACACTAGCAGCCTTTTTTTTCTCTAGTACTGAAATGATTTCTAGTGACAGTCGGCAAGCCATTTCTGTTGGCCGATACCAAACCGCCACTTGCTCCAATGTCACTGGAAATCACCGATCTCCACTAGCGGGTGAAAGGAACGCAGATAGAAATATTTTTATATAGAAGGATTTGACGGACGGTCCATAAGAGATCCGCCACTAGACATGCTTGCAAAACTCCCCCAGAAAGATAGCATATTGCAATTACTCCATATATAGTATTATGAATATTATTTCCAGGTATTTAAGCATACGCATAAGGATATTCTCACAAAGATGATGCGTTCATCGAGAATATACAAAAGCTCGATTTTTTTACACAAGTGTCCACCGATCACAAACAGAATAATTCCAGCTTTACATTTGACACGTTTATTTGTAATTTAAAGATCATTTTAGAATACATGAAATTCAAATAAAAAATTATTCTAATAAATAGATAGAAATATATTTACATTCTTAAATGGCTATACTACTATAATTACGGTGGGGCAGTGGTGCATGCAGTGTGCTAGCTGCAGCCTTACGGTTCTGTCTGATTTTACTTGTCAGTAGGGGAGACACCCTATTTATTTTATATAAATTTTATTTAATCTAGGTCAATTTTTAATTAGCTCCTACGGTGAGTTGAATCTAGACTTGTTGAATACTACTCGAGTGCTCTAACTACCAGGCTAGAGGTCCTTTGCAACTTTGGACCATTACTTTCTTTTTTGGACACAAAAGTATTTGATCATGTACATATTACTCTTGTTTACATTTGCAAGGCGCATTTCTTTTTCTCGGGACTTGTCCAATAGTTATTCTATTAATGTACAAAATTATAACTACAAACATGTTTTTTATACAGACGTAATATGTCAATTTCATGTTAGAAAATTATTTATTAATACTATAATTATTGGTCAAAGTCTTGTCCTGACAAAAAAAACTATGGTTTGTAAAGACGAATTGGAGAGTAATATCATTTTCACATGACATGAAAACTTTATATATAATTTATGTACAATAGTATCCAAATTAAATTGATTTATAAATTCGAATAAGAGGTTGTATTTAGCTTCCACATAAAAAATGAAAAAGGACAACACAGGAGATATTGGTAGGATGATAAATAGCTAAGATCGGAGAGGTACATATATACGTAGTGCATTGCAGATCGGAAAGGCAAAAATTAGGTGACAAGATGCGCTTCTAATCGTGACAAGACACCAAAAGGTTGTCTTCCGATCCACATACACATGAAAGATCAAAAGCAGCAACTTTATTGCGAGACCGATCAAATTAGCGCCAAATTTATTGCAAGCCAGCCTGGTGAAGAGTGCCAGGATACTGGACGAAATCCATGACCGTCACATGTGCATTCTCCTTTGGACATTTTAAAAACGCGGGGCCTAGCTATAACAATGCATAATTCAGAACTTAGTAGATATCTATGGGGGAGGGGGGAAATTCTTCTCTAGCTACCGTTCAAAATCGAGCAAATCTAAAATTGAACAATAGATTTGTTAATTCAAAATACTAATAATTAAAGTTAAAGACCAATCCTAACTCAGTCAATGGGAGATCTAGGTCTATACCCAGTACTTAAATTGTGTTCTTTTTGACTCGAATATGTTGGTGTCCATTTTCTGTCCAGTAAAAATTACACCATCCGTGAAAGACCTGGTGCTCTAGTGGTTACAAGAGTCTATGCAACTGAGATCCTAGGTTGGACTCCCCGTGGGTTGTGTTTCAGTGGTAAGCGACGTTTCCGTCGATAACGAAGCGCCTGTGGTAACTTCGTCAATCTCGAGGATTTGTCAGCTCAGTCTTTGAAGATGCTCATAGGGGTAGGGTCACTACTACAGAAACGATCTTTCGCCCTCCTTATTTGTCCCGGCCAGCTTTGGGTCCGGGACTAATGAAAGCTTTAGTCCCGGATCCAGCGGCTAGGAGAAGGCGAGGAGCTTTAGTCCCGGTTGGAGCCACCAACCGGTACTAAGTTGGTGGCTCCAACCGGGACAAATATTTAGTCTCATGTGGTAACACCAACCGGAACTAAGGGGTGACCCTTTAGTCCCGGTTGGTGGCTCCACCCGGGATTAAAGCGTTCTTTATGGGTTAGTTTAAAAGAAAGGCATCCCATTCAAAGTCACATGTGCTGTGTAGGTGGGGTGGTAAAGAAGCTGTGCGCAAGGAAAGAGGTTTTGAGTTTGAATCTTGTGGACCGCGAGGTTGGATGTGCTTGTGCCAATTAATTTTTTTGGCTGGCAGATCTTTTAGCCCTGGTAGCTAGACCCGCGTCAATTAATTTTTTTGGCTGGCAGACCCTTTAGTCCTGGTTGCTAGACCCGGGACTAAAGACCCGGGACCTTTAGTCCCGGATTCGTAGTCCCGGTTGAGGAACCGAGACTAAAGAAGCGAGACTAAAGAGTTTTAAGGATCGGTACTATTGAGCATATCTCTACTAGTGGGTTTGGGTACGTGCGTTCATAAGGGTGAGTGTGCTTTGTGAGTATCTCAGTAGTTGCACTGTGTAATTGAAAAAGAAAAAAATTACACCGTCCGTGAAAGAACTTGTCAAGGAACTTGGCAACTTCTCAAATTAAGAGTTAGTCAATATTCAAATTAATTAGAAATTTTTGGAT
This sequence comes from Panicum hallii, assembly GCF_002211085.1. Classification (NCBI taxonomy): domain Eukaryota; kingdom Viridiplantae; phylum Streptophyta; class Magnoliopsida; order Poales; family Poaceae; genus Panicum; species Panicum hallii. The sequence continues at coordinate 42,796,959 of NC_038043.1, read as the reverse complement.
CCAAAACCTTCAACCATAATGAAATTTGTGTTCTACAATTATAATGGTTCTTTAAACACAAATCCACAACCACTCCTTCCTCTAGCAAAAGCGGAAGTGACGCTTGGGACATTAACATGCATGGTCCAAAATATAATTGCGACTACTAATTTCTACTTATATTAATTGGCAAACCATATATGGCAACAAGTTGTAAGATATGAAACTTTTTTTTGGAGAAAAAACTACTTGTAGGTACCATCTGTAAATGGTTAGTAACTACCCCCAAAGTACACAAAATAAGTGATGGCCAAATTTTTTATATGTTAGCTATGCGCGCCACCCAAAACATCTCTTTCTGAGCGGAGGGAGTAAGCATATTTAGCAATATTTTATAAATAAAAGGACAAAATCCGGTTTACACTTTCAAATTATCGTAAAAGTTCAATTTTCAACCTTCAACTATAAAATCGGATAAGAGAGGCCATCCGACTGTCGAGGGCAAATTTGGCCCTTAGGATGGTTTTGAAGGTGAGTTTTGTATTTTAAAAAAATAAAAAAATTCTAATTAGATCTAAAAAATCAAAACTAATTCATTTTAAATCAGAAAATATGAAATAGTACCAATTTTTTTCTAAAAATGTAACCTATCTATTATTGCTCTATTTGAATCTTATTTATCCAAAAGTAATAGACATGACTACAAGCAACTAAATACTATGAACATAAAAAATGGATCTGAATAACTGATAAATATAGTGCCAATAGATAGGTTACATTTGTAGAAAACTTTTGATACTCATTTCGTATTTTTATGATTTAAAATATTTTTTATGATTTTTAATAAATTTTTTATTTAATGAATATTTTTAATTTTCACAAAATGGAAAACCACCTGAAAACCACCCAAAGGGCCAAATTTGCCGGTTTTGACAGTTGGATAGACTATGTTATCCGATTTTGTAATTGAAGGTCGAAAATTAGATTTTTGTGATAGTTTTAGAATGCAAACTGGACTTTCCTTAGATAAAAATAGTATTCTCCAAATAGTGGTGCGGTGGACTCCACAAATTACAGTACAAGGCACAGAATATATATTGTACTAGCTCACAGATCATGGGAAGGGGAGCACGCAGGGACTGACGACTCAGACGGCTACTTTGGTCAGCAACGATATTAATACAGAATGGAGGCAGGTAGTGACCCGCCGTATAAGTGTCTCGTGTATGTTCAAGGTCCATTTGACTCTTCAATCAATATGCAGCAGGAAAGCACCACTTATTGACCGGAAAAGGACGAAAATTTTGTATTGTTTTTGAATTATAAGTATTTTTATGTATATCTATACGCCATTGATGATGTTGTGCACATGATTATTATGTCCTGTTGGTTTATGTACTAGTTGAGCTTAAGCCGAACCTAAAGTTGTCATCGACCATAGAGGTGGGCGGTAGACCTAAACAGCTGAATAACTGAACTTAGAGTAAGCTTGATGGTCTAGAAAAAAAACTTAATGACTTTCAATATACTCCAAATTTCAAGTAAGCTTGACTGCCTGAGCTCAGCTCAACAATCTGGAGGAAGTCTAGAGACAAACTGAGCTTGAATCGAGCCAAGGCAACAGTGAGCGGAGCTCAGTAGCTCATGAGCCTTAACCTTTCCTAGCTTGTTTTTCAGACTTCGTTTAAAATTTGGAAATGGTAAAGAATTTCGCATGGGTCTCTCCAGCCTCTTTTTTCCAGGAAATATACAGGTATGCAGAACATACTTTAATAAATAAAAAGTTACAAAAACCCACATACAAGCTAGTAGGTTTTGAAATACTCCTACTCACTTGCAAGTCATTTTCTTACTGTCTAACACAGCAAGTTTTATATTTTTCGAATACCCCTCTATATATGTCCGCTGGCCAAGCTATGTGTGTGTGCGTGTGTCTATATATATATATATATATAGCCTCGTGGGTAATCTGACTTGTTGGTAATAAGCTCGCCAAAGAGTTAAGAAGGAATCTGAAACATTTAAATGCTTTCAGGTTTTAGTTTGTAATAAGTAGCTGCTTTCATGTGGATATCTTGCCAGAAACACGGTGCCCACACGAACCCTAGCTATGCAGCTATGCTGGATATATATTCTTCACGGTTTCACTAACCTGGCAGCTAATTACCGAACAACTACCCGGTACGACAAACGCAGTCGATCAAGAAATCCAAGTGCAAGTATCGCAGCCCCCTAGCTAAGCTACTTTCTTGTTTTTGTTTGAAAACTGATGTGCGACGAGGTTGTTACACGTATAGGAGCTCGGTTCAGTGAGACCATTAATTGTGATTTCGAACCTGCTGTATTCATCACATTGGTTGGGAAATCAATGAGGTACCTTGCTACCTAGTCTAGTGAATTGCCCACATTAAGTATTGGTACGAGAAGCTAATTCACATAAAAAGTCTTGTTTGGCATGGTTTATTTTGGCTTCAGCTTCAACTTATTTCACGCAAATCGAGATACTGTAATATAACGCTGTTTTATAAGCCCGTGCTAAAATAAACCAGAAGCCGGGTGAAGCATGTTTTGTTAGCTTCACCGGCTTTGGCTCCGTTAGTGAAGCCATTTTAGGTGAAGCCATATGCCAAACGGCTCGTAAGTGTACTAGTTGAGACCGCTAGAAGGACAAAATCGGTTTATCTGTGGAAATTTGAGGAGGCATGTGTGCATATTTTATCTTTTCATTGTTGAGTTTTTATTTGCTGGTCTTTTCCGCAATGTAACTAAGAGTATTCACTACTTAGGTCGTAGAAAAAGGCATTTAATCCTATTGTCTTGAATGCCTTTTTTTTTAGAATTTTCATGATCTACGTTACCCGTTTTCAAGTATCAATCATTTGACTTGATGCATGGCATTGTTCTTTTTTCTGTTCTTCTTAACAAAGTTTCGATACAAATTAGTAAATATTGTTGAAATCTAATGATTTACGCGCGGGGTTGCCGGGTTGGGGCGCTGGATGGCAAGCAACCAAGTGGGACTGTGGGAGCCTCGCACGCTGAGGGCCGAACCACATTTACACATGGAGATCAGAAACGGGATATGATACGCTGGGAGCCAGACTATTTCATGAATAAGAGGAAGTAATAGCGTGGGCCCACCCAACCCAAATGGCATTCAACAAGAAGGCCTCGACAGTGGGGTGACATGCTGGGCGAAGATCAGAAGCCTGATTGCCAGATGAGTTTGTAGAGAGAGTCAGATCTCTCTAATAATAGAAAAATCTGATAATCAGCAAGTAATTAAAAACAATGGGCCTAATAAAGGTCCATGGGCCCACGGAGACGAGACGTGGTAAGGTGGACACGTAGGCGGCATGTTTGGCAATGTCGTCTATTTGGTTTTCATTTGTTATTTTCTCATTATCTGAAACTGTGGACGTCATGTACAATCAACTTGACCATTTATAGCCTGAGCTGACAACCCTGCTCGACAGGTTACCTACATTTCTGATCCATGTATATTGTATACTACTACTTGCTTGACACGTAGGAGTACAGCCTTTATTTCGTGCGAACTCTGCCTGAGGTAGCTAGAAGAGTGTGAAATCTCTCATACGAGATGCTCCATGTATGATGCACTAGCTGCTAAATGAAGCTGGCGACTCAATCATGGGGAGCTGGCCTCATCACCTTTTTCGTCCTTGCGAGATCCATGGATCGATCATTCCCCAAGCTCGATCAATTCGCGTGGAGGCATGTAGATAGATGTAGGGGCGTAGGGCAGACACAGAAGCCCTCAGCCGTATCCTCTGATCTGTTAGATAACGTTGGCACATGTGAACGCAGACAAGATCGCAAGTAGAACAAGGCAATGCAGTCAGCATGCATAGAGAAGAAACTGACATGTTCACATGTACACACACAACAAATATAATGACTACAGTCTACAGATGTGTATTCCAGATGTGTACACAAACAAATAAAGAACATCTGTACGCATGCAATACACATCGTCACCCGTCCCCAAACCGCTCATCAAAATGCATACATACATGGAGTTAGCTGTGTAAAAGGAAGCAAATTCCACTAGGCTATGCGTCGTCATCTGCATATCCCGTCAGACGTCGCCCTTTGAAAGTGGACTCTTGTACTTTGCTACGAAAGATGAACAGTGCAGTCGATCGACACCGGCCAGCAGATGCACTGTCAGCAAAACCAGCTCGTCGTACGCCTTTGATTTTGGCATCAGCGTTGGGAAAAATTCAGCAGGAAGCAAACACAAGGCTGGCAACATCTGCACATACCTCTAGCAAAGTTCACATGAAACAGTCTCGATTCTGATCAGCAAGTGTAACAGAAATCCACTGTGCACCAAGGCGGGGGCGGGCAGATAGATGCAAGCTTTTGTCAAGGGAATCTCAATGGCGACGCTGTCCGACGGTGGACGTGCCGACGGCCGAGGATGCGTAGCGAGAAGGACCCGATCACCCGAGCCGTCGATCGGCTGTCAAGAGGCCAGGTGTGAACCGGGGCCGCCACGGGACGGACGCGCCGGATTGTCAAGCAAGGCTGCGGCGCCGATCGGATGTGACGGCGCCTTCAATGCGGCGCGGGCTGACTCGTGTGCGTCACCGAGTCAATGCTGGTGAATGCGACGCCGCTTTTACTGCCGTCCACGTCCCGCGGTTCATTCGGTTAGCCGCGCCCGCGCGTGCTACCATCTCGCTGTGGTTCTCAGCTCGCTCCTCTCCCTGTGATCCGCCGAATTCTGTGATCTGATCATCAGGCGTGTATCCGCCGAATTTTGGTTGTTCCCCATCATTTTGTAAGGTCTGCGAAGGCTAAGGGATCTCGAATTTTGCCTTGCCAAGTTTACAGCCAAAGCAGGGCGCAAGGGACGAGAGAACCGAGACTTGGTTTGGACGTGACAAGGAAGCCTCTGGATGACAAGAAGGATGAGCTAGGGAGCCCTGTGTATGAGGAAGCGATCAACCCTTGGTGGCGAGGTGACGCGAGCGCCATCATCGATCGAGAGTGGGGGTTTGCGGAGATAGCGAAGCAACTTGGATCAGTTGGGGTTGGTGGGGGCTTGGCAACGAGCCCAGGTCACTGACGCCAGCGACCTAGCGGCGGGTCGGTTGGCATATGGCGCCCGGCCCCCTCCTCCCCCAAACAGCTCATGTTTTCGTTTGTCTGGACGCGGAGGAGAAGGCGAGGACGATCGGGAACCTTTTCGCCAGTTGCAGCGTGGGGCGGATTACGCACGGATCGATCTTCTGGCTGGCACCAAACCGACGCTTTTTGGCACGGCTGTACGTGTCAGGAAGCGATAGTAATCAGAGCCACGACGGCCTTCCCGCCCCCCCCCCCCCCCGTAGGGGTGTTATACCGTATATAGCTAGGAGTATACAACTGAATCAACTGATCGCGAAAAGAACGGGATGGAAGCTGACAGGGTTGAAATGCTGCAGCTCGCCAGCTCCAAGTCCACTGCAAGTCTGCAACGAATCACCCTCGCTAGCACTGAAAACAAAATCTCCTCCAGGCTGTTTGGAGCACAGGAGTTTCATAACGATTCCTTCAAGTCTTGCCCGTGTTCCAGGCAGGCCTTACCTACCATGTGTCCAAAGCCATTATCGTCAACCGACAGAGTTTTAAAGCTTTTGGGCATCGGTTCCTCTTCGGAACGCGCTCAATGACGGCTTTCGCAGTGCTCTTTTCCCCTAGGAGAAACGCTGCAACGATAGTAGCTGAACGCCGATCCTTCACCCCGCCTGATTCTCTCCAAACGCACTCGTAAAGCCATATGACCCACGCAATCTTAAACAATGAAGCGCCATCGCCACGCGTATACGGGCCCCGTATCCTACCGGTCCGTTCAGGCAGATCAGGGGCCCTATCTCGCCGCATTTAAATCCACCGGCGACGACGCCCCCGTCCCGTCGCCGTGGACGCTCTGGAACCCCCAGCTGGTTCGTTCGCTACACTTCAGCGAGGGCCGGAGGGGGAAAGTCCACCTCCGAACCGGGACGCTTCACTCGCCACTTGGACTTCCCTTTCCCTCCCTTGAATGCGTTTCCCTCTCGCCAGCGCCAAGCTCAGCGGCGGGGGGGCACGTGGCACGGCGCTGCCCGGGGGCGCCGACGGCGACGGCCCCCGCGGTAGCTTTCGCGGCCGGGCCACCACCGTCAGCGGCGGAACCCGGCGAGGTTGCGTGCCGGGGGGCGCCGCTGGCCTGGCCTGGGAGGCTTCAGTAAATGCCGCATTGAATAGCCGCGGCACGGCCCAGCCGCTGGAATTATGTGCCAATTATTGACCAGAATCTGTATGTTGCCTCGCACTTCGCGGTGTACTCTGCACTGTGCCTGCGTCTATCGGCACAGGAGCACCTATCAGCCTCATCCCATTGATGCCCCGGTGAAAGCTGGGAAATCACAGGTCACCATACACAGCAACAACGCATCACCAAGGTGAAATGTACATGACGGAGGGGGTGAAACGTTTACCTCAGGAGATCGGCGTCTTCCAGGGCCTTGTACTTGGGCCATCATCAGTTACAAAGAACAAGGACCAGGGGCTGAGAAGAGTAGGACGAACTGCTGCGACCATGTGCAATGAATGGGCGCTACCGGACCGGATCAAAGGGACAGGCTCTGATGCAGATCAGACGGGAGCCACGGCGTGCCTGATCGAAATGTGCAATTATTGATCAGGGCGGTACGCTTTACGCACCCCCTGCGATGCATCGGATGGTTGTTTTGTCAAAAGTAGGCCTGGAACTTTGGAGGTGTTGGTACCCGGGAAGTGAATAAGGGATGCTGCTTTATTGTTGCCAAAAGCTCCAGTACACCGTAGCAGGTTCATGAATTTACTCACAAAGTGTGGGACTTGAGTCTGGCTTCGGTGCAATTGCTTAAACCCACATTCATCATCTCGCGGCGAATGATTCCTGCAGGAAGCTGTAGAGCTCCTCGGCGACTGCCAATGGGTACTCTTCCTGCGGCAGAAGAGCACCGGGAACCTCCACGAATTTGGTCACGCCTTTAGCGCCCTTGAGAGCCTCCATCTCAGCCTTCGACCTCTTGGGGGCGTTAAGCGTCGACACGATCAGAACAGGCACATCTCCGTCCAACTTGGCAAACAACTGCACGAATTCCTCCCTTGACTGGACAGGATCGAGGAGGCCTGTCAGGAACGCGGCAGGGACATACCGTGCACCTTTCCTTTTGGTTAACTCGTATCGGCTCTCAATGATGTCGGGCGTCACGTTCTCAGGGTTGGCGTAGACGTGGGACTTGTACTGAGACTGGATAGACTTCTCGTTGCTCACCAGAACGTTGTACATCATCCAGCCAATGGCTGGAGCTCTGAGTGTTCCTCGTAGAAGCCCATACCTGTTAAATAAGAATTGACATTCAGCAAATCAAATGAAATCTTAAGCATTAATAGGCTCACATATATGTAGCCAAGTGGGAAGAGTATATCGCAGATTTTCAAGATCAGTATGACATTTAACACATGATTCAGGACACTGCTTAACTCTAGCAAACTCCTTCACTAGACTAAGTGTCTAACCAATTAGTTACCACGATATATATCATATTGAGTACGATGAATGCGCACTTTGATATAGTACACGTGAAAATAAATGAATGTAAGTGCTGGAAAACAGACTGGTGGATGGTGATCTCCTTAATCAGATCAAGCCATTGAACCAATTTGAAAGATGTAAGTGCCTGCAAAACCATGCTGTTGCCACTTTCTCTACAACAGACAAATTTACTGCACTGCAGCAACAACGATTGCTCTTGATGGTGTGACAATCTGTATATGAATTAAAACTATTTGTATATGTAGCAGGGTTGCATTACAGAACACTGGAAACAAATGCGTTGTTGATCAAACGTGATAGCCAGTAAGAACATGCAATGCAATTAGTGACAACATGGACACTGCCGAACAAATGGCATTATGAGGTAGGCAAAGCAAACTTCAATAAAGTAGATAAAAAAGTCAGGGTCCTTATAAAAATGTTCAAAATAAAGTATTTGTCTTATAGTTAGGATGCAAGTTATATATTTTTTGGGTTTTTGGGTCGACCCAAAATGTTGATAAAATGAACTAGAATGGAATTTTGCGTAAATAATTTGAGAGGAGATATGAACTAGAGTGGCATGCAGCGTAATTAATTAGTTGACCCAAAAAAACACTATTGGGTACCCACTTGCATCCTTACTTATAGTTCCTTCACATATAATGAGTACCAAGGTCATAGTATTGTCTCAACAACGTCACAACCTACAAGGTTGTGTGTACTTCATGCCTTTCAAACCAGATCTATGTGTGGCAGACCATTACATAGTCAAGTTTATACAGATTATCAGTATTTCAGTTCTCTTAATAGGATAAGTGCTTCCACCCAAATGTTAATGCCATGCTAATGCCACTTTCTCTAAACAACATATAAATTTTCATGAATGAGAACCAAGGATAAATCCTACTAACAGAGTCACTGCATGAGGCACATTCATTCATATGAACAAACAGTCTCAATTGCCCCCAGCCATGAGATCTGTAATGGTGTGACAAATGGTGTATATACAAATCATTTGTACACATATCAGTACAGCATTACTAAATAACGGAAACAAATGGACCATCCTTTGAATATGATATGCGAGTATGAACATGCAGCACAACTAGCAGGAACAAGTGGAAATATGCCACTTGCAAAGCTAAAGTCAATTAGTAGATGGAAAGCCAGATTACTATAATGATTTTCAATGAGAGCATTCCTCTATTCCTGCTGCATATAACGACTACCAGGATCATACAACAACTTCATGCTCTACAAGGTTGTCCAGTATACTTTTGTGTAGTAGAGTGTTTATGTATGCACAGGTATCTAGTAATAAAAGTTGAAAAAATAATTTCAGTAAAATCAATTGGAATCTTAACGACTAAGAGGCCAAGATGTGTACCCAAGTGTGAGCATCAGTTTTTGTTGTATCAGTTAACACATGATTCAGGATACTGCTTTAACTCTAGCAAAATGGAAATATCAGCATAAGTCAAATCATGACAGTATGATACAGTTTGATATGGGTTGAGCCAGCTATAAAAAGGTTAGGAAGGCTCAACCTACGCTTGAAAAAAACAATGGAACTGGAAAGCAGAATTGGTGGGTAGGCAGGTAGCAATCTCCTTGTGTTTGTTCAAAAATAAGTATTATGAGACATGAATTTGCTCAAAAGTCAAGGTGCCATCATGTAATAGTCCACATACATCAAGCAAAAAGAATGTTGAGGAAATGGGTCAAATAGATATGCTACAGGCATGTAAATAGAGAATGTATTGTATAGGAAAACACGTACAGAAAATGCAAAACTAGCAACAATACATAATATCAGCATCATTTAAGTTCTCTTAGCAGGGAAAGTACTTCCACCTATTGTTGAGAATATAGTAGAAGTCCTAGACCACAAGTGGATCTTTCTAGGCCTTCGCTAAAAAGTATATGTAATAAAGGAAGTTCCCAAAATCAATTGAATGCTTGTTTTGCATCATTTAACACATGGTCCAGAGTATTGCTTTAACTCTAAACCTCCATTCCAAGTTTTTGCTAGTTAGTTATACAAAGTATCATCATAAGTTAAATAAATGATAGTGATAAACATGGAAATGAAAGAAAATGGCCCTGGAAAGGGGGAATTGATGACTCCTTAATCAGATTAAGACATAGAACCAATTTGGAAAATGATTTGCCCGCAGCTTCCGTTCGTAAAATTTGTACAAAATGCCGACTGATTCGTAGGCGTGGACGAATTAGAAACAATGCTAATGCCACTTCTCTATAAAGCATAGAAAATTCCATAAATGAGAACCAAAGGCCCAATCTTAATAATGGAGTCACCACACAAGGCAAACCAATTGCCTCTCAACCTTGAGAACTGCCATAATGGTGTGCCAAGTGATATTGTGTATAAAACCATTTGTATACATAGCACTAGCAGCACTAAATTACTAAAAAATGGAAACAAGTACAATGTTCTTAGAATATCATAGCCCAGTAAGAACATGCAGCACAGCTAATGGAAATATCACAGAACAAGTGACAACATGCCACGTGCAAATAATAAGTCAGTAGTAGCTGGGATCAATATAATGGTTTTAGAGAAGAGCATTTCTCCTCTATTCCTGGTGCATATAATGCCAGGATCATGCAACTACTTCAACTTCAAGGTTGTCTGGTACACTTTTTGTGTAGTAGTGTATCAATGTATGCATCCATGACAGTCGACACATATCAACTAAAACAGAAGTCAAATGTTGTGAGGAAAGGGGTCAAGAATATATTCTGCAGGTACCAAGCATGTCAATAGAGAATCTACCGTATAGGCAAAGAAAGTCACAGTTTGAAAAGTCAAGAGGATCTTTCTAGGCTTTTCTCTGACAGATATGTAATATCAAATAAAAGTTCAGATAATTAGTTTACTACCTTGTTTCCATGTCAGAACCTCGGCCAAATACGATGGGAAGGGGTCCAGCCCAAGTTGGTGCAACAGCAGCAACGGCAGATGGTCTGATAAGGCCCTTACCAGCTGCACGGACTGCTATAGTTGCTGCATGACCACCTCCAACAATTACCAGTTCATCATCTGTCATAGAATAGACAGAACAGCCCCAGTTTTTATTAATGACGACATTCAACGTTGAGTTCAAATGTTAATGCTAGCAGTTTCTTTATAGTGAACTATTGAAAAAAGTCATTCTGACAAGCATAGTCTGCAAAACAGTCACCGACTAAGCAGAACTTGTTTCTTGGCTTTAGCATATGGTCCAGTCATAAATATATCATGAGCGATCTTTTCCGGTGTGAAATGCTGTTCTACAGAATAGTTTAGGTTCTCTTTAAGCTGCGCTGTTACTCTACTAATTGACATATGTTTATTAGTGTGTCAGGATACCCTTAGATGTCAGTTTACAGTTGCCATTAAGTTCTCACCGACCAGCAAAGAGTGATTTTCCAAGAAATATCCTTTTGGGAGTATTTTCAACTGACTACAAATGGATGTGCTTGGCCAAAGGTAATCTTGTTCACAAACATAGTATTTTTGGTTATACAACTGAACCCAGAATCAAAACTTTTCTCATCAACATTAACAGTGAGCATTTGTAGGCATGATAGGAAGTTACAACTTAAAAATGGAGGAATGAAACGGAATATTCGTTAACCAATTATCCTCAACAAACCTAAAGTGTATTCAATAGGACTCAGGTATAAGTTCCATTGAAAATGCTTTGGTACCAGACTACCAGTGGAGAGACCCAAAAAAAAAAAGGTTTACCTGCATTTGCCACTGGACTATTCGGTGAATTCATTAGCTGAACCAGGAAACTCTCCATAACATCAGCATTATAGTTCAGTGATGGCCTATCTGAGTAACCAAGACCAGGCCAATCGACAATAGTAGCACGGTAGCCTAGTTCTCCTTTTCGCCCAACAATATCTTTGGCAACCACTCTCCATTCCTCCACTGTGCTAACATCTGAGATAGTAGGGATCATGAGGATGTTCTTCACATTCTCAGAAGTGCCCTGCTCATGTTCCTCATAATAAATATTTATTGGCTTATCCTCAAATTTCCACTCCCATTTCCCAGTCTGTAAACACAAAAAAATGTTATAGCACAGATAACAGCAGAGAGGCAGAAAGAAATTGTTGATATAACTTTAGGCAACACATCATTCTTCAAATTCTAATGTTGTATATTTGCTCCACAATACTAATTTGATTCATTAAGGATGTTAACATTAATCATATAATTAACCAATATCGATGTAAACAGTTCCACAATTCCAAAAAGAAAAATGGAATAGGTATTTGCTTTGCTGGAAGCTAGTGTTCAAGCCATTGGAGAGCTGGTTATGCAACAAAGAGAGACTCTAACAATTGGCTCGCACTATAGAGATTGTTCTATTGTTCAAGATCTGACTTTGCCCAGTTGTCAAAAGGACTAAGTTTAATGTACCAGCCCACATTGGACCATGTTATGTTTCCATGTTTAAGACTTCCAAGCTGTCTGGTTAATTGTATATGCACAGGAATAGACTTCATAGAAGATCATCATAGTCACATGTCTTAAGTTGTCCAAGTTTTTGGACTAATAAGCTAGCGGTTAATGATCAGGAGTAGAAAGCAGTATTGTCCCTGTCTAGAGGTAAGAAACCTGTGAGTGTGTTGCTCCTTTGGCCAAGAGAATCTGAACCCCCTTGATTTTCACCATAAGTTCATTGGTGGCAAATAAAAATGTTACATGCATGTACCACCACTCGAATGTTAGACCAAAAGGTCCACAGATTCCATTAGATCACTACGGTATAAAATACACAGTCCATGACTCAATGATGCTTTAAGTGGCCCTCATTTTTTCCACTCATGCCAAAAATCTGAACCAAAGTTAGAATCATTGCCTCTCAATTGTGACAGGTGTGATGGTGATTGACAGTAAGAACTGGAAGCAGCAAAATCTTATGTTTTTAGGTTCTCAGTCTATTGGACATAAAATTTAATTTTTAGCTCTTCTAAGGATAAAGAGGTATCATATCTGATCAATGATCATTAGTACTCCATCCCTCTTCCATCTTCGCAACTGAAATTTCAAGTGTTCTCTAGATGAGTAGAACAGAAGACATATTAAAACTGTAGCTCAAACTAGTGTGGCCCATGATGTATGTTGACACTAGTGTTTATGTTTTACTACTATGACAATTTCCTTAGTGTCTGCATGCGTGTCCACATATTTCAGCAAATGAAAGCCGTGTACAGACTGGAAGATCAAGGAATCTAGCCATCTTC